>NC_136070.1:1161969291-1162624737 GCF_964261635.1 Lissotriton helveticus | reverse complement strand
TATTGGTTGAGGAGGTGGAAACCCAGGGGGTATACAGTCAGACTGATTCTGAACAACTACATTTATCTTGAAGACACCTGAGGAGTTTATAAAAATTTCAAAAACTTCCTTGAATGCAAGGCCCACCACCAGCAGCCTATGTGTCTAATTGTTCAATTTCAAAGCAAAACATCAATACACCACATAAAATAAAATTTGTGTCCATACAAAGTTAGTGGAAAAATGTGAGAGAGTTAAGAAAGCACCTCATGGTAGTAACACCAAGGGGGACTTGCTGGTTGGTACTCACTAGTTCACCCACTTATCATCATCAGTAGCTTTCTTACCCGACAGGAAAAGTGTGTGTTTTTTCATAGAATTCTCAGAGGTGAGAAAAGGAAAAGAACATTGAAAAAACATGTGTAAATGCACTATCAGTGCTTGTGTCGCTAAATTGCCCGCTGGTCCCCGTGAGAAAAGAAATGCAATTTTTAATGTTTAACACCTTCAGCGCGGCGCGAATTTTCGCGTTGTGCTGAAGGTTCTAAGAAACGGGCGTGGCCGTGACGGAACGGTTCCGTCATAAGCACAGCCCAACCGGCGCTCGTGACGGAACCGTTCCGTCACAAGCATCGAAGGGTTAAAATGAGGTACAACTCACTAACTAGACATAATTTTATTTGGTGCCATGAGCGTCCTCAATTTAAAAAATGGTATATTTGAACCATTTTCAAAAGCAGAAAGCCAACATATTTCGTTGCCACCTATTTATGCAACTTCCTCAGGGCTGCCGGGGTAACCAGTATTCACCTCATTTGAGACTCACACTGGACCTGTGGTTGTATGACATTAAAAAGAAGAAGAACGGGCCAAGAGTAAATACAACCTTACTTCCAAATCCACTCAAGCTTTAGCTCAAAACTGCTCTAAAATGTGCATAAATACCGAGTGGTTGCTATCGTCCCTCGTACCTGAAACCCACTCTTCGGGGACCACGCACTAGACAGTCCCTTGTATAAGTGGTGACCGCGATCGTCAGTATCACCAACAAATGTACACACATTATCAATGCCCCATGGATGACACTTCAAGTTTCAAAGGTTAAGGTCAAGTTCCCACACCTGGGTTGTCTAGAACTATAAAAAGGGTAGTAACCATGTAAAACCAATAAAGTTAATAGCAGAACAAAACCATAAGCCCTGAATCATGAAAGAATTACAAAAACAAGTCCAACTTCCTAACTAACAAGGATCCGTGATTGCCCTATTTTGACATCATCCCTAAAAGACACAAGTCAACCCGACTACCACTGCGGCATCTAATAATGTCAATAATTGGTTTAATATTGAAACCTCTTTGACAGTTCTGCTATTACCATCTAGGACAATTAGTACAGGCCATGCCATCCTACCTTAAAGACCACAAAGATGCCATTGATTGATGGAATGCCATTTTAATTCTGCAAACAACTCAGTGATAGGACTTGATATAGAATCCCAATATGCAAGCAGAACTCAACCATCAGGGAGAGTACCGTTTACAATCAAGATTGGGGATACAAACCACCAAAGGAATTTACCATAACTCTAACAGAGATGGCATCAGAGGAGAACTTTCTTTAATGTAATAAACAACTATATTTACAATTATACAACAGCTATATAGGGAGTACAATTGCCCAAGCCTTGCATGTCTTTATGTACATGATTCTGAAACAGTATTTGTCTAATCCGTCGCAAATCCTTTCAAAGCAATATTTTGGTATGGCATATATATTGATGACGCATTGATTACATGACAGGCGGTGAAGATGTCACTACACAATGTGTTGAGTGTATTAATACTTTTAACCTTGGTTGAGATTAACATGTAAAATGTCCAGAACAGGGCTTGCTTTCCTAGATTTTGAGATGATACTGGTTGATAATTTCTTACTGATAGAATTTGCCATAAACCAGAACAAACGTTTTCATCCACAGTCACTAAAGGACAACTTCCCAGTGGTACAATACCTGAGACTATGCTGAAAATGTTAAGTATCGCAGACTATGATAGTGAGGCTTGACAACTAATTGAAGAAAAAGTATTGAGAAGATGGTGCCCAGACAGAATCGTAAAGAAAGCATCTAAACATGCTAGAAAGAGGGAATTCTAGTTAGAAGATCATGTAACATGATTTGTGTAATCACATTTAATACAGTATCATACATAGACACTGGGAGATCTCGAACTCAAAAAAGATTAATATACCAATACCCATGTTCTTCTTTAAGAAGGGAGTCAGCCTGAGATACCTTGTGGTTCATACAAGACCAAGAATTTAAAAATCTCTACAAGATAACAGCAGATGAGACATGAACCCAGTTAGGGGCCACTACCCTCGTGGGAGCTATAACGTTTGCAAGTTCACTTCACCTATAAAAGACATTAATTTAGGGCTGTAAACCACATGGATTCTCCAACCTCACATAAATTGTAACTAACAAGGAATTATTTATCATATTACATGTCTATGGCAGTTTATGTGTATAGAAATGACCAATAGAAAGGTAAAAACCTGTATTAATGAGCACAGGAGCACTATAAGGTACGCCAAATTGGCAACCAAGCTTACTTACTATTTTCTAAAGGCAAAACACACTGAAAATCATGTAAAATGGGTAGTGTTTGATAAACCCCATATCTTAGATAATCACATAAACTCCAAGAAAATTTTGTTAGCACAAGAACAGCGTTGAATATATAGAACAGAAGCTTCAGAACCAGTTTGAATGATGATATCTCCTGGCCTCAGGTTAACATTCTAAACAAGAATTGAAATGTAATCGGATATCTCAGAACCCCTAGTCCATATATTTACTGTACCTTGGTTTAATATTGATAGAGATGACCAGAATCTAAATATCCATAAATATATGATTTACAGTGCTGCATCAGTGTTTGATTAGGTATGAGCATTTGGAAAATGTAATTGATGATAGAAAGAAAACAAACTATCATAGTGTGTGTAATTGGAAAAATTGGACCCCACTAACTTGAAGTCCAATTACTTAAATAGAGATTTGATGTAATATCCAGATTCTCACCATGGATGAATAGCCACCAAAAATAAGATGTCCTAATTATTGTACTTAAGATAGCTACAATAGGTAAAGTAACGTTGAGGGAAATCAGTCAAGTTGGCAGACGGCAGTTCCCTTTGGAGGCATATACAATAATCATGAGAGGTGGACCCTGCATCACCAAAAGGAAACGATCGGAGAACGTGCTAGTTGAATGCTGAACTTCTACAATTTCGGTAGAGCTATAGTATGAATAATGTGGGTTGAAAGTGGGTATTTTAACAGCTGTCGTAGAAAAGCACTAGTCATTCACATTTGGTATCCAGTTAAGCAATAGGTGGCCTCTAAGATTTCCTGAAGTTGTTTGCTTGCCTCTGTTTAAACCAATGCTTTTCTTTATGCTTGATGGCTATTGTGCCAAATGAATTGCACATTTTACATGTATCATTTGTTCTTTTGTAGGATATATGTCAGAATATCATTAGCAAAATTATAGTCTGGCAGAAATATGTGTGTTGAGTGTTTATTGTTAGATATTATGAAGTGATTTTTCGAAAACAATATTAAGGACACACTATTTCTGTCACATTATATTTTGCTTGTGATACTCTGGTTTCCATATGGCTCTGTACTAACACTTCATATTTAAAACAATAAAATGATGTTATGGCACGCTAAAAAAAAGTTTGGTGAGTACATGCTAAATGTGCATTTTACGGCACTTTCATGCTTGAAGACTGGCACACAGAGTGCCCTTCTTTGGCATATAAATTGCAAGAGAGTTTATTTAAAATAAATGTATTGTTGGAACCTTCAAATCGTAACAACCTATTGGTAGTGGCAACCTTTAATCCATGTAAATTGAGACTCTATCATTCAATCAATATTAGAAAATCAGAAGTCCTAAAACAGGTTCTGAGAACTTAGCTCTTCAATTAACTATTATCATTCAAAGTTCAGAGACAATTACAATCAATACTATAAAAGACAGCCTGGTGAAAGAGATTACAAAATATGTCTTCAAGAATGTTGATAATTATTCCATATTCATTAGAATTGAATACTAGTGCTAAAATCATAAATAACCAATGGAACATCATTGCGAATGATTTTAACGATACATTTATAGGCAGATCATTGACTGTACTCAACTAGATAAAATAATGTGTGCTAATACATAATACAACCTGAAGGAAATCCTCAAATGTTGGGTACATATCATTGCTTATAATTCAATATTTGCAACAATAAAATCACATTTCTAATAATATTCGATCCAAAAGTGCTAAGATTGTTGCTATGTGTGAGATAGCACAAACAATTTACTCTAACAGTGTACGTGTGGAAACATACATGAAATATATGTCAAATGTCACCAAAGAGACAGTAATGAGCACAATTCAAAGAGTAGGAACAAAACACTTCATTCATGTCTTGAACATTTCCTGCAGATTTATTATAACAGTAACCAGAAGAAATTTCAATAACATGAAGTGAAAAATAATCACAAAGTGGAGATTTAAAACACATTTATCTACAAATGATGTATTATAGATGGGTTGATCGAAGAAAACAACACTGAGTGGTTTAAATATTACTATGAAACTATCTTGCTATCAATAAAAATAAAGAGGCACTACATGTTAAACTCATTTTGTAACAAGCTTTGAGTTATATTATAATGTAAGATGGAAGTTGAACAGAGTTCGTAGACACATAAATTGGCATTTCGGCTGATCATGAAAGACAGGAGAAAGCCAAAATGTTAAAACAGACACTGAGAATGGACTATCACTTTAAATGGACAATGCTAATTGTTATTACTGTATTTCCGAGAGATAAGATTTACACAAGCTGTGACGCCATTGAATATTATCTTTTAGTCAATTTTAAATTGGGATTTCAACTAAGGCTTAACATGTTGTTATTATTTTATCACGTTTTAGAAATTGATGTACATAGTTGCACCCGAAGAAAGGCCTTGTCCAAAATGCATAACGTATTTATTTTATAGTAGGAAGATTCTGAGATTACATTTTTTGACTATGATTCAATATCACATTGAACGTAGATCAAAAATACATCATTAAATTAGTTACATATGCACATTTAGTTTACCTTGGCAATGGAATATGTGTGTTTCATACTTTTGGGCATGCACAACAGTACTTGGTCTTTGTGTGCAAGTCAATTGTTGCACTCCCATTAATTTCCTATATATTAAAATTCTATTTGCCAATTGATTCCTGTGTAAAATCTGACTCTGCCTGTTGTTTTTAAGTGTAGGGTGCTTTGTCTTTCAAAGAATATGTTTAACAATTGATAAGTGAGCCCTAATTTTAGGATTGCAAAATATAGAATAGACAGGGTCAGGGATATACACAGGCAAGCAGGCATGTAATCAACATGGTGCAGAGGGCACATAGATGCATAGGGTATATATGCAGGGATAAACAAAGGTGTAGGGCTAGAGGGAGCTTGAAAGGTGAACGGGCTTTGGCAAGAATGAGGGACAATGAAATGGATAGAAAGGCAACACAGTGACAGTTGGCAGTTGCTAGAAGGCAAAAGGATGGTAAAGAGCCAGAGTAGGAGGTGGTCAGTAGAGGTGGAGAGAACCAGATCGAAGTGTGCCAATGGCTAGGAAGATGTGCGATAAAAGAGCGAAAATGGATAAGGAGGCAGATGATGGCTCAAGTTAGAGGAAGCCTAGAAAGCCTTCTAGCAGGGAGACATGGGGACAGCACAAGCAGGAAAACATAAGAGTACAAATTACAATCCTGAATATTAAATTGGGCAACACCTATTTGAAAAAGAGTAGGGGAATGAGTAGTGTATGCTCAAAGTGAAAAACGTTGTTAATGTTATGTTTCATTTTTGCACTATACATCCATTTTGGTCAATCATGTAGTACATATCAGACAGAGTTTCAATATAATGCATGGTAAGCTGCTACCGTCAATACATATAAATCTTTTCTTTATTTAGTTGCTATGAAAGTATAAAGCCTGTTAGCTCCTTGCTGCGTGGATCGATGCCTATAGTGGTTATTGTACACACGGTCTACAGCTGCTGTGCTGACACTGTGGTAAAGCATTTATCAGTTTTTTAGCAAAGAAATAAACTCTTCAAAAGCTTTAACTGGGGTACACTGTATTTGGGGTAGTGTGCATCGCGAGGGCCTGGCTATGGAGTCTGTTTAAGCAGTGTAGGACCTGCTCAAGCAGTATTGCAGGGTGGGAGTGTCCAGTTGAGGGTGCTCTACATGTCCCATATTCAACTCTGTAGGTTGTGCTTCGCTATTGGTCTGTTCCACTGGAGAACACATTCTGGTCCTTCCATGATGCACGTCGTCTGTGAGGGGCTGACCTCTCTGCGACTCTGGTGCGTCAGGTGTCTCCTGTTTAAAGGAGTGAAGTAACATTGCCCATTGCATAGATATGTGGTGTTTTCGGATACCCTTAATCTCTTCTGTCCTGAGTGCTTCTTCTTCTGCGGCTCCCCATTTATTGACCGCCAGCAAAGTGATGTGTCATGTATGTTGGGGTATAACAAAACAAGCACAATGTATTAACTTAAAACCGGTGAGGTTTTCAGTGAAGTATATTAAGAAGCTGCATTTGTATTCTGTGTATAACACCCCAATAAAATTTAAACTGCCAATTTTTGCAAAAGAAAATTAATTACATTACAGAGCTGACATCACTAATGCATTTCTTGAAGGCAATCATATTCTGATTAAAAGTAGGCAAAACATTGTACTCGTTTATCGAATTCAGCAATTGCTTGAACTACTTTATCATTGGATTTTGTTTTATTCACAGTGCTTAAACTGTTGTCTTCGGTGTTTGCATATAATTTTATGGCAAGATGGGTGGCTCCTATTGTGCTTTTTGCATTTAAATTTATTCCCAGTTATTGTTTAACAAAGAACCTACATTTCCCATGAATGTAGGAAATGTAACAATCAAGGAAGCAAACACAATTAAGGGCTCGATTCCGATCCCGTTATGAAAGCCCTCCGAACGACTTGGTTCCGGAGAGCTTTCCAAGTGAATCGCACTCCGGAAGTCCGTGCGACCGATTCCAATGCATCCGTATAGTAACGGACTCGGTTCGCTTGGACTCCCATTAACTCTACAGGAGCATGTGTACCGTATGCGAACACAGGCTCCCATTGCAAAAAGGGGTAGGTGGGGAAAAGCGTACACCCTGTGGCATGCCACACTTTGAATGCGTCGAATGGGGGCACCGACGGGTACCCCCACAGGACCGATTCGGATGGCCCCGTGTGAAGGGGGGCCTGCTATAGACCCCCGAAGTCTGATTCCCACAGCTGTTTTTTACTTGGCAACCGAGTCGAAACAGCTGTCAGAATTGTGCATCATACTCGCTCGTTTGGAAGCCAGCTCTATTGCGCCGCATGATTCCGCTGCGAACGAGTCGGACTGCAAGGATCGGGTTCGGAACGATTTGATCAACACAAACGTGATCTTTGCATCGTACTTTGTTGTTCTGAATGAGGGACGATTCGGTTGGAAACATAGGCTCCGAATTGGATTTGCTCATTCTGGAACCCGTCTGGAGGCCTTTTCTTAACTGGATCAGAATCAGGCCCTAACTGTTATGCAGTTTGTGCACATTTTACTGTTAGCTTGTATTGGGAGACACACAGGCCTATTCACTAAGGTAAATTTACACAATTTACAAAGTGTTGACTACCATTAGTAATATTTCACATGTAGGGAGAGGTCGCCGTTGCTGGAGTGGAGATATCCCTATGGTTAAGTATAGGGAAAAGTAAAAAATGTGTTACATTTAAAAAAAAAAAAAACCATTTATGGTAAATATTTGTGTTAATCATTTGAATATATGCATTGAAATACAAAATAAAACAGAAAAATGCTACAGCACTTTTAACTTTAATTCAAATTAAATATTTCAAATAAATATTTCATATAATTAAATATATTAGGTTCAATGACGATTCTTTTCTAAAATATTCATTAAAATAAGTTAACCACCTGCATTAATGTTTATATAAATGTAAATAAAAGTTATGTACAGAATTAATATTCAATATTTTAATTATTTGTTTTAAAAAGTTACATTTATTTTTTAATTAAAAAGTGTATTCAAATAATTTACAGTAAAATAATATTTATTTTCATTTACATATAATTTTGTAAACATCAAATTAAATGTATAGATATTTTTAAAATGTCAAAATAAGTTAATTTATTTTAACATAATTTCCTCTTTGATTGAGATCTCTGCCTCCATTATGTTCTATAAGAAGGTGTTGAAGTACTAGTTGTTGGCCATGTGGGTGATGTACTTATTCAAGGTCTGAGCTGGAGTATATTTACTTTTGCTTTGGGTCCTTTTTTGTTGCAATAATTTTAGTGTTGCTGTTTGCACATAGAATGGGCTTATGCTTTTTGGATGGGTGCTTGTCTCTCCCTAAACCCCTCCTTACTCTTCCCTAAATCCATCCCATTTTGTTGTGGATATTCCCCATTTTTCAGCCACTCTCCCATCGCTCTTACATTCACTGCTCAAATGTAGGTGTACATGCACTCAGATCTGCACACTCGGAGAGACGATCTCTACACAAAACACACTGGTAAGGCGGAGGCGCAGACCTCTGCACATATGTTAGTGAATAGTATTTTTTAATACAAGAGTAGCACTCCTGCAGTACTATTAAATGTACTTAAAAAATGCAGTTTGTGAATAGGAGTCAAAGAGGTTGCAAGTTTAATTATTATTAATATAGAGACTTTCTTCAGGACAGCATGTCTATTGGGTAATTAGGAATAGAATTATGAAGCAGAAATATTAAGGTATATTTGAATGTGTATATTTAGTGTTTGTTTAATTATGAATGAAACAAGGTAAGCTACCCTTTATGAAGGGTATAGCAGAGGAAATGAAGGTGTATGTATTGCAAGCTCTGACGCAGTATACAATGACCTCAAGTGCTGGTAGTAACAGAAAAAGTAAGGCATCTCCTGACTTAACAAATACATGGAGATCAACACATCTTAGTGAGTTTGCTAATGGGGGGGCTCTGTCTAGTAGTATGGTAAAAAAAATATACAGTTACAGGCCTGGTAAATATTTCAAATATATTGGCTTGAAGCCCATTCTATTGAGAATAGCATCTGTTCCAAACTACCACATTCCTCAGATACTCCATCGTTCCAACATAGCAACACCAAAAGGACCTCCAGTTCCACAGTAAGGAATAAGTTATTAGGTTATGTTTCCCTTCAAACTTGTTGCAGCCCATTGGTGCTTTAAGAAACCCTTAAAGAACCCCTTTTCTCAGCTCAGAAAGGTTTTGTTTCTTCCTCTCAACAGTTGATGTTATTTTTATAGCACAGATTTCAGCTATTTCTGCAACCAGTTAATTTGGTTGTCTCTACCCAAGAATCAAAAGTTTGTAAAAAATCACTAAAATACACAACAATACTAACCAAGCAGATGGGTTTTCTAAGTTTCAGCATAGACTCCGGCTTTCTCTCCTGCAACTTCCAGATGTCAAGACCTCAATTATAAAGAAGAAATCTGAGTCACGTTAGCCATCTCTCTTATTTACCTTCAACTATCGGTCAGATTGGTTGGACTGCAAGTCTGCTTATTCTAATTGGTATTCCCATCCCACGCCATTTCCTTTTTATGCACTACAAATACGCAACACTTTGAGCCATCAGAGTTTCATTTGTGGATGGTGCATCTTAACCTCTGGAACGTTCCCTAATCCTGCTTTGAGTCAAATTCCAGTATTATTGGATATGGGGTAAGACGTGGTTAACTTTTGGCCAGGTGTTCTGCCAAGGATATTCTTGACCTCATACCACTCAACTTGGAAAAAAGTGCATGTAGAAAGTCAAGGTATATCCAACAACTGGGAGTACCAGTAGCAAAAAGCTTCCATGCTGCAGTTTTAAATGCTGAAGGAGCAAACAATCCAGTTTCCAAGAATGAAGGGAAGAATTTCTCATCCAAGCTCAGCCAGTAAGTTCCTGCTGCAAAATACGGTAGCAGTCTAGCTTGCTGGTCCAAAGCATCGGTCATGATCCCCAGCAACTAAAATAGTAGTCAGCAAAAATGCCATTTGAAAAACAAAAATTATTATTCTTCTAAAGGTTTTGATTCCTATTGCGCTCAAAGCTAATTTGGGATAGAAAAGAGAGTGAGGAACTCCTGTGTGTGGTATGCACTGAAGCAAAGGACATCCTCGAGAGACAATCAAGTAAACAAGGCATGGGGTGAACTTATTACCATGCAAAAGTCTCTAAAATGTACACGCTCTACAATCAGACTTCTGTCACAGTGATTTGAGAACAGTATTGAACCTCAAGCATTAGGCAGTTTTTCAATAGTAAAGTCAAGCTAGAAGAAATGTAAATATACTGGTGCACCCGGGATGGTAGGACAGCTACAAAGTGGTAGGTTGCCAACAGCTTTACATTCAGATGCTGGCAAATACTCAATAAAGAACTTTTTTTATTGAAAAATGTAATCTGTCACTGCTTGCTAAGAACATGGCTTCACAAAAAAGACTAGTAGTTTACAAGTTCTTTTTATTAAGTTGGCAGATCCTTGGGAAGATCCTGGTTATTGACCTACAGGTAGCTCATTGTCTTTCCTGCTTTTCTTATGTTAACACCCTACTCTTCTTCCCTGCAAACTTGCAACATTTTAACACGAGTGCTAGTAGGCTTTGAAAATGGATGTAACGGTTAACATTAAAATAATTATCCTCCCAACTTTGAATCTAGTTGAATACTGGGGTCTATTTTTTACTCTGCCTTGACTTGAAAACCAAATGCAGGGAACATTTTCCATTCCTGACTCTCACACACAGAAAGACGCTGGGGCATATTATCAAGGGGGTTTATCTCCGCTTTTTTGGCTTTAAAAGCCAAGAAAGCGGAGATAAAATTATCTCCCTATTACCTAGCTGTCGCTAACACCAGTTAGCGACAGCTAGTAGGAGATAGCGACCATCTTGGGCCCCACTTTGCATGTCAGTGATATTTATCACTAATGACATGCAAAGTGGGCGTGCCAAGATGTTAGCGACTGGAAACAGTCGCTAACATCGCTATCTCCTATTACCAACTTTTGGAGATATTCGCGCTAAGCGCGAATATCTCCAAAAGCTAACACCTGCCCTGAGCAGTTCATAGCCATGTTATCCAATGGGAGGTGGATAACATGGCTAAGAGCATTAGCTCGGTAATGCATGAATATCGCTGACTTTTCAGCGATATTCATGCATTGTGGGCGTTTTTTATCGCATTTGCGATAAACCTTGGTAATACCAAGGTTTATCTGCGATAAAAAGCACCGCAGCTCTGCGGTAAATTTTTCTCTCTAACCAAGCAATAGCGATAATTATCGCTATTGCTTGGTAATATGCCCCGCTCTTTGTTGTTCAGGGGCATTTCACACTCTATTTTGGGAAAACATATCGATTGTGAGAGGCCAAAAAGTAGACACCTGGTACAGGAGGCACAGTAATCCCACGTAGAGTGTTCCCACCGGTACTGGATCATTTTAGGTTTGGCAGCAGTACTGTGAAATAACATGCAAGAATCTGTGTTTTGTGCCAGTTCCTGCATATTATTTTCCAGTTTCCACTGAATCATTTTATCTCCTCTCGAGAGACGAAATTCCCAAGTGAAACACTTTTGCTGCATAGTGTTCTCACAGCACTCTTAATCCCAGTTCAGATGGTAATTCATTTCATCAGCCAAATTGGGATTACCAGCACCATTGCAGCACTGGTTGTCGGATAATCTTGTTTCACTACTCCTTTCACACATTTTCCTCAGTGATCTGGTAAAATGCTTGCTTGATCAGGAATACTGAGAGCAGGATTCACAAAGGTAGCTTACACTTTCTTACAAGTCTATTCGTAAACTGTATTTTGTAGTATGTCTTATGGTACTACAATAGTACTACACTTGTACTACAAAATGCTAGTCACAAACTGCATTTTGTAATACTACAAAATATACCACAAGAGGCATGGGTATAGTCATAAACAAATTTACATTTCTTTTTTAATTCACATGTGCAATTTACTCCTACACTTTTGAGTAACTTAACTAGTTTTGGCTATTCACAAACTCCAAGTGCAAAGTTACTCAAAGGTTATAAGAGTTAATTGCACATGTAAATTACTTAAAAATGTAAGTTACCTTTTTGACTAGCACATGCAGTTTGTGAATAGCCCTAGACCCTTCAATTTGGTGGAGACATGTAAGTTATGCTTTTAAGGTACATTTACACTCAGATTTTGCGGTTAGCCAAAAAGGAGTAAACTGACTGAAAGTGTAAATTACTCAAACATGTACATTTCCTTTGTGAATCAAGCCAATGATTTATTTTGTCAGTGTACATCAGTACTGAGAACAGAATATCTTAAAATCTGGTGGCAAGATGGCAAAGGTGATAAGATTTTTATGAGTAAAATATTTCCTAGTGTTTTCCTTGTAAATGAACAGTAAGAAATGTTCCTAATTATACTAACTGAAGATCTTTTGAACTTTAGTTGACTAAATTACTAAATAATTTGATCCTTTGGTCTTTATTTTTATAGGAGTATTACTCATCTCAGCCCTTTTCCAAATGTTGGCAATTTTAACATGATCTTCAATGAAGACACATATTTGAAAAAAAGGATGGGCGTGCCGTTTCGTGATCATGTATTTTACTACAATTCTTCTGCTACTAAAGTAATATTTTATCTTGAAAAACATTTAATAAAAAGTACCCAGTGTAAATCCTGCACCATAGAGGTTATTTTAACAGACACCACATGTTGACAGCTCTGAAAGAACATTCCTTCTCAATTCTGGGAAATGCATTGTAAGCAGTTTGATGAATAGTTCCAATTAGTCCATTACGTGGCTTATTTTCAAAGTCTTTGTTGCTGTTGCACCTGTGTTTAAACTAAGTATTTAAAATGATCAATTAACCAAGAATATTTAGACAAATGTAAACCTTCTGGCCCAGTCACTCTCGCACAAACATTATAATGAAAGATAAATTACTAATGGAAAGTCCTGGCTTTCTAAAAAAAAAAACACACAACCAAAAGCCTCCTCTGTTTTCACTAGTTTTACCCATTCAAAAGACGAGTCTACCATTTTAGATCAATATGCACAAACCACCTGTTGATGCTACAGATTTATAATACGTGCAAGGCACAACATCTCTCCGTGTATATTGGCTTCAATAAGTCACTAGAAAGAAGAACAATCTTCTAATGTTTGCTAATGTAAATATGCATACAGGAAAAAATATAACATTAAACACTATCGGAGAAATGCTGAAATTGTACTTCACTTGTGTTTCGGTTCTTCAAATATTGCAGTCATGACTTGAATGACACAATTTATTCCAAGAAATACATGTTTAAGATAGGCGTGCAATATGCAACCTGATGTATTAATGGACAAGACACAAACAGTGGATGCAAACTGCACACTACCTTTTTCCTACCGGCCCAGCACTTTACAATGGGATCAAAATGGATGTATATTCGGGTTTGCAAAACCTTAAACCTCATGGATATTAATGAGGCAGGTCACATTCTGCTACCATCTACTAATGGCTGCAAAAGCAGGAATGAATGATTGTGATGGACTTCCATGCAACATGTGAATTCTTTTGTAAAGCAGCATTTGGTGATTTACCTTGTGAATACTATGTAGCAGTCCCCAAATCATTGCCTACTACCTGAGGCCACCCGCCTGATTCCGAAGGGGAAGATGTCTCACGGGGACAATATGTAACTCTGGTATTAGTAACTGATCAATGGTTTGTGGCCACGATTGCATTCAGAAACAATTGAATCATTCCATTGTGGTTTGCAAATACAAGAAGGACTTTTCTTTCACACCACTATCTATTTGCTATTTTAAAAGAGTAGCAAAAGCCCAGTTGTACATTGAGAAAAGGGATTTTATGGTTGCAAGTCCTGTGATCTTATAAATTAGAGGCTTTGCAACCAGAAAATACTTTGTGCATCAAGCCTCGAGACCTTTAATACATATATTATCACAGTCTGTAAATGAATGCTCTGCTGAGATTACTGCTCAGCCAGGGTGATCATTCAATGGTTTTGCAACAATGTATTTCTGCATAAGGTATGAAATACAACCAGATCAAAATGTACCATGGGTCATAACACTGGTGTTGGACATTGGGTCTCTTGTTGGCAGACGTATGCACCCTGTCCAAGTAGGGACCAAAATCCTAGTCTGTGTAAACTACATACACACTAAAAGATCACCTGTGCTCACCCTCTAGTAGCTTGGCACAGAGCAGTCAGGCTTCTCTAAAGAGGCAAAATGTAAAGTATTTGTACAAGACACTCACATAGTAATACAATGAACACACCACAAAAATACTCCACACAGGAATAGAGTATATTTTTATGAGAAAATCAAGACTAAAATGACAAAAGTCCAATAAGTAGAAACAGAGTTACTAATTTTTAAAGAATAAACCAAAAATAGTATTTAGAAGTTAATAGCGCCAAGAGGTCACTTGAAGTCGTGCTAGACCGGGGTAAATCTAAAGTTTAGGCTGACCACAATGGAGGGCTGCCTGGCTACAGGACTCAGGTAGGTCCCGCTGACAAAGTACCTTGGAAGGAGCAAGGGTTGAATTCGAAGACTCAATGTGAGGAGTCGAGGAGAGACCGCCTCGTCGCCAATCCCATGGATAGAGGTGAAATGTCAGCCTGATCCACACAGACAATGAAGGCTACGGTGTCGAAACATTTTATGATGCCAGCACAGCATCGTCTTCGAGCTGTGCTCTACTTCATCGTTGTGCCGTGCAGTCCGTCAAGGCAATGTCATCGATTGGCTCCTGCATTGGCATCAAATGGCAATGCTTGGGTTCCGATTGGCGCAAAGTTGGCACTGCGCCGATTTTGATGGTTCTGCACTGCAAAGATTACATTTCAAGTACCCAGGACTGGTTTGGCTCTACTTGGCAGGCAGGACTCACAGATGGCAGAGTCCAGCTGCAGTTGCAGGGGTGGAGGAAGTCTTTGATGGCTCTGAGACTTCAGAACAAGGGACAAACCTGCAAGCCCTTGGAGTAACTCTGGGTTCAAGTGAGATGAGTCCAGTCCTAATCCTCAGCAAGGCAGAAATCAGTAGGCAGCAGGGCAGCTCAGCAAAGCAGAAAGCAGTTCCTTCAGGGAGGCAGTCAGGCAAAGTGTCAATCCTTGTTGCACAGCAGTCTTTACTCCTGACAGATTTCTTCACAGGTCCAGTAGTGTACTGTCTTGGTAGGGTCAAAGCCCCAGTATGTATACTCTAATGTCCCTTTGAAGTGGGGGTGACTTCAAAGCAGGCCCTTGAAGTGCATAGGTCCCCTTTAATCCTAGTCCTGTCTCTCAGGCTATCGGTAAGGGGTAATCAGCCCTTTGTGTGGGAGGCAGGACACTGCCTATTCAGGTGTAAGTGTCAGACCTCCCTCCCTCTTCCTTCCCGGGAACAGCTGTCAGAATGTACATGAATGTAGATGGGTTTTCTGTTACACCCACGCTTCCTGTGTTTGTGGCTGTCTAGAGGGAATGCACAAAGTGTAGCAGTCACCCACTCCAGAAAGGAATTGGAAACAGGCTGCAAGGCACACAGAGCAGTAAGAGCAGAGAATTGCCCACTTTATAAAAGTGGCATTTTAAAATAGTATTGTTAAATCCAACTTCACCAGTAAAGAGGATTTATCAATACCATTTCAAACATATGAAACTTGATGCAGCTACTCCTTTCTAACCAGGAAATACAGCTTAAAAGAGTTTTAAAGAATTCCCAATGCTAGCCTGTGAGAGGAGTAGGTCTCACAGTAGTGAAACCCATATTTAGCTGTTTGTCACTTGCAGGACATGTAAAACTTAAAAGTACATGCCCTGCCTTGGGGCTACCTAAGGCCTACCTATGGGGTGACTTATGTGTAATAAAATGGGAGTTTAAGGCTTGGCAAGTGGTTTTAAATGCCAATTTGAACTGGCAGTAAACTGCACACACAGCCCTTGCAATGACTAGCCTCATTCAGGTTTGAAAGACTATTTGTGTGGGTAGGACCACCAGGGCTGCAGACCCACTAGTACAATTTAGATTACAGGCCCTGAGTATGTGGCATACCTCTTTACAAGGGACTCATAAGAAAACGAAATACACCAATCACGTATACACCAATGTCATCATATTTAGGGCCAAAGCACATGCACTTTAGCAATGGTTAGCAGTGGTAGCGTGCTCAAGAGTCCTAAGACCAGCAAAAAGATATAGCAAAAAGAGGAGGTAAGCAGGCAAAAGGTTTGGGTGAAGACCACCCTAAGGATAACAGGTCTAACATGTGTCACCCCAGCTGAAAGTAGGGAGATCTACCCAATCTCTAGGGAGTTCTCATGACTAAGGTGGAAGAACCTAGATAGACCATCAGCATTGGTGTACTCTGCCTCCGATCTGTGTTCTAACCTGAATTCCATACCCTGAAGTGAAATGGACCACCTCACAGTTTTGGATTCTCACCCCTCATTTGATTGAGCTATCTGGGGGACCTGTGATCAGTCTGAATCAGGAAGTGAGTACCAACAGGTATGGCCACAACTTCTTCAGTGCCCAGACCACAGCAAAAGCTTCCCTTTCTATAGCACTCCACCTCTGTTCCCTGGGTAGTAACTTCCTGGAGATGAATGCTATAGGTTTGTCAAGGCCCTCTTCATTTAGCTGTGATAAAACTGCCCATGTCATGTTCTGAGGTATGTGTTTGCATAATAAGCTCCCTGGAGAAGCCAGGGCCCCCTAGCACAGGGCCTGCATTAGGGAGTCAAATGCAGTTTGACCTGCCGGTGCTAAAATCAAATTTCTGGACTGCTTCTTAGAAGTCAGCTCTGTCAAGGGAGCAAACTGGTGCCCTATTCCTTGGCAAGCCTCTTGTAGTGCCCAGTGAGGGCAAAGAATGCTCTGACTTCAGTCTGAGTTTGGGGCGTCCCAGGCCATGTTATTCTCTCTCTTGTCCTGGAGGGGCTGCACCTTACCCCTGCCCATCAGGTGTCTCAAGTTCACCACAGACCCCTGCCCTATTTCACACTTCCTGCCCTGATTGTTAGGCCTGCCTATTGCAGAGCCTAAAGCACTTCCTGGAGGTGAAAAAGGTGGTCTTTCCAACTGCTACTGCAGTTAGCTATGTCATCCAGATAGGTAGCTGGGAAAGCCTCTGTACCAGCAAGTATCTGGTTCACCAACCTCTGGAAGGGGGCAGGGGCATGTTTGAGTCCAAAAGAATTCTCAATGCTAGCCTGTGAGAGGAGTAGGCCTCACAGTAGTGAAACCCATATTTAGCTATTTGTCACTTGCAGGACATGTAAAACTTAAAAGTACATGCCCTGCCTTGGGGCTACCTAAGGCCTACCTATGGAGTGACTTATGTGTAATAAAATTGGAGTTTAAGGCTTGGCAAGTGGTTTTAAATGCCAATTTGAACTGGCAGTAAACTGCACACACAGCCCTTGCAATGACTAGCCTCATACAGGTTTGAAAGACTATTTTTGTGGGTAGCACCACCAGGGCTGCAGGCCCACTAGTACCATTTAGATTACAGGCCCTGAGTATGTGGCATACCACTTTACAAGGGACTCATAAGAAAACGAAATACACCAATCACGTATACACCAATGTCATCATATTTAGGGCCAAAGCACATGCACTTTAGCAATGGTTAGCAGTGGTAGCGTGCTCAAGAGTCCTAAGACCAGCAAAAAGATATAGCAAAAAGAGGAGGTAAGCAGGCAAAAGGTTTGGGTGAAGACCACCCTAAGGTTAACAGGTCTAACATGTGTCACCCCCAGCTGAAAGTAGGGAGATCTACCCAATCTCTAGGGAGTTCTCATGACTAAGGTGGAAGAACCTAGATAGACCATCAGCATTGGTGTAGTCTGCCTCTGATCTGTGTTCTAACCTGAATTCCATACCCTGAAGTGAAATGGACCACCTCACAGTTTTGGATTCTCACCCCTCATTTTATTGAGCTATCTGGGGGACCTGTGATCAGTCTGAATCAGGAAGTGAGTACCAAACAGGTATGGCCACAACTTCTTCAGTGCCCAGACCACAGCAGGCACTTCAGTAGGAGCTGTTCCTGATAACAGCAACACAAACATGCAGCAGACCTACTCCCTGCCTCATTTAAAAAACTGAGGGAAAGTCTAATCAATACAACAAACCCATCCAAACAGGACTGCTCAAAATCATCTATCATCACTCCATAACTTTGGTGTCACAAAATAATTATTTCAAGGCTTATTTATCTAAGGGAATCACAATCTAAGAAGCAACGTGCCAAAGACTCCCACCAGCATTCAACACTTCACAACACTCCCAGAGAGTGCAGTGGAGAGTTTGGATTAGTAGAAGACACAGCCAGCTTTATATCCTCAAACTATAAGCTCAAATATAATTGCAATGGATGAAACTAATGAAAACAACAACAAAGATGAGAAATCAGGGACACTGACAAATTATCATGGTTAATACAGTGAGAGCTAGTGTACCTTGCAAGCGACAGACAAGGTGCTGGCTTATCATTCAACCTAACTGGGCATACAAATCCTATAAACACTCTGGTATCCATTCAAAACTAGAGAATTTAAACAACCTCATTGTTAGAGCTCAGACTTAATCAGATATGAAATGAATGTGCTGCCCCTGCTCCCCTATAGTGGAAATGCTGAACCCCCTACCTCCAGTACTAAATAATCTGATGGAGGAATTAAAGGTCATGCACAATCAGGCAACAACATAGGCATAATAGATATGGTAACTCTAATAATGTTCTCCTTTATGTGATGATCCTTTGAAGATTTTAGCCAATCTCTCAATGTCACAAACGCCCCCCCATATCACCAATTAAGGTAGGTTACTGCTCTAGCCATTCCTACACCCTGAACTTCTTTAGCTCGATCTCAGTAGGAAGTGAAGATAGGGATCCATAAACCACTGACAAAAACCAACCAGCTTGGATAAAGCCAAGCAATCTTCACAATTGCTCCAGGAGTGCATCCCCAAAACCACAACAGAAATAAATAAATCAAAAAATAGACAGGAAACATCTCAAACAAATGTCATCAAGATCATTGAGTATATAACACATTCAAACAAAGCCTTGATTAGGGACTCTCTTCTGATACAGGAGATTAACATAACTTCTAAAGTTGATTTTAGTATCTCAAATATAGAAAACATCACGGAGAAGAGCATAATAGGCATTAAACAAATACATGTATCAGATCTTTGGGCATATTCCCAAGAACGTGTAGTAACCATCGCAAAAGGAACTTAACGCAACTCTCAACATCGTGGGAAAATAACGCCGTGTTAACTAAGTATTCACAACACGGCGGTACCATGCGATAGGCTTACGATAACGCGTCAAATGGCAGCGTTAAAATCAATGACATGCCGCAAAAATGCAAAACACAAACGCAACAAAAGCTGTGATTAGGCCACAGCAATACAAAAATTACCGAAAACCAGTAACAGGACTGCAATTCACACGCGTCAGGCGGGACAAATCACCATAAAAGTAGAAATAAAACAGACAAACAAATGCCAAACAATAGCACAGCACAATGGATGTTGCCGGGGCAAGTATGGAGGAGAACCAGAATCCCTCAAACCCCCTGGAGGACCTGCCCGGGGCCTCAGGGTTAGGGAAGGCCAAGGAGAAGAAGAGTAGGAAGAATCACTTCAGTCCGCAGGAAAATAGGATCCTGATAACGGAGGTGGTAGAACAACATCAACTACTGTTCATCACCTCCACTGTGTCATTGGCAACCAAAAGTGGACTATGGCAGTCCATCATTGACAAGGTGAATGCAGTGGGAGTGCTGAAGAGGACAATGGAAGAGGTCAAGAGGCGCTGAGATGACGTCAAGTGCAAAACCAAGATGAAACTTGCCAACAACCGGAAGACAGCAATGCGGACTGGAGGTTGGATTCCTGCGCCACAGGAGGAGCTGGACGAGATGGAGGAAAAGGTGTCCACAGTCATCAGTGGGGAGATGGTGGCTGGAGTCGGGGGACCGGACACTGCTCAACATGACCAGACACAACAGCAGCAGGGTGAGTAGCGACCAGGGACTGGGGGTATGGGGGGAGATGGGCACAATGGCACACATGCACAATTGAGCTGAGCACAACTGTGGACAAACCATACCCCAGCCCCTAACTCCCACCAAGAGACCAATGTATCCAAGTGTGCAACATCTAAGCACTGTATAAGCACAAAATTCAAAGACACATCACAGGAAAGGGATAATGGGCAGCTAAATCAGAACAACAGGGTCCACTCCCCCAAAATGCAGCACACACACATAACATGCAGAGCACATCAACACTGACAACAATGTGATACAAACCACTACACGTACACAACAGAACACAGGACACAACTGGTACCGACTGGGTGTAGACACTGGCCAATCACGATTGGCATTGCAGGAAAATGTGAGTCGACAATGTACAAGTACAAACACACATCCATGATGTTGTCGAAAATGTCCACTGTCCCACATCAAATAGGCCGCTCCACTCACACAGCCACAATGTACACAGTCATGCAGTCTGTATGTAAACATGTACAATGCGACAACATACGTGTGAACACATTGTTAATCTGAATCTCCCCTTCACATTGCAGAGGGAGAATCAACACCTCCTGCAGAGCAGCCCAAGCCTCTCTTGTCTGATGATGAAGAGGACCACCACAGCTTTGACTCCGACGCCCTCCAAGAGTTCATTGACAGCCTCCATGGCCGACCTCCAGGAGCAGGGCAGCCCAGCTCCAACAAGGATAACCCACCCCCTGCACAGACCACACAGCAGGCAGAACCCACCACCACTGCTGCCCCCAGGATCCCACGAAGAACACATGGCCTTCCAACGCCGTGTGTTGGGGTGCCAGGAGCAGCTGGCTGAACAGGTGTGTGTGGGCTTCGACCACATGGCAGACAAACTAGATGCCATACGTGGGTGTCTAAGTCCCATCAGGGACCACTCACAGTCCCTAATGGACACCTACCATCCACTCCATGCTCTCCAATGGACCATGGCTGACATTGCTGGGGCCCTGACTCAGAGAATAGAACAACTGTCCAGTCAGAGTGTCTCCAGCAATGTCACACGGGAGTTGGGACACACGCGGAGGTTAATGGAGACCATGGAGCGGGCGAATGAGGAAAGAGCGTCTGCCACGTCTGCACACTAGCGAGTGGGAGCTGTGTTCCTCAATGACCTCAAAACCATCCTCATGGCATTGCTGCCACAAGGTCTGGGGCTGATGCATGCTGCTGCTACCGCTACATCCAGATCTCTGCCCCCTGAAGTGTCAGTGCCTCACAGTGCAGCAGACATTCCACCTCCGGCTCCGAGGTGTGACTGCCACACAGTGCTGGAGAAAGGCCAGCACCACCCAAACGTGAGGCACATGTAACAGCAGAGGACAAATGTGCAGATGAAACTGCCTTCGTGGTAAGAAGGACGCAGCAGCATTGATCTTTAGCGTATGGCCGGTTTCTGCTTGGTTCTGCCCTCTGCATCATCACCTTCCACTGTCCCCAATACACTCTACGACACTGACTTTGGACCTCAACATGGACTGCCATATACCGTTTGATCGCCAATGACACAGCAATCAGACTGTGGAATGAACACTCCCCCTTCCTTTGGACTTGTCATTCCCTGAAGGACTCTGGCTGACCCTCCACGGGCAAACATTGCAAAGTGGGGTTTGCACAGACCTGTACTGCTCCAGATGCAACACTCCGCTGAATGTGCATTAAACATTCCGAATCACACAGATGTGTTGTGTCTATGGTCTTTGATGTGTGGAAGTATGGATGAATGTAGGGTCAGTGAATTCCTCTTCCATCCATGTGGCTCATGTCGTTGGACTTAGGTCACAGGTTGACACATTGCCGAATGTTGTCTGGGTGGTGCCGATGCAACAACAGGGACACACGCATTTGTTACTTCCTTGTCCAGCCCATATGGAACTACGCCCAGAGCCACAGGGTCATTATTCAAACCCTTCCGCTGAACTGGCATATGCCAGGCCAGCCCACTCTGCTTACACTCACAGGGGGGGACGGCAATGCTACATGTCCCAGGTCTTCCCTGTAGTGATCTGCTGATCACAGGTCTAGTTGTCAGCATGTCACAGCCACTCCGTCACGGCTGGTATACACCCACACCACATCCATCCAGCACATGTGTCACAGGACATGTGACCCTGCCAATAAAAAAGGCTGGGCGCACATGCTCGATGCCATTTCCAACCTCTCTCTGGGTGTATCCGTGTGGTGTGCATGTAGGCATGGGGGCCCAGGGGCCTGGAACATCACATTCGCCACGATACCCAATCATAGAGGGTCCATGATGTGTGGGGCACAGAATTGTTGGCACCGGATACACTGCGTCTGGAACAGGCACACCGCCAAGGGACGGTGACTTTCGGTGCACTGAGGTAGGGGCACCTTAAGTGCTGAGCGGGTGTGCAGCCTGAGATAATGCCCCGTCCCGGCAGTCCAGACTGCTCAGGTTTTGAGTGCCCTGCTGGAAAGCAGTGTAGGCCTGAGCCAGCGGACATCGGGGGCCTACCACCACTTGGTGTCCCCTCCTGGATCACAGAGTTAGTGGCACCTATAAGGCTGAGCAGGTCTGCAGCCTGCGATTATGCCGCGTGCACTAGTATGTCCTCTGCCATGGTGAAATCAAGACCCAGAGTCAAAAGTGAGACCTGGATGATGTGGAGGGTGCCATGTCTGAGGGCCCAGGATTGTGGCTTGCAGTGGCACGTGGTGGGCCCTCATTT
Organism: Lissotriton helveticus; assembly: GCF_964261635.1. Lineage (NCBI taxonomy): Eukaryota > Metazoa > Chordata > Amphibia > Caudata > Salamandridae > Lissotriton > Lissotriton helveticus. Next base: position 1,162,601,779 of record NC_136070.1, on the reverse strand, counting down.
CTACACACCGGTGGCGGAAGGTGAGCAGTGAGGCCTGGGTGCGCAGGGGCGGGCATGCACCGCTGGGCAGTGGGAGAGGCTGGGGTGCATCTGTCTGGATGCGCAGGGGCAGACAGGCGATGATGTTGTGTGCAATTGTATGCACTTTTCCATTCATGTATCTGGACTCTGTTTCAGATGATGGATCTGTTTCAGGTGTGGGACCTGGTGAACTGCCCTACATACCGGCACCTGGTTGGAGACACACCGGTGGCAGCAGATGAGCAGTGTGGCCTGGGTGCGTAGTGTTGGCACTCTCTCTCCCTGTCCATCTCGTCTGTTATCTGTGTCTCTCTCTCTACCCCTCACTGTCCGTCTACCTCTCTTCCCCTCTCTGTCCGTCTATCTCTCCCTACCTCTCTCTGTCTGTCTATCTCTCTCTCCCCCTCTCTGCCCGTCTATCTCTCTGTCCCCATCTCTGTCTGTCTATCTCTCTCTCCCCCTCTCTGTCGTTCTATCTCTCTCTCCCCCTCTATGTCCGTCTTTCTCTCACTCCCTCTCTCTGTCCGCCTTTCTCTCACTCCATCTCTTTCTTTCTCTCTGTATCTCTCTCTCTCCTCCACTCCCTCTCTGTCCTTTGATATGCGCAAGAGACACCTTCTCATCATGATTTTTGTCTTGCAGGCTGTGACCTACGGATTGTCCCGAGGGGAGCAGCCATGTGTCTTCATTTCTGTTCTGTATTTATTTGAATACATTTTCATTTGTTAATTCGAAGGTGAATGTTTGATGCTCATTTTTGTGATGACACATGCATGTCACCAGATGTGATTGTGCGACATCAGGCGGATTATTTGCTACATAATTCCGTGTAGTTGATGTGGCATGTCTTTGGCACTGGAGGGGGGTTCTGGGGGTGGTGCTGTGGGTGATGTGGTCCTGTTGGGGATCCTAGCTGCATGATGAGTGGCTCCATGGCATCTGTTGCCCTTCAGGGTGGCTCTGGGCTGGGCTCCCTTTTGTGGTGCAGGCTAAGGTCCGACTTTACACCAGGTCAGAGCAGGTGTTATTTTCCTGCTGCTAAGGTGCCTTACCGCATGTTTTGTTGTCATATCACTTATCCGGCTGGTCGTTGAGAATGTTGCGGAGTGGTGTCATTAGCGATAGTTGTGGGGGTCATCTATGGCGATGTTTTGGGCAGCTGCTTTCGTAGGTAAACTGGTGCTATGGGCTGTTAGCACCAGCTTGTGAATGGGGTGATGAATTTATCGTGACTTTGGCTGCGATAAAGTGCCGTTAACTCGGCAATAACTCCTTGAGAATATGCCCCGTAATGTTCTGTCATATAACATTTAAAACTGTTATGTATCACTAATGTAGAGTCATTCCCAGTTGATAAAGGCTTTTTTACACTACTGATGTCAAGCCTGCCTGATGCACTGAGTTGATCACTACTGATAATCTTGCATGGGGTGGCCACTAATGAAAGATTGTCTGGTGTGGTCACTATTGCAACACTAAAGATTTTAGTAGCTCTGGGTGATTTTCATAAGACATGAGTACCTCTCGTTACAGCAAAGGTTGGTGGCCCCTGCATTAGATAATTCAGAAACCTATCCTAATGCTTTCCCCCACAAACACCTTACATTCACGCACCCTACATTTTAAACAGAGGATGAGTGTCAATCAGAAATATAACAATACTGGAGAAATCAAGTGAAAAAACTTTACTCAATAGTACATAAACTGTACACCCGCCTTTAGCAATTTAGGCTAGCCTACAAGTACTCATGGGAACCCATTGCACATCGCATGAGGGGGCTGCACATTTTAAAAGCCCAGTATGCCATCACTGTGGTGACAATCTCAGAGAGATAATAGGACAGGTAAACTTGTGACAGAGATGAAGAAAAGTTAAAGCGAAATTGGATCTAATATTTTATTTCTGACTTAGTCAATCTGTCATTTTGAATAATTAAGATGTGTGATTAAGCATTTTGGCTTATTCGAATTACATCTGTTCTGTGAACAAAATATTGTTGCATCCACCACGCTGATATCATTTTGATTGCCTAGTGGTCTGCAACAAAGGTAGTGCTGCTACGTCCATGTATCCCATTTACAATTCTGAATAAACCGAATTAACTTTAATACAGCATTGACGTATATGTTCGCCACTTCAAAAGACTTCAGTGTCTGAAAAGAAGAGAACTTATATGTTTTACAACTCAGAAATAGTTTTCTGACTGATAAGAGATCCTTTGTACCTAAAGTCAAGGCCTTTGGCAGTTGCAAACTTTGAAAGTTTGCGAAATCAATGCTTTGCGATTGCAAAAGGCCTTTATACATAGAGCCCCATGCTGTTTAAACATGTATTGCCATACACACTGGAATCCGTCTATTGTGCCTTTTATCCTGCACTACTGGCGCGTTCCTGAACAACGGTGGAAACTCCTCAATGGGTATATCCCTCATATTACTGATTCTTTGAATAAATACACAAATTGAACTAAAATGTTTTTTCTTTTGACTTCTCAGATATTGCAGGGGAAACAGAAAGTCAGTGCAACATTTTAAGAACATTGGGCAATTAATTAATGAATTGTTTTTTTCGACTTGTCGAGGTTCATCATCCAAACTTTGCAAGTAAAAGATGCGAATTGAATATACTTCAGTGGACAGTACAAAGCAGGCATTTAAACATTATATAGATTACACTGTTGCGTTTGCATTAAGCATTGCATTATGTTACTGATGCAAAGACGACGCACACAAAAACAACACGTTTGCACCTGCTAGTCAGTCGTAATGTTCTTGCAAAGTTCGGTACAGACGAGTCACAGCACCTGTGCAATCTAAGTAATCCTGAGAAATTGATACAAAACTGCACTAGCAGTATTTGTAATCTGGAAATGGTGGTGCAAATTGGTACCAGCAGAAGTGCAGTGTATGTGATCTAGAAATGTGCAGAAATGTGGGTGAAATTGCAGCAGCAGTCGAGCAATCCATATAACCCATCCTATTTGCTAGTCAATAACTCCCTACACTTTTCACTTTCAGAAACTAGTTCCAGATTTTCTTGAGCCCTGGCAGTCTCTTCCAGGCTGCCCGTCCTCCAGAGCTCTCTTTACCTTTCCCATGGCCATCCAGACACATACATGCGTGATTCGAATCAAAGCTTGTATTTTCTCAAGAAAGTTTGAAAGCCGAGAGTGCTTTTCTCTCTTTGAAATCCTAAGTGTTGCCTTTTAAGAAAACAAAGTGGAAATGTGAAGAAAATCATTTAGGCCATTATACATGAATAGTAACCTCTCAAGCTGTAGTGCGAGGAACTTTAGAAACATGATCCCCTGCCTCCAGGCAACAAAGACGCATGAGCGCGCAGAAATAACCTTGTGTTTGCTGTCAGAATTATAATTACAACATGGGCTCAGACCCTAAGACAGATGTGTTTGCTTTGCTCAGACCCACAGGCTTCCTTATAAAATGTGGCCATCTATGAAACCAGGTTACTTCTCCCATCATTATCCGCAGCTGAGAACCGTGCCGATGCCTATGCATCATTCTTCATGCCTGGTCTAACAATGGTTCCTGAGCACAATGCAGGAGGTGACACTGAAAGCAGCATGTTGACATCTGGCTTTAGCTGCCCCATGCATGAACATCCAAAGGCATGCCCCATTTCACTTCGACAAAGGCCATGGGATGTGTTCTTGATTAGGCAGGAAAGCGGGGTAGAGGGAGAAAGACCAGACGTGTATTAAAAGCAGCCCCTTCACAGGCCATTAAGAATCAGCTTTAAGGCCTGTTGAAATGCATAATTGAGATGCATGCCTTTTTTAGCAGCTATTTACAAAGGCGGTGTGGGAGGAGCCCCTCCCAGAAAGTCACTTGTAAAGAACGTGCAACCTAATGAAGCGATGAATAACATACACAAACTTGTTAATGATGCCTTTGTGCAAGTCAAGAGTGCCTTCGGTTTTAGATCTTACGGTATGTGTCACAGCAGGGGCCTTGCCTCCAAATCCCAGTAAAAGCCGGGAAAGAGCTGCACACAGGACATTTCCCTTGTAGCAAAAGTACCTGAAACTTGAGGTGATGTTCGTTGACATGGAGGCCCAGACTTTTGCAAACCCAGCGCAAAGTTTTAAGGGTGGGATTTACTATCCAACGCAAATCAAGACTGTGTTGGGCAGTATCCCAAAATAAATAGAAAGTTGTGCTATGTTCTACATAGCGTTAGTTTGTGCCAAAGGCTGTTCCAAGTCTGGAGCATAGGTGTTTCCATGCCACCTCCTGCTCATTTTGATGCAAATCTCTTATGGCCAGGTATTGCCGAGTCCACCTGCCCAACAGGATTCCCTATTTTCCAAACACCTGTTGCCTTAGGAAATCACAAGCCCTTCCGCTTTCCCCCAAGGCATAAGATAGACCAACACACAGTGGCTTGGGTTAAGGGTCGTAAAAACCCGGCCGTATTTTAATAATAACATAACAAAAAACATACATTTTTTCATTTGCAATATTTACAATTTACAATATGCAACAAAGTCCAGACTGTTAGATTAATATGTACTGCATTCTAGTTGGCTAACCTTCACGTGATTCTAATACATAGTCATTCCTGTCATAAGCAAATTGATCAACAGTATTCCTTTTCTGTGTATCCCTACATGAGCCGTCTTGTGGTCTGGCTGTAGAGCGGCAATGCAAGAGGCTGTCCCGCCGCTCCACAGCCCCTTTTAAACCCACCCGAGCACAGGAGTCGTCTGAAACCGGCCTCCCGACTGGCTGTGACCTGCATAACCCAGAAGCACTTGAATGCTTCCGGGTGACCTCTAAACGTGCCCAATCATGGCGAGAGGCGGGGCGGTAGCCGACCGCGTCACATTCAGCCTGATTCATGAAGCGAAATAGCGCCCGCAATGGCTGCGAAAACGCAATTGCGGGTGCAAAACACGGAATCGGCATTCAAGTACGAAATAGCGAAATCGCTAAAAAATAATAGCGATCGGAATAGCGATTACGCTGTAATAGTCGCAGACTCCGGGAAGTCGAGCAATAGCGATACGGAAATAGCGACCAACCACGGAATCTGCGAAATCAATAGCGAAACGCAATATTGTCTCAATCGGCATTCATGAAAGAAATACATTAGCGAAAAAGCGCTAAATCGCACGTTTGCGCGGCGCAATTTAAGGACAACTCAAAGCAGGTGGTAACCATAAAAGCCATGATTAACCAAAATTTGAAAAACTGTTAGCCAATCACCAACAGGTCCAGGCCTGACCAATCACACATAAGGACATTCAGCAGCAGCATTAGGCGTTCCACAATGCCTGGGATGTACATGGTGGTGAGGCGGCGAAGGCTACAGCGAGCAGCACGGAGGAGACGCATGAGGCAGGCAAGGATTTACCGGCAGCGGGTCACCTTGCTGGGCCAAACCAGAGAACAGATTTATGCAAAATACAGGCTGAATGGGGAAATGATCACCTGGCTGATACAAGAACTCGACCCCATCATGCAGCACCCAACAAGGCGAAACAATTCTGTGCCCACACATGTGCAGGTATTGTGCAGCCTGCACCTCCTGGCCTCCGGCAGTTTCCAGGGCATAGTAGCCGCTGCTGGGGGGATATCCCAGCCCACCATGTCACGCTGCCTCCACACTTTTGTTGACGCCATGCTCAGCCAGCTCCACCGGCACATCACATTTCCCACGAGCCAACAGGAATTGGACCTGACAAAACTACAATTTTATAATGTTGCCCATTTTCCCCATGTCCTCGGCTGCATAGACTGTACCCACGTCGCCATCTGCCCACCAGCTGGCACGGAGTATATGTACCGCAACAGGAAGTCCTACCACTCCCTCAACATACAGATGGTCTGCAATGTCAAGACCATCATCACTGACATTGTGGCCCAGTACCCAGGGAGTACCCATGACTCCTTCATCTTCAGGCACAGCGGACTCCACACACGACTGATCAGGGGAGAGTTTGGGGAAGGACACCTACTTGGTAAGTACACTTTGTCGACAATGTCACATTGCTATGAAGTAACTGCGCTGCACAGGCAATCAACATCTGCTCCTCTCATTCAGGTGACAGTGGCTACGCCCTACGGGAATACCTCCTGACCCCTTACCTCAACCCTGCCACACCTCAGCAACGCCGCTACAATGTTGCGCACATCCGGACAAGGAACTGTATTGAAAGGACATTTGGCCTGCTCAAGAGCAGGTTCCGTATACTGCACAAGACAGGTGGGGCCATGTATTACAGTCCTGCAGCGTGCTGCCGCATTGTGGCTGTCTGTGCAATGCTTCATAACATTGCAACCAAGCGCCGGATACCAGTTGACATATCAGGCAGTTAATCTGAGGGGGACGACCGGCCACCAGCTCATGCGCACCATGCACGCGGGGAGAACCCAGCTGAAGGCCACAGACGTCGCAACCACATCACAGCTAACAATTTCTAGCCCACCCCCTTCCCCCACCCCACATATCACAATTGCATGCAAAATGTAATGATTACACAAGGCGAATGTGTGCAGCAAAATAAATGTATTTGTTTGATTCACAAGAAAAAAGGGTCATGGTAACAACTATTTACAAAATGCAGTATTCCTGCATACTGCATGAGACGGTTCATGGCAGGCTTAGCTTCAGCCTGCGCCTGTGTCCCTGACACAATGTCATTGGCGCCTCCGGCGCACAATTCCCAGGCGTCTGTGAGGCTCTTCCTCATCCTGGGCAGCTGTACCAGGCGTAGCCCTGGTGCTGCGCCTAGGTGGGGGGGCCTGCGTGGCAGAGTGGCTGCTGACACTCGAGGCACCCTCACTCGCATCGTCTCCCCCCACAATTGCCGGTAGCACAGGTGCATGCAGTGCGGTGACGGCGGTGGTCAAGTGCTCCAGCACCCGGGTAATGTCCTCGCAGCACTGGACCAGTTGGTGCTGCTGGGTCAACGAGCGCCGCGCCAGCTGGGTGGTGGCATTTGCTGACACATAATTGGAGCGACTATAGGTGGACAGGCGGCTCAGCAGCTGGTGGTGGCGCCTGCTTGCAACACTGCGGTGCTTCACCAGCGCTGCAGTATTGTCCTCCATAGCCGCCGTCATGCGGTCCATGGCCGCCGTCATGCGGTCCATCCGCTCGCCGACTCCCGCCACATTGCGGCCAATCTTATGCAGCTGGAGCTGGATGGCTCCTTGCTGCTGCGACTGGCGCTGGTGTATTCGGAGCATGCGCCGCTCCACGCTCATGCAGGCATGGAGATGCCCATTGCCCCTCCTGCTGTTGGGCCGCTGTGTAGCGGATGTGGCTGGCCCAGATCTTGTTGGACGTGCTGCAGGTGTTGTAGCAGCTGGTGTTGCAGGTGCGGCAGGCACTGGAGGCACATTGGTGGGGGCTCTGGTGTTGGCAGCCGGTGGGCCTGCAGATGTTGCAGCAGGTATGGTGGGGGGCCTGGTCTTGGCAGCCGGTGGGCCTGCAGATGTTGCAGCAGGTAAGGTGGGGGGCCTGGTCTTGGCAGCCGGTGGGCCTGCAGATGTTGCAGCAGGTAAGGTGGGGGCTCTGGTCTTGGCAGCCGGTGGGCCTGCAGATGTTGCAGCAGGTAAGGTGGGCGCTCTGGTCTTGGCAGCCGGTGGGCCTGCAGATGTTGCAGCAGGTAAGGTGGGGGCTCTGGTCTTGGCAGCCGGTGGGCCTGCAGATGTTGCAGCAGGTACGGTGGGGGGCCTGGCTGCTGGTGTTTGCGCAGCGGCAGGGGCTGGTGGCTGGGTATCGGGTAGGGATTCCTCCTCCTGGGCCTCCTCATCGATCAGCAGCCTCTCGCTGTCACTGCTATCATCCGCACCTGTGAGGGTAAGTGGATACTCATTAGGTGCATGTGACTGTCAGACGTGCAGATGTTACATGCATGCTGGGTGTCATTCCCTGGATGGCAGTGGATTTGCGCACTTTGGAACCTTTCTGGCCGCATTGTGGTACTACTACATTGTGGACATACTACGTCTCCCACAATGCTTCAGGGCATTTCCTGATGCACAACATAGGCATGACTAAGGGCCAATGAGTGAGCCTATTTGGTCAGGGGCGGTCATAGGGGACAGGGTCGCAGTCGCATGCCACTTACCTTGGGTGTCTTGGGTGGGGCGGGAGGAGTCCAGAGGGGTCACGCCAACACACGCCTCCCTCTCCAAGGTGTCCTCTACCTGGTCCTCCAGGGGGGTGTTGGGTGGGACAGTCGGTCCACCACCTCCGGTGCCTGATGCCTCACCAAGGCGCTCCGCCACCCTCTCCTTGGCACGCCCCCAAAGGTCGTACCACCGCTTTTACAGCTCCTCCAACGACCTGTCCGCAACGCCCACAGAGTTGACGCTGGAGGCAATCCCCACCCAGATCCTCCGCTTCTCCTGCTCTGGGACCCTCCTTGAGTTGGCACCAAACAGCTGGTCGTGGTTGGCCACCACCCCTTCTATAAGGTTCTCCAGCTCCTGCTCGGAGAACTTTAGTTTGCGCTTGCGGCCAGCGCTGGTGCTGGGGCCAGGGAGAGGTTCGTCGGACATGGCGGTCGCAATTTCGGCAGAATCGGGAGTCGCTAACGGAGGTTTAGCGGCAGCTTTCCGTCGTCAACACTCCAATGATAGCGTCACTGTGGTGTTTGGGGGTGGGATTTGGCTGCTTCCTGGTTGTGATGTCATCACGGTGCTCGGAATGCGTCTTCCCGTTTTCCAGATCCCGCGAGAATGCGACTCGCAATCCCGATCGCACGGGATTGCGAGTCGCAATCACGTGCGATCGGGATTGCGAGTCGCAATCACGTGCGATCGGGATTGCGAGTCGCAATCCCGATCGCAGGTGGCCGGAAATAGCGGTTTTTCTGCATTTTTTGTAGGTCGCTAACGGCTTTAGCGCCCGCGTGCGAGTCGCTATTTTTTTTCCGAAAAGTACATGAATGCCGTTTTGCGTTTCCTCAATCGCGAGTCGCTATTAATCGCTATTAGGGACACGCAAAACGGCCCGTACATGAATCAGGCTGTTAGTGCTTGACACCTGTCCCACCCACGCGACCGCAAAGTGGGACCGGCACAAACAGCCATATTTGCTATGTGCCCTAGTATATTTGGCCACCTGCGCAAACTTCAAACACTGGTAGTCAGGGATTTGTACCAAAATCTTGCTCCTCCTCTCACCACGCATAACAAGAAGAAATATTTGCATTTCTCCTTATTTTCGAACTTTGCATGTGTGCTGCATTGTACTGCACACATACAAAGTGGGGAAAGTCTCAAAGCATAGTTTTTTTAATGGAAGTGACCCCTTCCAATATACAACCAATTCGTCAGAGGACACACACATCCGTGCAGTATGGGGCAAGGGTGCATGCATTGGCACATGGCTGCCAAAAGTGCACAAGTGCTGATGAAGAGAAAAAAATGCACCATATCTCAGTAGATATGGCACATTTTTTCTCTCTCCCTTTAATGTCATGCAGCACAGCAACTTTGGTGCTGTGCTGCCTTGCGTCAAAGAACAGTAAATCTGGGCCGTATTGTGTCGGTAGGACTTAGTTCTTCATTACAGAAACTTGATGTAATCAGGAGCATATAGCAGGGAAATTCCTGGATATCACACTGGACAGTGTAGTGTGCGCTCTAGCTTTCCGTCGTGGTGCGTGTGACGTAACATATCCCGACGGAAAGCGGTGATTACAGCGCATGCGCGGCCGGCGCATGGTGTCTCAGAGTGACCGGAGCGGCCACGCTACTGCATGCTCGGCGCTCTTTCTGCCCACAAGTTTATAATATTAATAAACCTACCTCCTCCAGCACACCCTGCCTCCTGGTCTTTATTGGGGGTGGAGCACAACTCAACAGTGGCGACGAGGAGTGGGATCTCCCACAGGCACCACCCTCAACAACAAAAAAAAGTCGAGGACAGAGAAAAAGACCAGAGGACACCAGGACACGATCAGTACCTTGTCCCTAGCAGGTCCAAGACTGGAGGAACAGAAAGAGCGTGGCAGAAGCGTGCAAGGGAGGACCACACCCAAACCGGTGCCCAGAGCAAAATAAAAACAGGAGAAAAGGGCTCGCTAGGCAAGGTAGGAAGGCAGCGTTAACCCAATAAGACCCTGGCGGAAGGGAGAGACAGTGGACTAAGGGGAGGAACTGCACCCCGTCCCAGCACTGAACAGGAAGAGAGCACCAGCGCGCCAGGCAGTCCCAGGAACAGGGCAGAAGTAGTCAGCGCGCCGGACAGCCCTAGAAACCAAGGAGTAGAGCCAGAGCGACAGGAAAAGATGAGCACCCAGGCGACCTCGCTCACAGCGTTGATCCCATTTCTACCCAGACCAGGTGAACCCCAGATAAAGTGGGAGTATTGGCAGGAGTACTTTAAAATTACCTTGAAGCATTAGAAGATGAAAGCGGCGAAGAGTTCTCGAGTCCTAGGAGTGTTAAAAATGACAATGTATATGCACATAAGCGGCGTTCATTTGTGTTCACTGTACCCCTTGTTGTAAGCAGAAAGGATATCGCTAAACACCGACTGTGTTATCCCGCCAGTATAGACCCATGCACACATGTACACGACAGCCATTTTAGGCACCCTGGCCTCTCTGCCCGTTTGTTAAACCCCCGGCACCCCTCCCCGCGCGCGCTGCTCATGCATCGGCCATAAAACCCTCTGCGTGACCCTGCTCTAGAAGTAACACTCCTGCTGGACCCACACCCCCCATTTCCTCCCAAGAACACCCTTCCCCTCAGCTGACGAGCCCCCTCCGGCTGCACTTGGCCTTTTTGACCTGGTCCCAAGTCCTAAGACCAAGCCTCGTGGATGTACACCCCCCCCCTTTTCCTGCCCAGCATAACGAAACCGTGATACACCAACCGAAGTGCCCCGATCTTATCGCCTGCCCAACCTTTGATCTGATCATCCCCTCCTGCCCTCGTGTCCTGTAGGAATGTCCGGCTGAGAGATCACAATCTCTTGTTACATTCATGAGGGGAGGATGACATCTGAGCGACTGGTATGGGAATAGGCCTGAAGCTGGGATTCCAAGCATGTTTTCTCCTACTTCAAAGCGTCTTATTGCAATAAGGAATGTTTGTGCATCATAAACATGTGTATAAAAGATGAAGCCTCAGAGAAACTTGTTAGAGCACCTCCTGAAGACACTATGCGGGTGTCCGAAATGACAGGCTCTCCTCATGAGAAATAAAACTCTGTTCTTGTTTTCCTGCTTCCAGCGCCCGTCTCTTTATTTTGTAATTGTTCAAGATGGGAACTAGGAGGCGTCCTGCGCCAGCAGCCTGGGAATCAGGTGCGTTATGGGCTGATTTTTCCACAGTTGGCGCCCAACGCGGGGCCCATCAGCGACATAAGGTCCGGTAAGAGAGGTCCAGACGATGGGGTGAACATCTAAACGATTGGAGTATACCTGCCTTGAGAGGGCCCTCGTCCGGCTGCCGATTGAATGAACTTCACCGATTCCGAACGGACCTCTCTCAAGTGACCTACTGTCCTGACTGGAATCCCACAGGAATGCCGCGGTAAAAACATGGAGAAAGAGAACGATCGGGCGCTGGAAAAGGGAAGGTGAAGAACTGCCCACACGGTCCGGTCCGGGTAAGGTTAAGTAGGACGTCTTTACGTCCGACTGGTAGGATGGCTTTATCCATCTGATTGATTGATTGATTGTACTTGACGTATTGGTTCTCTTTGAGACATTTTCTATTTGCAAACCGCGATGAATAGGAACGTTCCTCTCTCTTTGCAAATAGTAAAGGATAGGTAATGCAGACGTTTGTCCCCCATTGTAATCCGTCATGCCTATCTTTCTCCCCACTGATTGTTTGTTATCGATTTTTATCGATTATTGCTCTTTGAGATATTCCCTGTCTACAAACAGGGAAGAATAGAAATATTTTGCCCCCTTTGCAGATAGTGAAGGATAGGTAATGCAGATTTTTGTCCCCGTTGTAATCCGTCATGCCTGTTTTTCTCCCCACTGATTGATTGATTGTCTGGACATTTCTTGTTCAAGGAATAGTTCTTTTGAGGTATTCTCTGTTTGCAAATAACGTAGAAAAGAAATATTCTGTCTAATCTTTGCAAGTAGTGAAGGGTAGGTAATGCGGACCTTTGTCCCCCGTTGTAATCTGTCATACCTATCTACTCCCCACTGATTGGTAAACTAGTTCCACCCGGACCATTTATTAGAGGTAGGTCATCTGGCTCGACCAGAGGGCACCCCTAATAAAAAGGACATATGCGACAATAACGAAGTAATAACCGTATCCTGTTAACAGAAACTTTAGCATGAAACACGCTAGGGAAAAAAAGGGAAGAAAGAAATAAGAAAGCAGAATCAGTAGGCCACTGATGAGTTTTTGATTTCACTACAAATAGGAAAACGTTAGAAATAGCTCACGATAAAACACATGATTTCGCTAGGAATAAGAAACGTTAGAAATAAGCCCGTAATAGGAAACATGAAAATGGTGAAAGAAGCCAAGCTTGACATCGCAACGGCCACGAGGCAACCAGCCTCTTCGCCACCCCTCACTGCTCCAAACATGTCTGTCCCACCGCCTGCCACGCCCCAATAATGGTAACATGAGACAGATACAAGTCAGAAGATACCTACCCCCATTCTGGAAACTCCAGAAGTGCAACAGGTCCGCGGCTACGCCCATCCGGAAGACGAGATCTTCGGCACGTGTAGGGCGGGTCCTGCTGCCAGCCATCGGCCGGAGATCGTCGCATAAGGTGGGCCAGAAGAAGAGCCGAGGCCGATGGGATTCGGGCGTCCCCTCTTCTTTCTTCAATAATGGCTGCGACAACACGGGGGGGGATGTCTTGCTCATGCCACCGCCCCCCCCCCTCGCATCTCCTGGTCCAGCCACGGCTTGGTATGAGCTCCCCGTTCGGCCCTGAAGCGGCACCTTGCAGGACACCGGGGGGGGGGGGGATGTCTTGCCTATGCCTCCGACCCCCCCCTCTCATCGCCTGCTCCGGCCATCATGGATATTAGCGCCGAGAAGAACGGCGTGGGGTGCGCTGGGAGGGAGAGGCGGCGCGAACGAGCCTCTCCCACCTCCCCAGGTGGAGGCCCCCAGCGGCACCCCCAAAGCTCCACTCACCCGACGAGGGTTCGGCTACTCGTAAAATGGCGGTCGACCCTGCAGGAGCGGGCCCGGCGTGAAGAGATGGCCCGGTTGCTTGTAGATTAAGAAATGAGTCCCACAATCAGAAGTGTTCTCCTCGACTTTGAAGATTCTATAAAAGCCACAGGGGCCCCCGACCCCCGCAGACACCCCCGATGGGGAATGACTGCCATGACTACCCTCGGAACGATGAAAATATAGCCGCGAGATGTCGGCGCTCCCATACTGACGCCAGCCTCAGTTCGAATGACTGAAATCCTGCAGACTGCAGTTCGGATCAGTTCCGGTGAAAATCCAGTATGACCCGGTATAAGAAATTGTTGCCTCCCTCCCCCTTTGACTGATGGTTCATACCGCCGGTCCTTTCTGTTGCCCTTTTACGGAACTTTTTGGACTGCCGAAAGAGGCTCTAAGCCAACCACGAGTTGGTGGACATTTTGACTATGCCTGGATCTGCCTGGCTGCACCCAAAATGGCGCCGGTATAAATGAAACTTTCAACTCCTTGTTGTACCCCGATTGCTCAGCCTTGATGCCGTGAGATATGTATGCAGTTTTTAATATTGATATAGGATGTGTACTGATTATATGTTTGAACAATGAATTGATATGGGATGTGTACTGTCAGTTCGGACAATGAATTGATATGGGATGGGTACTGATTATGTGTTCGGACAATGAATTGATATGAGATGGATACTGATTGAACATTCGGATAATGAATTGTAGTTAAGTTTTGGCGCATCATGATTATTGAAAAATTCGAACTTCAACACTTATGATACTCGCTCACACTGAAGTTTCGATATGATTTTATTACACTTGTCGCACTTTTAGAAATTATGAAATAAGCGACCACCGACTCCATTAGGTTTTTCACTAATAAGTATCCCCACATGTACAGTTCCAGCCTGCTCCGTGGCCGGCCCACGGGGTTGTAGGCCCGTATTTATGCACCGACATTTGTATTAAAGATTTTTGGAAAAAGCAAATGTAGTTGTCACGCGTAAATTGGTAAGTTTCGAATAAATGACCACTATTTCCGATATAATTAGATTACAGGTGAAATGGCTCAAGTCGGCCAGTAAGGGTTAAAAAGTATAGTACGCAGAAATATTGCAAAATATGAACGGTCCAGGTTTTTGTTGTATGTGTTTTTCATTTCTGTACAAGCCTAAGGCAACTGCTAAAGATCCTGGTATCTAGCCTATGCTTTATATGCTACCTGTGTCAGGAAAGTTGTTTTAAAATGCCCCTAAGTCGCCCCGAAGGAGTGCCAACTGACCCCCTAGTACGAACGACAACGACCCCGTACCACTGTAGGTTGTCCCTTTTTCTCAAAGGAGAGCACGAGCTCGCCCCCCACGTTGCACTGACTGCCCTTTGTTCTGACCCCCCCCCCTGCGCACGATCCGTAATACCACACTTGGGCGACCTATGCTATCCACAGGCTTCCAATAATCATCTCTCCCACACTAAATGGTCCACCTGGGCTTAAAACGCCGAGTTGGCAGGGACCGCATCCAGTGGAGATAGCCCGAGTATGTAGTAAGTAAAAGCCTTTTTGAGTTTATGCGCGCTGATGTGTCTTTAAATTGCTGCCCCCGCCCCCCCCTTCTTTTTCCCTCTTTCTGCAGGTCACATCGGAACATCAATTAAAGTACGAAAAAGAGAATGGTGATCTAGCGGACAAAGAGATGGGAAAAAGGGGTTCGATTATGGTACCTACACACGACCAGCGAACCATGACTATTTCTCTCCCTGAACTTAACGCTTGGGAGGACAGCCTGAAGCGGAAACTACAAAATATGACTTCGCGCGGCACCCCGAATAATGCAACTAAGAATGACGTGCACTAATGAATAAATTCCTACGTTTAACTAAATAGGGAAAGTTTAAGGAATATTCCGAGGTGAGGTTTACCCAAGTACCCTCCGCTTGGAAGACTAGGAATGTTGCCAGTGTTTAAAATCTACTACATCCTTTTCGCACCCTCATAGACATGGAACTCAAAGCTGCCCCATTGTTCTCCCAACTGACACCCACTGTTGCCACAGCCTGGAAATTGATTCGAAAATGCCACCGTGAGCATTAGCCCGACCAGGGTAGTTCTTGACCAATTGCCAAAGGCGTAAGTGTGTGCAACCACAGCCACCAGTGAAGGCAACCGACAATAAAAGAGAAGAAAAAGGTAAAAAGAGCTTAGGATGCTAAGGATGCGTAGCATGCAGGAAGAGATCATTTCTGGCCAATAACTGTTCTATGTTTTGTCTTGGTTTTGTATATAATACCAGTAACTGTTCTATGTTCTGTCTTGGATTCTTGTATATAATACATGTACTGTCTCCCCCGTCTGAGTTTGTGTGTACGTAATGTATGGATCTACGTCGTCCCTCTGCCTGTGTTTCCGTATTACTTGACCCCTGTTGTTCTGTGTTATGTGCGCACTAAATGGCCTATTATTGTACACGTCTCTCTCTCTCTCTCTCTCTCTCTCTCTCTCTCTCTCTCTCTCTCTCTCTCTCTCTCTCTCCCTCCATGTCATACGTGTACCGAATAGTTTGTTTAGAGTGCGGACGACTCTCTCTCTCTCTCTCTCTCTCTGAGGGTCTCCCTGTTCCCTCCTCCCTTGTGTGGTAACGTTGTGCCCCACCGGCACAAACCTAATTGGGTTTCTTCAAACACAAAGGTGTTCGGCAAAATTGACAGGAACTAAAACAATTGTAACTTGCCATATTACTACCTCTCCTTTCTGCAAAACGATAAAACCCGAGTTGGTAATAAAAGAAAGGACAGGTAAGACGACTGATGTCCCCTAAATCTGACCTTTTTATAGGGGGACTATAACGTCAATGGTCTTCTGTTTTTCAGTTCGTTAGAAATGCAATCCCCAATGCCCAGATTGCCTCACCCCTCTGCACTTAAGTGCGGATGTCCAAAGCGTCCTCCTGCTCGCCCGATTGACCCCAGCTCCCTGTCCAAAGCGTCCTCGCTTCTCCCGATTGACCCCAGCTCCCTGTCCAAAGCGTCCTCGCTTCTCCCGATTGACCCCAGCTCCATATCAGCTATCCCCTAAGCGTAATTGATGACCTTGATTAACTGTCGCTCCCCAAGAAAAGCACGTTTAACTTCTGCCCCCCCTCTCATGATGATAAACCCCCCTGCTTGCAAGAGTTAGCCGACCCCGAAGGGAAATGTTATATTGTCAGTTCTTGGGTTTAAGGACTCGATTTCGAGTTTGATAGAATACACTGTCGATGGGAGTCCGATTTCTATCCACGTACGTCACGAATGAACGCCAAATAGGCTTACGAATTCAGTAGAAATGCCCTCCTACATACTCCATAAGTGATGACTTCTGACTGTGACCGATGAACATATCCCCCACCTACTTAGGAGTGGGGATGGAATTGAGATGTATAAATGTCTTCTCCTGCCAGTTTGCCTAAAAACTTGTTTTGTACCCATTCAAAGATACATACACCGGAGGAAAGGAGCGGGGCGTGACGCACAGCCTGGCCACAGATCATGAAGCACGTGTGACCGCAACCAAAGGTGGAGTCGCAGAGCAGCGAGACGCGGGACGAGGCACCACTCTCAAACTCAGCAGAAGAAGGAATGAAGGGCTGCCTTGAAGCCCTCGATTTGCTGACCCACTTGTGCCTGAAGTCCCCGTCCCTTTTGGGCCCGACTGATGGGCCTGCCTGCTCGTCGTCCTTTGCTCCTTTGGTCCCTTGGTGCGTTCAAAGATCTGATCCCACTCCGCCCTCTCTTCCCTCGATTATTCAACAACATCCCTTTTCGGCATAACTTTTGACTCAGAAAAGAAGAGCAGCATTTAGATAGAATAAGGTTTTGCAACGGAAGAAGAAATGCAGGTGCCCAGCATGAGGCACCCCTAAGAAGATCAGTTAGGAAACAGGACTGTGATCTAACAGCAGAGGACTGATCGCACCCTGCAACGCGTAAGGATGAATCCGAGCTGGACCTATAGCTCCACCGCCGGTGCTCAACAGCGTCAACGAAAGAACACGGACTACCAGAGCCTACCAGTGATGGCTCGCTGTTAAAAAGACATTGTGACGAAGACCCCCTTCCTGAACTTTCTACCCACCCCTTGACTAATTGCTTGTATCGAACTGAATTCCTCCCTCAACCATTTTTGTATTGCTTTCAAAAATGTTTCATCGGTCACTCATGTATTTACTTTTCCAAAAGTCTCTTATAGCGCTGACGAGACCCGAAGGTATCAGAGCACTTTTTACTGTATGTTGATGTCACCGGAGAGAAAGTCAGAACCTGATTCTATAATGTGTCGGAACCTTTTTCTTGATTGACCCCGACTAAGTATTATGCCGATCTCTAGACTTGTATGAATAACCCAACAAATGTAAATTCATATGTACCGCGTTCCGCCAATCGTATCGACTGTATACGGTTACACGCAATCTGCTAGTATTGACAAACGCTATTTCATTGGCCACACATGGCTATATGTACAAAAGAACTAGCTTATGTAAAAAAGCGGCGACTGTTAAAAATGACAATGTATATGCACATAAGCGGCGTTCATTTGTGTTCACTGTACCCCTTGTTGTAAGCAGAAAGGATATCGCTAAACACCGACTGTGTTATCCCGCCAGTATAGACCCATGCACACATGTACACGACAGCCATTTTAGGCACCCTGGCCTCTCTGCCCGTTTGTTAAACCCCCGGCACCCCTCCCCGCGCGCGCTGCTCATGCATCGGCCATAAAACCCTCTGCGTGACCCTGCTCTAGAAGTAACACTCCTGCTGGACCCACACCCCCCATTTCCTCCCAAGAACACCCTTCCCCTCAGCTGACGAGCCCCCTCCGGCTGCACTTGGCCTTTTTGACCTGGTCCCAAGTCCTAAGACCAAGCCACGTGGATGTACACCCCCCCCCCTTTTCCTGCCCAGCATAACGAAACCGTGATACACCAACCGAAGTGCCCCGATCTTATCGCCTGCCCAACCTTTGATCTGATCATCCCCTCCTGCCCTCGTGTCCTGTAGGAATGTCCGGCTGAGAGATCACAATCTCTTGTTACATTCAGGAGGGGAGGATGACATCTGAGCGACTGGTATGGGAATAGGCCTGAAGCTGGGATTCCAAGCATGTTTTCTCCTACTTCAAAGCGTCTTATTGCAATAAGGAATGTTTGTGCATCATAAACATGTGTATAAAAGATGAAGCCTCAGAGAAACTTGTTAGAGCACCTCCTGAAGACACTATGCGGGTGTCCGAAATGACAGGCTCTCCTCATGAGAAATAAAACTCTGTTCTTGTTTTCCTGCTTCCAGCGCCCGTCTCTTTATTTTGTAATTGTTCAAGATGGGAACTAGGAGGCGTCCTGCGCCAGCAGCCTGGGCATCAGGTGCGTTATGGGCTGACTTTTCCACAGGAGAAAACGTATACTGCTACATAACCTGGGCCCTGAAGGAATCAGAGTGTTCAAGAACATAGAACCAGCGCCCCGTCAAGCGCCTGACGACGACGTGTTCAAACATGCCCTGGAAGACCTGGACACGCACTTTTGCCCGGCAGTATGTGTCTCCGTTGATCGTTTCAACTTTCAACAGAGAAAACAAGGTGAAGGAGAGCCCATCGAGGATTACGTCGCAGCCCTAAGGCGGCTAGTTGTGACATGCAAATATGGAACATTCCAAGATGACTTTATAAAGGATCAAATCGTGATGCACACGACCAACAAAGCCGTACAGGACAAGTTGTGGGCGCACGGCGAAGCTACCCTTAAGGAGGTTATCGCAATGGTGAAGAAAGCGGAGGTTTCGAAACGTTGCGCCGAGGCGGCGAAAGGTGAGAACGTGCCGAGAGTGATGGTCAACAAGGTGGATGATGCCGAAGCTTCTGGAAGAAACAAAATGGCGCCAGGGGAGAGCAGAGGAACCAGCAAATGGGCTGGAAGACCGGGGCAAGCAGGGAAGCCAGCAGGGAGCAGTAGAACCGCATGCTACAGGTGCGGCAGTGCAAACCATGCGGCCCAAGACAAGCGCTGCCCGGCTTTCCGCGCCAAATGCATGTTCTGTGGCCTGGTAGGCCACTACGAGAAGGTGTGTAGGCGAAAAGGGATGAAGTCGAGAGTGAACCTCATTGCACAGCCTCGCCTGGAAGAAGAAAAGGAGGAAGTATCTGATGAAGACGATCGAGTACTATGCATTTAAGAATACGTCATGGGAATTGACAGCAAGCGCTCAGACAAACCGCGGGCAGACATGCTGATCGGAGGAGTGAAGATAAGGATCACGATAGACTTGGGGTCCCCGTGGACCATAGTCCAGAGGTCGGTATGGGAAGAAGAGTTTAGGCCCGTTCTGGGTCCCGAACTGGAACCACCGGACAAACGTCCGATCTCGTACACGGAGAACCCTATCCCCATGGTAGGCTACCGGAGCCTGAAATTTGAATTCAGGGGGAGATCGGCAGTGTGCAAACTGTACATAGCGGAGAAAGGCCCCTCCGTACTTGGATGGCGTGATCAGGGAGATCTGGGAATCAAACTGGATCCAGGAGGAGCGGAACAAGTGTTGTTGACGGACCGCAGTGCATGGCCAGACGTGGAGAAAGTGAGGAGAGACTTTCCCAAAGTATTTGGAGGAAAAGTTGGAAAGTTAGAGAAGTTTATGCACAAGATAGTGCTAAAGGAGAACTCCCAGCCGGTGTCCCACAAGGTTCGAAATATACCCATTGCAGTAAAAGAAGCAGTACGTCTCGAACTACACATACTTGAGGCACAAGGGATCATCGAACCTATCGAAATTTTTCAGTGGTTGGCGCCACTGGTGGTAGCCAGGAAACCTAACGGCAAGGTACGTTTGTGTGTGGACCTGCGCGAACTGAACAAATGCCTCGTGGTAGAAAAATTTCCCTTGCCAAGGATCGAAGAGATGTTAGCCAAAACACGAGGAGTCAAATGGTTCTCCACGGTGGACCTCACGTCCGCCTTTCATCAAATTGACTTGCACCCATCCAGCCGGAAGCTCATGTCATTCATCACACCCTATGGATGCTACAGGTTCCGCAGGATGCCCTTTGGGCTAGCGTCCGCCGCAGCGGTGTTCCAGAAACTGATGCACCGTCTGTTCAAGGATGTCGATGGCATCCAATACTTCCAAGATGACATCCTAGTCATGGGGATGGACCAGGGGGACCACGACAAAAAAATTTACAAAGTTCTGGGTGTGCTACAGGAGAAAGGCATGATGGCAGAATGGGACAAGTGCAAACTGGGCATGACAACTGTCACGTACCTGGGACATGAAATAGGTGGTCAAGGGATCACTCCCAAAAAAGGAAATGTACAGGCCATATGCGATGCTAGAGCTTCCATCAACAAGGTGGAGGTGAAGTTATTCCTCGGCATGGCAGAGTACTATAGCAGGTTCTTCCAACACTTTGCCACTAAAACCCACAAACTGAGGCAATTGGTCAGAGAGAAAACAGCGTTCCAGTGGGACGAGGAAGCACAAAAGGAATTTGAAGAGTTGAAAATGAACATCAGCCTGGCGGTACCACTACACGGACATGACCCTGCAGGGCAAACGATCTTGACCACGGATGCCAGCGAGAAAGGGCTAGGAGCGGTACTAGCACAGGAGAGAGAGGATCACACAGTGGAAACCCTGAGTTTTGCGTCCAGAGCCCTGTCCGCCACGGAGCAAAAGTACAATGTAATCGAAAAAGAAATGCTCGCTGCAACATGGGCCATGGGGAAGTTTCGACAGTTCCTGTGGGGGACGAGATTCCGCTTACAGACCGACCACAAGCCCCTGGTCAAGGTGCTAACTTTGAGTGGACATGACACAGCCACTCCGCACATAGCCAAGATGACCCTCAAGCTCTTAGACTACAGGTATGACGTAGTGTACATTTCTGGCACGCGCAATAAGGTGGCGGATTATCTCAGCAGAGACGCAGCCATGGAAGAGGCACCCACTTCTGAACTGGAAAATGAAGAGATGGTAGCGGTGATGGAGGACACGGAAAAGGCCATAAGCAGACAAGAGTGGGCACAGGCTTATGAAGAAGATGAAGACTTGCAAGCAGTCAAAGACTGTCTGAATAAAGGGTGGCCAGAAAAGAAGAGACTGGGTGAAACGATCAGGATATTTTATGAAGTACGAGAAGAATTGTCAGTGAGTGATTCCGGCATGTTTCTGTACAGAGGAGACAAGGCAGTTCCACCAAAATCTTTGATCGCAATCCTCCTGTGCCAGCTGCATGAAGGTCATTTGGGCACTGTCAAAACCAAAGGGAGAGTCAAACAAATGTACTGGTGGCCGGGAATGGATATTCAGGTCGAGAGAAATGTAAGAGATTGTGCCCAGTGCCAAAGCGCCGACAAGACATTGAAACCGTTACGGCCAGCGCTAGGTAGATTTGAACGCCCGTGTAATCCATGGGAAGATGTGTCGGTCGACATTTTGGGTCCAGTGTTGGATAGCCAGGGGACAGCGAAGTACTTGTGTGTCATGGTGGACAAATACTCAAAATGCCCAGAAGTTCATGTACAAGAGGACATGGAGTCAGACACCGTTATAAAATTCCTCACCTCTGTGTTCCTACGTGAGGGGATTCCGAGAACCATTCTGACAGACAATGGCCCACAGTTCACATCAGAGAAGTGGATCAGATACACCAAGAGAAATGGAATTAAATCCAAGCATACCTCCGTGTACCACCCTGCGAGCAATGGACAGGTAGAAAGGTTCAACCGGGTCCTCATGGGTTCCATCCAAGCGGCTATTATGAAGGGCAAAGACTGGGAAGCGGAAATCCAAAGCATGTTGTGGGCGTACAGGATCACTCCCACCTCGACCGGCTACAGCCCCTTCCAAATCCTAAGGGGTAGACACCCCTTCACCAAAGACAATGTGATTTGGAGAGAAAAAACGGTTACCAGCAAATGGTCTCCGGCAGTAGTCCAGCACAACCTGGAAAGGCGCAAAGGGTGTACACTGAACACTACAACCGGAGAAGGAAAGTGAAAGAGGAGGATCTGGAAAAAGGGGAATGGGTGAGAGTAAAGTTGGCGGTGTTGAAAAGGAAAGGAGAAAGTAAATACAGCCCACCCCTCAAAGTGGAAGAAGTGTACAATCGAGCTGCGTTACTCAGTGATGGGAAAGTGTGGTCCCAAGACCACATGGCAAAGATAAACAAGATCGTAAGATGGCCAACAGGTGAAGGAAGCAATCACTCCGACCCCTGACACAAGAAGATAGGGTGGAAGACGCAGCTACAGGCAACAACAGTCAAGAAAACAGAGAAGAGCAAGTAGAGAGAGAAGAGACGGAAACACGGGGTGGAAGAGAGACAATTGCCGAAAAAGGTGTCACACCCCAGAGAAACGAACCAGGTATGCAGAGGAGCGCAATGGAGAGTCTAGCACCTGAAGGAGACTGTGATACCACCTCCCCGGTAAGGTGCACATGCACAGGAAGAAGAGTGTTATAGGTTAATCAAAAGGGGCCACCTCACAATGGGTGGGTGTATATCCGGATGTCATTGGAATACACCTTCTTTGTTAAAATACCCCTCACACACCAAAAGGGCCCTTGGTGTCATGCTTCATCATCGGGGTCTTCCCGTCCCGCTGCGGGGCGGGGCAGTGCTGCGACAAGCGGATACGCTGGAGCACCTTTAGGTGAAGGTGCTATGTGTTGGGAGTGAGTGTCAGTGGGGTCAGGAGTGATATAAGAGTGAACGTTAAAAAATACCTGGCCTAGTGGAAAAAAGAAATTTTATTAAACACTGGCTGGTATTATTAAAAGAAAAGTGAAGCGGAGAGATGGAGCTATTTAATGGGCTCTCTCTCCTATGTGGGTCAACATGTTTCGAGGCGCGGGGCCTCTTCGTCAGGACCTAGGGGAAGATCCCCCTGTCACTCACTAGTGTTTCTCCACAAAGGTAAAAAAGGTGTATATACAGGAAAAAGTGAAAAAAAGGGTAAACTATGTGTGTAACTACAATTAATAATTACGACACAATTAAGCTTCCACACTAATAATGTAGTATGCCTGCAAGATAAGAAAAGCTAATTATAATTGCGCCGATCCCAATGTGCGCTTAACTCTAAGTCTCCTGTAGGGGAGAAAGAGACACACAAACACATATACCAATTTGTAATGTTGGGATCATGCGTAAGCAGTGAAGGATAGCCAAGCACATCCTGAGAAAACACACAGGAAGAAGAGTGGTCAGGCCCACACGCTTTAGAGACTATGTGTTAGAAGATTATTGAACTATAACAACTGTTATTGTGTGTGTGAAAAAAGGGAGATATGTAGTGTGCGCTCTGGTTTTCCGTCGTGGTGCGTGTGACGTAACACGTCCCGACGGAAAGCGGTGATTACAGCGCATGCGCGGCCGACGCATGGTGTCTCAGAGCGACCAGAGCGGCCACGCTACTGCACGCTCGGCGCTCTTTCTGCCCACAATTTTATAATATTAATAAACCTACCTCCTCCAGCACACCCTGCCTCCTGGTCTTTATTGGGGGTGGAGCACAACTCAACAGACAGCTTTTTTTACATCTTTATTACACATATTTACAGTTTCACGCACAGAGAGATTGTGCATCCAGAAAGTCACTGTATTTGTGCCAAGTGCCTATGCCAAAGTAGTACCCTGATTTCCAAGTTCAAAGGAAAGCAACTTAACCATTTGACACTATCTTGTCGCTTAATTATGCATGTGGGGATGGGATGTACAGAGTTCTGGTACAAACAAGCATGGTGGTTTCAGATTGGGTGGCTGTTTGAGAAAACGGGTTTCTAGAGAGCTTGGAAGGGGGGTGTCAGGGATGAGGCAACATAGTGTGTCTGTAGCTATATGTAGAGAAGTGTCTCCATTTGCGTAAGCAAAAGACAGATGGGCTTGTTGGATCTGGGCTGTCAGGTCTGGAGTACTGATTTTGGCCTCTTTTCATCAGGCTGCAGTTTGGCATTTACACTTCTGTCCACCTTCACTCGGTCAGAAGCCCAAACCAGCACATCTTGTTAAAATTCTAGGTGTCAAATGTGATTAATACCTGACCATGAGGGCACAGATATACTTAGTAGTAAAGTCCTGCTTATAATAATAATTATGTATAATCTGTCATGAATGTATTCCCTTCTGCAAGACTTGACTATTGTTAGGCTATCTAACTAGCATTACCAGCAAAGACCATAAACCAGTTCTGACAAAACTGGATTGCCAACATTGACCCAAAGTCTTAATGCCTCCTACATGAGTTCCTTCTTGATCCTCACACCAGGCTTCTGTTTGGCAGATTCTCTTTTTTACAAACCAGGATGGACATTAAGATCAGGAAAGCCATTCTTACTCAATATTCCGAAGTTCATCTGGGTACCTTTGGGAGGTGCATCAGCTGGCACTGGAATAAAATGCTTCTGAAACTATCGAAAAAATCACACCTTCCTGACTTCAGGAATCTTTTGAAGATCCGGCTTTTCCTTCCCCGTAGTCTGTCGGATCGTATAACCACCCTGCTTTAAGTTTGTTTCCTGTCTCTACACCTTTAACATAAAGGTACCTTTGTGTGGTCAATGCTCTTTACAAATCCCAAAATAAAAATATACCCATATTTTTTTCCAGATTCTTAGGGTATAGGCGCAGAAGATACTGTCTAGTTTCTCCTCCTAGTATCTCTTGGTTTCCAATCAATTAATTTTGGAGTCCCATCTTTCAACGTGTATTTCTTTTCGAGAGTTTTCCCTCACTCCCAGAAATAGGTGCTATACCAAGCAGCACTCTAAGTTTTCCAGTGAAATAAGACTATCGGCAAAGAATACATATGCTAATCGCCCTTGATAAGTCTATTAATGCCATGAGATATGAACACTGCTTACAACACAGGTACTGGTTGTTGGAAGAAAAGCCCACCATGGACTAGAAGATTAGACATTATACTTGTATTCTGTGCATTCTGACCTTTCGCGTGATTACTCTGTCCAGTTAGCTCTTATACCCAAAGCACTTAAAAGCCTGTGGTTGTTGCGCCCCAAGAAGAGGCTAAAATGTTGCTGGACTTGGAATGCACCTAAGTTCTCCACCATTACCCACAGTGACTTTCTTATCTGTATCTTTAGGAAAGTTGTTTAACAACCTTTACGGTAAACCTGTGCAGTGGGTATCCCTCAGTTTCTCAGTGGATATATGTTGCATGAGTGCGCTTAAATAGGGTTGCAGGGGAGTCCAGGTGATGTATGGCTGAGGTCTTCTGTGAGGATGTTGCCCATGCAGGACACAATGATGGACCCTAGCAGAAATTTGAAAACCACTGCAAGTATCTCTGTATTTCAACCCATTCCTTGAGCAAGCACCTTAGATTCTGTATGAGTTTTCTTTTTGTCGGGCTGTGGAACTGAAATGTACAATTAGCCCAGAGACCTGTCTGCAACAAAAAGAAAAAAAAATGTTTGACTGCCTGTACAATTACATGCCAGTTCGTTGCAGGGATTCTGCTCAAAAACAGAACTGTTCTGGCGACGATAGAACAGCAGCATTTAGGTACAGAGACACCCTACCTCCTCAATATCTATGAGCCCAAGTCCCACTATCTATAGTGCCTCACTTGCCCTTCTAATCTTTCCAGAGAAACAAGTGAGCTGGCTACCTAGAACACAACCCTCTTGACCCTCTGAGGGATCGCCGTAAGAGTACACGCCCTTTCGCTCTCTCACTCGTACTTCTCTGCCATAAAATAAGCAAGAGACAAGAAGAAGTTTATAATATTTATTTAAACTATCATGCTCTAAGATGAAGTATTTCTGCCACAATCAGAAAACAAATGCATACCAAAAAGAACATTTGCGTGGTTAGCAAACCATATATCAGAAAAAGTCCTGTCATGTTATAAAACAGATTAGGCCAAACCTCCCCTTCTACTGAGGCTAACAGATTATATATTAAAAATCTCTGGGATTAGTGGCAGATCCAGTACCTTAGCATAGATAGGTGGATGTTCTACATCTCAGCTAATGCTACACATATGACAAGATATGTGTGCTCACAAACAGCAGCGGAATTCTCTTGTTATGGTTAAGTGCTAGTGTCTGACCATACAAAATATCAAGGGGCATTGTTGTTCAGGGCCGGACTTGCCATAGCGGGCACCAGATGTTTCCCCAGTGGGTCGCCAGGGTAGGGGCTGGCTTTGAGTCCTTGGGGGGTCAGTTTACAGCATAGCTGTAATTTTTGCCCCCTGTAACAAAATCTGCCAAAACGAGCCCTGGCAAACAGCTCTGGCGCAACCACCCATCCTTCCTTCCGGGGGCCGACCGAGCAGTTTGCCACAGCCGGTTTCGGTTCCCAGTCCGGGCCGGCCCTGTTGCTGTTTGACCTTGTCTAGTGTGTTCAGACCAAATCCCGGCAAAAAAACAAAATGTGCAAATATGTGCAGGTTCTGTGTGAAATTATAATGTGTCACAAAGGCAAGCATGTTATATAGTAACATGCAAAATCAATGTGGCCCACAATGTGCACAGTAAGGCTAACATAGGAAAAACGACAATGGGCCATGCAAGAAACACACAACAAGTTCTGCCCAGTGATAGCTTACCCGACCTGGAAAGTCTAATCTCAAATACACTTCTCAATCCCTATTGAGATGAGAACTATTTGAAAATAAGTTAGAGGTCTCTTTGGAAATCTGAACTCCAAGTACACTTTGACTATGTGGTGTGGCTTTGCCTCTTTCAATGACAATGACATGGCCCAGAGAGATTTAAGTGAAGATATATTTTTTGCAGGTGGCCCTAACCTGTGCCAGTACCGGACCCACATTGTATGAAGAGGTTGTTCGCTGTTATTGGTTGGAGAGCCACTACATCTCGAGTAGCATATCTACAATGCCAAGAAAATTTTTAAACTGGCCAGTGTAGAAAGGAACCTCAAAATGGAAAGCTAAATTAATAGTGGATTTGCAACAAAATATTTCAAAATATATCATGCATCTGCCCAAGCAAGTTTTGTACATTATTAGTGCCTCTCTCTGTTTTACTCTCCATATTTGGTGATGGATGTGGACATTGCCTTTTCACATCAATTCTCAACTTTGTTCTGCATGCTACATAGTAGACCCTATAAAGAAACACACTGAGTGTCCTGTACCAACTGGACCTGGCAAACATGATATAGAATGCACTTCTAGTTAACCCGTTCATATCAGTTAACTTTGAAGATTAAGCTAGGTTGTACGACCTAAAACTATGCCTTTCTTTAATGGAAATACATTTGTAAATTCATCATCTTCCAGTCAATTACAAAACCCATAGGTAGTATGCTGCTTAATATTGCTACTTATCTATATTTTTGTTCTTGAGCTGCACTGGAAGCCATGAGTCTAACTTTTCCTATAGAGCCTTGTTCACGCTGGGCTTTATCCTCTCTGATCTCTACCCCATGCACCTGACATCTGCGGCTCAATAATGTAAATTGGGTACTCTAGACACTAAAGGCCCGATGTAGATAAATGTAATTTACCAACTCTAAAATACCGAATTTTACCGATTCTGTATTTTAGAATCGGTAAATGCTATGTAGGTAAAAAATCATTTTTTTTTTACCGAGTCGGTAAAATTCGGTATCTGTCATTCGGAATTTACCGAATCTGTATTTACCGAATCGATATTTACAGATTCGGTAGGAATGAATGGGAAATACCGAACCGGTAAATACCGATTTGGTAAATACCGATTCGGTAAATTCAGAATCGGAAAGCAAGTAAAACTTAAACTGAATCAGGCAGCCAATCAGGTGCTACCACCCTTCCTACCAGGAAGTGGCTACACAGGCAGCTGCAAGTAATTAGAAGGTTCTGGAGAGGCAGTTGGAGCTGAGCAGAGTGCAGGAGCCACAGAAAGAGTTTTGCACTTCTAAATTGTGAAAATGGCAAGCAGCTGTGAAAAGGAGCAGCCAGAGAGGAAGAGGAATACTAAAATTCAGCTCCATGGAGCTACAGGTCCTTGTGGAGGAGGTGGTGAAGGAACACCAGAATTTATTTGGCAAGCCGTCCCTGACTGTGCGCTGAATCTGCCAAGAGAAAGATTTGGCTGCACATTCAAACAAAGGTTAATGCTGTTGGAGTGACTCCAAGGGACATAGAGGACCTGAAGAAGAGGTGGTATGACCTCAGGAGCCTGACCAAGAAAAAACTCTCTGAAATCCACAAACAGGCAAACAAAACTGGAGGAGGGAAGAACCATGCACCCCCCCTGACTGACCTGGAGGAGCTAGTGGGGTCCACCATTGAACCTGAGAGTGTCTGTGGACTGGGGTGATGCAGACAGCTCAGCCAGAGCTGCAACCAAAAAGGTAAGATGCATGCACAACAATCACCCCAACCCCATCAGCCTTCCCTTTTCCCCATGTGGCATAGTTGACCCCAGTCCAGAAGAGGTTGCACTATACAGGAGCAATGCATCATGGGACATGTAGTCAGTAAATGAAAGACCATGTCATTCAACCCAGCAAGCAAAAAGTCAGGCAAATCATGTCAGATATAATGAAGCGCAGGCAACATGTAAAGTGTTTAAGTGCGAACAATTTCATTGTAGTGGTTGTGAGGCAATAGCACTGAGCTAATGTTCATTTATATGTCCACAGGCGAGACATCTCGCAAGCACACCAGGGAGACGGAAGGCACGGCACCAGAGAGGGATGACAGCCAGGATCCAGGACCAAGTGCAGGGAATGTCACAGAGGACACAGGTGCACCAACTACACAGCCACCATCACAAGACACAGAAATGGCTCCACAACTGAATGCGTCCCCAGAACGTTCAGGATCCCCTCTGCTACTGCCCTCACCTGAACTGCTTGCATCACTGCCTCTGACACAAAAGAGCAGGAGGCATGTAGTTGCCCCTCTAGTTCAAATGGAGTCATCAGCAGGTGACATGGAGGGGGATGACACACAAACCATGGCAGGTGAAGGTATCCCTGCAACACAGCAGTCCACTGCAGAGGTTGCACGTTCAGGTGCCTGACGCCGCAGGCACAGAGAAAGCATTGTACCAGCACATGTTGAGGGTCCCAGTGTCTTCCGTGGCCTTGAGGGGAGCATGGTCAAAATCCAGAGGATGCAAGGGAAGGCCATCCTGTCTGTGCAATGCCAGATGAGGAACCTAAACACACATATGGAAGGAATAGGGAAGGGCATTAGAGAACTGGTAGATGTGAACAAAGAAATGACACAATCGGTGCAGCTTCTGTGCACCAAACTGGACCAGGACATGGCAGCTAGGCGCAAGGAGAGGCAGCGTGCGCAGCAGCAAAATAAAGCTATTAACCGCCTGGCCACAGCCACTTCCCTGCTTTGCAGAAGATGCATTAACATGCAGGATGGACTCACACACAACAGCAATGAGGAGTCTAGGGGCATTGCTAGTTTGACAAGTGCTGTAGAGGTGCTGATTAATTCTCAGACATCACAAACTGCTGCTGTGGATGCACCAGAAAGTGAGGAAAGCACCAGTAGAAGCAGCATGACAAGCCCCCTTGTTGTGGAGACACGGAGGAGCAGGAGGCGCCATGGTGAGCCAGCAGCCCAAACGCACAGTGAAGAGAGCCAGCCACTTACATCTGGCACTGGTAGGCGTGGGCGTAAATGACTTGTTCAGTTAATGGGGAAGTGACCCAGGACTACCATTATTGCCTGGATGATGTTTGTGTTGCACATTTGTGCTTTTGACCACCTGCGTAGTGACAAATATTAAACTACTTTGGGTGCATACTCCACCTGTCTGTGTCTCTTTACTTACTTAAAAGTAGTTGCGTGTGATCTCTTCCCGTCTGTGTCTGCCATCTGTTGGTGTCGCAACTCCAGCTGTGTTGGGTTCTGGCAGCGCTTGTTCGTCATCATGGTCCTCATAATCAGATAATTCCACCTCGGTGCCCATCTTCATGGCAAGGTTGTGCAACACTGCACAGGTTACAATCATCTTGCAGCAGGTGACTGGTGTATACTGGTGTGCCCCTCCACTTTTGTGGAGGCAGAGGAACCTGCTTTTCCACAGCCCAAAGGTGCGCTCCACAATGTTCCTGGTAGTAGTGTGTGCCCTGTTGTATCTCCTCTGGCTGGGGGTTGACGGGTTGAGGTAGGGAGTAAGGATGAAAAACCGGACCCCATATGTACTATCCCCTATTTGTAAAAGAAAAAGACATTACTCACATGCACACATACACATACATCTGCAGTATGTATCAAGGGAGTGTCACACAGTGTTTTACCTGGCAGGTATCCTTCGCCAAATTCCCCCGCTGTCAGGTGTGTGTTGATCCCACTGTTTTGAAAGATGTATGAGTCGTGGGTACTTTAAAGAAACTTGGCAACTATGTCTGTGATGATGTACTTTGCATCACAGATTACCTGTACATTTATGGTGTGGGTAGACTTCCTGTTCCTATAAATGTACTCTGTGGCAGCAGGTAGGCATATTGGTATGTGGGTGCCATCAATACAGCCAATGACGTGGGGGAAATGTGCCATTTGATAAAACTCTGTCTTAGTCCTGAGCTGTTCTGCATGCGTTGAAGGGTAGCTGATGTAATAATGCATTCTCTGCATCATGGCCTCTAGGAATTTCCTATAAAAACGGGACAGGCAGCTCTGGGACACCCCACCTGCCGCAGCAACCACACTCTGGTAACTCTCAGAGGCAAGCAGGTGTAGGCTACACAGCACCTGCACATGGGATGGGATGGCGTGCGCCCTTGGGGTTGGGTGCTCCAAAAGTGGGTGGAGGTCCCTGATCAGCTCCAGGAGGGTTTGGGGGTGTAGCCTGTACTTTTGTAGGATCTCTAGCTCAGTCAGTTGGAATAGGGTGATTCTCTGCCTGTAGACCTGCTTCTCCCTTTTCCAGACCCTCTCTCCTTCTGCCTCTAGCCGTAACCGCCTCGCAATCACGTAGAATGCCGCCATTCTGGTCAAACGGTTGCATTTTGGGCCCTTTTCTATAGCCTGCACCTGGTTACCACCTGATTTCAATCCATGGTAAATACAGACTCTTAAATACCAAATTTCATGCAAATTCGGTAATTTAGAGGTTACCTACATCTCAATAGTCATTTTTACCATTTCTTATTTACCGCATAAGACGTTTTTGTGGCCCCTACATCTCAAACACCAAATACCGGTCGGTAACAGCCGAAATTCGGTATTTTCGGCCATTACCCACCGGTATTTGGTTACCTACATCGGGCCCCTAGAGTCATATTTATCAAACTTAACTGCCCTATAATGCCACATAGGGGTTCAAGTTACAGTTATAAAGAATGGGCCATTACCTGTGTGGTTTATGCTGTCACCAGAACTCGACAGTGACACTATAAGCCCATATTAGTCAGTTACCAGTTATGTACATGTGTGTGTGTCTGTGCATGTGACGTTTTATAGAAAGGGACTTTCAAAACTAGATTAGCACTGTATATGTTTACTAGGTTGAAAAGATCAGGAGCAATATTCGATTCTTATAAAGTCCTTTTAGCCGTTTTGGCCTATCACATACATTCAGCTTCAGCTCTGCTGAGTACAGTTCAAGCTAAAATATACAAAATATGTGCAAAAGAAGTGATGGGTGGAATTCTTGAATTAATCTCAGCCAATGGAAATTACTCAGGTTGCATCCCAGTCTATTGTTATTTTGCACACCATGCCACCTAAGTTTCAAACAAGCCATATGAAAATCAGTTTTGGCCTTGCTCCAAACCAAGAGTCCAGCCCGCTCTGCAAGATCAAGTCCTCCCTGAACCAGAACACAAGCAACCCGTACTGGTTTCACCCTAGTTAGGGCTCATCAGCCGGGTGCACCATGTCTGGGCATACCCGACCCCAATTAGGGTGACACATTAAAGTATATAAAAAGTGATGGAGGGATGGAAATTAAATGTGAGATAAAAATGAAAAACAGTTATACCAATTGATTGGTGTATCACGTTAAGAGGAATTAGAGGCCAGAGACCGGCCTTGGGTAAAAGAAAGACCTTCAAAAATACTTTTGAAAATAATGTTATCCAAGAACACAGGGGCTGAATTGCATTCAATATTGAAAAAGGAATAATACATGTGGAACGAGTACATCACTATATTTACTTACATGAGAAGACTATGTGTGCTGTGAAAGGGATCAAAAAAGGTAGAAGCGGGATTATTAGCATAAAAAAATGGAGCAGAAATCATCAGAACAGTCACAACGACATGGCTCGCAGGCGGGCATGGGCAGGCACTGGGTGTCACGGGGGAGGAGTCACACGGGAGGTAGCAATTGCGGAGGGAAGGGTGAAAAAAAAACTTACCTTGCCACCGCCAAGTTCCGCCCCTGCTCCTGGTCTCCTGTTGCTGACACAGGAACAAGAAGCAGGCAGCCAAGCTCCCTCCAGTAAGCCAATCACAATACTGCAATGCAGCCTTGTGATTGGCCTGAGCGCTGTGACCAAACCTTCATTGCACACTTAGGAGTGGGCAAACCACTCCTCCACTGCCCTGCTTGCAGAGCAGTCCCGCCCACCCACCCAACTGCAAATCAGCACAAAACACATAAATGATACATGAAAGTTATCATTTTATGTTTTTGCTTCTCACACTGCTTGATAGCAGTGACTCTGCCATAGCGAAGGAGGCGTCACTGCGGCAGAATCTCAATATTGGTTAACCATGTTCACAAATTCTGAAAGTCTTGTATGGACCCAGCCCTCTTGGACCTATGCTGAACACCCTGGATGTAGAATATATTGCTTGTGGGAGTAGTGCATTTGTAGAACATATTGGTTGTGGTAGTAGCACAAATTGGTCCATCCAAATGTTGGGGGGAGAGTTCACAAGCACCAGTGATAAGAAAATAACTCATGTAGATTCTTATTTTATGGCCTCATCTTTCACAAACAGGAGATAGAGCATCATATGTATCGACTAATATACCATTTTGACTCATGTTCGCCGATATTCCTGTCTGTTCTAAGATCCTAATGTACATCTGATAAATCTAGTTTCTGCGTTGATGGATTAGGGCACTTTCCCCCTTGATTTTGATTTGATTTAAAGATTTATAGAGCGCACAAATGCCCTGAGGCGTCTTGGCGCTGGGTCGGATAAAAGTAGACTGGCACTGCCTGAGTGGGCATTAACTTTAGACTGAGAAGAGGCAGGTTTTTAAGGCTTTTCGGAATCCAAGCAGAGAGGGGCTGTTATTTATTGATAGTGGTAGTTGGTTCCAGGTTTTGGCTGCGTGCAACAGGAAGCTTCTCCCTCCTCATCTCAGTTGTTTAAATCTAGGAGTTTTGATCAACTTTGCATTGCTAGATCTGAGCTTCCTTGTTGGTTCATAATGAATTAAGTTGGATTTTAAAAATTGAGATCCTATCCCATGTAAGGCCTTGTAAGTCAAGCAGGGTGACTTGAATTGCACCCTTTTCTCCATAGTGAGCCAGGGCAGGCTCCTCAGTCTGTGGGCTACTGGTTCAGACCTAGGGACGTCCAAAACAAACCTAGCTGCAGCGGTTTGCAGTCGCTGGCATTTAACATCAGTTGGCTTTGGATCCCAGCACACATGGCGTTCCCATAATCCAGCCTTGAAATAGCCAGCATGGTTACCAGAGTTTTGCGGGTGTCAACAGGAATAAACGGCAACAGCTTTTTTATCATCTACAAGATGTACCAGACCGATGAGGAGAGTTTGTTTATCTGGGCTTTAAATGTTAGTTTGTGGTCAAATACAAAGCCCAGATTCCTGACTTTGTCCACTGGTGATGGGCAGTTACCCAGACTATCAGGCCACCACCTCTGTGACCAGATGTTGGGCTTCGCTCCTAGCAACATGATCTTGGTTTTGTCACCGTTTAGTTTTAAGCAATTTAGTTGCATCCAATGGTTGGCCTGTTCCATGCAGTTCCTATACATGTCCGCTTTTTCATCTACGTTGCTGGAAATGGACACCACTATTTGAGTGTCGTCGGCGTAGGATACAGGAAGGAACCCGCAGTTTCTGATAATGGCAGCAAGCGGGGCAACATATGTATTAAAGAGGGTAGGACATATTGCGGAGCCCTGTGGCACCCTCCCATGGGGACTTGAAAGAGTTGGAGGTGCATTCCCCAACTTTGACGGTAAATATTCTATCTCTCAGAAATGATGACAACAGTGCGATGGCTGAGTCATGGACGCCCATTCCTGCGAGACGGGTCAGGAGTATGTCATGGTTGACTGTATCGAAGGCTGCCGATAGATCTAAAAGAATTAAGGCAGCCTTCCCGCCTCTGTCTAATACACTCCTGAGCTCTTCTGCTGCCTTGATCAATGCTGTTTCAGTGCTGTGTTCTTCCCTGAAACCATACTGCGAGTGATCTAGGGCATGGGTGGATCTGAGAAACCCTGCCAGCTGTATGTTTAGAATCTTTTCCAGCACTTTTGCCGAAAAGGGTATTCTTGAAATAGGCCTATAGTTTGCTGGGTCTAGTGGATCCAGATTAGGCTTTTTCAGCAGTGGCAAGACAGACACCGCTTTCCACGCATCTGGGAAGCAGTTTGTCTGTACTGTTTTCTTAAAGAGTAGTTGGAGTTGGTTGCCGAGTAGTTCTGGGAACAGGTGAAGGACCTTAGGAGGGCATGGGTACATAAGACTCCCAGACTTAAAAGACAGTATTTTTTGATGTATTTGTTCAACTGATGGAGTCGTAAACCGGAACCCTGCATCCCTGGCTTCACTGTGTCTGCTAAAGTTAGGGGGTACCTCTGCTTGCGACGATCTATTCACTGATTCGTACACTGATTTCGCCTTGTTGACAAAATATTGTCCTAA
Organism: Lissotriton helveticus; assembly: GCF_964261635.1. Classification (NCBI taxonomy): domain Eukaryota; kingdom Metazoa; phylum Chordata; class Amphibia; order Caudata; family Salamandridae; genus Lissotriton; species Lissotriton helveticus. The sequence continues at coordinate 1,162,566,776 of NC_136070.1, read as the reverse complement.
CGTGTTGCAAAATACAGTGCTCCCTTCTGTTTGTCTGTTTGCGTCCAGGTTTGTCAGTTTCATAACTGTGGCAAACAAGTCTTTACAAGAGTTTTTGGTCTCATTTATTTTCTTTACATAGTATGCCGATTTTTTTTTCCAGTATTAGTGTTTTGTAAGTTGTTAAGGTCCTACAGTAGGTTTATTTAACCCCTACTTCATAATTAGCCCTCCATTTTCTTTCAGTCCTCCTGCATGTTTGCTTTTGTAGTCTTAGTTTCTCTGAGAACCAGGGTTCTGAGGCATTTTTTCTTCGTGAGTTTGTCTTTTTTGTGGGAGCAGTGATTAAGAGGGCGGCTTTAATCCAGCTGTTTATTTGCTCAGTGGCAATGTTACTGTCAGAGTTTAGCTCTGGGGTGGTCACAGCTATGAGCTCCTTTAGGTCGGATGTATTGATTTTAGCCCAATCTTTGATGTGTATATTGTTTTACATACGTATGCTTAATCCTTGGTTCATGCTTAATATTCAAGTGGAATTTAATGACTTTGTGGTCTGACCATGGTACCGGGATTATTTCTCCAATAGTGACATTGGTGTTGGAGGAGAATATTCCATCCAGCGTGTGCCCGGCGTTGTGTGTGTCCTGTTGGACCATTTGTGTCATTGAGCAGTTGGCCATCATCTCAGAGATCAACAGCGTGTTTCGGTTTGTGTCTTGCTCTACGTGTATGTTGAAGTCCCCCAATATAGTGTAGTTAGCCCCTCTTAAGCTTGATTCTAGGAAAGGGCCGAGTAGTTGAGACAAGGGTGTTTTTGCTTGTGGTGGTCTGTATATCAAAAGACCTTTCAAGGTGTAGTTTTTGGTCATAGTGATATCAAAGGATAGAGTCTCGCAGCCAGGGCTGCCACCTGTGGCTGATGCCCTAACTAGCAAGTCTGTTTTGTGAAAGATGGCTAGTCCACCCCCTCTTTTTCCTATCCTATATGCCCTAACTATGGAATACCCCCCTGGGAGAGCCAATGCCAGGTCAGTTGCAGAGGTTTCATCAGCCCAGGTCTCTGTGATGTATACCAGATCTAATTCATGAGTTTCAATTAGATTGGCTACTACAACATTGTGCTTCACTAGGGACCTTGTGTTAAGCAAACCTGCTTTAATTATTTTATCAACTTTGTTACTGGCGTAAGGAAGGTGCTGTGTTAATGCCTTGAAGAACATTATTTATGTAAAATGAATGTTAGAACTGAAATATTAATGGACACAAATGCATCTGAAAATGTTCAAGTTTAAAATTCCAATTTTCATAGAAATGTTTACCAAAAATGAAGGTAATAGTGATCATTGTCAATGGGAAGCACAGTATTCCACGATGTAAAGTCATGAGGCACACGATTGTGGCAAGTGTAATTAGAAACTGATGATTGTTCTATCAGGCCACCATGGCTTTCACAGACTTGTGGATGAAGACGCTGTAGGAACAATCACATTGCTGAAAATACAAGTTCACTAGAGACATTACCCCGTGGTCCTTTACACAGCTGTAGTGTAGATTATGCAATAGCTATTTACCCAATGAGGTAGCACATACTAATTAACCAGTTAAAAGTACTCCAGTTGGGTAGATATTTTTGGCAAAACTGTGGACTCTTCTTGGAAAAATTGAGGTTCCATTCTTACCCTGATGTTCATTTTACTGATATGAAACCTCAATGGGAAACACTTACAAATATACATTCAGCAGGTGCCCCAGTTGAAAGTCTTCTTCTGTAAAGCACAAATGATCCTAACTTCTTGGGCTTTGCGAAGGGAAATCAAGAGTGTTTGCTATTGTATTCTACATTGAAAACCAATCTGAAATCCTTAATGTAGGTTAATGCATCCTTGATCTTGTCTTTAGAGCAGAGTCCATGGTTCTCCCTTTTAATGATACTGAGTATGCAAATATCCAATATCATCTGCAAGGGCTGCCCATTTGGCCGCACCCCGTTTTTAGGTCTTGCCTAGCTTTGCGGTGCGAATGCTCTGCCATCGCTTTGCGAGGCATGCAGCATACATTATAGTGTGGATGCTTTATGGAAGCTCCGTCCTCTCTCCGGCCCTTCTTCTTCTTTGGCTTAAGTTAGAAATGCTGCCTTCCGATTGGTGTTAAGCTTGTTAGATCCTCCCCATGACGGCCATGTCAGTCATTTGTATCCTTACATGGCTACTGGCCCCGTTACTCGAAACACTATTTTCTTCCCTGTGTCCCCCCGCCCCCCTCCCGCAGTCTGTGAATTCTCTGCCCCACGCGCCCCCCATTCGTGCCTGCTAATGTCTACACTGTTATAAACGTTGTGGCACCAGTGCACTCGCTGAAGTCTTCTATAACATATCTTTGACCATTTCTCTCCTGTAAAAAAAAATCTCAGAACAAACATTGCCTTAATCGAGCCGCTACATACGAATGGCCATAGAAAAATTCCACTTGAAGATGGCAGCCAAAGAGAGGGATTTGATGGCAGGCGTCTAACACAAACCTCCCACCCTGTCCCAGTAGCACGGTGGGATTGATTGACGAGCGGAGACTGGAGAAGTAGCAACAGCTCGTGAATCAGAGAACAGGGCAAGGGGTGGGCTGAGGTGCAGTGTAGCCAGAGTGTCCACATCAGTATTTCTAATGGGAGGGTTACAACAGCACGAGGGTAGAGAAGGATCACTTAACAGGCTGATAGCAGTCATCTGGCTATGGTGGTAAGAACTGGTGCATGCTCTCTTGAAGTTCTTTTTGTGGTTTTACGTCATGACCTTATGTCTTGTGTTACATTTTCAACTACTTTTAGTTTTTTAGTAACGGCACATTGCGTGCTAGGATGTCGCGCCCGTCCTGAATTTTCCCTGAATGCACCGTGCAGCAATGTTGGCTACAAAGCCCAGAACAGTGGAGCTGTTACACATCACATGTTGCCGCATGGTTGGTATTGTGCTGATAACAGATGCTTGTGTGTTGCATTTAGTAAAATACTTTGCTTTGTGTGCTTTGTGTCCTTTAGATGTGCATGACCCGTTTAAAGCCATTGCCTGTGTATGCCAGTATTTGTATATTATTTTCCGTTGAGACCATGCTTGGAAACTGTGGGCGGAGAATCGGAAGGCAGGAGTAGCTGGAAAACATGCATTTTTATTTCCCCAAACTTACGCAGACTTTTTGTAGGCTCCACTTTTTTACACATTTAATTAAAACTAGTGAATAATTTAAAGTATTTCCCGTCAAACAACTCCTAAGAGCTCATATACCACATTCACTTGTCTGTTGCCAAATTTTCTGTCAGTCCCATGATCACTGCCACACAGTCCATAGCTAGGCTACTTTGCAGAAAAGTACGGTAATGTGCTGCATGGCGAAATGCTTATAAGGTCCCAAAGGCGAGACTGATTGCATTGCAAATGCTTGTTCTTAGTTGTATGCAAAAGTCTTCCCACCTTTTTCCATACTGAGGAGCAGCTTACCAAAAGACCTCCCAGTGCATTTCTCACCAATTTTGGTGACATGTTCTTGATGTAGAGGAATTTTGAGGCAATCTCCAACAACAAACAAACATTTACTTCATATAGTTAGGAGGAAGTACCTTTGGCTGGTGGAGATTCCCCTATTTGTAGTCTTGACCTGTTCTTTAGATGAGTATACATTTTGTCACAGATTTGTGCATCAAGAAGCTTGAGGAACAATCACATTGCTGAAATTACATCGACATAAGGTCAGTGAAGACATTTCCTTGTGGTCCATTACGCAGCTGTAATGTAGAATATTCACTAATTATTCCCCAACAAGGCAACACTTACTAATTAACTAGTAGAAAGTACTCCAGTTGGGTAGACATTTTGTTCAAAACTGTAGACTCTTGTTGGATAAAGGGGCAGGTGAGGCTACGTTCTGGCACAGTTACTCTCACAGCTACTGACACCCCCTCACAGAGACACAGACAACCACTCACACAGCCATTCAGCCACTCTCACATCCACTTGCCGACCCATACAGCCACTCACTCACCTATACAGCCACAGATAGAACCACTCAGAGACCCAGAGAAGCACCCAGACACATAGACACTCAGACACCCACTCACACATCCATTCTACTACACTCACGTCCGCTCACAAATCCACACAGCCACTCACAGGTGCACTCACCAACCTATACAGCCACTCACACATCCACTCTCAAAGGTTGCAGGTTACCTTAGAAATTCACACAAAAAAAACAAAGGTTATAGAGATGGTATAGTTAGGAAATAATATTAAAAAAACAGAAATTCATACCAAAAACTACGGTTACAAGGACATTATTGTTAGGAAACAACATGTTTAAAAAAACATTGAAATTCACTGGAATGAAAAGGTTATGAGGAAATAGAATTTAAAAAACCTTAGCAATTCACAAAAAAAACAAAGGTTACAGGGACATTATAGTAAGGATTAGATTTCACTTTTACAAAATGAGTGAAATTCAGCATTTATAGTTACCGGAGCTAACTATAACTTACACCCCTGCAGTGCACTGCTTATGACCTCCCATATTACATCACTCATGACGTGGTCTGTGAGATCACTGTTGATGTCTCAAATTATATCACTGATGACATCACGGAAGACATCACCCATACAACCACTCACACACCCACTTATACATCCATACAACCACTCACACACCTACTCTAAACCCATAGAACCACTCACATAGACACTTACAGACCCATACATCTACTCACACACCCCCTTATACACCCACAAAACCACTCAAAGACCCATAGAAGCACTCACACACTCACTCACACACCCACACATTCTATGGTTTTGCACATGTGAAATCTGAGCCTAATTATATTGCCCCTGTAACCTGAAAAAACTAGGGGTGGGGGAAGCTCGCAGAGTCTCACTACATGGAATTCCACTGATTTGCATAAATGCTCAGTGGAATTCCATGGAGTTCTGCGAGCGGGTGGAGTTGTTGCTCCACTCATCCTTAATGTGACAGCCATGTTAGATATGAGTGAGAGACAAAAAAGGCGGTCTTCAATTTAATGACACTCATGGGAACAAGACCGACAGTGTAAATCTCTTGTGGTGTGCATTTTTGCATGCAGCCCCCATTGCTGAGTGACAGCATAGCACAGGTTGGTGCTTCCACAGTGATGAGGTGTGTACGTGTGATATGAAATGGCATCCTCCACCCACCCCCTCAGTGGAGGCTACCACCTATCGTTTCCATTCTAAACTGACTGCCTAGTGCCTCACTCCCAGGCCTGTCCAGTCTTCAGTTCCCAGTTCGGCCGAGAACTTTTGAGTAGAGCTAGTGTGTCACCACCAGAAAAACTTCATGTGGATCCATGCTAAAGCACCCATTACCTATTTATACAGCTATGAGCAATGAAGACAGTGCTGTTACTACCATAAACAACATGGTCACCCACGGCGCCTATTTCGGACACAGGGTACACTCATCCACACATGCAGGAGATCGCTGGGAGAACCTGACATGTTCTATTTCACATTAACCAATACGAGCCATTGTTGAGTAATACACCAGTCTTCAGGCAACTAACACAAACAAACACAACAAGTCAATGAAAACCCAAGAACCGTATGGAAATGTGTGATCATACAAATGACCGTGCCACTCAAATGCCAAAATCCCGCCCTTCATGTGCTCATAACATGGCATATCCGGGCTTTATTGTAGATTTCTGTAGCAAAGCAGAGGTGACCCATATACATATCAAAGTTTTAAAAACACAGAATCCATTATATTGATTCATAAGTATATTATGGCAGTGGTGCATAAGATACTGTCATAGATAACAAAGAGCATGAAACACATCTTGAATAACCAAACAAATGAGCCACAGGATGATTATCATACATAAGGTGAGGTAGGAAGACATTAATTCAGTTTAATTTTACACTAAGACATCTTCAATCCTCCTGACCACATCGCTGGTGTTTGCAAACCGTGGGGCCTAGCTTTGTCACGATCGAGCATCCGTCCAGAAAATGTTCTCACTCACCACACTCATAGACGCAAGGCAGACACGGTGAGGTGGTCGGAGAGGTACCTTCCAGGCAACGGGCTGGAACCATGCACACAGAGAGTGCAACCCACACCGATGGTGCTGAATGGAGCCCAGGCCCAGGAGGGACCAGCAGATGTGAAGTGAAACGGAGAATGCGTGGCACAGGAGATTACACAAGCAACGTGAGGCACGAAGATGCGGGGTGATGCCCAGCAGCAGAGGGCGTGACTGATGCTGCTGAGGGGCGGATCCAGACTAGTGGTGGATGCCACTGCCGGTAAACTCTGCTACGTGTTGTAGGTGGTATTTTTGCAAAAAGGGGAGTAGTCACTTGCACACCTCAAAGTATACAAAATTAATCCTAAATGTTGTGAAAACAAATTGTGTATAAAATTTAATCGTACTGACACGTGCTGCACGGTATCAAAGGGCTGCCAGTCCCTAGGGTAACGTAATGATAAACGGTAGCTCAAGACATGATATCTTGTATGAACCGGGAGCACAGCTGTGAGAAACTGTTCTTACTCTTAACAGATTTTGTCTGGGAATGGATGGCTAAAAAAAAAAACTTTGTATTGGTATTATATTGATGTATATTGCTCTGTATGCTAGCCACATTATTGTGACATATGTTCTAATTTTCATCTCCAGTGGCCCCTGAGGAAGGGACAGGAGGTCCTGAAATGCATTGGGCCGAAGGTCATCAATCGCCACTTTTCATGTTAACATTGCTACAATGTTCTGCTGATGATATGTGTTCTTTGTATTGACAGTCATGAAGTAATGACAAACAGATCGGTACAGATCAAATGATGAGTACATTTGTATTTCATCTGAAGTAAATGACAATTAATTGTGACATCATTGAGAGATCATTTGGTTTCTTTTACATTTGTTTGTGTTACATTGTATGAAATTAGACAAATTTCAGACAAAATCTGTTAAGAGTAAGAACAGTTTCTCACAGCTGTCCATGGGGGCCTGCAATGGGCCCCCGCAAGAGATTCCTGCATGCCTTTAAAGGCATGTGTTTGCCCCCATCAGAAAGTCATGTGACCACCCCCATCATAATATGAATGGCGGTGTCTAGCAGACACCGCCACCATATTAAACAAGTCGACCGGGCAGGAAAAGCGGCAGACGATCTTTCCGTCCGCCGTGGTCCCCCCGCCATAGTAATATGGCGGGGGGAAATGGGTGGCGGGTGGGGACGGATCTCGGGCGGATCCCCACCGCCATGCGGTCGTTGGCGATCTGCCCATGATCCTAATGACCCCCTTAATGATTTGAAGTAAAAAAAAACACAAAAATTCACCAATCATATTCAGCAGAGCTAACTATAAATTGAGCCCCGGACATGCAACATGCACTGCTTATGACTTCACATATTACATCACTCATCACATGTTCTATGACATTATTTATGGCATCAGTGACGAAATCTGGAATTACATGTGATTTCAATTGAGCTGGAATTACTGATGCCAATATAGCATTTCCAAAGTTCAGATTCAATACAGGCACATTATGAAGAGAAGACATCAGATTTCCCTCAATAGCATACAGGACCACCAGAGGTATTTTTGCAATATATACTTTCAAAGATATTTTACATCTCTTTTGCCTTGTGCATTACAAAATTACAATAAATTAAACCCTATAGACTTCTTTCTTGAGAACTGAAGTTTATCATTAGGTACACAAGAAAGATTGTTTGCAATATTGACTCCCAAATGTGTATAATCTTTTACTACCCACTAGATATTAATTTGTTTGTTTTAACCTATCGGAGTAAGGGGCATTAATGGTAAGTCGTTAGCATACAACAGAGTTGATATTTCCTTCACCCCTAAACTTTTAAGTCTTTATTTAGCCTAATTTTATCAGAATGCTAATTTCCATTATCTAGTAGGCCTTTTAACCCATTTTCAGAATAAAGGTTCATCAACAGATACAGTGACTTAATCAGAATACCTCATTTAATAGGTTTCTGGTTTCTGCCATAAACTTGCTCTGTCTACAGAGTCAAACGCTTTACTAAAATCTACAAATGCTACATAAAACTTCATTTTCTGATACTTGACATATTTCTTACTAGCCAAAGGCAAATATTCTCAATCCTAGAGCAAGCCTTACGAAATACAGATTGTTCGACTGGTAAAAGCTGTGATGCATTAGCTCAAGCAGTTGAAACATTTTTTGAATTTTTGGCAAAAATCTCCCCAGTAACATTCAAGATTGCAATTGGATGATACCTAATGGCAGATTATGGTCACCTTTTTTTACAAAGAGGGATGATTTTACTACGCTGCCAGGATTGAGGAACCAGAAACAGTAGTCAAATAAAGGTTTAAAGACTTTGGTGCACAAAAAGGGGTTTGCTTTCACAATACAAGCAGGAATGCCATCATGCCCTTAAGCTATTAAATGATTACATGCGAAAACTCTTCCTGAGTAAACTCTATTTCAGTTGAACTATGAGAAGGAGGTAATTGCCGTTGTATCAGGAGGACTTATATCAGTAGTGGCAGATGACCTTTTAAAAAAGGAGTGCTAGTTGCCTTTGTTGATCAGGATAGTTTTTTGTATTATCCATATCTAGGCTTTTAGCTATCAGATACAAACATTTACACATTTCCTTGAGTAACTGCTGACTGAAGTGAAAAACAGAACTCTGCCATCCAATTGTTTTAATTAGTTTGCTTTGGGGCTTAATGTATTTATTAACCCTGTAGGATGGAATTATATTTTATGTCTTAACATTTAACAAATTTGATTAAACGGAGAAAACCTCTCTTGAAGAACTTAATATTTTTTTTTTAAATAATGTTTACACTAATAGGGGAAACCTTTAAGATTCGCTGCCTTCTTATTATCAGCTGAATTATCCTTCCAATATATGTATAATCCGAGTGACATCTTAATATAAAAGGGTATCCGGTTGTGTCCCATAGCTCAGCTTCATTTAAATTAAGAATGACATAAACTTGAGAGTGCTCATTAAGGGCTTTAGGCCTAATAAAAAAAATTGTGACAAATTTTATACCATATTATTGAACAAAATGCAATCTATCAATGATAGTTGTGTACTTCTTTGCCAAGTTAAATTATCAGATTCCAAATTACCACATTTTCATAAATTAGGACCAAGTTTAACTCCAATGACCAAGTTAAAACGTACACAGATTGATTATCACACTTCTTATTTGGGAGGCAAGGTGCTAGCGACCCCAAATGAAGTCCAATTCTGGAAAATCATCTTTCCTACAAGAGGAGGATGTAACACACATAATAAGGTTCCCTGCAATAATTAAATCAGAATTTCGACATAAACTTCAGGTTAGATAGAAAGAGCACAAAATTAGTGATAGGAGCAAAGTCAACATTACAAAGTAAGACTTGATACAGTATATCATTTGATCCTGAATATTATCAATAAAGACAATAGCCTATTGTTAAACGGTGACCAACTGCACAGCCTTCCATTTAAAAGAAGATCCTAATGGAGTAATTACCCCCCATATGTAGGACTTTAACTGATGGTATTGTGAGACAACAAAATACTGAGTATTGACCAAAATCAAAATCCTTAATTATCCAGGTTTCTTGCAAACAAATAACTAATGCATCATCAAGATTAGCATAGAAACTCTTAGATGCTAATAGACCTTGCAACTTGGCCACAGTCAAGCTATAGAGATTCCACACAGTACTAGGAAGAACAAGTATTTGCAAGTGTGCAGGGGAGCAGGGACCAAGGGGCATATTGCCAAGCGGCAGTAATAATTATCGCTGGCCGCCCTCAGTGTTAAAATGTTTATCGCCGGCTATCGCTGATAATTATCTCTATGCTAGCGCTGTATTAACAATGCTTAGCGTAATGGCGATAATTGTCCCAGCGATAGCAATGTTTTCCATGAAACATCGCTGGTTTTCCAGCGATGTTCCATGGAAAACGGCGATATCCTTGATGATAGGGCCTGTGGTCTTAGCCACACAATCCACCCCATGTTAGGTATGCCTTAGTCAGAAATGTAACAGACATTACATTTCTGCGGTAAGGCATACTTAACGCGATTTCAAATATCGCTTCCCCTCACTGATAATATCGCGAAGCTGGGTTCACGATATTTTCCAATTAGGTTTTGTCAGGCGCGCTTCCTTTGCATCTCATTAACGATGCGATGGGAGGTGTGCTAACAACGGCTGCTAAGGCAAGGAAACATGCGCTAGCATGTCCTTGCTGATAATGCGATAATATTATCGACACCCCTTGATAATATGCCCCCTAGTTTTATCTTCCAATGCAAATTCATTCCTACGTTCTCCCTTCTTCGCTCTCTCGCTAACTTGTCTATGGCCATTCCGGTTGATAATTCAGAGACATATGTCTTAGATTATAAACATTTAAAAATATATTCAATGTAGCTTCACATTTCAAAAATGAATACTTATTTGTTACAGGAAAAAGCTCCACAGACACATGGCTTCCTCATCCAGGAATCAATTTTAGGGAGAAAAGTGCGAGCATTTGGATTTAAGATGGATTTGTTTTCTTTTTCTATCTCTATAACTTTAGTAATAATAATAATAATAATCCACATTTGTAAAGCGCACCACCACCCGTAAGGGTCTCTAGGCGCTGGGGGCTGTCGGGAAGATTAAGCAAGCTATTGTCCAGAGTCACATGGTGCTGGGCTAATCTGCCGCCGGTGATCGAACCGTGATCCCCAGATTCCGGAGTCAGTCGCCCTAGCCGCAGCGCCACACCTCTTCCACTGTTACACTTAATACAACAGTTCTGAGGCAATTTATCAGGACAAATGGGTGAATTATTCTCTCTTTCATCTACTACCACTATAGCGTTATAGCCCGCCACAGCAGGCTATATCAGCCAGTAAAGGCCCGCCCCAGTGTCTGCAAGTGCCTTTAACAAGGGAGCGGGACTTTAATGCCGATATAGCTCAACTATGAAGACTATAAGGCTATAAGAATATTCGACAGCTAGAGGGCAGAATGTTTTAACAAAAAAAACAAAGGCCCCTCGGTCTCAGTGAGCTCTTTGCTCACAGCAACAGCTGTGAACACCAACTTTGGAATGTTGGAATTCTGGGTTTCTACCGCTATTAGAAGCTTGAGGCACTCCATTGTTTTCAATAGAGCTCCCAACATTCCAATGCTATAATAATATTTCATCAACTTATGGGAGATTATGGGTAGCAGCCTTCTCTTGAATAGTGCAGTTCCATTCAGTTAAAGTAACAGTTTAAGTCAGGTTCATAAACCTGATCTTTCTCAATGGTTTCTTTCTAATTCTGCATAATTTATCACATTGGTTGTTTTGGGGGTTTTGTAACACCAGCAGCTGAATTAGTATTTTCATCTTTAAAGACTCCAACAGTCCGATTTTTGCCTGTGCCATCCTGAAATGATACCCTATTATTTAGATCAGGCTTAATTATCCTAACCACGTGATTCATTCACTGCTCTGTCCATTGTCACAACACTCCAACGCAACTGTTATCGAAATCTCAATTATCAATGATTCATTTTTTAAAGAAGTAATTCTTGATCTACGAGAGGATGGTAAGCCCTGTACTACTCAAATATTAGATTATGTGGAGCAATTTATATAGATGTGATCAAAAGATCTGTAGAATTAGTTTTAGGTTTACATCGGACCTCTACCTAAGAATTATTGGTTAGTGCTTTCACTATTAATGTGAGTTGCAAAGAGAGATCCTCAACCATGAATTGCTTATTAGTCAATTTTAAATAATGACGATAACACAGGATGAAAGGAGGACATCATGCTATAAATTGGCAGATCAATGATTTGAGGTTGTGACACATTGTCTCTGGATTTGGAGAATGAGTTGCTTAGTACCAACATTGATGCATACTTCATTATGATCTGAAGAGAGCGAGTCTTCCAGTAGTAGATCTGTGCTATCTTGTTTTGCCTCAGACAGAATAAGATCATTAGAGTCATTAATGTCATTAAAAAAGGGCATGGCCCCTACCTTCATGATCTTATTCAAGGTTATAGATTTAAAGATCTTAAATCTATAACAGGAGCTGTCATATTTTCTCCCACTAAATCTGATGCAATAAAATGATCCCCTTTTTTCTTACAGCTCATACTCTCAAGTGAGGAATAAAGAAAGGAAAAGTCCTCTTTCGAGAGGCTGAACTGATCCTTGGTGAAGATACTATATGAGATAGTTACCTGCATCTCCATATAGGGTTTTGATAAGTAATTATATGATGGTGAAGCTCTGTCATATAAAAGGTAATTCCTGTATTCCATATTGAGTGAGTCAACTCATGCTTTAGATCTTTTCTTTACCTCCAAACCCCTATGCTCCAATGTATAATATGCCCACTAAAGCCTCCCCAGTGGACTTCCACAAGGTCTAATACCAGGCGTAGGTACAAATAAAATATATGAACTTTAGGATCCTATGAATACTCTGTGTCGTCTCACTTCGCAAAGAGGTCTAACTCATAAATTGTGAGCCTTCCAACAGTCTCTCTTCATGAAAGGCATGCAACCACTTTTTGCCTTCCTCATCACCATCACCACATTGTGGCCTCCACTCTTTATGCCACTCATAGCCTCATATGCCCCACCCTCTTCACTTGTCACCAATTCACCAGTTCAAGTGCTCACAGTGCTACAAGGTCTAAATAAAGGGTCCCAGAGTTGAGTAGTTGAGGGGAGATCATAATATACGAATATCCAATTTTTTTCAATATGGAACCAACAATGGAATTTTTTATTTCTGGCCCTTAGAAAGGCCCTACGGAAAACCAAACCTGTCCATACTGTCCACATCAGGTAGCTCCAGCTGAACCCCTGTAGTGGACCACACCACACTACTAGCCACACCGAGGCCACCTTCACACTGTAAACCACCCTCCCATAACAGCACACCACTCATCCCCTAGCACCGCCACACCAAACTCACCAGTAGCATACGCCATCAGAAGAGTACTGAGCATAAGTGCAGAGGTCGGGAAAGCAAGGCAGTAAGGTCAACGGGAAGAAGGATCATTGGAACACGAGCACTCCCAGCTACTTCTATGGTCTAGCAACAACTGTTGTGTCACCAGCAATGACTGGATCCAGCAACTTGTCACAGCGGGTAAAGCAGACGATGAACCCCACCTCCAGTCGCTGCCCTCCTTTCACTGCAATAAGGGTCTCGAAGGGCTCCTCCTTGCCCTTACCCTCCAATGTGTAACTGCTCCACTCTGATGTTGGTGCGGGGATTTCCTAGGGGTGGGTTAGGGGGAGACAAGGCATGCAGGGTGGGGTACAGCGCGGAATAAAGGAGTAGGGGAGTTCTGTGGGCACAGGCCACACTGTCACCTAGGCAATTTGCTTATGCGCACTGCTAGTACTGAACCTTCCACCACTGGTATTTAACATCGTGGCTCACCCTTGTGGTTGTGCGACCCTTGTAACCTGTCCATACCCTTCTTTTTTGCTGCAGCCTCCTCCTCTCTTCCCCTTCTCATTGCAGCATTCCGACCTCATGCACCCTATCACACTGCTCACAAAGAACATGTTTTCACTATGTGAGCTGTAATAGATTCAGTCCTTAAAAATAAGCCCAAAACATGGTAGGTCCTCCTAAAGATAGCACAGAACTTGCCAAATGTAAAAGATAAACCCCTAAAGACCCAAAAAGAATCTTGTGAGCTAAGTTTTGGCTACCTTCCTGAATTCTAGATGGTCTTTCATGTTTCTTGGTTTGGCTAAGTTTGCTGCTAGCATAGAGAAAATGGTTCCCTGTCACATTTATGCCCCGAACTAAGCAAACTATAAGAGCTGACCTAAGTTAATGCAGATTTGGAAGGGAAAGCTTGCTACTGTTCAGCAGTTGCTTATACTGTGCCATATATACTGCCATTGTGTAGTTATAGTTTGTTCAGATGGAGGGGTCCCAAAACATATTTTCACATATATTATCCATAGGAATTCCTGAAAAGTGACACAGAAAAAAACAGCTGAACAGAATCACACCAAATTTTGCGGAAAGGTAGATCTTTACTCAGACAGTGTAGTTTTTGTGGCTTGATATACATCAGTTCAGTAATTTTTGGGACATCTGGATGGGGTACCCAGACTCCTTGGCCATTGTCCACCCACAAGGGTTGGCTCCACGACCTGGTTGGTTGGCCCGGGATTTGCTCAGCGCAGGGACTGCATTCAGTTCTCTACTATGCAGTTCAAAAGCTATGCTTCGTGAGGGAGCTGAATGAATATGATCAGAAACCCATAGACATTCACTGATAGAACCAAAGGTTAAAGTGACATTATAGTTAGGCAGGGAAATAAGATCACATTTTGTATTGAAAAAATATTCCTCAGAAATCCGCAGGAAAAAACAAAAATTAAAGTGACATTATAGTTCGGCGTGGTAATAATATCTTACTTTATGTTAAACAAACCTCAGACATTCACAGAAAAAAAAGTGTTATTATAGTTGTCTAATGTACTAAGATTTTACTTTATAGTAAGAAACCCATAATTTAACCGATCAAAACAAAAATGAAAGTGAGGTTTTAGTTAGGCCTCGTAACAATATAAAACTTAAAGTTTACAAATAAAAAAATAAAAATTCACCATTTATAGTGTACGGAGCAAAGAATAACTGGCACCCACCATGCGCTTTTTATGACCTCACTTATTACATCACTCATCACAAGTTAAATGACATTCTGTATGACATCACTGATGACATCTCCCAATAGACTGATTGCCTCCTTATTATAAGGTAGTTCACACTGCATACCAATAGTGGCATCGGCCCTAGTGCAAGCATAGAAAAGTACCTCCCTGACTGCTGTACGGGCAGTAAAACGCAGCACGAATCATGACTGAGTGAGCCCCTCAGGCTTCTGGACCCGGTACCACTTCACCTGTTGCACATTTCATAGCTACGCCTCGAGTCGACGTGAAAGACCTCGCCTACGTTTTTTTCTCAATAAATACCTATTTCCGGCATGTGTAAGAAAGAAGGGTCCTAGTGAAATCAGTCACAACATGCTTTGTGTAAGTAGATAAGATCAAGCGATTAAACATTTGCAAGAACATGCTAAGAATTTGGCAACAGGAAGCTGTTAAAAACAATGAATGAAAGAAGAACACATTTCTATTCACAAGCCCAAAATGGATTTGCTATAATCTGCAATTCCTAGTAAAAAACATTTTACTAGCGACACTATCAAACATTTTCTTTATATAAAGAAACTTATTGTGTTCAAATCCTTCTCCAATGATTGCCTAATTTGCAGGTTTATGCACAGTCTGACCTAGGTCACTCGGATCTGTCTTCGGGTAAAAAAAGAAATGTAACTCCTGGGTACCTAAACTATAATTATCGGAAACATTAATACCAATCTGACATCAGACTTATTGATGCTTTTGAACTTTTGACTAGGCATTTGCAAGTGTTAAACATTTTTCAAATGTGAGCCCTGCTTGTAAGCACACATTAATGTTTATGGAACTATGTGTCGCTTTAGGAGGTTAAAATAACAGAACATTGAGTGGATTAGCAAAGGGTGGACTTTATAAACTGCAACACCTCATTATGACTGTGACCCGAATGAGGCTGTCAAGTCAGTCTTTTTGAGTTCCCTCCACGGCGACCGGCATTTGGAATCCGGCAGAAAAGCATTAATCAAATGTAAGCCTCCACTGAAGAAAAGACACATCTTTATTTACTAGGATTGTACAATTTTATGCAAGGAATAACTCGGACTCAGCGCAACCGGAAGCAACAAAGGGGCTGATTTACAAGCCCCTTGCATCACTTTTGCACCGCCGTTTTGTCACTTTTTGTGATGCAGCGGCGTAAACAATGTGCCACGTCGTGGCCCATTTCCCTAGATGCCTCTTGATGTAAAGCTCTACGCAACATTATACCTGCGTCAGGTATAATGTATACAGGGTGGTCGTTCCCACGCAGGAAAGCCTTGTAGAAGTGACGCAGGGACATTTTTAAGATATCACTAAGCCACTTCTAGAAGTGGATGCCACTGCGTTAAAACCTAACACCTGTAAGGAGTGACGCAGCACAATAAGTATAGACCTCCCTATGCATTGCTGGAGTTGCATCGTGCTTGTGACACAACTCCAGCAATGAGTGACTTTTGAGCCAACAGATGATTCAGAATTTCTGACTCATCTGTCAATCCTTGCGCCATGGTGTGCCGTATTGTAAATACGATGCATCCATGGGGCAAGAGTTTTGCATGCAGGCTCAGGGAACCTGACGCTTCCCTACTCTAACACAGAGATGCGTTCGTTTCTTGTAAATCTGCTGCATAGTGTATAGTGCCTAATTCACGATGTATTAATAGACTGTTTTAGCCAGATGCACAGATTGCTCACTCAAGCTATATCTGACCGTACATATTTGATAAATCTATAATCTATAATTGCAAGTAATTTACAGCTCATGTGTTACCTCTTTTAAAGTGTGTATATACGTCTTTGGGTTTCTTGGCGCTCCTGACGTGCTGATGGAAACCGGAAACATCCACTGTAAATAACAAGGTGAAAACTCGTCCTTCAGAGGTCAATAATGCTCCCATACCTTGGCTATTGCAGGATCAGACCACTGGTTCTCACCATCAGCAGGCAAGGATGCGGCGCAGAGTGAAGAATTCTTTGAGCAGGCTGCTCTGGAATTATTGAGAGCCAAGATTTGCCCTTTATCATCTTGGGAGGGCTTACCCTTGAACTACTTTAAACAAAGATGTTCCTATTTGCTCACAAGGCGCAAACTCAAACAGAAATAAAGGAGTATAAAACATGTTTACCTCATCATTTAACCCTTTCTTCCATTCAGATTCAGCAGGAAGACATATTACAGAGAGGGCAAGAAAGTGCCTGTTCCCATGGCCTTTTAAGGGATTCTGTAGTGAACGCAAATAGGGTCCGCTGACATGAGTCCTGTGAGTATAGATATGCTGAAGAAAATGTTATGCAGAAGTCACAAAGACAAGAGAAACGTTAAAGAAGGCTCAATAAAACTATTATTATGCCTGGAATCATTTAATAGTCATGGGTAGAATCTTATATTGGGCAAGACCATTGACTAGAGCTTTACATGTGACTACTGCAAGTGGCAAAGGAACCCACCTTTTGCATCTAGTGAACAGGAACTGCAGGCGCAGATGATTTTGATTTACTTTTTACAGAATAAGATGAGCTCTCATTAGCTCTTTGAAAGTACTTAATACCCACATTTAATTTACTCAGAAACTGCAGTGAAAAATAAGATATATTTATTTACCCTTCAAATTACTATTGCTTCGAGTTGCTGAATTTCAAGAAATGGTCAAGAAATGCCATTAGACCAATATCTAGAGTTACCACTTGTCTGTACAAATCAGGGACACATTGACTCAGCTAAGATGCATTTGTCTCCTTATATTGATGGAACATACACACATGTATTACAGGGATTTGTAGAGGGAAATTGGCCCTGGAGACAATGTACAACTAATAATCTGCCCTAAATTGGCAGGGTATGCTCAGACGTGAGTCCCTTGCTCACTTTGCCACTGGATTCATGCTAGCCTGGGAGATGACGGGTGAAATACCAGAGACCGGTCCCAGGATGCTTGTTTCCGGTCCAGGGAAGACATGGCTTTGGCAGTTCGGGCTGGACTGTTCCCATGAGGCACAGGGTCAGACTGATTTGCATATGGCCATGTCTGAACTGGGGTGGCGGAGTGAGCTAAAGAATGATGATGGATTAAACGCAGATCAGTTGACTGGGGGTGAGTGTTTGATTTGCTAAAACGCTCCATCCATCATCCCCTTTTGTATCGCTTTGTTCGCCCTAAGTTGGCAGGGTATACTTAGGCGTGAGTCCCTTGCTCACTTTGCCACTGGATTCAAGCTAGCCTGGCTGATGACGGCTGAAATGCCAGAAACCGGTCCCAGGATGCTTGTTTCCGGTCCAGGGAAGGCATGGCTTTGGCAGTTCGGGCTGGACTGTTCCTATGAGGCACAGGGTCAGACTGATTTGCATAGGGCCATGTCTGAACTGGGGTGGCGGATTGAGCTAAAGAATGGTGATGGATTAAGCCCAGATCAGTTGACTGGGGGTGAGTGTTTGATTTGCTCAAACGCTCCGTCCATCATCCCCCATCATCCCCTTTTGTATCGTGTTTACCTTTCTGGATAGTGTATGAGTGTAACCACTTCGCTGCGGGGCTAATTCCCCCGCGATGCTGGGGGAAGGGGGGCCGCGCACGGCGCCGCGGTGCTCGTGACGAGCTCAGCTCATCACGCTGCACTGTGGCGCTGTGCGCATGACGCGCTGAGCGCTGCGGCGGTCATGACGAGCTCATCTCATCATGAGCACAGCACCGCCATGCCTCATGATCATGCAAGGTGTTAATAGAACAAGATATGGCTTGATTAACAGATCTGTTAGATTATGAGGTCTTTTCACAAACTGTATTGTGTAGTGGGTTTAGTTGCACTACAATAGTACTACTCATGTACTAAAAAATTCAACAAATCTACATATAAAGTCCTCTGCCTCTCCTATCTTTTCTGTGCAGAGATCACAGCATCAATCGCAGAAATGTCCACACAAGTATGCCAACGTTTTAGTAGTAAGTCTAGGAGGGATGGGGGAGGGGCTGGAACATGGGGAAAGCTTCCTACTAAATAGGAGGGGATTAGGGAGGGGGAGGGATAGGGGAATGAGCCTGGTTTAAGGAGGGGTTTAGGGAAGGAAAGTCCAAGAATATGTTGGCAAATTTCAGTATGGTAATGAAAAAGTAGATAAAGAAGGAATAAGGCTTTGCTCATTCTAGGCAGCAGATCAGATGAAACAAGCAAAGCTTAAGCTGTTGGCTGTGCCAATACTTGTTGCCAATTGCATGTGCGTGCATCAGTCAAGACATGCACACACATTACCGTAGCTGGTTATCCTGCAGCAGCTTTTTTATTAAAGAAAACTCATTCCAAGATAGGCACAGATGCAAAAACATGCTTACGGTCATGGCGGGTCCTCTGAAGGCACTGAAAGTTTGGTGAGCATCCTCCATGTTTCATGTGGCTGCTCACAAAATCTTTTTCTTTTCCATAAACAAAGTCCCAAATAGGGAGGATATTTTTAAACACAAAAAATAAGTGACCTGTGACACCCTAGGTGTTTTATCCCAGATTGTGGAGGTCATATTTCCATTGTTTTCAGTTTGGGACTGCCAGGGTTTTCCAGGTGGTCTCAAACAGAAAAGAAGTACATCAGACCACCTACTCAAATTAGGGCAAATTGTCTGATGTACCTAAACCGATGGTCCCAACTTCATCATGTCATTGGTGTAGAGTTACTGACAGTGGAGTCAGTGGGGGTACCACTGTCAAAAACAGGATAATCCATTTACCTCTATATGGAGCGGGTGGATCATCGATTTGGAAGACAGGTTACCCTGCAGCATTTGTGGTGGAGTACCCTAACAGCTAAATTCTAAATCAAGCCCTAAGACATAGAGCCAAACACATCAAGCATGGAGCCTCGACAGTATAAGAAAGCTATATTCATTTGGGCAGACTTTGAATCCCAGAGGAATTATGCATTATTTTAAGAAGTGCAGGTATTATAAACCTGGTGTTGTGGTTTCTACAGGGATTTTAAAGTAGATGGTTTGCAAACACATCAAAAACTGTTAATGAATAAGCAAATTGTTATTTGTCCTCTTTCTGAAGATCACAGTATTGTTTTATTTTTTACTTTGCATTATAGCACTTGTAGTTGTGCACTTGATAATGGGAAAAGCAAAACTAGAGACATTAAGGTGAACAAAAACAAACTTTTTTCTCTGTAGCATAGATCAAGAATTTTTTTCTTTAAACAATATTAATTCACTGTTCAAAAGGCATACATGCCCCTACCACAAAAAAGTTAGTTAGAGGGAGTAGTGACACGGTGGTACTATAGAAATTTCAATTTCACTCATTCCAAGTGTGAGTACCTATCAAATAGCTTTATATGGCCTGACTCCCGATCAGCCGCAGCCATTGCCAGTAAGAGCGGTGGGGTGGTGAGGCTGGGTGGAGGGATTTCGGCAGACGACAATGAGGAAAAATGTATAATTTATTTAATTTTCCCTCGCCGTCAGTCAAACCCCCACCCCCACCCGAACCCACACCCCACCGCTTTTACATGCACGGGCCGCGGCTGCTTCTGATACTATTTCATTAGTGGAGGTGGTAAAATTATAGTCTGTGTTCCTATATTTAGGTAAAAACTATTATTATGATGCGCTGACGTTTTGCTGAGGACTTTCATAAATTATCCTTTACACAAAGCAGCCTGCAATAGCACTGCAAATTCGAAGTTAAAAAATGTCTTGGGCAAAATGTCACTTGAGATTACAGCCAACCTCCACTCGGCAATTTTCTGTAATGTACTGAAAATAGCCATCAGAAGTGGTTGTCTCAGTTTTATAATACCTATTTTGCTATTATTCATATATTTTATTAGCTGTGGTGTAAGGCTTCTGAAAAACATTTTTCTATGCTAGTGCAAATGGTTTGATTCTAAGTGAACTTGAGTACCTCATTTAATTCAATATGCTTCAATGCCCTCAGTTACAAGATTTAAATCACAGACAAAAATTCAATTTAGAGTGAGTGTTATACACGGAACCCCACACCTGCTTAAAAAAAGTTAATGTTCCTACCTGTGTTGTGGCTTTCTTTTCAAATGTGATTAGGTTTATTGCACAAGATTGCTCCACAAGTTAATCGCTTGTCACTGACTCACATATACTGAAATCATAAAGACACAGCTTCAAATCTTTCATTCTTTTGAGTTCAATGCATTAAAAAAACAATAATACCTGTTAAATCCCATGCCTAAAGCAACGAAGAGTGTTAAGAAGTGTTACATAAGAAATACATTGTTTTTGTATCTTAAATGTTTGTTTGACTTCAATGTCATGTCCTGGGTTTTCTCTCCTACTCTAAAAGTGACTCAATTTATTTCACCTAGATAATGTAGTGAGAATGTTACTTTTGAGGGTGAATAGATGGGATTTGGTGTTGTGATAACTTTGTAAAAATGTCTTATCTACAACCAATCTTTTGTATTGCGCTATTGTCTTTGAGAGAAGTGAACATATCGCTGCTTTGGTAATATTAGCTTGGGTCTACAATTCAGCCCAATCTAGGAAATTTGGTTGGAAGTTGGCTCCTCTGACGTGGGGATTACCTGAATAATTGTCTTTACCTCTGATTCAAGCACCAACAGTTTTTGAAGTAGTTCACAATCGATGCAGGGGACCAGCTGGAAGTTAGAAAACCAAAATTTCATCCACCCCAAAAGAAGCGAGAGCGCAGGACCAAGGAACGATAAATAAATCTCATAAAACAACCCTATCACGAAGTCAGGCACATAATATAATGGGGAACAGTTTTGGGGTAAACTGGAATTCAGGTTTAATCTAATCATATTACTATACTTTTGAGTTTTACATATGTATGGTAGTTCCCTGTTTTACTAGTACTAACTAGTTCTTCTAATACTAACGTTGTAGTGTTTCAGTTGTGTCTTGTCAAAAGGCTGGGCAATAACAGTCCTTGCCTGTAGTTTACATTTTAACAATCAATATTTATTGAAAATCTAGATATTTTATGAAATTACGTCTTCACGCGTAAACTTGCATTATGACTAACCTGTGCTTGTGTGAGGAGGACAGCCAAGGGGCAACATACCACTATATTGTTCCATGTTATTAAAACAGTTAGCAAGTGATTTACATTTTAATTGAGATTTATGAATAGAAGATAGTTACGAATAATTTACGTAAACTAAGCATAATATATAGGCCATGGAAAACACTTGTATCAGTTGCAAATGAGCTATAATTAAATATGATAAATGCAAATGGGAAGTAGATCTGCTGGTGTTTGGACAAAATAGAGAGTGCAAAATATCATGTGGACAAAATACTGTGTCAAGAATATCATGAAGAAGACTACTGTGAAGGTAAGTTTTTAAGGGTATGGAACGTTTTACTCTCCTTAAGTGCATATGTATGTACCTTGACAATATTTAAATGTTCAAGGAATGTACAAGTTGATGTTAAGAATAGTAAATCTATCTATATAACCTATTTGCACTTACCTTCTCGATATTTTGATCCTCAATATTTGTGACATCATATTCTGTAAATGCGATATTTTTGTCCTCTATATTCTGTTAGTGATTCAGACCTGCATCATTCTGGACACCAACTACAACTTGATCAACTTAATGTGACACTATTTATAAGAAATTGTTGTTTTATTTCTTTCCTCTGACTTATAAATATGGAGCTATGTCTGTAATGTACCACTGAAGCACACAGTGTAAATGGTGCCTATAATTTTCAACTATTTAATTGTAAAAGTCATAAATTAATGAAAGGCTCATAATGGCATGCTCATGTGACTTACAACAACTGCAAGTCATTAGTGTACTATCAAGCTATCTGAAAATTGTCAAAGTGTGGACATTTTACAACTATCATAACATTTTTAGTAGGTTGAAAAATAATGAGAATGTGTAAAATTATGATGCGGCAGACCAATGTGCTGTAAAAAGCAGTAAAGACCAAACCTAAATAAATCTCTTGGGGCCAGATGTAGGTAGCCAAATACCGGTCGGTAACGGCCGAAATTACAGAATTCCGGCCCTTACCGACCGGTATTTGGACATTGAGATGTAGGGCTCCCAAAAAACTACAGATTCTCTAAAATTACTGAATCGGTAGATTTACCGAATCAGAAAACGTTCCGAATCGGTAAAAATTCCGAATCGGTGGATTTACCGAATCGGTAAATATTCCGAATCGGTAAATGTTCCTAATCGGTAAATTTACCGAATCGGTAAATGTTCCGAATCGGTAAATGTTCCGAATCGGAAAATAAGAAATGGAAAAATAAGACCCTTGAGATGTAGGTGACCCCTAAAATACCGATTTTGCGGCAAATTCGATATTTAAGAGTCGGTATTTAGCATGGATTGAAAGCTGGTGGTAACCAGGTGCAGGCTATACAATAGGGCCCCAAAATGCAAAAGTGTAACCAGAATGGCGGCATTCTACGTCATAGCAAGGCGGCTACGGCTACAGGCAGCAGGAGAGAGGGAATGGAGAAGGGAAGAGCAGGTCTACAGGCAGAGGATCACACTCTTCCAACTGACTGAGCCAGAGATACTGCAAAGGTACAGACTGCACCCCCAAACCATCCTGGACCTGATCAGGGACCTGCACCCACACCTGGAGCACCCAACACCAAGGGCCCACGCCATCCCACCCCATGTGCAGGTGCTCTGTAGCATACACCTGCTTTCATCTGGGAGTTACCAGAGTGTTGTTGCTGCTGTAGGTGGGGTGTCGCAGAGCTGCCTGTCCTGTTTCTTCAGGAAGTTCCTGGATGCCATGATACAAAGAATGGAGCATTACATCCACTTCCCAGACACTGATGCGGACCTGCTCAGGACCAAGACTGACTTTTACCTAATGGCAAATTTCCCACACGTGATTGGCTGCATTGATGGCACCCACATCCTAATATGCCCTCCTGCTGCCACTGAGTACAGATACAGGAACAGGAAGTCATCCCACACAATAAATGTACAAGTAATCTGTGATGCCAAGTACATGATCACAGATATAGTGGCCAGGTACCCAGGAAGCACCCACGACTCCTACATCTTCCAAAACAGTGGGATCTACACCCGCCTGACAGCGGGGGAATTTGGGGAAGGATACCTGCTAGGTAAATTACTGTGTGACTCTCCCTTGATAGATAATGCAGACGTATGTTAATGTGTGCCTGTGAGTAATGGTTTTCTCCTTTCACATTAGGGGATAGTGCATATGCCCTTCGTACCTTCGTCCTGACACCCTACCTCAACCCCACGACCCCCAGCCGGAGACGATACAATGTGGCACATAAATCTACCCGTAACATTGTGGAGTGCACCTTTGGCCTTCTGAAGAGCAGGTTCCGCTGCCTCCACAAAAGTGGTGGGGCACGGCAGTACTCACCAGTAATATGCTGAAAGATCATTGCTACCTGTGCAATGCTGCACAACCTCGCAACTAAGAAGGGCACAGAGGTGGAATTGGAGAACTATGAAGACCATGACGATGACCAGGCACTACCTGCAGCCAACACAGTAGGAGTACCAACACCGACAGACGGCAGACAGAGACGGGCAGAGATCACACACAACTACTTTTGAGTAAGTATAGAGACACAGCAAGGGTTGAAATGCATTGAACGTAGTTTAATTGGCACTACGGTAAATGTCTGAAGACACAATTGTTACATTCAAAGTGTGCCTAGCACAACTTGGCGGACGGGGGTTATCTCACCCTCATGTCCACTCGAATTTGGCAGCCTCACTGCCTGCGCCCATGCACTGCACTGCGTGATGCCTGAGGTTGGGTTTGTTCATTGTCTGCTGTGCTAGCGCCTGTACTCTGGCGTCTGCTGCTCCTCCGAATTTCTGGGATAGGGGTGCTGCTCCTGCTACTGGTCTTGTCTGTGTCCCCTAAACCTTCACCTCCTGTGGTGGCTGACTGGTTAGTCAGAAGCACTTCCATTGCTGTAGTGACTCTCCCCATCCCCCTTGTGAGATCTGTGCAGCAGTGCACCAGCCCCTCCTGCATTGCAACAGAACGGCGACACAGCAGTGAAGTTGCTGTTGCAAGACGGTGCATGCCCCTTGTCTGCTGTTGCATGCACTGCCTCTCCCTGCGCCTTTGTGCGTGGTCCTCATGTAGTTCGTCACAAAGTGACATCACACACTGTGACATGTCCCTGACCCCATCGGCCATGTCCCTCATGCTGTACACCATTGATGTTATCCCCTGGTTCATGGTGTCCAAGTTTTTGTTCATTTGGCGCATTTGTCTGTGCACTGCACTAATTGCTTTCGCCTGCAGGTGCTGCACCTTGACCATTGTTGTCTCGAGGCCACGGATGACACCCTCATCATGGCCACTCAAGCTTGCCTCCCGGACCTTACGACGTCTTCTGCCTCCAGATACAGTGACAGGAGTGGACGGAAGACCAGCTGTATTTCCTGCCATTGACTCCATTTGGACCTCACCCTCCCTTTCCTCATCAGAGGATGTTTGTAAGATCCTTAGCGGGGGAACGTCATGCCTCCTGGGCCTGCAGATGTCTGACACCTCTGAGTCTGCTGGTGTGGCAAGTTGTTGTGGCTCATTTTGTGGTGAGTCAAGGAGCAGAGGAGATGCTTGCAGTTGCATGGTGGCTGCCTCTGGTGTGGCAGCTTCCTGTGTGCAGGGTGCTGGAGGTGTTGCAGTGCTGGGCCCTGCATCCCTGGCTTCTTCCTCACTCCTCTCCCTTTGGGGCTGTCTCTTCTCCCTCTCCTGCATTGTCTTGCGCGAAGTCTCTCCTGTGGACAGATATGGACAGTGGCTTAGTGGTGCTTTCACTGTGTATTTCTATATTAAATCACATATCATTTGCACTATTTCCTGGTCCTCCCCTGTCTCTATTTGTATTGTGTGGCATGCCTGACATTATTTCATGCTGCCTGCTCTGATGTGTATTGTTATGACTACCACTCCCATAATGCATTGCAGGTGGATACAGAAGCCTGTACTGGAGTTCCTCAACACACAGCCATATTGGGGGAGGGAGACAGGCAAGGGGTGAGGAGTGATGGACATGTCCCTTACCTTTCTTTGATGCAGCTCGGGCTGAGCTGTCTGCATCACCAATTCCTACAACGCACTCTGGCTCCAGTGTGGACTCCACGAGCTCTTCCAGGTCTGTGAGTGCAGGCGCCCTGTTCTTTCCTCCACCTGTAGCATTGGCCTCTTTCATTCTTGCTGCCAATTTCTTTTTGGTAATGATCCTCAGATCATACCATCGCTTCTTCAGATCGTCCACTTCCCTGGTTGTCACTCCTATTGCGTTTACTTTTGACTGGATCCCCAGCCAGGTGTTCCTCTTCCCAGCCTCTGCTACCTGCAGAGACTGCTTTCCAAAAATCTTGGAGTAGTGCTTTACCACCTCCTCCACCAGCACCTGAAGTTCACCTGTGCTGAACTTCATCTTCCTCTTCGTCTCTGCACCTTCCCTCTGGGAGTCTTGGGAATCCATTTGTAACTCCTGCACAGCTCAGCTTCACAACAGCCTGTCAGTGTGTAACTGCTCTCCTGGGTGATCAGTTACTCTGCACCTGCATGGGTGTGGCCACTTCCTGGTTGTGGGGTGGGGTGGATACACAGCATTGGTTGATTGCTCTGTTGGTTGGCTGAGGGGCGGTGTGGAGGCAAGTGATTGGTTGATAGCTCAACTGCTTGCTTTTTTGTATCCCCGAATCGGTATTTACCGAATCGGTATTTACCGAATCGGTAAATATCGATTTGGTAAATCCCATTCATTCCTATGGGCTACCAGGCCCATAGGAATTAATGGGTTTTGCCGATTTGGTGGGATTTGCCGATTCGGTATTTGCTGATTCGGTAAATACCGATTCGGTAAATACCGACTCGGGGATTCCGAATTTTACCGAATCTTTATTTTTTACCAATTTTTTTCCTACATCTCATTTCCCTTTTCTAAAATACCGATTCGGTAAAATTCGGTATTTTAGAATCGGTAAAAATGAGTTACCTACATCTGGCCCTGAATCTTTAAGGTCTCAGGAGGTGGCAAAGGTCCTAAAACAGAAATAAGGAAAGAGAACCATAAGGGCTGTGTTGAGGCTGTTAGGACTAATGTAAGTCAGTTTCTTCAAGTATAGGCCTACTCCATGTCACACCTAAATCTAAATAAATTATGCATAGCCGTTTCTAATCATGGAAACATGCTTACATTACACTAGCAGTCACACTATGGGCAAAACCCATGAGCTGTGACATCATATGAGGGTATATTTGTCATAGTACGTCGAAAAGTAAAACAAAAAATGTGTGTATATATTTTATTCCAATTGTAAGTAGTAGACGTACAATTATATTTGACTAACATGGGAAACTTATTTGAGACAACAAATCAGTTTATATGCCATACTCAATCACAAATCACTCGTCTTTAGAAATGCAATATATTTTCCAATATAAGGTCCATACTTTATATTCCACCACACTTGCATCTCTTGGGCGCATATGTGCCTTGTGCCCAAGCTACAATTATCCTGGCCCGCCTCTGGGTCCCATCACCAAAGCTGCTGAATGTCACATGCTGGAAGGCAACACAGAAAGGAAGAGGCACTACATCTTACCACATTTTAAAATGAAATGTCCAAATACCTTTCACTGCGAAGCTGGGATTGAGGAAATATTTGATTCTAAATATGTTTAGATATGATTTTGCATGGAAGAATCTATATATCTATATAAAACACACACATATACACTGTGTAGAATTTGTCCCAGGAGGACCCACCAGTTGTATCTGTAGCCTGTTGTGTGCCTCACTAAATATCACTTGTAAAAAACACAGCTGTTTAAGATCACTGCAATTGTCTAGTTTGCATATTTACAGATCATTCGTGAGTGGCCTAACAATCATTTATTTTGTTGCCTAATACATTAAAATGTCAGAAATATCATCCATCAGATTAAATATCATGATCATGGGCATTTCCAGCATTCTAGAAAATGTGTGCAGGCATGAAGACATTTACTTAAAATGTTCCTATGAGATTAGCTCGACAACTACAGAAAGGCAATTTATATTACCATACAGGACCTAATTGTACAGCAATTAAAGTAATTTGTGGTTTGCAGGATTTAGGCTTTTCAACTCTTAGCAGACAGTTAAACAAAAAAACATTGCCTTGGCAAGATTTCACACAGTCTGAATATTATTTAAACTTTCTTTC
Source organism: Lissotriton helveticus (assembly GCF_964261635.1). Classification (NCBI taxonomy): domain Eukaryota; kingdom Metazoa; phylum Chordata; class Amphibia; order Caudata; family Salamandridae; genus Lissotriton; species Lissotriton helveticus. The sequence continues at coordinate 1,162,538,843 of NC_136070.1, read as the reverse complement.
AGAGGACCATTATGTTGCAGTAACATTTCTACTGAGGCCGGTAAAGCAATCTACATAAGAAATTAAAATGTAGTTAACAACCCATTCACTGACGGATTTGCATCTGAAAATTGCAATACAAGAGAAACATTTTTAAGCATTGAAATTACATCTCAAATCAAAAAAATAAGAATAAGCTACATCGAAAAAATACTGCGACCAATAGCACACTACATGGTGGGACCCAATCCCAAGAAAAGATTGAGTGCAGCATCCCATACAGGAGATTACTGAGATTAAAGATTATTTGCATGAGAGTTCACCAACAGCCTAAACATGAAATACAGATTCCAAGAATGAGAATACCCTAAAAATGTAATTGAATGGAGCATTCCAAATGCGACAAAAAGACAGAGGAACTGCTTACTAACTAGTAAACGGAATTGTAATGAAACAACAAAAATTGGCGAAAATATCAGAATGATCACGACTTTCACTAAAGTTAATAAACAAGAACAATTAATTAACTTTGGGAAACATTGGAAACTAATCAAATATTATCCTGACCTCATGCAAAAATGTATTTAGAATTCTACCATCACATGAAGAAATGCTGTATGCTTAACTAGTAAACAGAATTTAAATGAAACAAAAATTAGTGAAAATATCAGAATGATCACGATTTTTACTAAAGTTAATAATCAAAAACAATTAAATAATCTTGGGAAACATTGGAACCTAATCAAATATTATCCTGACTTCATGCAAAAATTAAGTCAACATTCTACCATTTCATAAAGAAATGCAGTATGCTTGAAAGATATATTAAAGGAGTCACTTCTCCCAAGAAATGCTGACTATATAGTTAAACAGCACTGGATTTAGACAATGTAACTTATGGAAAGCTTCCAACAATGCCATGGTCACAAAACTATTCACATGGAAAAATGGTAAGAAACAAGAAATTAGCAAATTCTTCACCTTTGACATTGATGTGTAGTATGCATCTTTGCATTGCAAAAAAGTGAGACTGAGTTGATCCATCAAGGTTGTTGAGAAATGAGAAGAGAATCAAGGATCCTTCACTGCAATGCATTAGTTCCAAATGTAGTTTTTGTTAGGGAAATTTGGAAAGGGATTTTAGGATTAGCATGGGCAACTCAACAATAGTCGATAGGCTCAAACTAATACGATAGGTGATCTGTTTAGAGAAGTACAATTATGCGACAAAGGGATGAATGGGCGAAATGATGGTTGGAAGATAGGGTGGATATTAGATGGATGGATGGATAATGGATAGGAAATTTTGGAGAAAGACTAGATGAGAGAAAATAAAGCTTACTCATGGTGGCTATGGGTGAACTAGATGAATAAGCAAGGCAGCTCTTCTTATGGATAGGGGCATGGTGCTCACCTACTTCACTTATTTTGTTTATGTAGAGTTATCAAAGTAATGGTCCAAAGTGGGGGGTATTTTTTTAATTGTTGTTCTACTCCCTTGACTCACTCTATTTGTTAAGCGAGGCAGATGTATCCCACCCATCATTCATCGCCCCACGTCCCCACCAATGGTATTTTGCCACCTATGACTGAAGTGCAGCATGGTTGCACTCCGGACTGCAATGTGGCCATGAAATGTGCATCTGCTTCAGTTAATTTGGCATTTGCAAAGTGTTCAATGCATTGCACACAGAACACACAAGGTGCATTTCCCTTCGCCCACTCAGTCATCTCTTAGTACTTCACTCCTTTATTTTTCCTAAGTTCTTCCATCCCAGCATAACAAAAAATTGCTAAATCCATTCTTAGCATGTGCCACTTTTGACTTTATAGCTATGTGAAATGATTCTCAAAAATATTCCATGGTTTAAACATAACATATTTATTTTGCACCTATTCATATTTTTCCCATTTAACTGCCATTAACTAGTACAGTGACTGAATAAGCCAAAGATGACAAATTGATGATCAGTGCAGGGACCGCTCTATTCTTAATCAAACGCTCTACCTTACCCACCTAAACCCTCTACGCTACCCTACAGTAGAGTAAGTCATGTTTCCTTTCCTTACTGCCCAGTGAATGAATTTGCTAGAAATAATATGTGGTGGTGGACGTGGCCAGTAAGTAAAGTGGGAGTAAGTGCATGATTTGAAGTCAAGTTTGGAGTATGGGATACGCTGTGATGAACATGCCAAATACAATCATGATAGCCTATTCCTTTCCCTGTACTGCAGGACATTGTTTTCTCAATGTCTACTTATGGCAAACTGGATAATATCCGCATTTCATACATGAGGTGTGTGTCATAGTATCTGATTTATTATTCATCTGCCTTTTTGGAGTCAGGGTAGAAAGAGAAAGACATTTTGAGTTGAGCAGGGCTATTGGAATTAAAAATAGATAATTGTTAATTACAGCTGACCCAGCTGCAGACAATAGCAAAATACCCGACACACTGTCTAGCAAAGAGCATGGCTCTGTTAATTTAGCACAACACATAACTTGTACTCCATAGTGCATAATGCCTTACGCATTAAGGAGAGGTAATTTCTTTTTCCACTCCAAGGGGTCGATTCCGAATCGGGAAAAACCACTCCGAATAGCCGTTCGGAGCGTTTTTTCCCGTACGAATCGTACCCTGCAACGTCCCCTGTACGTACGACGAAGTACGATTTGTACCAGGAGCCGTACTCCGTACGAGTCGTACAGAGACCGTACGACTCTAATCTCCGTACGATTCTCCCTCGGAGCCCGCTGTACGTGACATCTGTACGGTTCCCGGCTGGTTTTTATGACCCAGCAAGTACGATACGTGTCGGGTACGCACCGTACAACCCTTTTTCTACGGTAGCTGAAATCAGCCGTAAAAGCAGAGTTCGCGCCGAAACAGGTACGGAACGGTCCCCCCGGGTACGATGCGTACCCCCCATGATCGCAGGGGTACGGTGCGTACCCCTGTGATCATGGGGTGTACGAGCCGTACCCCATGTACGATGGGTGTACGAGCCGTACCCCGAGCCGCACCCCATGTACGATGGGTGTATGAGCCGTACCCCATGTACGATGGTACCCATCGTACATGGGGTACAGCTCGCACACCCATCGTACATGGGGTACGGCTCGTACACCCATCGTATATGTGGTACGGCTCGTACACCCATCGTACATGGGGTACGGCTCGTACACCCATCGTACATGGGGTACAGCTCGTACACACCATGATCGCAGTGGTACGCACCGTACCCCTGCGATCATGGGGTGTACGGACCGTACGGTGTGTATGTGTTTGTGTGCTTTTCCGTACGACTCGCCCTTACCTGACGTGGCCGTACGAATCACGTCCTGATCACCCGGTCCGGATCGTACTCGCCGAGTCATACGGTGTGTGTACAAGTCGTACGGAAACGGCTCTGGAAACGAATCGTACAGACGGTGATTTTACCGGATCGGAATCTACGCCAAAGTGTCTGTTTAGTTACTTGAAAAGACTTTAGAAGAAAAGAAAAAAAATCAAATCACCGTTTTTTTAAAATCTGGTGATATTCCTATTCTACCTAATACTTTTCTGCCACAAAGTCAGTGCTTTTTATGCGAGGCATGTGTGGGTAAAACATACAATTGTCTGTGTGGCTCTCCTAATCATATTGAGAACAAATTCTAATGGCACTAGGGGACCAGCAATGTACTGCTACTATGTCACCCACTAAGTTCAAACAATTGTTTGCACAGAGCATTATTTACGATTAGTTTATTTTGTTTATTCTCAATATATCTACTCCTGCTGGTCCACCCATAGCACCCAACAGGAAGGAGATAGTGGCCTGTCAGTGGCGGCAGAAGCTGGACCGTATCCAGCAGGAATACTGGTGACTGGTGGTCTTGGAGGAAGAAGAGGCAGAAATAGCCTCTCAGTCTCAGCCAGGCCCCAGTGCAGCCCATCACCCTCAGCCTCCAGCCTCCTGGCCATGCCATCGCCGGCACCGCCACCAGCTGACCAAAACTGCTGACCCCCTCCCGCTCTTTCAGGCCATTACTGTGGCGCATACTGCAGTGGTTGGAATCTATGGATGGAGCAGAGCCTGGTCCAGCTCAGGAACCCATATGGACAATGCCCTCTTCTAGTCCCTTTTTTAATTTTTTGTTTTCGTGGGCGGGACTTGTTGTGGGTAGAGAGAGTGGGAAGGGATCTGAGACTGGACTTTTTTATTCATTGGACATTGGTGGTTGGTTCAATTTGTTTGGGGAGGGGGTGGGCCCGTTGTGGGTAGAGAGGGTGGGTTTGTTTGTAAAAAAAGTAAAGTAGAAACCTATTATATTTTATTGGAATTTATGCTTGAAGTAGCTTGTTTTACTTTTACTTTCCATTGCTGCCTTTAGTTTTTATGCAGCCTGTTTATGTGTTAAGAGTGTATTATACCGCTTAGTTAGAGAGTTATACCTCTCTAACTATCTTGACAATTAGTGGGGATGCTGCCTTGACCTATATTGTCTACAACAACCTTGATAAACAATTACTTTCAGTAGCCGTTAGTTACTTACTTACTTATTTAACTAGTTCACTTCACTCCATAGTTGTCTTACCTGAATATAGATGAAGAAATAACAGGGAAGGCATCAGAATTTCACAAGCTAGATCCTACTTCCACCCAGGTGAGTTCCAACTGTAGGATTATTTGGAAGGATTATCCATCACCTGCAATGAAAATAAAAACATTGAGCTAGTGAGTTACATCAAAGCTTTACAAATAATGGAGACCAGACTGCTACATGATGACACAACAAGAATGTCTTATAGTGATAAAATACAAAAAAATAGCCATAGTAGTAAGGTGAGCAATGAGGAGTTACAGGTAGTTACAAAATCCTCAAATCATAAAAAAATTGATTCAAAATCTGAAGTGGATAAGTTTAGGTAAGACTTTTACAGTTGCACAACACAAGGTCTGATGCTGATGACGGATGACTGATGACTGATGTTCTTTGTTCTATATGTAAAATATGGATCACTTTTACGTGCGGGAGGGTAAATGGGGCCAATGTAGGCTGTTGCTTAGAAGATCCTGCAGTGAGTTGTATGTTGCTTTTACCTCATACGCCCCACCAAGTGTGTTGTTTGTTTGTGTGAGAAGTTTTTTAAAAAAACTTTTTGTTTCCAATTGGAAGGAAGTGTCCCAGAGATTCCAAATTCCTGTTCCTGTCCAGCAGTCTCCTCCCAGTGCTTTATAAATCTCCTGGTCACTTTTCAATTGGAATTGGAGATGGAAGTTTTATTCTCCATGTCTGCTGCAAGTACACCATTGGATTTAAAAACTTTGAATTTGAGATTTCACAAGTAAGTTCAAAAAGTGATGTATAAGGGTGTTGTGTGTTTGATTGGGGGCATGCACCAGGATTTATTAGTACTTTTATTCAATTGTTTAAATGTATCGTGGTGGGTGGCATGCAATTTCAGTAGGGGCCTAGTTATATTTTTGCATGTATTTTTTTATTGTTTTGTGAAGGAAAAATGTTTACAGAGTTTAGTATCTCAATTATTTATTTATTTTTAATTCAATATTTATGTAATTCACTATGTGGCTTGGTCTGACAATGGGCCTTCCAGCTAGTAGGCCCAGAAATAGTCATGGGTACATGAAACAACTGTTTCTGTGCTGTCTGCTGAATTGAAACATCACTTAGGCCATGAATGGCATTGGATTAAATTACAAAATGTAGTTTTTTGGGGGGTATTTCATGTTTTTTTCTGCAAACAGTGTATAGATGGGGTGATATATTTGATGCCTTTGGAGGATGTGTGCCGCTGTAACATTTTTGTGCCCAGTTAATTTTTGTTTTTGGAAGTGCTGAATTAATGCTGTTTTCTTCTGTGTTACCATGCCTCCTTTGTCTGGCCAGTGTGTGAGTGTGTTTGCCATTGGCCACCATTTGTCTTTGTTCCCCATGCCATTTGTTGTATAGTCAGTGTCCATAGGGCTGTATGTGTTCTTTGTTTCCATACCTCCTGCTTGTTGTTTGACCATGTGGCTGGTGGCTATTTTGTGTTTGCAGCCAGTGTGCTTTTGTCATAAGCCAGCATGTGTTCTTTGTTTGCCATGCCTCCTGCTTCTTATTGTGACCATGTAGCTGGTGGCCATTTTGTGTAGGTAGCCAGTGAGCTTTTGCCAAAGGTTACAGCTCTAGCACAAATAAGTATAACATGCTATTATTAACCCATCTTAAACAATTACATAACATGTACCAAGTTGTATGTGGCTGTAATCTTTGAGTTCACTAAATGAATCGAAATTTTGATTACAAAAATCCTTCAAACCTTTGAATTCTGCTGAGGTTTGTGTCAAATTCATCAGCCACTATTTCAGACAATAAATTGTTCAGCTTGTCAAGATCATGGAAGAGTGTATTCTAAAAATGGTTATAAAAGTTAACTAAATCAATATTATTGCAATGATTAAAACCGAGTCCCAAAGGTAAAAGGGGTTAGATGAATACGTATCTATTATCTCTGTAGAACAGGCTAAATTCACTTTAATTTATACAATTAGACCCTCCTTAGCCCACCCTGAGGCAGACTGTGTGATTAACATATAAAGCAATAAAACATTAAGGAAGACATGCAGGGGGCTGGAAGCATCCTTTTAGCTTGACTCAAACAATATGTTTGGAGCTAAGCCGACACAAGGAGCTCTGGGGAATCGAATTCCCCACAGCATTTTGGCTTGCTGCAAGTGATATGGGTAGAGCAAATGTCAGTACCCCTCTGATAAATGGGGGAGAGAAGGTTTGTTCAATATACTCTTGCTCCATGGGAAGCGTCTACCACTTCCTTCTGGTGTGCAAATCAAACAGCAATTAATACTGCCACTAGTGCCACCAATGAGCCTAGACAGAAATATTGCTTTTTTCCTGAAAATGTTCCAAGAGGAGTTTTAAACAGAAAATGATGAACAACTGAATATTGAGGAAATCCATGCCAGATCGAAAGTTATAGTTTTACAATGGTAGTTCAACACTTACATTACTCCTACTCGTAGGTGGAAATTTACACCTAGATAAAAAAAATTGTCTGAGAGTGCTTGTGCTATAACAGATGTTCTTCCTCAAGTAGTAGTCACAAAAACACCAAATTGAAAATACAAATTATTGGTAATCAGTGAAAAAGGAGAACCCCAAATGCAATACAAACTTTCACAGAGACAGCACTGTATGCAGTAGCAAAAAGGATGGGTATACTAGTAACACAGAAGAGAAGGAGCAGAAGAGAGAAGAAATTCAGATAAACTGTAACACTATTTGACTGAAAAGAGGAAGAAATGTATTCAATGTATTTAGTAGTCAGCTAAACTTCTCCTTATAGATGAACTAGAACCCATAGTAAGCAGGCGCACCCAATGCAAAGAATCTAAACTGACACCTACTCTAGTTCAGTGTAACTCACACTTAGGGCCTGATTTTGAAGTCGGTCAATGCTTTCAATTCCAATCAGCTAATTTCAATATAGATGGTTGGATATGACACCGGCTGGTCACTACGGCTGGTGTCCGATGGGCTCAAGGAGCCCGTTGGCCAGTCAGAACCGGCATGTAATCCCTACACAGCTGCATTTCCGCCATCGGGATGATGATGTTGGTTTCCGACAGGCTTTCTATGTTGGGCTTTCAAACATGGAAAGCCTGTCGGAAAGTGATTTCGGGAACTCCTAGCAGGGTCCCCTTCTTCCTGTGGCCTCTGGGTGGGGGGCTGAGGTGGCACCTCTTCACCACTTGGCAGGCATCTTCAGATGCCTGCTACGCGATGCATGGATTAACAGAATCTCCCATTTCCCTATGAGAGCTTGTGCTAAAGCCAGTTTATGGCTGCAGCACAAACTCCCATAGATAAATAGTATACGACCGCACCATGTACGGTCGTATTGTAATACTGCGGTCGGGACCACTAACCAGATGTCGGTCGGTACCGAATCAGCGATGATGTCAGTCGGAGGCAACTGGGCCTTTGTAGCAATAGAAAGCTGCCAGAGAATTGTAGCTGTTGCAGGTGGGACCTCAGAGTGCCTTTGAAGGGCTTTATGAAACGTTCTTGATGCAATATTGCCACAAATAAATACACATAGCATTTTCCCAAGGACACATGTTGAATGGATCATACAGAAGTCCAATGTTATGCCATAGCACAATTTCAAAATGAAATCAGATATCTTAAGGGTACCCATTTCCCTTTAAGACTCCCTCTGGGAGTTTATATTTATATACAAACAGGAACATTCAAAATCCCAGGGGCCACCCTTAGCACTTTGGCAGCAAATTCTACTTGCCTTATTGCAAACTATTCCACAGTAACAATATGGCTGCACCCTTCTGCCCTGGAGACTTCTGGTGACCCAGAAAGGGTGGTGTTTAGGCGAATGATCAGTCCCCTGCTCCTCACCTTCACTAATATGGTTCTGGCACAAGCTCCGCTTTCATCTGACAGGTGCAATACTGTCTACAGATGGCCCAGGTATCCAAGCCTACTCTTCCTCAGGTCTTCCTTTAAACTTAATTACAAATTAGGAAGGCCTCACGCCCGTCTTTTTCATGTTAATGCAATTAATGAACCCTCTCCAGCTGCTCTTCCTCAATTGAGAGAAGTCACATTAAGGTCTTCCTGCCAAAAACCTAAGCTACTGTTTCTGCCATGTGAGCAGTTTTCACACCTCATTTAGGAGAAGATCTGAGAGGGCCAAGCTTATTAGCCTACTGCAGGTTCTGCCAGCAAAGGAATAACTTTTTAAAGGTTACTATGTATATATTTTTTTTGATCTGTGTCCTATACTAACTTACGTTTCTTCCCTTTTTGATTGTTGAAATTTTGATATTTTGATATTTTGTATTTTGTGCACACATTAACATTGTAGATTATTCACCGCTGTTTATTGTGCTAGGAAACGGACTTGTGAGGTCATGCCCATTTGAGGGCTTTATGAGCTACCTTTGGTATTCAAGTGTCGCTTTATGATATTTATTTTGAAGCGCTGCATTCATTTGTTTGACCCACATTGTTTTCTATTTGCAGAACGACATGCCAATATGGCGCTTATGTTGTGGACTCTTATTCAGAGTTTTAATGTCCCTTGTTTGTTTCCATGCACATCGAGTATATGAATGGTTTGAAGTGACGCTTTTTGTAAACATAGAAAAAGGATATGACCGAAACGCGTCTGTTTTGCTGAGGTTGCTGGGTTTGTTTCAATAAACGATTCAAACGGCCCCCGTGAGTGCTTTATTCCTGTGGAGGAGAATCCACTTTTGGAGAAGAGAGCGGCAATATATGTATATATATATAAAAATGTGACTTCACCAGTGGATGTGATTTTCAATAAACTTTAAAAATAGTAGTTGAATCACCTCTATAGCATATCCCAACCAAATACAGGAGAATTATAATTTTATTTGAAGTTTGGTTTTCCTCAAAGGAGCACCTAGTGCCTTGTATAATGAGGTGCACAGATAGAATAGTGTTTTAAATGTGGACATACACAAAAATCAAGTTGGAAATATTGTGATACAGAAATATCAACAGCAAGAATATCATGGTCAAGAATATCGACTTGCAGGCACGAAATATCGTTTTTGGAAATATCAAAGTTATCAATATCATTTGCAAAAATATATGGGTCTATTACAAGAGCGGGCGGATCGCCACCACCTGTATGGCGGTGGCGATCCGCCCGTAATTTCTCTCTGCCCGCCTCCCATTTCCTCCCCGCCATATTACGATGGTGGGCTAACCCTGGCGGATGGAAAGACCCCCCCCCCCAGTTTTCCGCCCGGCGACGAGTCTACCGGGCGGAAAAAGGGCTGAATATGGTGATGGTGTCTGCAAGACACCGCCATCCATATTACAATGCAGACAGAAATTTGCCTTTCAATGGAAAGGCATGCAGTTCCTGCATTTGTGGGGGCCTGTTGCGGGCACCCGGAGTGTTGGGGGGTGCACATGGGGGGTACCTATGGTACCCCCGAACATTGGTGTGGACAAGGTGGCAGACACTGCGCAGTGCCTATCACCTTGCTGTGAGCACCGCCCGCCACAATGTTGTGGATGGGGGATGCCACCGCCTAATTGCCGGTGCGGGACCGCCGTACCACTGGAGGCCAGACCCAGCACAGCTAGGGTCGTCCGCCCGCCATCCTAATAGACCCCTTAGTTGTTTAAAATACCGATGTTTTAATTACTGTTATGTATTTTAAAAGTATGTGATCTATTTTTTTGTATAAGAATTCCTTTTGTTTTTTAATGTATGTGTTTATTTCTTAGTAGTTATTGATTTTGTTTTAAATACATTTTGCGTTATTTAGTTCTGTAGCGGGTTGTGGCTTTATAGGGGAATAGAGTGGGAAGTAATTTAGTTATAATACATTAATTATTATTTTTTATGTATTAGTACTTATTTATTTTAGATTGTATAGTGTTAACTATGGGAATTAATTAATTATTAATTATTTATTAATTGGTTGTTAATTAATATTAGTTAATTAATTGCCAATTATGTTAATTGCGTCATTTTAGGAGCAGGTTGTTATGGGAATGGGGTGGGAAAATAATTTAATTATAATAAATGTATTCACATTTTTTATTAATTGATATTTAATTAATTTATATTTTATTGTGTTAATTGTGGGAATTCATTTATTATGAAGTTGTTAGTAATTGGTTGTTAAGTATTATTAAATAATTAATTGGTAGTTCATTCTGTTAATTGTGTAATTTTTTCAGGAGTGGGTGGTGGGGTTTATAGGGTAATTGGGTGGGAAGTAATTTATTTATAATCAATTAATAATTGTTTGTTAATTAATGCTAATTACTTAATTAAAATGTAAATATGACAAGTGTGTAATTCATTTTAGATGTAAGTTGTGGGGTTTATAGTGGTAAAGGGTGGGAAGTAAATTATTTTAAATTAATTAATTTGTTGTTGTTAGCTGATATTAATTTATGAATGTAAAATTAGTTATGGAAATTGTGTAATGAGTTTCAGGTGTGGGTTCTGGTGTTTATTGGGGTAGAGGGTGGAAAGTAATTTATGTTTAATTAGTTCATAATTAGTTGATTATTAACATTAATTTATCAATTGATAAATATTTATGGTAATTGTTTATTTTCATTTTGTGTGTGGGTTTTGGTTTTATAGGGGTAAGATTTGGGTAGTAAATGAATTGTTATCTGTATTAATTTGTTTTTAATCAAAAATATTTCTTTAATTGATAATGAATTATGTTAATTATGGAGGTACACTAAATTAATGCATGTACCACTATTAAATACTAGGCATCACAGTTTGTGGGATTAAAATAGGGTCCTGCTGAAAAATGGGTGACTTTGAAAGACTTGGCTGCAGGGTTAAACATTAGAGAGGCCAGGCTAGACAGGTAGGACTGAAGCCATGTTTCCTTTGTCTGCCTTGTGGATGGCACAACATGTCCGGTGGTCCACAGGTGACATTTACCTTTCCATGACATAGGTGTACTTCCTGCACAATTTAGTATGGCCTTAGTGGACATTTAAATATTCCAGTTGGGGATTATACAACTGTACAAAGTCAAAGCACATATACTGGGGACTGGAGAGCAGTACCCCAGTGTGTAAAGTTCAGAAACCAGCAATACTAGCCAGCAACAAAATGAGGTGAGCACCCAAACAAAAGGGATTTTCACACATTAACATATACAGACAATGCATATGCCTTGCACTCAGCTATGCTGACATCATCCCTGAATCCACGCACACAGGAAGAAAGGTCTAACTCTCCACAAATGAGGAAATTGAACATGATGAAATACTTTTTAAATTATTAGAATTTTTTATTTTTTAAATGTTTATTCTTTAATAAAGAATGTATTTATATTGATATACTTTTTGCACTAGATTTTTTATTTTTGATCAAATGCAATATCTTTTGCTTTATGTTGTAAAGCAGAATGTAGGATTAGTGGGGAATGGGTGAGAAGGTTTTTTACTTATTCTGTTATTTTATTTTAATGTTAAGGAATATTGTTAATATATAATACTTTAAAATGTTATTTGTTTGTATTTTGTAGTTTATTACAAAATAATTTTTGCCTTAAAAGGTTGATTTATTTACAATGTTAATTATTTCTAACTTACATTTTTCCTTAAAAATATATTTTACATTTAAGAATAAATTAACTGTAAAATACATTTAGTGCACATTTAAAAATTTTACATGATTTAGATTTTTGGGGATTTAGTTATGATGTATTTTTAATTGTATTAAAGAAATATTTTGCACTGTGATTTTATCATTAATAATAATTTATAAAAATGTATTGCCATTTTTATATAAGGATATGACAAATTTAATGTAGGGCTAATTTTGCCAGAATTTTAAAAATATATAAATGTGCTTGTGTTTCTTTTATAATGGTTGATTAAAAAAAAATGCACATATATGTTTTAGTCATTATTCAAATTTGTAGATTGGTGAATAATTTTTGGTTAGGTTTTTATTATTTACAGTTTAGGTAATGTGTTATTAACGTATTATATATTTTAATAAACGTTTTTTAATTGTCCCTATTCTTTACCATAAAGATATCCAGGTCTGGTGGCTCAGTGGACTTATGCATCCACTGCAGCAGCCTGTCTTCGACCTCATGGTCACAGGTTCAAATCCATCCAGCTGAGGTTGACAAAATAGGTACCGTTGGGTAACAATAAACTTCTGTTATAAAGCACCAAGAGACCCCATTAGGGGTGAACGTGCGCCTTACAAATACACATGTTATGTTATATCGCCACTCCGACTCTGGAGTCTCCCTATGGTACAGAAAAAGTAAACATAATATATTTAATTAAAAAACAATAGTAAAAATATTTTAAAGTTAAATATAATTGTAAGTTAATTTATATATTTATTCTAAATGTCATTTAGGGCCTGATTACGAGTTTGATGGCCTTGGGACCGCTGTAGCGACCTCTGTATTAAGAGGCATGAGTTTACTTAGACGAAAGACTGCCATGGACCGACCTCCACCGCCAGGAAATCCAGGCAGCGGCAGGATAGGCCAAAGCCTCTGTCGGAGGGCAGACCGCCAGTGTTATCGCTGGACCAATTACGAGCTGCTTTATAGCCAGTGTGAATGTGGCGGTCTAACCACCATATCAGAGCTGATGGAAAGGGAGGGATATAAGGTCGAAACTTACCTGTACTCACATCCACATGGCTGTGCTGCCATGAAGCCGATCCTACATGTCCTGCTACTGCTATACCTGCTAGATGACATCCAAAACCAACACCGTCGCGGACGCAACTGACAGTAAGTTATACTCTTACCTGTTTCCATAGACTCCTCAGCAAATCGATGCCTCACCATGGAACTGGCAAGAGGGTTGTGGTCTTTGGTCCAAACATATTTTGTGGGACTCTGTTCAGTAACGTTTTCAATGTATAACTCATCGACATATCTATGATGTCCTCTTTGGACAGGTCCCTGACACTGCACAGACACACTCTACACAAATAGACGTGTTTACATCTCATAATCAATGATAGTGATGTGTGCATTAAATTGTGTCACACAACAGCACCGCTTCATCAGTATCACACCTATCAATCTCTGTGACACCCTCACTTTCACACATCCTAGGTCCTGTTATGAGATTAAAGATGCATCTGTATGTAAATGTACAGGAATTTATATAGCGCAAATCACCAAGCGGTTTCTAAGCGCTTGCTTAGGGAACCCGTCCTGGTATTCCCCTGTGAGATAACCCCGGCAGGGTATCCGCAAGGTGAAAGCCAGGCATCCCGCCGCGAGGGGCCGTTGTGGAGATTAAGCAAGCTATTGCCCAGAGTCGCAGAGTGTGAACCCGTGAATCGAGTAGGCACCGGAGCGAGAATTGTCAAGTCCATGGACATTTTAGGACTCAAGACCCCGCCGAGCCGGGAATTGAACCCTGGTCCCGGGCTGACCTCTGCTTCCAGGTCTGCCTCCTCTAACCAGTGAGCCACACTTCTCCACTGTGTGTATGGATGTGTGTGGATGTGTAATGAAAAACTCAAACACACCTTCTGTGCTAAATGCTCTGTATTGAACTCTCACACATCACCCAGATTAAAAGGTAATGTCAGTAAATGGAAATACAAATAAACAGCGTGAGATGCATTCAAAGGGAACACTGTAAACACTATCTGACAAATAGGTATGCCTTTCCTAGGGGGAAACTTGAAAGGCTGGGGCCCTGGTCAACAGTCCATTTTGCACATGCCTTAAAAACTCTATGTGCACAGAACCTGTGGTACGAAGTATATCAGAATCAACCAATAGCATAACCAAGTGCCATGCATGTGTAGGTAATGTATAAGTGCCAGTCATAAAAGCAAACAGAGCACTAACAGCATTTGCCATACATTTAGCGAAAGTAGGTGTAAGGTGCACACAGGAAAATGGACTCATGTCCATACAAAGGTCCACAAAGGTATGACAATATAACACCCCCATTTGTAGATTAACAAATATCTGACCTGAACACATCACACACATATCCAACCTACATTATAGAGAGAAGAGCAACCTAAATGATGCTGATATTGGCCAGGCCAAGCTGAAATACTTACCATATAATATGATACTCAACGCAATGTCAGCCCCAATTGGATTTCATCCCACATAGACATCCATTCAACATTTCCCCAAGTCCTGTGTAACTCCGGCACTGGGTCCGAGGTCAGATCATACTAACCACTTCAACTGGATCAGCAATCAAGGATGAAACAAACAAAGCTGTAGTTACACTGCAGTACCTATACAATAGCATCAAAAGATTAGAAATATAATGGCAGGAGTAATGTCTTTCAAACAATGAAAACCTTTAATGAATGGATGATGTACATTAAGTAAAACATTTCATTCCAGAAATCTGTGCCACAGCACAATACTGTGCCACCAAACTTGCCCTTGCTGGCATTGTCAGGGAACCTCCTCCCAAACAGGCATTCTTTGGGCATAGCAGGCACCTTGAAGATGGTACTTGGGAAGGAGGACGTTTTAGGGAGGGGTGGGTTTGGATATGGGAGGGGTTTTCTTGGCTTTTTTAAGGGTATGGCTGGGTTTAGTGGGGTGGGGATCTGGTTATTCAGAGGTGGATTGGGATGTGGCAGGGATGGGTTGGGGTTTGGGAGGGGTTTTCTTGGCTTTCTTAGGGATATGGCTGGGTTTATTGGGGTGGGGATCTGGTTTTTCAGGGGTGGATTGGGCTGTGGAAGTGATGGCTTAGACTTTGGGAGATATTTTTGGGGACTTTGGGGTGGTGTCAGATTTCAAAGGGTTAAGGGCAGAGGCAAACTTTCACAGGGAAAATGGAGCGGATGTTCGGGAGGGAGTTTGGTTTGGGAGGGACAGGGAGTGGAAGAGAGAGGTGTGTGTGCTGTATCTACTGTGTGTTCTGTGGGTGTTTGTTGTGTGGGTGACTGTGAGCATTTCTGTTTTTTGGTGTGTGTGATTTGGACTTGCTGGGTGTTGTAGAAGGGTCTGTTGGAAGGGTGGGTGTTGTGGAGAGGGTCCATGGGTGTTGCTATGGTGTCTGTGGAAATGCTGGGTGTTGTGGAAGGGTTTGTGGGTGTTGGTGTGGTGTATGTGGGAATGCTGGTGGTTGTGGAGAGGTCTGTGGGTGTTGGTGTGTTGTCTGCAGTAATGCTGGTGGTTATGGAGGGGTCTGTGGGTGTGGTGTCCAGGGATATATTGGGTGTGCATGTGGATGTGTGAATGTGCTTGAGGCAGGTATGGGAATAGGCAATTTGGATGGGGAAGGGGCAGGATGTGGGGTGGATGATTGGGATGGGTGAAAGGCTGTCATGAGGGAGGAGGCCAGATCCCGAAAATACCTCTGTAGGCCAGACATAGCACAGTGGTTGCCTTCCAGGTAACCCACCATCTGTGTCAGCTGGCTGCCTTACACTTGATGGCATTCAGTAGTGCAGCATGACCCACAGAGATGTTCCTCAGGAGATCAATAGCCTCCTCCCTCAGGGTAGCCAGGGGCAGCGGGGGCAACAGGGGCGGGGGCTGAGGTGCCTGCAGCAAAGGAGATGGCTCCCTCTTAAGAAAGAGCGAACCGGGCCAACTGGTTGGGTACAACAGGGAGGGTGGCAATGGAACTGGGTGTGGTGGACAAGGATGGAGGAGAAACTAACCATGTGGGGTCTGCCACCACTCTGGAGTGTCCACATGATGAACTTGAGCTTGTGTACTCTGTGGCTCTCCCCACACCCTCCTGGTCACAGTGGTTCCTTTGTATCTGTACTGTCATGCTCGGAACCACTGTGACCAGCTGTGTCCCCAAACAACATTGGCCCATTCTCCTTTGCTTGCCGTGGATGCATCTGAAATGAAATGTAAAAAAGGTTATTGTAACTGCGTTTCCACCTGACCATCACATATCAACAGAAAACATGTATTAAGGGCACTTATCATATAAGCTTTGTGGTTCACTATATAGGCTTTGAAATTAGCATGAGCACATGCATGCTACATAACCTGCAAACAGTTGGTTCCACTTATATCATAATCCCAGCCAACTCCAAATGCATTGTTGGACTTGTCTACACTTCACGCTTATGCCCATACTAGCATAGTTGATCACCTTGCATACTTTGGCGCGTGTAGTATACCATAGTAAAATAATGTTACCAAATAGGATGGATCCAAATTTTTACATTTACACAATGTTCACACAAGGCCCAAATTACAACAAAGTGTAATTTTCCTCACAACACATCATGATGTCATGAATGTCAAGTTAAAGACCATGTACGATCAATGCGTGCTATGGCAGATATCATGTCACATGGAAATGCTCATTGCATAGTGATGCCACTTTTGAGATCAAACTTCTGTAAAAAAAAAAGAATTATTGAATTTTCCAAATTACATGAACAAAGAAACGAAAACATGAAAATCACAGCAGTACAGCGTTGCAATACGGAGAAATGCATATGACAACATTGTGCCTGACAGCGTGTCCAAATATGGACAAGTCTAAAAACCCATACAACCCCAGGAATACATCCGCACTCTAACATTCCCCATAGGACAACCAGTTATTAAATACATTGAATTTTCAGAAAAAGGGGTAAAACACATACCATTTATGACTTCACTCAGGTGCAGGTCCAGTGGGGTCGGGTAGTTCCTGAGCAGCTGGGTCATAACTATCCTGCGCTGCCAGTAGGTATGTTTGAAACGGTTGCCAGATATCCACGGGCCGAAAAGCCGGTGGTTGCAGTTGCGCATATGTGTCGCTGGTGGTATTGCAGTATGTCATGCTATGGAGCAATGCAGTGAGTGTGGGAGGCCATGAGCAGGCCCACTTGAGAGCTATTTCATGCTTAGCGAGAAGAAGCGCTATAACAGCAAAACAGTGCTTGGATTTGGGGAGATCATGAACATATCCCAGCAGCGCTAACAAAGGCTATGACACAACTTCAACCTCCACCATCCTAGACAGTTCCCCAAAAATCAACCTTCAATAGTTTTCTATTCTAATTCAGATCCACGTCATATGCGCAAAGTCAGCCTCCAGGGAGCGACACCGAGGGCAAGCGTGTGGACGAGAGGGGTCCATACGATGCACTTTTTCAGGAGTCATGTACACCCTCCACAGAAATTTGAAATGTAGCTGTTTATGCTGGTGGTTGGGAGACACGTGACGCATTTTAATACAACACCAACCCCACTGCACATCTATCAAAGGGTACCCAAGATCACACTCCCACGCAGCCTGCACACTCGCATCATGGCATGGGAGCAGCTCCACCGCCACCTTGTACATCCGGGCCACCAAGTGGCTCCCATCCCCACCCTTAATAACCCCAGTTAAAACAGAGAAGTCAGGGGACTCCAAAGGGTAACTATCCATACATGCGTGCAACGCCCTCTTCAATCTCAGCAGCACAAAATGATCCATTATAGTCGTAGTTCGAAGACGGGGTTCTTCAGTGTGAGAAAATATATGCCCTCCTCAAAACAAATCACTGAACGTGGTCATCTGGAATTTGGCCAATGTACGCTTCACTAGGGTCTCCTGCAGGATGGGAAACCAGCCATTTCCCGCAAGAGGCAGCTCGGGGGAGTATAATACACAAGCCCCCGTCACATGCTGCAACTTATGCCATGCCCAGCTGGTTGTGGACACTGCCTGGATGTCCGCAGGTCCCGAGGGAACCCCCACAGCGAAAGGGAGTTGAGCGTAGAAGGAAGTACCAGATTAGCCTCAGGCTTATAGTACGGAACCCGAAGAACCGTACAATACCAATGTTGTGCAAAGTTCGCATGTGCCACCAGATAGTAGATCTGCAGATTCTGCACGTCAAACCCTCCCCTCTCATATGGGCATATTAAAGTGTCCCAACCAATACGGGCCCATTTACCAGCCCATACCAATCGTGATAACAGCATGCATAAGTTAGAAAAGAAGCCATTTTAGAGCAGTATGGGATTTTTAAAAAGAGATACAAACATTGTGGGAGCACAACCATCTTAAGTATAGCTATCCTTCCGGCCATCGATAGGGGCAGTTGTAACCAGCGTTCAATGTTGCGTTCCAGTTTCTCGACTACCGGGCCATAGTTCAGCTGTAGGATACGATCCGTCTCCCTATGGATGTGGACTTCCAGGTATTTCACAGAGTCATCACCCCAGGTCAGTGGATAATCTACTGTTCTAGCGCAGGCTGCCTCCGTCAGTTGGAGCACCTCCGATTTCTCCCAATTTATATGAATATCCGACTTGGTGCCATATCTTGTCACTTCCCGGAGAAACGGCGTTAGATTGTCATCCGGGTGCCACACATAAAGAATAATATCATCGCGTAGAGCGTGAGTAGCAAGGGCCCGGTGTTAAACTGCAACTCTCTATGACTATGCCTTTCTAGCAACTGGTGCACCAGTGGGTCTAGCGTCATTACAAACAGTAGGGCGGATAGAGGGCAACCCTGTCGCATTCCCCGTATAAGCAGAAACGCTTTGGTCAATGTGCCATTTAAATGGATATGCACTGTAGGAAATGTGTACAATAGCCAAACCAGCGCCAAGAACCGCTCCGGCATCCCCAGTATCACCATGGTAGCATATAAAAAGGGCAACTTGAGCGAATCAAATGTTTTCTCAGCGTCGAGGAGGATGGCGGCCGCAGGGACCGTAGGCGAGATCCTACTTAGTGTGGCAAACAGTGTGCGAGTGTTGAGGGCTGTGGATTTATGGGGAATAAATCTCGACTACACTGGTGAGATCAACTTCTCCACAATAAAAACAAGTCTGGTCGCTAGTGTTTTGGCTAAGATTTTATTATCAAAGTTCAGGAGTGAAGGGCGACGATATGAGCTATATTTTAATACGTCATTTCTGGGTTTGGGTAGCAAATTTATAACAGCTTCTCTCAAAGTGAGGGGGAGCATACCAAGTTCGATGGCCTCCTGATACATATCAATAAGATGGGTCACAAGTAGGTACTTGAATTTTTTATAAAAACAACCTGTGAATCCGCCCAGCACGGGAGAGTTAGAGCCATCCAGTGTATTGATGGCTTCTGTTGCCTCATCCTCTGGAAAGGGTTCAGCCAGGAATTCCTGGTGAGCCTTAACCATCCAGGTAAGTGAGACCTCATTGAGGTAGTCACTATAGGCCGAAGGGAGGTCGGCAGTTTTGGAGGTATATTAGGTTATATAATACTTAAGTACCTCTCTCAATACCCCTACGTTACTCGCGATCCGCTCACCATCTTCCCCACTCAGTTCCGCTATGTAGGTAGGCCTACAGGTTTGTTGCATCAGTCTGGGTAGCATCCTACCAGGCCTTTCACCCTCCCCATACTGCTGAACGACTGCGTATTTACCCAGAAAATGTGTCTCCCGTTACGTAGCTTCGCAGAAGTTTGCCAAGAGAGCCGCATGACTTTTCAAGTCGGGGGTTGGCATTTACTGCACCGCGATCCAGCTCCACAAGCTGTGCCTCTATCTGTACGAGCATGCGGTGCAGGGCCCTAATTACCCCAGCATTATTTGAGATAAACACCCCCCCTTGCATATGCCTTGAAGGCCTCCCACAGGGTAGCCTTAGATTCCACCGCCCTTACATTAATCGTAAAGTATTCAACTATCACTTCCCCCAGTTCCGTGGCGAAGACAGTTCCCTCAAGGCCAAATCCTGGAATCACCACAGTCACTCCACTACCCCAGCTCTGGGAATATGCAAGTTTACCATCACAGGAGAGTGATCTGATAAAGTACCCGGGAGATAAATAACCACGTCAACCCATACTGCCACCCCAGCAGACAATCACAAATAGACCAACCGTGTCCAGGTATTATGGGGCGCTGAGTAATTAGTATACCCCTCATGGTCCACGCAGTGATATCTCCATGCATCCACCAACCCAATCTGTTTAATAGTGCCAGCACCATGCACCCCGCTCTCGGTTTTGTGGCTATTGTCTGTGCTGTGCCATCACGTCCCGGGTCAAGCAACAAGTTGAAATCCCCTCCCATGTGAATACAATCTGCCCCCATGTGAACTATGTGACTGTGGGTAGCCTAGAAAAACTCAGGGTCCTCAATATTCAGGGCATATATATTAACAAGTAGCACGGAGTGTTCATGCATCGAACCTTTAACCAATAAATAATGACTCCCTGCATCCCGATAGATCACCTCCTCCTGAAACGGCACCTGTTTGTGTATCAACACTGCAAACGATCTGGCATAAGAACTATATCCAGCAAAGTATTTATGTGTTCCCCAACCCAATGCCAATGATGTCCTAACATTTGCCACAAGGTGAGCCTCTTGTAAAAATACAATTCCCACTTGATATCGTTGCATATAATTGGTCACCTGCTTACACTTATGGGCATTGTTTAAACACCTAACATTCCAAGTCATTAGCACCACACTGGCCTTTGCAACAAAGTTATTAACCATAATCTATAGCCTGTGTTTCTGACTTACTGGCATCAGGGCTACGTACCCAGCACTGTAACAATAATAGCGAGCTATAATATTCGCCAACAAACCCAAGTCCACCCCTTCCACCCCCATCCCCCACACCTAACTCTGGGCGGAAATCCCCATCCCTTAGAACCATGATGAAAAAATTGTTCAAACAAAAACAAATTATACTCTAAACCTGCACGAACCGAGTCATGGGCAACTGAACTGGGGGGTGGTAACACCGCGCCGCTACCCATAATATTGGCATAGGGTGCCTGCTTAATTGCATCTGATACATCTATGGCGGCATAATAATGTGCCACAGGCACGAGTCCACGGTGGTGCAGCATAAACAGAGGGAACGTAACATCATACTACTACAGTGTTGAAAACAGGTGCAGTGTGTCTAATTAGCGGAAAAAAGTTCTGCACTTGCACCGGAGTCCGGTATGTCCTGGGAATGCTGCGGCAACACCGTGCCTTTCTTCCTCACAGCGTTGGAGTACTTCTGACAAAACTCAGGGGCGTCATGGGGGGAGTCGAACACTCGGGACCGACAATTACCATCCACCTTCAGCTGCGCTGGGTACAACATCCCATATCATAGTCCAAACTTCCACAGGGCCGCCTTCACCCCTGTATATTTTCTAGATGCATGCTGGACCATAGCAGTGAAGTCCGGGTACAGGGATATGCTCGAGCCCTGCTACTCAAGCTGACTCTTCTCACGTGCCAGCCATAAGGCAGTATCCCTATCCTGAAAATTCGGAGCCGGGCTATGATCGGCCTTGGGGGGCACCCAGAGTTGGGTCATGGCCCCAAAAGACAGTGTGCATGCTCAATAACAATGGTGATGGTAAAGGATTCACAGCCAAGCATATCCGTCAAAAGCGTTTCCGTGAAATGGCCAGGCGCCCCATGATGGTGGATTCGGGCACCCCCATAATACAGATGTTGTTCTTCCACCCATGAGCTTCTAAGTCCTCATTCTTGATGGCAACAGACTTGAGGAGCTTCTCCATTCTCTCGTAATTCTTAGCTGTCTGGGCCACGCCGTCCTCCAGGTCTGCAATTCTACCCTCCGCTACAGTCAGACGCCCTTCCTGTGAATCCAGCTTGGCCCCTATAGAGTCCAATCGTCTGTCAAGGGCATCACACCGGGTGTCCAAAGCTCTGAAACCAGCCCTCAGTTCCACCAGCAAGCTGTCAGGCCCAGCTACCTCAGCTGGATGCGTCTCACCTCCTTCCGCCATGGTGTGCTGCTGTGCAGCAGTGCTAGGGCCAGATGGCTTGAAGGACAGGGCGCTTTGCCTGGGATCCTTGTGCCCCAGTCCCCACGCCATTGATGCATTGCAGTCAGGGGCATGCCAGAAGCCCTGTGGTGGAGAGCCCAGTGAACAGTAGGGGGTTGCCCCCCAAGTGTAGTTAAGCGGCACTGCTGCCCAGCGCTACGCGAGGCCAGAGCTCATATACTCCAGTAGGTGTATCCAACAGAGAAGTAAATACACCTATGTCACAGCAGCAAGTGCATCCACAGCAAAATCAGTGCCCAATAGCTGTCCAACATATGTTGCAGGTCAAGACTGGGCTCTTACTACACTGTGGTGGTCAGGGAGGGCCAGGAGGAATCAGCTGCCCACATCTAGGCAGGCGTTGTGAGCAGGCACTGCTATTTGCAGGGTCAGGCCTTGGGGTGGCACCCCTGGTGTAGGTTGGGGAACAACCGGTATGTATGAAAGCCCCACCACATAGGGGTCTATTAGGATGGTGGTCGGAAAACCTCCCCGACCACCATGATAGCGGTAAAAGGCCGCTCGCAAGGACCGCGGCATAACCGCAGGTCCAATTAGGATGCTCCGCAGTCGAAATCCGACCGCAGCTGTCGGATTCTGGACATTAACATTGCGGTGGTCTCTGCTGCCAGCAGCACCACCGCAATGTTAAAAGAGCATGCCCTGCATCTCCCTGTACTGCGTGGCAGGCACTGCACAGTGCCTGTCACCTGGCACAGGGATATGTAGGGGGGATCCATGGGTACCCACCCAGTGCACCCACACACCCCAACACATAGGGGGCTCGCAATGGGCCCCTGAAACCTGTCTCTGCATGCCTTTCCATGGCGGTTCCACCCCCGCGGTAAGGCTGGCTACCATCGGCATCATAATCATGCCGGCGGTGTTTGGCCCTGATCTGCAACAATTGTAGCGGTCCAGCTCCACCCGCCAGGCAAGCGGGTGGACTACAAACGGCAGAAAAGTGACGGGCTGAAAAACACACCGCCGTGGTCGTGACTACGATGCTAATTGGACCAGTGGTGTTCAGGGTTTCGATCGAAGGCGGATGGCTGCCGCCGGTACGGCGGTTGCCACCGCCGGACCAATAATGGCTATCCGCCCGCCATCCTAATAGACCCCATAGTACGTTGCCTCGGTGAGATTCCCCTCAGCCCAGTTGGGCCCGGCCCTCCAAAATGGCCCAACTTGATGCTCTAGGAGAAAGGAGATGGAGGGGGGGAACCCCCGGTACCGCGATGTCAAGGTGGGTCAGGAACCACGCAGGCCGGGTGCAGCCGCGGTGGAGGGCTGATGCAGGCAGCACAGTGCACAGTCGGGTGGCCAATCCCCAAGCCCACCCATGGCCCCTGTTGCTTCGGGGTTTCGGGGATGCCAGTGCCCCCGCCACCGATGGAACAAGCCTCCAAACCCCCCACAGCAACCACTCACTGTGACATGCCCGTCGTCCGGCCGCAGCTCCTAACAGTACCGCAGACTCCAGCCCCCGGCTTTCCTCGTGGGAGTAGGCCACACCATGTCAGTGCAGGCGTGTTGGCGCCGATCCGCGGTGCGAGCCGCAATCAGCCTGCTGCCCCCAACATGAGCCACACCAATGTCTCCTACACCTCATAGTTCTGGATTGCCATTAATGCCACCATGACGTGCCCAACAAAGGGAAACAGTGGTGGAGCTCCAAGCCTACACGGCCATTACGGTCGGCGACTTGGCCACGCCCCCCCCTTTTGAGTTCAAACTTCATAATATGTCCACTCTTGAAAAGTCCAATGAAAGCTGTACTGAAGTAGTTGAGCTATATATCACATGTAGCATAGAGAAGTTGCCTTGAAACATTGAGGGCCAAAGTTTGTAGAGATAGATACCCCAAAAACACACAGCACAAGACTTCGTATAGCCATATAAAGATCCCCAATCCTGCTTGGTATAGGTGATAACACCAATCATAGATTGCAATCCTAGAAGCCAATACACCTTTGAAGGTTGCTGGGTGTCACAGAATATCAATAACATGAAGAAGTGGGAGCAGTATAGTCCTAATAGGATGGCACATCACAGCACCACTTGGTATAGCAAACACAAATTGCCTTGTAAGACTGAGTGTAGAGACTCACATAAAATCTCTACATTTCTACAACACACTGCATGATACATGCTACCAATCGGTGAATGAATCTTCAGACACCATTGCGGATGAAGTAACAACAGGGAAATGTGCACTGTGCAGCATGGAGCCACTAATATTTATGGCACCAGGGATGTTTACACGTTCATGCCACTGAATCCCAATTTACCAATGGGAAGTGTTGTCCAGTCACTGCATAAAGAGTGCACTGTATGCCATGTCACATGTAATAGGGCCACCATCACATGAGAGACAGTAGTGAGGGAACATCACACCTTAAATTAGGAGGACAAGTGGACTGTTTAGTCACCCACAACATCCTGGTGACAGAGTCCACAGATTTTTAATTGTGGCTCCTGAAGAAGGCGTTTTTCGCCGAAACGCGCGTCGAGTTATTTCTTCTTCATAAACGTATTGGACACCCTGTAATAATTATATATGGTGTCTCTTTTTAAACATTGATTGTTATTGTATACATTGTGCAATTATATGTATTTAGTGTATTTCATAGTTTTACTGTATTATGTCATATATATTGAATTGCGTTAGTTCTATGTATGATTTTTATTGTGTATATTAAAAAACATGCTTGTCTTTCACATATGATTAAGTTTTTATATATATATATATTCCTTTTTTATTTGCTGGTTCCTAGTCATAATTGGGTCTAATATCCTGTTGTCTAACATTCAGTCTGCCTAGGAATTTTTTGCATATATATGACAGAGTCCACAGGCACAGCAGATCAGCATGCATCCCACCCACTACAAGACCTAAACAAACAGTAACTCTTCTTGTGTAGCTCACATGGGCTACCCACAATAATTAATGGGAAATGCCTGCCTGTAACACACAAAAGACAACAATGTAACATGTATGACTCTGGCCAGGACTCACCCCCTTGTCGCTGCTGTTGGGCCATCAACTGTCAATCAAGCTTCGGGTAGGCCACTGTCAGTATGCAGGCCTTTAGGGGGTCAGGGTCCGGCACGCAACCTGTCCACATTGGGTGGACAGCCCCAGCTGGACCTTTGTGATCTTCCTGCTCCAGGGCCTCAGGTCCCCCCACATCTTACAACAATGAACCCTGCACTGGCAAAATACCCCAAATGTCTGCACTTTCCAGGCAGAGGCTTTCCAAATGGACTGCTACTGGTGGGCATTGACCTGTATGGATACAATCAATAACTGCAAGTCTTAGGATATCTGTTTGGCTGACCCACATTTTTTCTACAACGAGCACAAGCATTAATCAATAGCTAACACACGTCTGTCAGTCTCACATGCTAAGCACTATGAAGACATGAATAAACACTTTTGTAGCTAGCTGCTGACTATCATGAACCCTGGTCATGACTTACACTAACGAAGGCAGCCCACTAACATCATTCCGTCCAGGGCCATCCTACATGTACTGTGACGTGAGATACTAGGAAACACAACACACCCTTGTGAGCTTCTGAATGGTAAATGACTTTTGCATGATTGTACAGGCACCTTTACAGACAGCTCCTTGACTTGATGCCTAAGGTCCATACAGGCTAGTACCATAGTATAGACTACATCCTAAGACTTAGGTCACAAAGAAAGGGCTGGCATGTGTGTCATTGAGAGCACCCCTCTGAGGATGTGTAAACATGTGAAGCACTTTATGGGATATCATACTTTGCCTGATTGAGTTTGTGTGGTATATACTGCCATCACAGGACACACCTTTTGCCATATGTGGCACTGTTACTGGGATGACATTCAACATACCATTGTATGTCTTATTAGATTAATTGATTGTAACACAGCTGGTGAATCACATATGAAACACTCTTCAGAAGTAACCATCTCCCTGCACTGTTAATGTGTCACCTGTGCAAAAGACCTCTACAATGCAAGCGTTACTTATGGAAACGTGACATCAGACCTTGGGAGCAAGGGGCCTGTCAGAAGTAAATGGCACACATGGACAATTTGGGTCAATGGAAAGAAGTATCAGATCAAGGGGTTAACTCAGTCAACATTCCAAATGTCATCCATGTAAAACTAATCAGGACTAGTAGTGTTTCAGAAAACTCATTTTGGGAACATCCAAGGATCTGCACGTTTACAGGGAGATTACTCTGTGCATCAGTTGTATTGCCACAGTAACTCTGGCACAGTGAGGCCCATGGCTCAGACTGGGCACAACTCATTGTCAGGCCTTGCTCTCTGCGGGTTGTGCATAGTGATCTTATATGAACCTCACAATTCAAACACTTCATAACTGATATGTACATCTTGTGGCCATTAAATAAGTCACTTCAAGGTAGTGTGCCTCTGGTCTGTGAAGTCATGTTAGCTCCCAGGCAACAGTTTGGTGAGCCCTGATCTGGGGTGAGGGAATTGTGGAACTGTACAGCTAACTAAAATCATCCTCATCTTCTTCTCATATGCTCATGTGCTTAGACAGCTCATGCAGTAAACCCTATACATTTGGATGCGCATTTACTATGATCTGAGTAGAAAATCAATCATGGGTACCGAAAAGTACACATGCATAGATATGTGAATGCACCACAAGTAGAATCTTGGGCCTAACACACAACACACATCCCAATGGTGATGTTAAGTACACACAAAGTACAGTAGATACACAATGCATGACATGATTGTCCTATGTACGAATCAAAAATATTTACAACCGTAATCATAAATCACTCTGGGACTCAGAACTACATTGTAGCCTGTGGGAATGCAAAGGATGGAGTTGAACAAAGTAACATATGTGTGCGAGTTAGTTACCTGCTCCTCTGGTGAGGCATAGAGTAGGCCATACAGGGGAAGGAACCTCTTCTACAAGTTTCTCCAGCCCCTGTGGAGAGAAGGCAGGAGCCCTTTCACCTGCTGGGTCTGGCATGATTGCTGCCAGAGGTGGCAAACAGCAGCTAAATGGGATGTGGTGTTGATAACAGCAGTGTCAGGAGGCAAGTGAGTTATTTTTCAAACCGTGGAGTACGTGTACATTATGTACGCGGTCTTCAGCATAGACGCACATAACCATTGGACGGCAACCATCACCAAAACCAACATTAGCCTATGGCTGTGTCTTCCGTGGAAGCAACCGCCCAACGCATGGGTCACTGCTGCCGCTGGCAGTAGTTCCAAATGTCCTATATGCAAGGTGAGGCATCTGCAAATTTAGCAGTTGGAACTATAGTTTTGATGACCATTAAGTGTGTCACGTCACCACAACTACAAATGAGGGGTAACATGTTTATATTTAAAAAACTCCATTCCCAAGTAATTTCTAGTGCAAACATCCTCTTTGTATATAGGCAAAATGTGCGCAATGCACTCTACACTGCAGTTGACTGTTTTTGACCAAAAATCTCATGAAATCATCATTATTGTGCACATTTTACATTTCTGAATGGATGATGTGCACATTTCTGTTACAGACACATGAAGGCCACAATGGGGATTATTGGTAGATGTTGAACAGTAGACAATGATTATGGGAATTATGTGTAATGCTTTATGAAGCAGTTATGTTTTGTCACATGACTTTTGGCTTACTCTTCATATATGTTAAATTAGACACTGACCAATGTTGAGAATTGTTTTGACTCCTCACATAGGTACCCTGGGAGAGGGAGGAGACAACAGCTTCCAGTGTACCACCCATTTCTAGACATTCAGACCATGGAAGAAAGGAATCCAACTACGCCGGGGAAGTCAGCTTCAGTGAGTCCCATGGAAGAACACAGCGGCCAGTGGAGTGGGCTTTTGGGCTCCTGAAGGCCAGATTTAGATGTCTGGACAAGACTGGGGGAGCCCAACTCCACTCACCTGGGAAGGAGTGTCAAGTCACTGTGGGCTGCTGCATGCTCAACAACATTGCCCTGCGATGGAACATTCCTTATATCGAAGAGGATGGAGACCGTGATGAGCCAACAGGTAAGGGTCCTGAAATTCCAAATAATGATGATAGTGGTGAAGAGGAAGAGATGACTTGCGTCAAGATCTCATTGACAGCTTCTTCTCCTGAGTGTAAGCATGTTGGGAGATGTCATAAGTTGACTATTAAAGCAACTCTTGTGATGATGTGAAGAGTATATGTACAGAAAATATTAGGAAGATAAAGTTATGGCAAAATCTGGAGAAAGGTGTTTGTGTTGTTAGTATTGCTTTGGTTAGCTTAGAATGTTGTCATATGTATAGTGTCACAGCTATCTCTCTGTTTGTGTCTGTTTTAGATACCTTCACCATGGCATCTTCATTTGGACATTTCACAGTCGTGACATTAGCAGGTATATGATGCTGTTTTGGTGTAAAAAGTGGAAATGGATTGTTTCCTGGGAATGTCTGTCAAAGACTTTGGGTGTACAAAGCTGTATCAAGACAACTTGCACAGAGATAGGATGGAAGTTAAGAGGATTCCATTTGACTTGTTCCTTGTGGTCTGGTGGTCCTAATGCAAAATATGTGCCATCATGTGCTCCAACACAATCCTGTGTTGGTCCCAAATCATGCTATTTTGCTGTTACATTGGCTAAATCTTCATTGTGTATGAACTGTATGTAGCTGTTGATGTGTCTCCTCATTGTAGGGCAAAGTGCTTATGGCACATCACTGACATTTATTTGTGGCATTCCATCAGATGCAGCAACACTGGATTGGAATGACCCTGTGATCAGACACTGTTGTACTTCCATGTGTCTGTTTATTGGTTTAAATGATGTGGGATTCCTTTTGTGGTGTAGGCGATATGGCTCCAGCTGATAAGACAGACCTATTTTTATATGACCTATTCTATAGGAAACTGTCTGATGTGTCCCCTCCTTCTGTCTACTGAAGATTTGCACCTAAAAATGTGATCGCTGACACAGAATAATAGTTATGTCTGATTTGCTATGTTTTTGAAATGTAATCCGATGGTTGGAACAATGTAATAAAGATGTTGTAAGACCAGACACTTGTATGTATGTGTTGGTGTGACAATGTTGTGATCCTGAGTTAAACATTGTTTATATTCACCATATCTATGCTTACACAAGTACCATGTTTTGGCATTCCAAAGTTCACATGGAAGTATATATACATTGCTAGATGTGAGAGATACTACAGGAGGCAATGAGTTTGTGACTAGTGTATTTATTGCAGTAAGCAAGGAGAAAATTAACAATGTGCTAAACCAAACAGAAAAAGCCAAAAGTGAAGAAGTCAATCATGGTGAATGAAACCATAACTGTAGATGCCAAAGTGTATGAAATCCGAAGTCCAAAATACTATGCCCATCAGAAATAGCCCACAAGATGAATGTGTTGCACACACAGGAGGAAATTAGGTGTGAGGATTCTTATTGTCGGTGGTGGGTGTCTTCCAATCCACACGTCCGGGATTTTTGGATGGACGTCCCCACTTATGAACGTGGGTGGTATCCACTGCTGCAGAGACAGGGGTGTCTGCAGGCGTGTCTTCCTCTGACAGGGCCTTCTTTTCCGTGGCTGCCACAGATGTTGATGGCCCGGATATGTTTGGACCACAGGAAGGGGTAGATGATGGTGGAAAAGCCCTGCACAGTAATGTGTTAATGTTCTGCAGCATCCCAACGAGGGAGCCAATGTTGGTGTTGATATCGGCCATCTCCTGGTATATGTCTCTGTACAATTGCTTCACCTCCCAGATTTCTGTTAGTACCTGGCCCATCACATCTTGACAGTCCTAATAGGCTCCCAAGAAATGGTTAATGGTGGCCTGGGTGTGAGTGGCCCCAGTGGGCTCACTCAGCGGCCCAAATTTACCTTTCCACAAACCCTACACCCCATGGGCCGGTGCCCTTGGCCCCGGCTGTAACCTCCCACGAGTTCCTGGTTCCTCAGTGACTGGGTTGGCGATTGTCACCTCATAATCGAGGACTGGAGGCATAAGATGTTACTGGCTGTGCTAGGTACACAGGTTGAGGGGGCAGGGTTTGGCTGTGATGTTGCAATTGCGGTGGGAGGTGTTGTTGTGGACACAGTGAGACGTGCTGTTGCCATCTGCCCAGGCTGACCAGATATGCCAGGAAAGTAATCTACGGTCAGATCTCCAGGAGCATTGTCATCACTGAGGGCTTGATCCTGGGGTGGGACGGGAGTCTGTTTGGTGGCCAAACTCTGGCCAGGTGTTCTGCCAGATAGACCCATTGAGAAATAGAGAACATTGTTATTGCTGGAAGAGTGATTTCTACATCCACATCATTTGTGTCATAGTAAGTAGACACCTGGGACTAAACAAAATAGGTAAGGATTACTTATGTAATCTATTTACATGGTATTAAACTTGTTTACAAGATTTTTGTAGACATTCATTACATGTCGTAAAATTGAACAGCTCATTAGATGTACTGATATGTTGAATTTTGGAATAAGAAATTAACATGATTTCTCCCAAACATTTAAGCCAGCACAGTGTATAAGTAACATGTGTCTTTGACCATTCCAAGCCCTAGTTGTGTAGAATACAGGTGAACACATAACATGGTTGGATATTTAGCATAAGTCATCATGTGAGCAGTGCAGAGTCAATGGGTTACCTGCCACTTCTAATCAGCTGAGTTACCTTCAAGTCTTGAATATATTTGAGGTACACACTTGGTATGGTGTCACTCATGCCATCAATTGTTTCAGTTGAGGAAAACAGGACAACATCAAGCAGAGTAGTCAGACATTTCTCTGAGTAGAGCATTGTATGTACATTGCACTGTCCATGAGAGCCGAACATCAGTTGAAACATGGGAGAAAAAGGAGAATGGGCAACATCAATATGTCATCTTGTTTTCTGTTACAGAAATGGGGCATCATGGTAGTTGTATTCATTTGAACCTCTACTCCCCAAAACATGACAGGCGGTAACCTGCATGATAAGTGAACATCAGTTGTAACATGTCAGACAAGTGAGAATGGGCAAGATCACTATTGCATCTTGTTTTCTGCTACGGAAACAGGACTTTCTGGTAGTTGTAGTCATTTCAATCTCGACTCCCCAAAACATGAAAATGGTAAGTGTAACACACCTGTTGGCAACATGAATTTGGGATGGACTATACATTTGCATAGTAGCACTTATCATGGGTCCTGGGATTATATTTTTATAGTAATACACTTACAGACACAATTCTAACATTTGGGATGTAATGGAGATTCATATATGTGATCTTATATGCAACAATACACATTAACACTGACAAAACAGCATCTCAGGTACTTTGAGGATTGCATTTTAGGAAAGTAGATAGATAACACAATAGCAAAAGAAGAGTTGAGAGCAAACACGAAATTGAGGTATTATGGCAGTTAGTGAAGTGAAACTTACCAGACTCCACTACCCCAGCTATTCCTGTACAGCCCTCAGAATGCAGGAAGGCCATGACCTTCTCCTCTCAGTGAAAAGGTTGTAATGCGGTGCTGGGAAGACCACCACCAGTTCTCTGGGCCTACAGGTGTTGCTTAGAGGCCAGGGATTGCACCTTTGCTCTTAGGTTGCTCCACCTCTTCCTAATTTCCTGCTGTGTACGCAATTTGGTAGCAACAGCATTTACTTTGTCTACTATCCTGTCCCACATTCCCAATTTCCTACTGAGAGGAGTATGTAGAACTTGGACTCCAAACAAATGTAGCTCTACACTTATGATATCATCCACCATGACTGACAACTCAGCATCTGTAAAATGTAAATTTGCGGGGCAAGGCATCACAAAATATTAAAGTGACAATGAAAAAAAAAACAAGAGATATTACAGATAAAAAGTAATAAGAAAAAAGGTTGTAGAGAGTGTCAAATGGGATGATGAAAAAAAGCTGCCTTATCTCAAAAATACAAAATGGTGGTGGCTGTCTTACAGTGCTGCAGTTGAGAAGCAAAGGATCATGGTCAGGGATGGGGTGTGTTTTATAGTGTGATTTACAGGCGTGTACACTTGGCCAATGGACATCTGTTGTGTAGTTTTTGAATCCATCCTATGGGCACTGTTGTAGTGCTTTCCTGCAAGAGTACCGCAGCAGTCTACCGCTGTTGGGGCACCGCCACTAGGGGCTCGCCAGTACAACTGTGTTGTCATAATAGGATCAGCGGGAAGCTGCAGCCCTGACAGCGACAGAGTACACATTGCCAACTTTGCAGACTGCCGCAGTCCAAGCAGGAACAATGCCGCTGGCCTGGTCGGTGTTTTAGGCTGCATGCCTCGTAATATGCAGGCAGAAGACCACTGGTGCATCGGTCTTCTAGGAACCACTGCTACGGCAGTCAGACCTCCAAATTCGTAATCAGGCCCTTAGTTTTCAATATTTGTATAGCTTTGTATATGTTTAACATGGTAATGATATTTTGAGCTTTCTAGGTATTTTTTTAATATATTTGACGGCTCTATTTTTGTGATTGATATTTTTATATTTCTTGTTCAAGTGCAGGATTGTGATTTGTTTGCATATGATATTTTATGGCAATATTTGTGTATTTAAATATTG
Organism: Lissotriton helveticus; assembly: GCF_964261635.1. Lineage (NCBI taxonomy): Eukaryota > Metazoa > Chordata > Amphibia > Caudata > Salamandridae > Lissotriton > Lissotriton helveticus. The sequence goes on along the minus strand of NC_136070.1, from coordinate 1,162,505,990 downwards.
TTTTCATCAATATGTTGTCATAGAAGCAACCACAATATTGGCATTACATAGGTATGTTTGTTGAATTTAAATTATTTAACACATTAACTAAAAATATATTACCTTTTATTAAAATAATTAAATAATAAAATAAAAACAATATTTAAAATGTAAAAATATAAATGAATACCTTTTATTACGTAAAAGCATACAATAAAATATATGTTTCAAAATCAATGTGAACAAAATAATAAACATAATGTGGAAACAAATATAATTATTAAAAAAACATGAACAGTAAAAAAAATAATACTAACAATAATTAAGAATATTTAAAAAACACAATATATTAAACATGTATAAAACTATAAACAAATATAATGCCATAATTAGAATGTTAACTATTACTCCAAAAATGACAATATACAACAAAAAATACAATTGATACTAAAATTACTATTTAGATTAGATTGCAAAAATATGCTAAAAATAAAACAAACAGAAATTCAAGCAATAAAGATGTCTAGACTTTGGAAGGGTCAGATTCACTATGACCACTCCAAACTTAGCAAGGGAGGTTGTTCAAATTTGCAAGATTCAGATTCACTATTTCCACTACAACCTTCTCAGCAATAGGGAAAGTATTGGACTTTGGAGGGGCTATATTTACTATCCCCACTCCATCCTGAGAAACGGTAGGGAAAGTGTTGGACTTTAGAGTGGTCAGATTTACTATTCCCACAACAATTTCACAAACAGTAGGAAAGTGCTGGACCTTGGAGGTGTCATGTTTACTTTTTCCACTCCAACCTGAGCTACAGTAGGCAAATTGTTGGCTTTTGGAGGGGCAGATTTACTATTCCCACTCAAACGTAAGCAATAATAGGGAAAGTGTTTGAATTTAGAGGGGTCAAATTTACTATATCCACTCAGAGCAAACATGGCAACATTTTACAATTGGCAAGTGGGAGATTTTCAATTGAAAATACCTTATATTGTTGCAGAGGCAAATTTAGACCAGACACCACTAAAATAAAGCAAACTTTGGCTTAAAAAATCGGGAGTCTCCACTTCAATCTTGTCTGTTGCAGGGCTGGACTGGCCGTAGCGGGCACCGGTCATTTCCCCAGTGGGCTGCTGGGGTGGGGGGCCTGTTTCGGCCCCTGTAACAAAATCGGCCGAAACTGGCCTTGGCAAGCAGCTCGGCTGCACCCCTCCTCCCCCCCCCCTCCCACGTTAGGCGGACCTGGTCTGTTGTCATGAATGTCAGAGTCAGACTGGGATCAAAAATAGGCCAGGGCACCAAGTGATTTCCACGGTATGTGAGACTGCATGGTTATGCAGGAAATGTTTTGGTGTTATCAGGAAAATCAATAGTAAAAAAACTGGCCCACCAGACCATAAAATAGGCCATAAACTGATACAAAACCGGCCCACACACGTGTCTTTAAGAAGAAAAAAAAAATACCCACAAATATTTTAATTGGTGCACAGTGAGCAAGAAAGTCATGGTTTACCTCTGGCTAGATACTTTTACATAATTGTCATCCTATCCTGCAAAAATACTTACGCATAATCACCGCAGGTTTAGCTTGTCCATTTCCATCTGTGAGTCTCTTTGTTGCCGGAGTCCTTCCCTGCCTAGGGCCAAGTAGCGTAACCATTATTATTAGCGCGGCAGAGCTCAGCAGCGCAATGTCTCCTGGGAGCGGCTGCCCCCAATCATCCTGCCCTCTGCCCTTTAACTCAACAGATTGCATCCTGTGCCAACAGTCTGCGTGTGGGAAAAATCAAATATGTCAGCGGCTCCTGCGACGATCGTGCACTTTGTGCAAGGTGCCCAATCGCCGCTGTGCTTGCCTTTGACCTTTGAACCTGCTGGGCTAAATTTATTAGGAGCTTGTGTTCTTTTTAATCACTGCCTTTAACAGCGACCTGCCGCCGTCTCATCAGAGATTTCCACTGAAATTATCATTGACATGCTAAAGCGTGCGGAGAGCTCTTAAATGTTTGCAAGCCATGCAGGTTTTTTCTACTTAGTAGAATTCTTCATTAAATGAAAAAAACATTTAGAGTACAATAATCCGAATCTTGGGATAACACATTTTTACCGACATATCTGTATCTTCGGTCAGGTTTTTTTGTGTAACTGGAACTAAATACCTGTGTGTAATTCTAGTTATGTATTGGAAATTCAGTGGGTGCAATGGATGTTACTTTAGGAACAAATTCCTGCCCTACCAAGGTGCTTTGAAGAGAGAAATCTGTTTTCTTTCTCTTCAGCGAAACGTGCAACTTGCACATTTACAGGATTCTTTCGTTGTAGAAATGTAAAGATATATATTGGGACAATATTTTTTTGAAAAAGGGAAGACTTTGTAATGCCAGATATTTAGCACATGTAGCAACAAGGCAAAAAACCTATTTGCCTGATAACGTGGATCTTCTACATTAGGATCTTTTATGCTAAGGTTTAACATTTCAGGCCCCATGGTGCAACATCTACTCCCCGACTGTGTGACATGTTAATATTAACGTACTAGCCACCATGGGAGGAGGGGCTGACTATATTAAAAAAGTCTTTAAAACCCTCTGAGGCGAAATTAGTATTTTGTTTGTTTTTACTCGTGCCAGGGTCACCCTCGTGTGACTCTCTTGCAGAACACAAATAAATGGCCAAAGGTCAGGTATGATCCAGGATGGATGCAGGTGTCTTGGTCAATTTGCATGGTATATAGCCCCATTAAAATGAGTCATACCTGCATTGCAGTGTCCTTCGTTAGCACCCAACTTTGCCCTCCCACAGTCCATCAACAGTTTATTAGCAATTGGAGGAATGAATCGCAGCAAAAAGCACCATTTCCCAAAAAACATTGTACAACATTCATTAAATCACACAAACATTATCCCTGCAAAATCTTCTGGCTGCATGATTTATTTATGAAAATGTTTGTACTGCAGGGAGCCAACAGAGCCCTATGGTCTGAAGCATCCTCCCCAGCCCGGGAACATTTAACAGACCACGCCAAACAAGGAGCTCTGGTTGGCACATCTTTATTCTTCGGCATGCAACCATTAACCGAACCCCCTGCATCACAAACTTTATTAATCACACCCATCAGATTACGTAATACTTGTAAGGAGTCTGCAGAGGACCACTAGAGTTTTCATACATATAAATACAGGACACAACTTCTCCCCCTTTCTTAAAAGTAAAGTATGAACAAATATATATATATATACATATACACATTACAACTCCTCGATTAGTTGTCGAGGAACATGCACTATTTATTTATTTATTTATTTATTTATAGTGTTTTATATAGCGCGGACAAGACCCGTGGGTATCAGAGCGCTTAACATATGAGATTACAGATTGGCATTATAGAAGCAATTATAGCAGCAAAACATATATGGAGGTAGACGGCGAAATACTATCTAGGGTGATTACAAACTGACATAGAAGGTTAATAAATTGACATTATAGTAGCAATTAAAACAGCAAAAACAAATATGGAAGGTAGGAGGCAATATACTGTCTGGGGTGATTAGATAAATATATTCCTAACGCCTGATCACTTAGCGATAAGTGGTGCATATGGTTTAGGTTGTGTCATAGTCATACAGTCAAGTTCGATGAGGTAGGATTGTAAATTATTATCAGAGCAATGTCAGAGTAATTAGCAAAGAGTAGAATAGGTATGGCTAGTTGTAACGATCATAAATATTAACATGATAAGGTAGGGGTAGTATCTTTGGTGTTAGACATAGTGCAGATAACACCTAAATATGAGCCTAGCCTTCAGATCTAGCTGTACCAGATAATGGAGGGCCTCCTTCATCTGACATCTCGGGAGAAGGGTTGGATGCTAGGCTTGGGCACTCAGGTGGACATGCCTTACTTGCGAGGTTTGGAGCCGATGAAGATAGAGACAAAGGCTTAAAGTGTGACAAGCCTGTGGTTAGGGATTTTCCAGGTCGTTGGGCAGTTACCATATGTTGTTTGCTTGTCACAGCTCTTAGTAGTTCAACATCAAACGGAGTGTCAGTCTTTTGTGTCCAGTTCTGTTTAACAAGAACTCGGAATCCTTTGCCGAAAAGTGTGTTTCGAGCATGTCAACGCTTGTTGGCATAGGCCTTGATCCAGCATTTTCTGGGCCCACACTTTTATACAATTTACTCTTACTCTTGGGCCTCCGAACGATATTGTATGTGGGCAGAGGGGAAAGAGAGTTCAACAGTGCAACCATTTGGCTACACAATGAGGACTAGGAATCAGTAGCCAAGTTTAAACAGGCCATATTACAATTTAGTGATTCATTTCGGATAAATAACTCTCAACTCCATGCTATAGAGGTACAATGTAGCAACAGGGAGACCAACTCTCCTAAAGAAATGTAGGCGAATCAGAATTAAACAAACAAGAAGCTCAACAGCTGCTATGCAGAATAACAGCAGTAATACCTAGGGGCCCATTAGAATGGCAGGCGGATCGCCCCATCCAGGCCGGCGGTAGCCACCGCCGGCCTGGCGGGAGCGATCAGCCCGCCATCCGTGCACAAATGACCCCCTGCCATATTAACATGGCTGGGGGGTCCGCGGCGGACATAAAGACCATCCGCTGCTTTTCCGCCCCTGTCGCCTTGTGACCAGGGCGGAAAAGGGTTTATATGGTAGCTGTGTCTATCAGACACCGCCAACCATATTACAATGGGCATTTTGCAATGCCTTTCCGTGGTGGCAATGCCGCCACGGAAAGGCATGTGGAGTCTGCTTTGGGGGCACGTTGCAGGCCCCAAAGGACTCCGGGGGGGTGGTTGGGGCACATGCATTTCAAAGTAAAACGTGGCAGGCACCGCGTGGTGCCTGTCACGTTGTGCTTTGAGATGCACAACGTGTATTTTTACCATTGCGGCGGGTGGTGCTTTCAGCACTGCCCACCGCAATGGTAAAAATAAAGGATGCGCCCGCCACTGTGGCGGGCGCATCCTAATTCCACCCACGGGACCCCCGCCCTTATGGCGGCCGGTCCCTTGTACCGGGAGGATGGGGGCGGGAAAAGTCCGCCCGCCATCCTAATGGGGGCCTTAATGATAAGAAAACAATCCAAATGTATTTGAACTATAAACTAGAAATCTAAATATCCCAAGCACAGTCCTTAAAGGAAAAGTGGTTCAATTGTTTAAAGTGTCTCAGTAGTCAAAGAGTGCCATAAGGGAAAGAAAAGCATGGCATAGCATGTATGAAGGGACAAGCATTTCCATTGCATAAGCTCTGTCAAGAGTCTTCAGGGGATCAGGTAAGTGTAGGCCTAAGCCACACTTAAAGTCGAGTCTATAGGAGTCATTTAGATCTAAACCTTTCAAAGTCCATTCAAGGGGTAGTGGGAAATAATGGAAAGGGTCAGAAAAAGGGGTTCAAGGGGAAATCTGCATCAGATCTACAGAAGGGGTTCAGCAAGGGAGTCCACAAGTGTCCAGGGCAAGAGTTCTGCTATCGTACAGGGAAAAGTAAGTGTGTTCCCCTAATTCCAGGTAAATCGTAGTTTATAATCTGTAAAATAGCAAGCAACACCCCTTTAGTTGCAACATTCTGAGAAATCAATTGTCTAAGGGATTCACACGTTGCAGGCTGCAACAGTTGTCGAAAATCCCACACTAAACAAACTCATCCCCAGATTTGGAATCCATTGTGCATTCATCAAAATTACAGCCCCACCTTGCGTTCTCCGTCAAGGTCCTTTTCCCAGAGTATGTATCTATCGCTAATACAATTGTACTGTATTGTATTTAAATTTGTAGTGCGCACAGCTACCCACATGGGGTCTCCCGGCACAAGACTGAAGGCTGTGATCATGAGGTCTAAGGGTTTTCACTGGGGGAAGAGCAGGGTTTTGAGCTTTTTTCGAAATTTTGTCAGGGAAGGCTCAAGTTTCAATGGGGCCGGAAGAGCATTCCATAGTTTAGGGGCAAGGCAGGCGAAGGATCGTCCGCCAATTCTTGCCAGTTTTAAACGTGGAATTAGGAAATTCCCTTGAGAGGAGGATCTGAGAGGGCGGGAGGGGGTGTATGGTTGGAAGATAGACTGGAGATAGGCAGGGGCAAGCCCCTGCTTGATCTTATGCATAAAGCAGAGGGCCTTGAATTTAATTCTGCTTTCAATGCGGAGCCAATGTAGATCTTTGAAGTAGGGGGAGATGGATGATCTCCCGGGGACTTTGCAGAGTAGGCGAGCAGCAGAGTTTTGGACCAGCTGGAGTTTCCTCTGTGTCTCCGCGGTGACTCCCAGGTAAAGTACATTGCCGTAGTCCAGGCGCGAGATGATTAAAGCCTGGACTACCGTTTGCCTTGTTGAGTCCGGGAGCATCCAGAGGATTTTGCGAAGCCACACAAGAATGGAAAACAGGTGACTGTCACCTTAAGGACGAAGCCAAGGTTCCGTACCTGTGTAACCGGCAGGGGTAGAGGCCCCATTTCTGGTGTATATATATACAAGAATATATATATTCTAAACCTGCAATGCATGAGAACACCTACAAGAATTTGTTGTATTAGCAGAAACAGCAGACAGTAAATTTTTAATATGCAGCATGTTAAAGTGCAGGTCTACGGAATCATGACAATTTTAACTATCAAATCAAGAATTACACATTTATTATATGTGTGCAATTAACCATAAATGATTATACTTTCTTTAGTATTTCAGTTACATACAATGAATACAATGAATAATCAAATTTCACAATAGTAAGTATGACTGATAACTACATTTGAAAGTACCTACATGTAACATAAAGGCATACATTGCACTATTAATTTTGTTTTTATGAAATTCCCAAGTTACATACTGACAATGGCTAGGAACAAATAATTATGAAACTAAAGGTTACACAGACAATTTTATACATGTTTAGAATTCATATACCATGTGTTGGTCATGAGGTGCAATAACGTGAAGAAAACTGTTCTTTTCATTTCATCACGTTATTATTTCTAAATCTTTCATACTAAATGCATGTCTATTGATTAAGAGCAGTTTGTAAAATAATATTTCAATTAACATGGGTAAACACAATATAAGCAAATTCACATGTTCTAAAATAAAGCACTCATAGCACTGTCGAGTGTATTGTCATTCATCATTATGTCACGCAAGACACATCTGCAAAGTGCATATTTAAATCAGGTATCTGGTTTCGTTTTCTGTCATGATCTGTGATATGTAAAGAATGGGCACCTTTGCACTGCACCAGCCTTCATTTTGAATTTGCAAGTGGTGTCATTGACAAGCCTCTCGTCAGGGTCTATTGACCAGTTGGTAGTCCATTGAGGTATCTACGTTCCTAGAGCTCTCCCAAACAGCAAGGCGACACAACTTTCTCCTGTTGTGGAATGAGGAGTGAAATGGTTGGCACAAAGGACTGGGCCCGAGGAGATTTGAGGTTGATGCCCTCCAGGGCAGCACATTGAACCACTCTTTTCAAAGTACTCAACAATCATTTCACAACGCCATTTGACTGGGAACAGAGAGGTGTACTTTTCTGATGTTTCACGTTCAAACGATTAAGAATGGTTTTGAACTCTCTGTTGTTGAAGGGTGAGCCTTCATTAGATTTGAGAGTGAGGGGATCACCCCATATTGTGAAAATACTATCCAGCCTTTTGATGACTCGGTCATATGTGATTGATGATAAGACTTCTACCAGAGGAAAACATGAGTACTCATCGACAAACTACCATGAGATAATGTCCATTGTTGAGAGGTCCAAAGAAATCAACAACAATCCTCTCCCAAGCTTGCTTAGGTAGATCGGATATTTAAAATGAGTGTTGAGTTGTTTTGGGAAACAAGCAGTTGCATAGAGGACAAGCTTTAAGCTCCCTTCCAACTTGTTCATCAAGAAGCGGAAACCACACTCCATCCTTGAGGGCTTCTTTGGATGCAGCAATGCCACAATCTCTTTAAAAGTCCCAGTTCAATAACTTGTTCCCTCACACTTTCAGGGATAACTATACTTGCCCCTCTTAGTATGACACCATCATGTGTAAAAGAAAGTTCTTCACAAACATTTTTGAATTTCTGTTACTCAACGTCATCTGTAAAATGTTGAGTATGCTTCCTACATGATTGTTTTGTAATTATTTCCTTGAGCTTAAGCATGTATTCATCAGCATTAGTAGCTGCCAGAATCACTTCAGCAGAAAGAGCTGCAGGCACACTTGACTTTACCATGAAATTGATGTGGGCCTCAGCCGCTTTGGACATTGTCCTATGACACTGTAGCGGCACACATGAAAAGTAGTCTGCTGAATTGTGATCTTTCCCTGGTTTGTTCACAATAGTGTAATCCTACTTCTGCAGCCCCCACCTCTCAATGTAAGGGGCATCTTGGCTTTTGGATTCCCTAAAATGGTGAGCAACGTCTAATGATCTGAAGCAAGGGTGAAATGCTTTCTGCAAAGAAACATGGAACTGTTCTCATACCTATGCTACAGCCAAGCCTTCTTTCTCCGTTTGAGGATAAGCATGTCCAGTTTGAGATAGACTCCGGCTAGACTATTAATTTATTTATAACACTTATAGAGCGCTCTATCACCTAACAGGCATCCTGATGCTAAACCAACAGTATAGAATCAGACTAGTGTTCTGGGAGATGCAAGGTGACCAATTACGAACTAGGAAAGAGCCAAGTTTTTAATTTCTTTCTGAAAGGGAGGAGGTCCTCCATTTGTCTCTGCTCCAAAGGGAGCCTATTCCACAGTCGTGCAGCTGCGGTGCCAAAGGCCCTACCTCCTAATTTTTTTATTTTTTTTTAACCTAGGCACCTTTACCAATCTTGCTGCAGAATAACGAAGGCTCCGCGCCGGAACATATGAAGCAAATTTCCTCCTCAGCAGTGTCGGCCCAAGTCCATGCAGCCCTTTAAAAACTATACACAGAGATTTGAACTGGACTCTCTGATATATTGGGAGCCAGTGCAGCTCAGCCAAAGCCAAGGAGGTAGAAGAACGTCTTGTTTTCCCCAGGGCAAGTTTTGCTGCTATTGCTTGGATCCTCTGGAGCCTATCCAGTATATATCTTGGGGATTCCAGCAATAAGGCGTTGCAGTAGTCCAATCTACTTACAATGGTGCATTGCACTATCAATGCTCGTACATGCATTGGCAGAAGCGAAAGAATTTTGCGCAGGGCTCTAATAATGGCAAAACAGCTCCCCACAGTTTTTTTAACCTGCAATTCGAGAGTCAACTTACTGTTGAACATAACACCCAGATTACAGACCTTCTCTCGACCGGCAACACTGGACTGGCTGATGCTAAAGGCCAAAAGTTCAGGGGAAACCCGTGGGGTTCTTCTCCACTGGACAATAGAGAATCTCAGTTTTTTCTGAGTTGAACTGAAGCGAATTCTTCCAGCGTTGTGGACTGTTCTCCCTCTAAGGAGAGAATCAGTTGGGTGTCAGTTGGGTGTCGTCCGCATAATTTACAATGGTATTATTATGAGACCTTATAACAGTAATTAGAGGTTTCATATAAATATTAAAAAGAATGGGGCTGAGCACGGAGCCCTGCAGAACACCAAGCAAAAGGTCAGAAGAATCCGACTGATAGGGGGAAGCGCGCTGCCTGTTTCCTATTAGAAAGAAAGGGTTGGATCCAGCTCAAAGTCGTGCCTGCTATTCCCACCTCTTTAAGTCTCTTCAGAAGAATAGCATGATTGACTGTGTCGAATGCGGCAGACCGTTAAAGCAGGATTAAAACCACCCCTTGACCTCTGTCTGCATGCATACGAAGCTCGTCCATCACCGTTACTAATGCCGTCTCCGTACCATGAGCTGGACAGAACCCAAATTGCACGTCCTCTAGGATTCCATTAATTTCCATGTACCTAGAGAGAGCACTACTGACCAGACGTCCTACAAACTTAGCAGGATAAGGTAACAGCGAGATCAGCCTGTAATTATTAGGACAGCCTGGATCCAAAGTTGTCTTTTTCAGTAGCTGGGTTACCAAAGCCTGTTTCCACCCTGTCGGTACTGTTCCATTAAGACGAGATTGGTTATAAATAAGGCGGAGAATAGGGAAGAGTTCTGCTCCAAACTCCTTCCACACCTTATGTGGTAAGGGGTCAAAAGGTGACCCGGAAGAGATACCCAAAGCCATTGTACAAAACTCCTGCTCCGATGGTATCTCAAAATCAGTTAAGGTGGGCCACATCTCTGTCTCTTCACCTCCTACCTCATTAACAACAGTTGCATTTCCCTCCTCATGCCCCTTATATTCTATGCCCTCAACCACATTCTGTATCATAGCCCCTCCAAGGCCATCAATGATGATTTTAATTTTATCATTGAAAAACCTTTCCAGGCTATCACACAGATCCTGAGTAGGGGGCGTCTGATTCTTAGCACAATCAGGACTAGTCAAATTATTCAAGATGTTAAAAATGCTTCTGGTGCCATTCGGTGCATTTAAAATAGTCCTGGAAAAATACTCAGGTTTTGCAATGATTATTTCTTTCTTATAGCGGGTAATTAAAGGTTTCCAGGCAATTTTATCTTTCCCTTCATACGCCCCCCTCCATCTCCTTTCTGCCTGTTCACACTCTAGTTTAAGATTTTTCAATATATCATTAAACCAGGGTGCCGAAGGTCTATCCACTTTCTTGTGGTTCTTTAACGGGGCGATCTGATCCAATGTTGAGATAATCTTAGTGCACAAGGATCCATAGTTCTCCTCCACGTGCCTATTAGCCTTAAAGCAGTCTTCGAAAGCAAACACCGGAGATGTGTTACCCTTTTTTAAAAGGGATTTCCAATCTCTACTAGCATAATTCCTAGATTGTCTGACATCCGAGCCATGAGATTTTAAGTCGGATACCTGGAACTTAATCAGGAAATGGTCAGACCATTCCACGGGTAAAATGTCCAGAACTCCCAACCAAGTTTTATCTGCAAAAGTCAAGTCGAGCATATGACCACCTTCATGTGTTGGTTCATCAACTAGCTGATATAAGTTAAAACCTTCACATGCTTGGAATAGGCCGCAGTGTGTCTCTGAACATCGGTGTGTCCATTTTGTTAGGCAATGATCGCTCCTAACCTCACCGGGATTGTATCCACCACAATCTCGGCATGCAATTTCAGATTAAAGTAAGCCATTATCCACAGCAGAAACACAATTTCTTTTTTCTTCTGAGACATCACTCTTTGGGCCTTTGACTTGTGTTTCTGCTTAATTTTCATTCTCAATGCAGAATCATTTTGGGTTGTTACAGCTTCCATATCAGCAACTTGGTGATCAGCACGAATCTCCGCTCTTACAGCCATGAGCACTTTCTCCAAACTGAGCGTTTCTCTCAGCATGCGTCATCGGAATGAGTTGGAGAGGCAACCATCAATAACTTTAAGACACATGACTTCTTCATAATTGAATTCATTGAACTTCCAGTGCCTTATTAGTGTATAAAGTCTCTCAACAAACTCATCCCTTATCTCACCAGGTTGCTTCCTGTCTGGTTGAAAGTGCACCTTTCATAGTCAACACTCATCATTGGATTGAACTTGGTTTCCAAATTCTTCTTGATTTGATGGTATATTTCAACAGCTTGTCATATCTTCTTTATCACCTCCTTTACTCCATCACCTGCATGGTTTTTAAAGTATTTGCTGATGTCATCTGCTTCTTCTATAGCATATATGAAGTCATAGAACGTTTCAATCCAGGCAGTCCATCAGGCGCCAGTATTCTGCTTTTTTGCGGTGTCTAATGGAGTTGGTGGTTTCAGGAAACACTGTGGCATCGTATCTTGGCTGCTTCCTACTGACATTGAGAGTATGTGCTGTTCAGGCAGCGTTTGATCTTCAGGGTCATTTTGCAAGAATCAACCTGCCTACTGGTGCTTCAGTCATCGTGCCTGATCTTCCTTCTTCATGATGAGTAATGATTTTGCTTCTTGCATGTGTTTTTCACTGCTCTCAACTTTACACATTATACCTGGTTGTCGTTGCCTTTAGCACTTCTCTGTACCTAGCTTTCACTGCCATTGGTGTTTCTAATTTGTATCAATGCTGGCTCAGTGTTATGCTGTGGCATAGTATCTCTTCCTTTGGCCTTACCAGTAGATATTTTGGCAGGCTTGCTGACTGTGCTCCTCTGTCAGGCCTTCACCTTCTGTTATATTCCATATAGGTACTTCATTACCCCTCACCTATATTCTTCCCTACATTACACTTGTCATGGTTTACAAGGACTGACCTTTTACCTAGATACGACACTGCATTCAGAACACAGGTTCTCCTGTATAATATCTATGTATAAAGTTCATGCCTGATATCATCCTTAGGCCGACACAGTAATACAGCGAGGTAGGACCCCTTGGGACATATATGGGTATATATACATCACATCTTGCTGAGATAAGGTAGAGGGGATCAAGACTTCCAGGCCGATACACTGATCAGTGACACTGAGGTTCCTGCATGCAGACACTCCAGCTGTCAGTGGTCTAACATTCCTCGCTGGCTGTCCAACTCAAGGCCAGGATGGGGCCCCACAGTCTCTCACTTCAGGTAATGGGGTTGACTAAATTCTAGAGGGATTCTTGGCTTAACACCTACACACATGCTAGGTACATGGAGGTACATCTATTTAGGGAAGCATAGTAGGAGTATGCATATTTTAATCATGTGTTTTATATACTTGTATGTTTTCATGACTATTGTAAGGTGGTAGAGCCATACCATCCATTTTTCCTTTATAGTACTGCTAATCACTTATATCTTATACTGTCTAATGGTTGTTGCAGCACATCTATTTTACACCAGAATAACACCTGATCAATAAATGGTTATTGATAATGCCCAGCCTGTTTATTCTGTGTATCTCTCTGAGGCAGACTAAGTAAGCACGATTGACTGAGCAAAAAGTAGTTTATTTTTTCCACAGTCCTGAAGGATCAGGGTTGTCAAGTTCGATGGTTGCCAATAACTATTCTCTCCTTGATAAGAGGAGATTCTAGTGGACCTGTGAGCTAGTTGGTACAAGAAGCCAACATACCCAGTGGGGGTGTCTGGAATCAGTCAGACACCAATCCTACAGTGTATGTTTTCTAAACGCGCCGATCCTGTATACTTTTTATAGGAGCTACACAACACTTCTTTGAGGGCCTCTTAAAATCTGTAGTTGCACTTTGACTCCAAGTACTGTAAATGTAGACCACTTTTTAAGGCGCCCAGGGCATGCTCAAGCAGTTTACTGGACAACAGCAAACTCTCAGAGATAGCAGTCTTGTATTGTTGGTGGGCATTTATCCTCCATCTCGTCAGCTGTAGCATGCTTCCCAGTGTGGAACATGTAAAAGACCATGCCACACACAGAGCTCTGGTTTGTACGTCTTTATTCTTTGGCATGCAATCGTTTAGTAAACGTACAGCATCACTAACTTTATTAACCACACCCAGCCATATCCATCAGATTACTTAATACTTGTAAGGTGTCTGCAAAGGACCACTAGAGTCTTCATGCACATAAACACAGGACACAACATGGCCAACAACATGTACCAAGACTAATACAGTATATGGTGGTGGCTCACACTCAATAATAAAATGCAGTTCAATGTGAGGGTTACTTTTATATGGTATAGGGTAGTATTGGGTCGTAGTGCTGGATTTATTGGATTAGTAAATGAGCTTCTACAACTGTAACTCTGATGGAGAATCATCTTCTACTGAACTGCTTTAATGTGTAATAATCCATGTGCACATTTTCCTCTTGCTCCAACATTGGATCCATCAATGGATGTTGCAAAAACAACTACACATTTTTGTTGATATGACATATTCTAATTTACAATTTCAGAAGAAAAAACAATCAGAACCACTATTTCAACCATTTGCACAATGTCATGATCACTGAAATTATGGCATTCTGTCACTGCCACGCTTTCTGTTTAAATGTGGTTTTCCTGAATTTACAATATAATTTATTTTATTAGCTGCTCCATAATTTGCACGTCAACAAAAGGAGTTTCAAGGTCAAACTGATCAACATTTTTTTTAAACAATGTATATAGGGTACAATACCTTGCCTCACACAAGTCTTAACCAGCTGCCCTAGAGCTGACAATTTCTATCATCAGACATTTAAAAAGGGTGAAAATGTTGCTTAGCTGATGTAAATGTCTCCAAACAATGTTCGATGTATTGAATACTAAAATGTATTTTGATGAGGCAAATAAACTTTAAATATCAAATGCATTATAGTGTTCTGCAAGGCTGTGTCTTCTTTGGAACAGTTTCCTCTGGAGTGTGAAAACTAGATAACATCAATCTTTCAATATGTATTTTAAAACATAGCTCTTTCTACAAAATAAGAGTTGCATCTTTTATTTGAAGATTGTGTACATGTAGGCATGTTTTTTGCTGAATACAACAATAGATATATTTGAAACAAAGTATTTTATTCTCAGAGGTAGAAAGGATAGTTTAAATAACATTGCATTCCTCTCCTATGCAGGATAAAGCATGAATAGTTAGTGAAAAAATCTGAATAGGATCTGGTGAATGTCTATAGTTTTGTTTTATAAGAAACCTACGCATGCTTCAAAGTATTAGGTGTTCTTTTTAGCTGTGTCACAATTGTAATATAACTAGATGTAAAAAATGGGGGTATTATGTGAAAGGAGTGAGAGCCCCACTCAAGTAGTAAATACAATGCTTTTCCGTGTGAACCACAAAAGTTGCCACAAAAGTCACCAAGTAAACGTGCTTGACCCTCTGGTAGGTTTGTCACAAAAGTAGTCAGGCTTAACTTAGAGCCAGTGTGTAAAGTATTTAAGTAGCACTCAAACAGTAATAAAGTGAAAACACAAGGGGAATATCAGACCAATTTATAAAAAGGAAGATATTTTGATAAAAAAAATATGATACCAAAACAAAACAAAAAACAATAACTAGAACCGGAGATATGACATTTTAAACTTTTATGTGAAAAGAGTGCCAAGAAGAGCAAAGCACCACTTGTGTTTATCTGTTCACACTGAACCCAGGCAAAAATAAAAGTTCAGGCCGACCTCAATGGAGCACAGGTTTGATATAGGGACTAGATTTGTCCCAGTGGGAAGTTTGTCTTCTAACTCAATCCAGTTCCATGCAAGCATCCTCATTCGGAGCTTCATGTTGGTGGGGACAGTAAGGAGATAGCTGCTGATGTGAAGAGATGATTGCTGGTTGGAGCTTGTCTGCAAGGAGATCATTGTTGTCACGAAGAGCTGGTAATGGGTCATAGCGTGGCATTGGAGGGAAGCAAAGGTCAGTCATGGCTGATGCAAAGAGCACTGTCTGGATGAAGTTCAGAGTCTGTAGTGGGAAATTCACATTGGCAGTTGGATGTAGGTCCTATGTTGGCCTCGGTGAAGTCCACTCGGGTTCGCAAGGAGACCAGGGACAATTCTTTTTTGACATCAAGAGCCCAGAACCTTTGGATTTTCATCTGGAGTCAGTTCTTGTAGTTTGTCGGGTGGAGCAATACATTCTGTCACTTGTCAGCAGGCCAGGACCTGCTGTGGTACATCTTGTTAGGACTCACTCCAGCAGAGGCCAGCAACAGTGGCAGAAAAACCCAGCCTGACTTTCCTTCAGATGGGATAGGTCACTGGGATCATGCAGTCAGTAAAATGTGGCTTCCTGATTGACCCCTGTTTGCACTACATCCTTTTCTAGGTCAGGACCTCATTGGCCCCACACTTACCTCACTTTTTAACCTTTTGATGTTGAATGATGTTTACCCCATTGAATGGAAACATGCCATGGTATTGCCATTGAGTAAAAAGCCTTCTGCTTATCCTTTAGTCTTGTCCAACTAAAGACCTATCACGCTTCTTCCTTACCCAGGCAAAGTCCTGGAACATTTAGTCAACCAGTAACTTACCAGCTACCTTGAGTCTCAACATATGCTTGATACCTCACAATTTGGCTTTAGAGCCAATCATAAAACACAAACTGCACTCATTGCTGGCATGGACAGCATACACGTTATCATTAATAAGGGTTCTACTTTTCTCCTTTTAGATCACCCCACAGTGTTTGACAGGGTAGCACATGCCATTCCACTCAGGCACCTTTTCAATGCAGATATTTGTCATTCTGCTTTTCATTGGCTTAATTATTTCCTCACTCACCCGACCCAATCAGTATGTCTCCTGCAATTTCATTCTGAAGCTTCTAATCATCTTGTAGGATGCCAAAGTGAGCTTCCCTGAGCCCCACATTGTTTAATGTTTATATGACACCACTGGTATTTATCGTTGTATCTTTCATTTTTAATATTATCTCTTCTGTGATGATAATCATCTGATCCTTTCTCTCTCTGAAGAAACAGCAATTACCCTAATACTTGTATGTGCTATATGTCTGTGGTTCCTCACTGGTTGAGCTGTAGTTGCATGCAGTTAAATGGTGAGAAAACCAAGGTTTTCCTATTTGGTAGAGATACCTCTTTTTGGACCTCTGTCTGGTGGATCCCCAACAATGCCTTTCCCTCTCAACATTCGCAAGCAACCAAAATCCTGGTCAAAATTGTTGATGCAAGTAATCAGAGAAAGGCAGAACTCACTAAAAACAATGTTGATACTCTCCTTTTCTTGCCTAGAGAGGCCTCTGAGTCCTCACCCAGATACCTTATGTATCTGGGCTGGTTCAACATTGATAGTCAAGGGAGCTCTATATTTTCTTTTTAGGAGGGATCCACGAATAAAATTGACTAAAGGTGTCCCTTTGTCTCAGAATTTATTCTGAATTTATATTTGCAAGGTTTCCTGTACAGAGGACTGTTGTTACAAATACAGATTCTCCCAGAAGACAGCATTTGCCCATGCAAAGCCCTTGCATCCACAGGTATCTGATAGAGCCAGCTGTTTGAACTGCATGTTGAGGGCTGACACCTGGACGTTTGTGGACTGGAATTGTACATGGGGAGAAGGTTTTTTTTCCTTTCTGAGAAGATGGAGAGAAAACCTGAGCTGCCCATGGGAGGAAGGATGGAACAAGAGATCAGATAGACAAGATCCAAGTCCACTTCCCTTAAGAGTCCTTGATGAATATTGTTAACCCATGTTAACTTCTCCTTCAACCCCCCACCTCTCATCCTGCAATTAATTTTAATACATTCATCCTGTTGGTCAACTCCTGCCATTTAAACACCTTCTCTGTCTCTAAAATACACTAGTAATGTTACTCGTAGTAGTCTTATGGTCTCCACCTCCTCATGTAAGGGGATAGATAAACATTCTTCTACCACTGAGTGGAAAATCTGCTCGAACATGTGAATTGCATCCAGGTAGAGATTTCGACCCAAGTGTAGGCAGAAACACGTGTACAGAGATCTGCACATATATATTCCCCTGTGTGTTTACAGTATTGGACAAACTGAGCCATATATGCTTATGGCATTGAGAAAATAGTGTGCCCATTCATTTATGGAATAGTGTATATTGATATTTTTTGTCACTTCGCTATTTGAACAGCAAATGTGTTTAGGTCATTGAGCGTAATGTAAACGTCATGCAAGTTACTGTGCTCATGTTACTGTGCCTATGCCTAGGTAATGAATAGGCAGTTTTCCAGCGATGAATGAATTCATTTAAGGTGTTATGCAGCATCAACAGCCAGACATAAATAAGGGAAGGGGGTAAGAGGTAGCAAGAGAGATTAATTTTAGTAAACAGTACTATGTCTGAAGGGTGACCCATGAGCTTTGTGGCAACTGCACAGTGAAGAACTATTCTTGGATAACAAGTACTAAATAATGAGCAGTAGTCATGTCCAATGGAGGATGGGTCACTTGATTATACAGGCATAACCTTGATCTGTACAAAAATATAACTTCGTTCAACTTCATAGAGGTTAAGTCAAGGTTTACTCTTCCATGGCAAAGTCAAGTAGTAGGCTTCTTTTGAAATAGATGAAAAGGGCTTGACCTCTTACAAAGGAGCCCGCTTTGTTAACAAAACGCAAAGGGCATGTTATGCAGTAGGAAATACATATTTTAACTGTATTTCCTCCTTTTCTTTTCTATATTTGGACCTTGAAAGTCTGATATTTGGACTCATCAGAGGCTGGAGCCTGCTAAACAGCCTCCACTTGAATGTGGACTAAATAAAAATGTGTTTCGTTTAGATTGCCAGTTCATAATAGTAAGCCATCCTTAAATTTGTGCATGAGTTTTGCTCAACTGTGCAAAATAACATTTTGCGATGCAAGCTTGAAAGAGCTATTCTCCCCACTTGCGACTAAAAGAAGCATAATGTGCTTCAAAGTCCAAATATTGTGCCTCAGACTACAAGACTGTGTGCAAAGGAATGGCACCTGTTTGTGTTCAGAGTGGCACATTCAACAATTCAACAACATTTCGGCTTTAACCCTGTTCTAACTCTTCATCACAAAAATGCAGCAAATATCGAATTGACAGCAACTTGATAAATAAGTGTGATAAACTCGATGGGTGCATTGGATCTATTCTTGACAATGTTTCACAAGTTGTCATTTTGCAATTTCTATGAAACAGTATTAACAAGGAGCTAACACCCTTCCCTATTTCACCCCCCATTTAACTCGGACCTAATTGTCCCATTTCACACTTTATACCCCTAAGAGCCGACTTTATTATTGTATTCAAAGGCTTGCAGTACAGTGACAGCGGGATGGAGCACCCCTACACCCAGGACCTATATCCCTGTGAAAGGAAGCTATGTAAGTAAGTAAGTAAGTAAGTAAGTTCTTTATTGTTTAGGTTAATTAAAACCATTACAAAAAAAGCATTAAACAAGAAAATTAAAAGAAGAGTATAAAATGACAGTAGTTAAAACCAATCTAAAACGGGGAGGGGGGCATATTGTTCATAGCGGCTGGTTGCAGCCCGTGAATTCCTCTTAGCCAGCTACCTGGCATGTTTGTTTCCGTTCTACTAGTTTCAGGAATTTCACCAGCTTTCCATTTAACGGCAGAAGACCAGGATCGAAACAAGCAAGGACTGCTTGTCTGCGTGAGCGGATGCTCAGTTCGTTAAAGGCTGTTTTTAACAGAGCTACTCTCTCCTCATTCAGCTTCAAGCAAGTACATAGTAGGTGCTCTAAATCTTCGACCCCTGTTCCGCACAGCTGGCATCTGATCCCATAGTTCGTTCTCAGCCACGGTGGTAAGTGTGGAATGGCAGGTAGGATCCCTAGCCTATATTTAAAAAATTGTTCTTTTGTTTTCCAGCCATATCCTAGACCAAAATATGTTTGGAGCCCGGGAGTTTTGTATGTGCACAGAGTCATCCAGGCGTGACGCCTGTGAGAAAAGGTGGCTTTATCCACCACATGCGAATGTCTTTTTAAGCTCTTGTTCACTACGCGCTTAAATTGCGCATGCGATAGGGGGATCTCCCATAGTTCTTTCAGACCTGTGATGATCAGGGACTCCTCTAAGTACTTTTTCGCCGGTGTTCTCGAGGAGCTAATCAGGTATTGCCAGAGCTGTTGATTTAAGGTATTTTCTGGAGAATTCCTTATTTTGTGCCAGCACTTTATGTATGACCCTCTTCGTGCATGCATTTGGGTCATCAGACCAAATTCCAAACGAATCTGTGCCTGTGACGTGTAGGATGGCAGATTAAAAAGGAGTCTGTAGGCCTTTGATATGGTTGTGTCTAAAGGTTTTGCGTCGGTACCTCTTAGAGCCTCGCTACCATACGTGATTGTTGACTCTATTTTAGTTTTAGCCACTCGAAGCAGTGGCAATAGAGTCTCACCTGTCAGATTGGACTTTAGCTGTTTCAATGTCATGGTTATTAACAGCCCTTTCCTCTTAATGGCCTCTAGTTGGCTTAGATAGCGGCCTCCTTTATCAACTATGATCCCAAGATATTTATATTCCGAGCAGTTGGAGATTACTTTTGTGCCAAGGGACCAGGTGTGCAGCGTTTTGTTCCTGGTTATGGACAAGACTTTAGTCTTGTTGATATTGACTTCTAATAAGTTGTCATCGGCATATCCATGGAGTGTGTTAATCAGATTTTGAAGACCCACTTTCGTGTGGCTGACCAAGACCACGTCGTCAGCATAAGATATGCTTGGCAGTGCTTTGCCCCTAAGTCGGGGGGCGTGGGAATTGCAAGCCTCTAGTGCGGGTGGCAGGTCAGCTGTAAATGAATAAAAAAGGGTAGGGGCTAGCACGCACCCTTGCTTTAGGCCTTTTGCAGTTAGAATACGCCTAGAAAGGTGCGAGCCGTTCCCGAGCTTTACCTGGACCCAAGTGTCCATATGCAATTCAATCAGGAGGCTTAATAAGGACGAGGGAATCCCCCAAGTGGCTAGTTTCCGCCAGAGGATTCCTCGATTAACGTTATCAAAGGCCGCCTTAAAGTCCACAAAACAGAAGTGAAGAGCCTGTTTGGTCGCTCTTGCCTTATTAATAAGTAATGAAATGGCCACCAAATTTGTTGTTGTTCTGGTGTCTCTGCAGAATCCCGTTTGGCTGGATGGTATTAAGCCGTGGTTTGTTGCCCATTCTCGCAACTGAATCAATAAGAGGCCCGCAAAATATTTTGCCTCAATATCTTGGAGTGCAATCAGGCGATAGTTTTTTGGGAGTGTTCTATCCCCCGCTTTATAAATCCGGGAAATAATTGAGCCCCTCCATGAAGCAGGAAGGTACCCCGAGTTATTAACAGACATATAGAGGGGGATCAACATATCAGCCCAATATTCGGTTCAAGTTTAAAGAGGGCCGGCGGGATTTCGTTAGGCCCGGCTGCGCCATCTTTTCTACCTTTGGAAATTAATTTCCTAATTAGAACCGCAGAAGGTTCAAATTTGACATCTTCACATGGTGAGACTGTTTGTAATGGTCGGCACTCCACTGGAACCTGGTGTTCGCCTGTTTTTGCAACCTGTTGTTTAAAATGTTCTTCAAGAAAGGATTCCCAAGACGACTTGCTTATATAAGAAGTTATACCATTACTTTTTGAATTTAACAATTTGTTTATAATGGACCAAAACTGGGCGCTATTGTTGGCCTTGGAAGCATGATGGAGTTTTGCCCAGAAGTCTTCATCATTGGTTCTTTTGATTCCCCATTTCAACTTTTTGAGTTCAGCACGATGTTTATGAAGCTGCGCTAAAAGTATTCCATCTCCCGGGCTTTTCTTCAACTGCCTTAAAGATTTATTTATCACTTTTTTGTAGGATTTCATTGCCATTTTCTGGGTGCCTGAGATCTTCCTTGTGACACCGGGTGCAGATAGTGGGAAATGCCCTACGGTTGTTGAATAGATAGTTGCAAACTCAGTCGTGAATTTTTCCCATTCTACTACTGTGTTGCCAGAAGGGTAGTTTGCGTTGTTTAATTGGATTTTTGCAGCTTGTAATACCTCCACAGTATTTGCTACCGAAGTTTTAATTAATTTGAGATTTATAGTATGGCTATCATGCGGTCCCATTGGGTTTAAGAGTATGGCCTCAGGAAGGGCTCCTAGAATGACTTCTTGAGGGCGATGATCACTGTCGCCCTTGTCCCCTAAATTAAAGCCCAATACATAATGGAACAGTGAGATGGAGACTAGAGTGTAATCAATAGTAGAGATTGTCTTGCTTGAGGTAAATGAGGCTACAGACGGTGAGTCATCAGGAAATCTTCCATTTAGAGCTCTTAGACCCATATGTTCCAGATCTTCCAATAACGACTTTGCAAGCTTGGATGTTTTACATTGGCTGGTAAATACTTGGGTTGGTATATTCCAATGGTATGACTGTGCCTGAACGTCACTGTTTGCGGAAGACCCCAAGATGCATTGATTAAAGTCTCCAGACAAAATTAGGTTTATTGATGTTCGAGTAGTGACAACATGATGTAAATGGTCCGTTAGAAGTTTCCCCTCTTGTCTCTTGTTTTTTGGGTTGATGTAAGTGTTAGTCAGTTGGATCTCTTTCTTTTTCCCCCCAAAGTTAAGTAATATCTCTACTGTGTTTATAGCCGAGGAGTTAGTGGTTAGAGTCTGTGCATTACCAATAGTTGATATTTTGAGGTAAGTTGCTAGGCCTCCGGACAAACGGCCAAACTTACTTTTCCTTATTGCTGCGGAATGGTAGCAGGTGTAACCCTCTAAGTGAACTGGCTCTTCCAGCCATGTCTCCTGGAGAAGGATGATGTCGAATGATTTCACATATTAAAGGAAATCAGTATCCCCTGCTTTGTTATTAAGCCCGTTTATGTTCCATGACAATAATTTGAGATGCAGTGCGTCTGTGCGCAGAACAGGCTCTGTTGGATAACCTTGTCATTGAGGATTTATTATTGTATTACATATTCTAAAAAGCCGATGTTCAATCGTGTGATACGAGTTGGCGGACCTTGAGGTATTTGCCACAGCTGACGCCTGAGCTGCTTTTGGAGAATGACCCAATGCGCCCCTCAGCACAGACCTTGTCATTGAAATTGTGGTGGATGGTTGCTGCTTGGGCCTCTCAAGCAAGGGCAACGGGTATCCTATGTTATAGTAAACGACTGTGTTGATCCCCCATGTTTTAAGGAGACCTTGCTCATCAAGGATTTTATTAACAATTTCAGGCGAAATCCATGTAGCCTTTGTTGCCTCATTCCCATCCAACCTATCAGTTCTTATGAATTCTATAGAGAGCAGGTCTGCTGAAGATAAGTCATTTAGCGCTGGTATGGTGTTAAGTAGACGTAACAGATTTCTTCTGTTTAGGATGTCAAATGGGCCCTTTGATTGGTACTCAGGAGTGAAAAGGATGCTAGTCGGAAGCTTTTTAGAAACATGCATGGGAACAGTTATCTGGTTGTTAGGGACTTGAGTTCTTAGATTGTTATAGTCAGACTCGGGCAAGAAACCAATAGGATTGTCTCCAGAAAGAGAAATTAATGGAACAGGCACAGAAGGAGCTGTGGTGATGCTTGCTATAGTGGAGGAGAGCTTAATTTGGGGAGTCGGGGGTCGCGGTTCCGTCATTTCTGTAGGGCGGGACCTTTCACAGAGGGACATAGTTGGATCATCCTGTACATGATTGATGATCTGATTTGACTGTACCATTCCAGGCTGAAATGTTCGAAGTGAAGTGAGAGGGGTCCCATCAATCTGTTTATTAAGACCATGCTTGTCCATCATCTTCTGCTTATCGATGTTCTCGCCAGGTGAAACTCTGCCGTCCTCCAACGTGGACGCCGCTATATTTGCTATCACATGTATTCCGTTGGAGGAAGGACTGGAGCCTTTAGAGAGTGGATCGCTACTAAGGTTGCCTACTGTGTTAGGTCCCATGACCTGCTGTTCAGGTCTTTTTCCTTGCTTAAAGAGTGGATAAACTTCTGGCATACTTGTTAATGTTAGTTTTTTCCGGCCTTTCCTTTTCTGCTGACGTCGCCCTTTCGCATTGAGGGGCGGCTTGTTGATATTTGGGGGAGGAGTGGAACAAGTTGATGTGTGAGCCAGTTCCGGCACCAAAGACCCCGACGGCGACACCAGTAAAGTTTTTCCAGAGGGGTTTGGTGTAATTGACCCTCCTGTTGGTACTGCATGGAGGGCTGTTTCAGCCGGATTGATCCACTGAGGCCTTGCGATTGTCTCTTTCGGCAGCCCTTCAATTAAACAAGATACAATTTCTGGAAGTACTGCTAGTTTGTCAATAATGGGACCGCAACTACATGCCAACTTTGCCTCCTGCTGGGCTCTGCTGATCAACGAGTTTAAGTTGGCCGAGTTTGTCGTCTATCCGCCCGACAAAGACAGCCAAGGTGTCGAGTAGAGTCAGCTGTAAATCCATTTTGTCGGATTGAAAATGAAGAGTATCAACAGTTCCTTGCATAGTGTTGAGCAAGATGTCCCACGTGTTTGATACTTCAGATCTTGTTGATAGCCCCATACCAGTGGCCCCTTTGTTGGGAGTTGAAGACAGTGAAGACTTCGGTAAGGAGGTTGAATTTGAGGAAATGCCCTCCTGGATTAGGCCCCGTTCAGTGGCCTCAATTTTGCTGATTGATTCCACTATTGGCGGAGATGGATTAGTGCCCGTGGTCGGGATGTATGCGGCAACTAGATCGGCCCATTCTTGTGAGCCCAAGTAGGTTGTATTGGCAAGGCCCTCACTCGCAAGTTTTGGTGAGTTTCCCACACCCTCCTTGCAATGGCCTAGCTGGTCTTGTACATATCCTTCAGGGGACTGTGAATGGGGGCTTTTACTGTCAAATTGCCCTAAATGACTGTTATCTGCAATCGGCAGGTTGTTTAAGTTCCCTGGACCATCGCTATGTAGGGCTACTTGCCATTGTTGAACCTCACTGCCACTGCTGGTGATAAAATTGGGCGGAGGATGCTTTTGTATCTGAGAGATTTCACATGGAGACGAGACTGTTAGTCCATGCGAAGAATTAAGATCCGTAACAGAGGAGAATAAATGGAGAACAGACGTGGCCCCCTTGTCTCCTGCCAGGCGCACTGATGGTGTGCACGTGGCCATGTAAGAGGACTTCCTGTCAGCCGAGGCCCCTGTTTCTCCCGCTGTCACTGAACTCAGTACAGGTTGATCGACCAATGTCAGAGAGTGAGGTGAAGTATGACTGGCTTAGTCCAAAGATTGAACAGTATACGGATCAACCGGAGATAGAGGAAGAAGTGAATCCTGGAGGCCCGGAATTTTCCCACTAGTCGAGAAGATGGTGGAAAATGGATCCTTCAAAAAGTTGAATTTTGATGTAATCTTCGGTTGTCGAAGAGTAGGACGAGGAATCGCTGCTGGTAAGCCTTGATCGCTAGACACACTGGGTTCTCCTTGGGGGCTGCCTTCTTTAACAATTTCTGTTTCATTAGTGCTCGATGCGATCTCCAGCGTTGCTTTCAACTTTTTTTTGGTTCTAGGCTTCGGCTTGGTCTCGAGCTGGACCCTTTTCGTGCCTGACCTCATGCTAAGTTTGATGGATCGCTGCGGAGATGTCAGAAATCAAAAGTCAAAAGTCAAAAGTCGGAAGTGATCACACACCACTCCAGGGGGAGTAGGAGGACAGAATGTTATGGTACTAGGTGATCTGTAAGTCGATATGTTTATCCTGTGGTTTAGAGAGAAAAGTGATTCACAGTGAGCTGCAGGGGCTGCTTTAATTTAATAGCTGACAGGATGCTGTTAGGTGCAGAGTGCAGAGTAAAGATAGTCCGACATTAAAGGGGGGGACTGGGAAAAGACCACTGACCTCCCTTTTGCTGATGCGTCGTCGTCAATGGTAGTATCTGGTAGTATCTGGAAGGTCAGCCAGCTACTCCATGAAACTTTCTTTCTTTGTGGTTATATAGGCTAGTTCTCACAAACATGGAACAGTCCTCCATTTACAGCACAGAATAGGTGGCAGCTGTGACGTTTATGGGAAGCAAGACTGGACTGGATTGGGACAGAGTTTGGGGAGATATGTAGAGCAGAAGAAGGCAAATAGGGGTGCTGACTTTTATAACTGTTTCAGTGTAAATGACTATTGGTGAGCTAGCTATTACAGTAAATTCCCATCTGAAACAAAAACCGAGATAGAATAAATACTAGAATTCTATGTTGATTTGTTTAAAGATTGTCAATAATCTCAGACTGAGTTCACTTTTTAAAAACTTATGCCTGATTGAACCCTCTCAAGAAGGGGTTTGACTGGTACAGATGAAGCAAATAATACTGTTTGCAATGCTTAACAAGTTCTTATTTCCTTGGCAGAGGACTGTTTAGTGAAACATAGGGATGTATTAAGGTTCTGGTTGCGAAAAGCGGTCACAGTTTCCAGAGACCAGAACCTTATTTTGTGAACCAACCTATGTACTAATAGGTAGATTTGCAAAATAAGAATTCAGAGCGAGTCGAAATCTGACCTACCTAATTAATATTAATTACTAAGGTCATAAATTGAGACTTACTTCATTTGGTCATATCATAGGGATTGTGTTCTAAAAGGGTCAGCAAACCACCATGCCTGTGACTATTTTTAAATAAAGTATTAATTCTTTAAAGCAGCCTGATTTTCTTAAGTGTTGCTTTAAAAAAAGTGTTCTTTTCTGAAAGATTCTCTGGCTGTTAAACTTTGCAAACTTTTTAAACAATTCACACCTTGGGAGCTTGTAACTTTTTAATGGTTTGCAACAAGAATTCCAGTTACAAACCACTGATGCATCTGGTGCTGATTTGATATTCAGAAGGGATGCCCAAAACACAACAATTCCAATTACTGATTCAGTATCCAGTTGCAAACTCTTTATAGGAGCTGGTAAAAATCTTAAATTTGTTTGGTACATGATCAAACATTTTTTGCAATAACAAACACCGAATTGGGGCCTTTGCAACCACAAAACTGTTACAAAAGGGGGTGGTGATGGCTTGGCAGTTCGGGCTGGACTGTTCCCATGAGGCACAGGGTCAGACTGATTTGCATATGGCCATGTCTGAACTGGGGTGGCGGAGTGAGCTGAAGAACGGTGATGGATTAAACCCAGATCAGTTGACTGGGGGTGAGTGTTTGTATTGTCAACGCTCCGTCCATCATCACCTTTGATTTTTCTTTGCAACCACAAAACTACCCTGCAAATCGGCCCCTAGTCCTTGCTTTGTTTTAAATCATTGGGCCTAGAAAGCAGCTCCAGTGGTTAAAAATAATAGTTTCTCACTGACCGAAAAGGACACAGGACTCAAGGTTATGCCAAAAAATGTGCTTACCTTGATGGAACTTTTTTCTTGGAAGCTGAAGAGGGAAAAATGTCCCGGTCAGGACTCACTCCTATCTCCTAAGATACGTCAAGTTTGGAGAAGTTTTTCGTAGTGCCCCTTTAAAGATGCAGTTTGGGAAATTGAACAGTGATATTGGGTCACTGTGCTGTATCTTGTGTGACTTTTCCCCTAATACATGATCCTCCGGAAGGGGCTGATAGGTTTGTCTTAACCTCTACTCTTGTTCCTGTGGGAAGTTAGCCTGGTATATGATGTCCACAATTCTAGTGGGCACCTTGCACCAGTCTAAACGACCCTAATTGATGGTGGTTGTAAAGTCAACCTTATAGACAAGCTATCCTAGTGGTAGCATGGGCCAGCAGTCTTAGGCTAAAACTTCAGAGAGCATGTGAAGCAAGCTGTTTTACCAATTATAATCCCTTGAATACCAAATGAAAGGACACCACACAAGGTATATATCAAATATGTATGTATTTATTTCTAACACAATCCCTCTGAACTCTTTATGAGGTCAGAGATCAAAATACATCATAAGTTATTCATTAAGCATACTATAAGTTGCACAAATACAGTTCTGCCCTAGGGACCTCACAAACCATATACTAAGTAAGTGGTATAAGGACCACTTCAAGAATAGTGAATAGGCCTAGGGCCTAGGCAATCGCTGGGGCTACACTGAGCAACCAAAGGTTAGGAAGTAGGAGACCCACGGGAGACGAGTGCAGTGTGGGAACACAGTCGCGAGTTACCGTTGACTTATAATGAAGAACGTAGAAGTTACAAAGTTACTGATTAGGGCACTTCTGGATGGACTACGACAAAACCCCTTTAAACTGGGACACTTGGATAGTCAATACCCATGGGAGCACCGGAGTACTCGAGTTACCTCACCCAGGGAAGCCGGGTGCATAGGTGTATTTTCGTGTCGGGTTTTGTCGATCCTTTCAATGGAGATCTGCAAAAGAAGTGCTGCAGGCGGCCAAAGGAAGAGTGTACGGGTGGATCCAAGGGTGGATCGAAGAACTGAAGAGCCTGAAAGCAGAGGGGACAGAGTCTGGGTCACTAGCCAGTGACCAGGAAGGAACCAGGCGATGTTGTGATGCAATCAGGTGAAGAGGAGAAGCTTGTCTCTGCAGCCACGAGGACCAGGAGGTGTCGACGATGACGAGGAGCTGGATTCGAGCTGTGCCACAAAGGATCTAGTTGACTGCGGTGTCGGTATCCTGATTGGACCCAACAATCCTTGGCAAACGCAATCCACACAGGAAGTGAAGATTGGCTTCCGGTCAAACCAGCAAGGTCTGGGGAGCTTCTCCTTGGTAGGGAAGCTGGAGCAAGCCTGGAGCAACCATGCCAGTGGTGTAAATTCAAAGGTTCACCTTTAGAAGGCTCACTAGCCAACGGACTAGCAACCAGGAAGACGCGTCGAGTTGAAATGCAGGAGCAGGCCCCACGCAGCACTCGTGGAGGGTGGAGGGCTGAGCTTTGGTGCAAATGGCACTCGGGTCTGGGCTTCTCGTACCCCAATGCACAACTGCGAGGGTGCCTCGGTAGTTGCACAGTTAGCAAGATGCAGGATGTCCAGGGTGTCCGGTCCCACGTCTCTCGTGTCTGCCACGGGTCTCAGCTTTGCTGTGGATGGTGGTCGGAGTCAGAGAAGTCTGAGAGTCCAGTTCCTGAGTTGCTGACTTTTCGGGATCCGTCGGGATCGTCGACAAAGCAGACAGGCAAGTTACTGGTGGTGCCTGTTTGCACAGGGTGGTCACTCCTTGACAACAAGGGAGATGTCTTCAGTCTTCTAGTAGGTATAGAATGTCGAAGGTCCAAGAGTATCATTTCAGAGTTTAGTTCCAGGATAATCTAATGATTTTAGGGGCTGGATTACCTGCTAGGTCACTCCTATGGGTGGACCTGAGAAGGGAGTGGTTACACCCATTTCCCTTTGTCCAGTTTCGCGCCAGAGCGGGGCTGGAGTGCCCCAGCAACTGGTTTGAAATAGGCTATGCATGGAGCACCTTGTGTGCCCCAGGCAGTGTCTGGAAAAGCATCTTTCCATTCAACCCACCCTGCCCCAATACACTACAGGCTGTCTGGGGAGTTGCTAGCACCTCCCTCGACAGGAAACCTATTGTCCAGGCCTCCCTTGCTGGAGTTTCCCCCAGCTGCAGGAGGTCAGACTCGTGTCTGTGGCAGCAGCATCCATTTTGTGATGCTGAGGCTCTGTTTAACTTTAACCGGCTAAAGCAGTAACATACATGTCTTTTCCCTCTATAATGGTGGAATGCTGTCCCGCCGCCAGAATTGGCGGGGGTAGTATTCCAAAGTGTTTGACACCTTACACAACATGTTTTGATGAAGCCAACCCAAAGTTAGCATTAACCGCGAGGATTATAATGCACTTAAGAGTATATGGTATGGCTATATCATAGAACAGCTATAAGGACATGGGGGCCGATTCACAGAACTAACTTAAGACAAAATCCTAAACTTACTACTTTTAGTATTCACAGAAGTTAGGATTTTTTCTTAAGTTTGTCTTAAGACAAACTTACGACAGACTTAAGACAAACTTAAGACAAAATCCTAACTTAAGTCTGTCTTAAGTCTGTCTTAAGACAAACTTAAGACAAAATCCTAACTTCTGTGAATACCAAAAGTAGTAAGTTTGGGATTTTGTCTTAAGTTAGTTCTGTGAATCGGGCCCATGGTTCCGAAAGCTGCAGAGGGGCTCAGCTCATGCTAGGGCACCCTCTCACATAAAATTAAGCACTCTGCCTCCAGGATTGTTAAGGCCTGCCATAGGAGTGACTAATAGGTTACTATGTATCTATATATAAGGTAGCTATAGATATACTATATCTAAGTAAGGGGTGATTACACCACCTTACCCAACTGAGTGATCAGCCTGTGGTGTCAGTTTGGATAGCCAGCCAGGGGTGGCATAATACATGCTGCAGCCCCTGGTAAGCCTTGGATGCACCTATGCCCTGGGTACCTGGGGTACACTATACAGGGACTCACAGAGGTGACCCAATACCCAATCAGGTATGTACCTAAAGTACATGGTATCAATTTAGAGAGAGAACAGCTGGGCTCTGGGTCTGATTAACAGGCCCACAGCCACACTAAAGTCGAAAAACCAGAGAATCACAGCAAAAAGTGGGGGTGACCATAGGAAGCAGACCCTACTCTCCTACACCCCCCCCCACCCAAACGTAGGGACATTAAACTAACCTTGACCAGTTGAGTCTTCATGTTCTAAGTGTAAATATCTGGAGAGTCCATCTGCATTTGCATGGTCAGTCCCAGGTCTATGTTCCACTGTAAAGTCCATCCCCTGTAGGGAAATGGACCACCTAAGCAGTTTGGGATTTTCACCCTTCATCTGATTTAGCCACAAGAGGGGCTTATGATCTGTCTGAATCTTGAAGTGAGTACCTAACAAGTATGGCATCAGCTTCTTCAGGGCCCAAACCACAGCAAAGGCCTCCCTCTCAATAGCTGACCAACGTTTCTCTCTAGGGGTCAGCCTTCTGCTAATAAAAGCTATTGGCTGGTCTTGACCATCTTTATTTAATTGTGAAACAGCACCCACACCCAATTCAGAAGCATCTGTTTTGACAATGAATTCCTTGGAGTAGTCTGGACTTTGCAGAATAGGTGCAGTGCACATGGCCTGCTTCAGGTCATCAAATGCCTTTTGACAGCTTACTACCCACTGAACTTTCTTTGGCATTTTCTTGGAACTCAAGTCATTAAGAGGAGTCACAATGGATCCATAGTTCTTAACAAACTTCCTGTAGTACCCAGACAGGCCCAAGAAAGCTCTGACCTGTGTCTGGGTGGTGGGAGGAGTCCAGTCCTTTATGGTCTGGATCTTGCTCTTCAATGGTTGAACCTGACCTCCACCTACCAGGTAGCCCAGTTATACAACCTTGCTCTGCCCTATCTGGCACTTAGTAGCCTTGATAGTTAGGCCTGCCTTCTGCAGGGCCTCCAAAACATTCTTCAGGTGGATCAGGTGATCTTCCAAAGAGGAGCTAAAGACAGCAATACCATCAAGATAAGCTGCACAGTAGTCATCCAGACCTGAGAGGACTTGGTTCACCAACCTTTGGAATGTGGCAGGTGCATTCTTTAGACCAAAGGGCATTACCACAAATTGATAATGACCTCCTGGGGTTGAGAATGCTGTTTTGGCTTTTGAATCATCAGCTAGTCTGATCTGCCAGTAGCCACCTGTCAAGTCAAATATACTCAAAAACTTGGCAGAAGCCAATCTGTCAATGAGCTCATCTGCTCTTGGTATTGGGTGGGCATCTGTCCTAGTGACAGCATTCCGGCCTCTGTAATCCACGCAAAACCTCATCTCTCTCTTACCATCTTGGGTGTGAGGTTTAGGCACAAGGACTACATGACTGGCCCAAGGGCTCTCTGAGGGCTCAATGACTCCCAACTCCAATATTTTTGGGACCTCTGTCCTGATACAGTCCCTGACATGGTCAGGTTGCCTGTAGATTTTACTCTTCACAGGCAGACTGTCACCAGTGTCCACCTCATGGGTGCCCCAGCTTGTCTGACTTAGAGTCAGTGAAAACATATGTCTGTATGACTGGAGAACTTGTCTGCAGTCCCTTTGTTGCTGATCAGTGAGGCTGCCTGCCAAGGCTACACCATCAACTGACCCATCATCAGGGTTCTGAGAAAGCAGGTCTGGGAGAGGGTCACTCTCCTCCTCCTGTCCCTCATCTGTAGCCATGAGCAAGCCCACGTCTGCCCTGTCAACATATGGTTTAAATCTGTTGACATGAAGCACCCTGTGGGGGCTCCTGGGAGTTCCAAGATCAACCAAATAGGTTACCTCTCCCTTCTGTTCAACAACAGTGTGGGGTCCAGACCATTTGTCTTGGAGTGCTGCTGGGGCCACTGGCTCCAACACCTACACTTTCTGCCCTGGCTGGTAAACAGTCAGTACAGCCTTTTGGTCATGCCAGGCTTTTGGAGTTCCTGGCTAGCCTCAAGCTTTCTGGATGCCTTTTTCATATACTCAGCCATCCTGGAGCGGAGACCAAGTACATAATCCACAATGTCTTGTTTAGGCTTTTTGAGAGGTAACTCCCATCCTTCCTTTACCAGACAAAGAGGTCCTCTTACAGGCTGCCCAAACAGAAGTTCAAAAGGGCTGTAGCCAACCCCCTTCTGTGGGACCTCTCTGTAAGCAAACAAAAGGCAGGGCAGAAGGATGTCCCATCTTCGCCTAAGCTTTTCAGGTAAACCCTTGATCATGCCCTTTAAGGTCTTGTTAAATCTTTCAACTAGACCATTGCACTGTGGATGGTAGGGCGTGGTGAACTTGTAGTTCACTCCACACTCTTTCCACATAGCAGTCAAATATCCAGACATAAAGTTTGCACCTCTGTCTGAGACAACCTCCTTCGAAAAACCCACTCTTAAGAAAACTCCCAGGAGGGCTCTTTCCACAACAGGTGCTGTTGTGGTCCTTAGGGGATTAGCTTCTGGGTATCTGGTGGCATGATCCACTACCACCAGAATAAACCTGTGCCCAGATGCTGTTTGAGGGTCCATTGGGCCAACAATGTAAATCCCAACTTTTTCAAAGGGGGAACCCCCACCACAGGTAGTGGTATAAGGGGGGCCTTGGTGGTGCCACCTGATTTGCCACTGGCTTGGCAGGTGACACAGGAGCGACACAACTCCTTGTTATCTTCTGACTTGTGGGGCCAGTGAAAGTGAGGGACAAGCCTGTCCCAAGTCTTGTTCTGGCCAAGATGTCCTGCTAAGGGAATATCATGGGCTAATGTAAGAAGGAAGACCCTGAATGCCAAAGGTATGACCAACCTCCTGGAAGCACCAGGCTTTGGGTCTCTAGCCTCTGAATACAGGAGCCCTTCATCCCAATACACTCTATGGGTTCCATTAGCATTCCCAGCAGCCTCAGCAGCAGCTTGCTGTCTGAGGGGTTCAAGAGAAGGGCAGTCCATCTGCGCCTGCCTCAGATCTGCCCTTGAAGGTCCCCCTGTCCCAAGAAACTCAACCTGATCAGGCTCAAGCTCTTCTGGGACAGTTCCTTCTTGGGTCTCACAATCAGCTTCCTTGGAAGGCTGATCCTCATCCTGAGGCAAGGGGAAGGCACTGCCTTAACCCTACTGCTCTTTCTCTTGGTAGGCAACTGGCCCATTATTTCAGGATCCAGGACCTGTTCAGTTTTGTACTTTTTGGCCTGTGACCTGGTCACAGCAAGGACATGTGCTGTTATACCTAACATTTCTGCATGAGTCCTATACACCACTTCAGACCACACTGAAGATTCTAGGTCATTGCCAAGCAAACATTCTACAGGGAGGTCTGAACTAACAACAACTCTTTTGAGGCCAGTTACCCCTCCCCAGGAGAAATTAACAATTGTCATACTATGGGTGGTAGTGACATTGCTTGCATTGGTCACTAGGTAATTGTCACCTAGTATGATCTGTCCAGGGTCCACAAAGTTAGGTGTCACCATGGTGACACTGGCATATGTGTCCCTGTAGGCCTGAGCCACTTTGTTATTAATTAAAGGAGTCTGTCTGTACTTGCCCAAGTTACTGGGGCTCACAGTAGAGGACATAGCCATGTCCACATCACAGACAAGAACAGCTTGAGTTGGTATTCTGACTAGGCCAGAATCCATCTCAGTTCCCAGGGTCAACCCTACTACACCCTTCTGTTGAGAACTACTAGGGGGAACAGTTGCCTTGGGGGCAATGGTGGTTGGAGCTGCCTCTTTCTTGGTGCAATCACTGGTCCAGTGAGTATTTACCTTACATACTTTGCACCATGGTTTCTTAGGACCTTCTTTCTTTTTTGCAGGGTGGGAACCTCCACCATTAGAAGCTTTTTGGGGACCTTGAGAAGACTTCTGGTCTTTTGCTTTCTCCCCACCCTTTTGGTATTGCTTCTTCTGATCACCACCTTGGTTCTGTACCTTCTGCTTCACGCTGGTTCTGACCCATTTGTCTGCCTTATTTCCCAATTCTTGGGGAGAGGTCAGATCAGAGTCAATCAGGTGTTGATACAAAAACTGGTTCTGACAGTTGTTAAGTATTTGTTCTCTCATGTTCAAATTATACAATCCTGTATAGTCATTAACTTTACTGCCCAGTAGCCAGCCTTCCAGAGCCTTAGTAGCACAATCTACAAAGTCAGTCTAGTCCTGAGTCTGTGTCTTCTGGGTGTCTCTGAACAGCAATCTGTACTGCTCAGAGGTTAAGTCAAACTCATCTATTAGAGCACTCTTCAGGACATAGTAGTTGTCAGCATCCTGTTCACTTACTTTCAGGAGCTTATCTCTACCTTTGTATGCAAAGGAGAGCCATAAGATTGCTGCCCACTGATTTTGGGGGACCTGCTGTACTTTGCAAGCCCTCTCCAAAGCAGTTATCCATTTGTGGATGTCATACCCAACCTGATAGGGAGGGGCAATCTTATTCAGGGTTCTATGGTCATGAGATTTTTCCCTATCTCTAGGTATATTGCTGCCACCAGTGGGTTCTAACCCACTTAACTTTTTCTCTCTTTCAAGAGCCAGGGTCTCTTTTGCAAGGGCAATTTCTTGCCTCTTGATCCTAAGATTTACTTCCTTCATCCTAGCTTTATGCTCTCTCCTCTGAGGGGAAGTCATCCTCCTTAGAGCAGAGGCATCAGACCCTACTGATTTATCAGAATTCTCAGAGCCACTGGACAGTGACCTGTGCCTTCTGTGTCTCCTGGTAGGCTTACTTGGAAAGGTAGGAGGGGACCCACCAAGGCCCTCTCTATCCCCAGATAGTCCTGTGTTGCCCAGGATAGGTTCAGCAACCTCATCCTGTTCAGAATCCACCTCCTCATCAGATAGTGCTGGATGTTCCCCAACATTCTCCTCTGTGGATGGATGCCCCCCCTCTCTACTACCTTGGTTATCTATGTCTGATGCATTTTCTGTATCATGAGCCACTAAGATATCTACCAAGTGATTGAAGGTTGGACTCTGTCCTTGTCTCAATTTTCTGACTGCACACAGGCTTCTCAGCTCATTAAAAGTGAACGAGTCATACTTAGAGGGCACCCTCTGGGTGTCTTCTTAAAGAGGTCCACTAGGGCCTGCTTCCAAGGACATTTTCTAGTGAGGTGTGATGTGTGCACCTACCTACACTTAATGGTTTCCTACTAGTACCTCTCTAGGAGTTGTAGTCAGGGTGTGCTAAGCCCTTTCCTCTACAACTGCTGAGTTCGGTAGAACTTAAAGTATTATAAGAACTTGATTTCTATGTACCTACAGGTACCTTAATGTGATCTTTCAGATGATATCTTAAGATTATATGGTAAAACAACAGCAAGCTCTTATCCCATCAGCTGCACACCAATGTGAGAAGTTAGCCTGGCATATGATGTCCACTATTCTAGTGGGCACCTTGCACCAGTCTAAACGAACTTTATTGATGGTGGTTGTAAAGTCAACCTTATGGACAAGCTATCCTAGTGGTAGCATGGACCAGCAGTCTCAGGCTAAAACTTCAGAGATCATGTGAAGCAAGTTGTTTTACCAATTATAGTCCCTTGAATACCAAATGAAAGGACACCACACAAGGTATGTATCAAATATATATGTATTTACTTCTAACAAAACCCCTCTGAACTCTTTATGAGGTCAGAGATCGAAATACATCACAAGTTACTCATTAAGCATACTATAAGTTGCACAAATACAGTTCTGCCCTAGGGGCCTCACAAATCATATACTAAGTAAGTGGTATAAGGACCACTTCAGGAATAGTGAATAGGCCTAGGGAATGTATGTATTTGTATTTCGATTTATATAGCGCACGAATCACCCAGGGGTCTCAAGGCGCTTGCTTAGGGAACCCGTCCTGGTATTCCCCTGTGAGATACCCCGGCAGGGTATCCACAAGGTGAAAGCCAGGCATCCCGCCGCGAGGGGCCGTAGTGGAGATTAAGCAAGCTATTGCCCAGAGTCGCAGAGTGTGACCCCGTGAGTCGAGTAGGCACCGGAGCGAGAATTGTCGAGTCCGTGGAATTTTGAGCCCGAGACCCACCGAGGCGGGGAATCGAACCCTGGTCCACGGCCGATCTCAGCTTCCGGGTCTGCCGCCTCTAACCACTGAGCCACGCTTCTCCACAATCGCTGGGGCTACACTGAACAACCAAAGGTTAGGAAGTAGGAGACCCACGGGAGACGCGTGCAGTGTGGGAACACAGTCGCGAGTTACCATTTACTTATAATGGAGAACGGAGAAGTTACAAAGTTACTGATTTAGGGCAGTTCCGGATGGACTATGACAAAACCCCTTTAAACTAGGACACTTGGATAGTCAATACCCATGGGAGCACGGGAGTACTCGAGTTACCTCACCCAGGGAAGCCGGGTACATAGATGTCTTTTCGTGTCGGGTTTCGTCAATGCTTTTAATGGAGATCTGCAAAAGAAGTGCTGAAGGCGGCCAAAGGAAGAGTGTCCGGTTGGATCCAAGGGTGGATCGAAGAACTGAAGAACCTGGAAGCAGAGGGGACAGAGTCTGGGTCACTAGCCAGTGGACCAGGAAGGAACCAGGCGATGTTGTGATGCAATCAGGTGAAGAGGTGAAGTTTGTCTCTGCAGCCACGAGGACCAGGAAGTGTTGAAGACAACCAGGAGCTGGATTCAAGCAGTCCCATGAAGGATCTAGTTGACGGCGGTGTTGGTATCCGGATTGGACCCAACAAGCCTTGGCAAACGCAATTCATGCAGGAAGTGAAGATTTGCTTCAGGGCAGACCAGCAAGGTCTGGAGAGCTTCTCCTTGGTAGGGAAGCTGGAGCAAGCCTGGAGCAATCAGGCCAGCAGTGTAAATTCAAAGGTTCATCTTCAGAGGGCTCACTAGCCAACGGGCTAGCAACCGGGAAGACGCATCGAGCTGAAATGCAGGAGCAGGTCCCACGCGGCACTCATGGAGTGTGGAGGGCTGAGCTTTG
This sequence comes from Lissotriton helveticus, assembly GCF_964261635.1. Lineage (NCBI taxonomy): Eukaryota > Metazoa > Chordata > Amphibia > Caudata > Salamandridae > Lissotriton > Lissotriton helveticus. The sequence goes on along the minus strand of NC_136070.1, from coordinate 1,162,469,254 downwards.
GTGCAAATGGTGCTCGGGTCTGGGCTTCTCGTACCCTAATGCACAACTGCGAGGGTGCCTCGGTAGTTGCACAGTTAGCAAGATGCAGGATGTCCAGGGTGTCCGGTCCCACGTCTCTCGTGTCCGCCATGGGTCTCAGCTTTGCTGTGGATGTGGGTCGGAGTCAGAGAAGTCTGAGAGTCCAGTTCCTGAGTCGCTGAGTCTTTGGGATCCGTCGGGAGCGTCGACAAAGCAGACCGACAAGTCTGGTGGTGCCTGTTTGCAGAGGGTGTTTATTATAAAAAAACAAGGGTCCTAAGGCTGACTGGATTAAACACACAATGAGGTTATAGACTTGAATCAGTACTATATCTGCAATTCCTGTACCCAGCCGGGTCAGGAAGTTTTATTCAATACAGTAAAAAATTAAGTGACCTTGAAGAGGGCCAAATTTAAGCATTTGATAGGGTACAAGCCTGTACCTATCCAAGAGTGAACAAACATACAGTTTAGAGAAAGGTAAAGATAGAGAAGACAAAAAATAGCAGGCATAAAACGTTGGAGCCACCTGTCATTTGCAAATGGTTAAATAATAAGGCAAGTTTAGACAAACAGTCACTACAATAAAAATGAGCTCAGTGGATATATTGCAGAACTGTTTAAACTGTCGACGACGTTTCGATCCCCTAGCTCCTAATGAACCGGGATCATCATCAGGACTTTGTGATTAGTTGCCTGTTTTAGTTTGACGCGCCTGTGGAAATAAGGGACGAGAGGAAAGAAACAACAATATAAGGCAGAAATCTCAAAATGCAGGGATTATTTAAAACGTGCACCATATGTCTAGCCAGTTTCATAAATGTACCACATGCTTGTCTCTAATTCTGTATACAGCAGCACCAAACACAACATCACCAGACTGCGTGTACATATGTTGACAATAGTGGCGGAGAACACGTCGTTGTGCTGGCTGTTGGTAATTAAAAGTCAAGGTGCACGGGCAAGTGTCGAAGTACGTTGTATTACATGGACCACGGTGATCTAGGCTGGTACTGGAACACGTCGCAGTGGTTAAAATTAAGATTCGTGCGTGAGTTGTGAACGTGTGCGTGATATGGTTGCGCCTATGTAGAACATAGGGTGTGACGGTCATTAACAATACTGGTTTAGGATTCAACGGTGCGGATTAAAGGACCTTACGTATAGTCATATATGGTGGGTGCACATAACATTGGTGGATTATCGAATCGGCGCAGTGCTGAGGCTTCCACATGTTGGGAGCCGATCAGTATGCTGACTGTCAGGGTCCAGAGTTAAACGTGGGTTGGCCCTTTTGGGTTTTACGATGCTCCGCTTGGCGCTTACTTGAAGCGACTCGTTTGACACCTAGAAACAGTGATAATTGTTAAGTAACATGCTGGCCCTCGGAGTGAAGGAGGTGACGCGATGAGGGAATAGTAGTTACCTTGTGCTAGGGTCTCTATGCCGGAATGGGGATCCAGGAGATCTAGAAACCTGGTGGGTGTCCTCCTGATAGGGGGGTACGATTAGGAGTATGGTTCTCCAGTTGCTTAAGGGTGCCACTGCTGGGCGCCGATTCCTCCAGGATAACTAAAAGAATAAAAGGAATCTCAAACAGGGCAGTTGGCAAGAAGCCGGTCTTGCTCTAAAATGCCGAGGGGCGTGGTGTGCTTACCTTCCGTAGTTTTTAGGTAGCGTGAACTCGGTCAAGCTCCACAATCGGGCGATGTGCCGAGCATTGGTGGACACAATGGTCGTTCACCAAGACAACACGGGAATCCGTTGGGGCTATCTGTGAAGCCTGATGTCTGTGTACGATATAGTGATTAGCGGCGTGTAGACAGCGAAAGAGGACTTAAGATTGACGAGGGTGCTCGCAGCAGCCATTTTGGAGTGGGGTCGTAATAGAGACCTAACCCTGTGGTGATATAAGTGACGATTACGTTCGTGAAAAGTGCCATGCTGTTAAAAGGGCCATAGTGTTAGCAGTGCTCCGTGGAGTAGTGTGGCTCACTGTTTAGAGGCGGCAGACCCGAGAGCAGAGGACGGCCCGGGACCAGGGTTCGATTCCCGACGTGGCAGGTTTCTGGACCAGGGTCAGCGGACTCGATAATTCTCTCGCCTCGGTGCCCACTCTGATCAGCGATCACACTCGGCAACTCTGGGCACTAGCTTGCCTCATCTTCACTAACGGCCCCACCAGACCGCCGGGGATGCCTGGTCTCACCCTGGAGGTACCCATTAAGGGACCATCTCTCAGGGAAGCCAGGAAGGGTTTCGCAGCGGTCGAAGCGCGGAGGTACCCCTTCGGGAGTGATTCCAGCGCTATATAAGCACATAATTAATTAATTAATTAACTTCCGTTTTCATGCTCGTGGGTGAGCCAGTAATATATACATATAAAAAAAGGGTTTACTGTTCTTGAAACACAATATACACAGTTAAGGGCTACAAATGGCCGGCATTACAATGTAAGGGTAAGTACAGAGACCATAGTTCGTTCCTGCTCATGACGCAGTAGTTCAGTCCTGCTGGGTGTTATGGTCTCGCCATCTAATGTCCTTTATAGAGATCAGAGTAGGGCAGCCCAATCCTCTGTGCGATTTAGTCCATTCTGAATTGAGTCCAACATGATTATACATTTCAGTTCTTCCTTATTCAGTAGGTACGACATGCTACCACCTCATGGTGGTAATTTCAGTGCTTTCAGTACAGTCCATCGGATGTCGTCTTCGCTGTGGTTGGCATTGGCGAAGTGTTCCACTAGCGGGGCATTAGGAGTTTGTCACCTAATGCGGCTTCTATGTTGGCAAATGCGTGTCTTAACTTTCTGTGATGTTTGCCCAACATAGACTTTACTGCAAGGGCACTGGATCAGATATACAACATTACTTGTATTACAGTTGGAAAGGGTGTTGCTTTTAAAGGTAACGTTGTTAAATACCATAGATTTACCTTCAATAGTCAAATCACACATGCTACAACCACCACATTTAACGTGTCCAACAATGGGGGGCAGGCCCCATACAGCTTCAAGAGTGGAAGGGTGAGTGGGGCTAGGAAGGGCTGCGCGAACCAGATGATCCTTCAAGTGTTTACTTTTTTTGAAAGCGAACAATGGTCGCTCAATTTCCACAGTGCCTGCATTAATGATTGGCCAATGGTGTAGTATCATTTTCCGAAGTTTGTTTGACAATGGGGAAAATGTGGTCACGCAGGCTATCCTATCTTGATCTTTCTTGGGGGTAGGAGTTAGCAGGGTCTCACGCGGGCGATACCATGCTCGCTTAAGAGCATTCTTAACAATTCTTCTGGGATAGCTCCTGTTTCTGAGTTTGGTGGTCAGAATAGCGCTTTCTCTGAAGTAGTCCTCCCTACATGAACAGTTTCTCCGAATTCTGAGGAACTGGGAAAAGGGAAGGGAATCACGTAAGGCCCTGGGGTGGTTGCTCGAGTATTCTAGGAGTGTATTTTGCTCAGTGGGTTTCCTAAACAACCGAGTCAGAAGTGCCCCTTCCTGATGGAAGATAGTAAGGTCCAGGAAATCTATGGAGGATTTGTCAGATGTGAGTGTAAAATTAGGGTCAGAACAGTTGTTATTCATCCAGTGCAGGAAGTGGCGTAGATCATTGGTATCATACCTCCATACCATGAAGATATCATCAATGTATCTACGCCACATGATGATCGCAAAGAAAACAGGGTTTGATGGTATTAGAATCACTTGCTTCTCAATCTCGTCCATGAAAAGTATGGCCAAGTTTGGGGCAAAAATTGCGCCCATTTATTTATTCATTTATTTATTTATTGTCTTATATAGCGCCTGATTCAATTCCCGAAGGGATATCTCTGCGCTTGTGCTACCATTGGTTAGTCTCTATCAGGGTTTTTTGCTGTTTTTGTAAAAGAAATGTTACCTAAGGCAGTGTAAAAAGATATGTTTTTAGGTTTTTCCTGAAGGATTCATGACTGGTGATTTGTTTCAGCACAGGGGGTAGGGAATTCCAAAGGACAGGACCTTTGTAAGAAAGGGCCCGACCTCCCTGTCTGGCTCTTCTGAACCTTGGGACCTGAAGCAATTGGTGGCTACTGGAGCGTAAAGTACGTCCAGGGGTATATGGGACAAATTTTTCCTTTAGGTATCTGGGTCCAGTGCCGAACAGGCATTTATGTATGGTACAACATATCTTAAATTTAACATGCTGCTTTACCGGTAACCAGTGGAGTTGGTGAAGAAGGGGACGAGAGGGCGTTCTGGGAGGGGCATTGAGAACTAGCCTCGCTGCAGTGTTTTGGACCACTTGCAGTTTATCCAGTTGTTCCTCATTGGCCGATATGTATAGGCCATTACAGTAGTCCATCCTACTTATTATTAAAGTCTGAACAAGCGTTTTCCTGTGGTTGTCTGGCAGAAATGGAAAAACTCGCCGAAGCAGCCCAACCACACGGAAACATGCACCTGTGACTTGGGTAGTGTGTTTCTTAAGTAGGAGTGCTTGATCCAGCCGAATGCCAAGATTTTTGACTGTTTGTTTCGGGGCTGGGACAGGTCCCAACTCTAAGGGCCACCAGTCTGGAGACCACATTAGAGTTGCCCTCCCAAACAACATGACCTCAGTTTTGGTCACGTTGCATTGGAGGTAGTTCTGTGTCATCCAGTGTGCCACTGCTCTCATTCCGTCTGCAAATGATTTTTGGATTGCGGGTGTGAGAGTATGGAAAGGAAATAAAAGCTGGGTGTCATCAGCGTATGACACCGGGGTAAACCCATGAGATCTTATGATGTTTGCCAAGGGGGCCACATACACGTTAAAAAGCGTGGGGCTTAGGCATGAGCCCTGTGGCACTCCCTTGGTGAGCTCCCTATGGGTGGAAAAGTGGGAGCCCAACTTGACACCTTGTGAGCGACCCGAAAGAAAGCTTTCCAACCATGACAAAGCCACACCTCCTATGCCCACATCTCTCAATCGGCCGAGAAGAAGTTCATGTGACACCGTGTCAAAGGCAGCGGATAAATCTAACAGCACCAGAATCATTGAGCCCCCTCCATCAAGTGACACCCTGATGTTATCAGTCACTGAGAGGAGGGCCGATTCGGTGCTGTGATTGGGCCTGAAACCAGATTGAGAGTGGTCCAGGCCCTCCGCTGCCTCGATGTAATTTGACAGGTGAATATTTACATGCCTCTCGGTTAATTTGCTAAGATAGGGCAAAAGGGAGATGGGTCGAAGATTGGAAAGGTCCGTCCATGGAAGTGCGGCACTCTTCCGGATAGGGTTGACCACTGCTTTTTTCCATTCCACTGGCACATGTCCTTCCCTGAGGGAGTGATTTATTACTGTTTGGATTTGGGGTCCTAACAGGGTACTCCAGGGGGCCATCATTTTAGCTGGTACAAAATCATTGGGGGAACCCGATTTTATATGGCTGGTAAGGAGGGGAAGATCTGTGTCAGTTACTGGTGGAAAAGTTATTAAGGAGACTTTTCTTTGGGTGGGTATGGAGGAGGCATGAGTGCCACAATTGGAGCTCGTGGCTTTCAGGATTTTCTCATAGATAGAATTTATTTTATTTTCAAAAAACAGTGAAATTTCATTGCATAGGGACAGTGAGAAATCATCTGGGCTAGCACAAGCTGTTGGTTTGACAAATGCTTCCAAGATTTTATATAATTCCTTTGGGGAATTGCCTGCCTATGTGAGTTGCTGGGCAAGGCTGCTCTTTCGGGCCTTTTTTATGTTTTTATAGTAGTTTGTCTGTGCTTCATAGTGTGCCTTTCTATTCTCTTCTGTGCGTGCCTTCCTCCATTTTTTCTCTATCCTCCTACATCCCTGCTTCTCAGCTCTCAGTGCCTCAGTGCCTCAGTGTACCATTTCTCCTGTTTATTTATAGGAAATTGTTTGTGTAATTTCAAGGGGGCCAGTTTATCTATTGCCTCGATTAGGGAATTATTAAATTTGGCTAGTGTATCCTCCACATCATCTGTTTCCATAGAGTTGGGATTTTCCCAGACCCTCTGCAACTCCTCCACCGTTACCCTATGCCACTGACGGCGCCATATTGGTGGAAGGGTTTTCTTGTGAGGACGTATATTAGTTTCCAGTAGACAGAATTCCACCAGGAAATGGTCAGTCCAGTCTAGCTGGATAGCAGTCTTACATTGAATTTTAGCACAGTTAGAAAAAAGCAGATCAAGGGAGTGTCCCCCTTCGTGTGTAGGTCCGTTATTTTGTAGTTCCAAACCTTAGGTGGATAAATCAGCAAACAAGGTTTTTGTTTCTGGAAGCTCTAGAATGTCGGCATGAATATTAAAATCGCCCAGAAGGAAGAAGTCTTCTTTGGCTCTAAAATAAGGAACTAGCAGTTCCAGAAGAGAGAGAGTGAAACCTGAGCATGGTCCTGGTGGGCGATACACTAGCACTCCTTTCCTGGACAATTTAGTGGAAAGATTAAGTCTGAAAATTACAATCTCTAATTGTGGGCAACATTTTTGCTCCAGTATGGTAATCTTTAAATGTTCTTTGTATGCAATGGCCAGACCACCTCCTATTTTGTTTGGACGATCCATGTTAAGGAACTTATATCCTTGAGGAACCCCTAATGTAATTGCGGGGGTTGTGTGGGGCTTAAGCCATGTTTCTGTGAGGAAACATAGATCAGGTCGTGATGTATATAGTAGATCCCATATTTGAAGTTGGTGTTTGGGCATAGAACGAACATTCAATAGTACACATTTTAGCCCTTCTTTTGGCATGTCTTTAGCTGTGTCAGATACGCTGGGGGTGATTAGGTAGGTTGCTTGAAAGTGGCAATTGACACAGGAGAAAGGGCCCTCTAAGCATGGCCATTTCTCACTAGTACAATCTGGCAAGGGATGTGGTCTCAGATTAAACATTTCTTGAGCAGAATACCTTAGGATGTCTTTTGAAGGTCTAGCAGGGTCCATGGCCCCTGGCCCCGTCCTGTCGCGGACGGGCGCAGACGGGCAGCTCTTTGGCTGGTCTTCAGCGTGTATTCGGCTGCGCGTGATCGCTGCGCGCTCCTAAGGGGGCGAGGGCTAAGTAGCCCCTGAGAATACCCACTAGAGCGCTACCCGCTCCAGTGAATACCGGAAGTGCCGGAAGTGCTTGGCTCTCACCTGTCCACCCTCCGCACAACGGTAATAGTTACCCTGTCGGAACGAGGCGGACAGGAAGGAGAATTGAGCCACCACTACTCGCTGCCCCCAATGATAGAACTGGCTGAAGGCTGCTTCCCTACTAGTGAATCAGGTAGGGGAGAATCGGCGCGGTAAATTCTGGCGCGTTTGTAATCAACACACAGAATACACAGTTTAAAAATGTGCGTTTGTAGTCAACACACAGAAATACACAGTTTAAAAGTGCACAGTGAGCACAAAGGTTTTAGTGAGGTTAAAATATCCAATTACTTTACAGCATAGATCGCTGATAGCGCTGACCAGTACCAGCAAGCGGGTCGGGGACACTGCCACCGTCTCCTACCGCCGGAGGTCCCCTTTATTTGCTGGTAAAAGAGACCATTGAATGTGAAAAAAATTCAGGTCAAACAGAGTTCAAGGAGCTGTAGGATAAATGACGTGGGTATGGCATGGGGGCGGGGACGTGTGTCAAGAGTTTTTTTAATAACCCATAGGGCTGCAATCTGGGGGATATTTGTATGCAAAGACTCCACGTCCATGGTACATAAGGTGTCAGTTGTGGGGTCGAAGGGATGTTGTTCGATCAAATTGATCATGGACATGGAGTCTCGAACGTACCAAGGGGTGGATGGCACAAAATCCTTGATAAAAAAGTCTACAAATGCTCCTAGTGGTTCCAAGACCGAGCCACAAGCCAAGACAATGGGCCGTCCAGGTGGCAGAGTAAGGTTTTTATGGACTTTCGGGAGCATGTATATCACAGGCGTCCTTGGGCTTTTCACATTTAGGTAGTTGAATTCCTTTTTAGTAAGGAAGCCCTCTGTTACTGCATCAGATGTAACCTTGCGTACTAGTTCCTGGATGTCTTTGGTTGGGTTGGATGCTAGCCTTAAGTAATGCTCCTTATTGTCTAGCTGCCTTTGGATTTCCGCAGTATAGGAATCAAGGTCTTGTATAACGATTCCTCCTCCTTTGTCTGCACTCTTAATGACCAGGGAGTCATTAGTTTTAAAGGAATTTATAGCTTGTTTCTCCTTAAGTGTGATGTTATAAGGAGTAAATCTTTTTTTGTGTTGAAGGACCGAGAGATCCTTCAGAACCATCTTCTCAAACGTGAGTATTTCTGGCGGGATCATGCCAGAAGATGGGAGGAAAGTAGACGGGGGGCGAAATGGAGTGAGGGCCTTGGTCTCAGTAGGGGGTGGATTTGAAAAAATGCTTTAAGGCGAATGCGCCTAAAGAACTTCATGAGTTCCGTCTGAATCTCCATGAAGTTTGGTGGAATTGTGGGGACGAATTTAAGTCCCTTTTTGAGCAGAGACAGCTCATCCTCTGCCAGTGAATAGTTGGAAAGGTTAAAGATAGGAATGGTTTCTACCTGTGTGGAGCGAGGACCTACCACTGGTAATAGTTGTTCCTGGTCCTCCGCTCTCCCGGGGGGTTGAACCATCTTTGGGTTTTCTTTACCCGTCCCCTTTGTGGTGTCTCTTGTTGGCCTCTCTGTAAAAAAGAGTTAGAGTTCTGATGTGCGCCCCCCCGTCTGGAGGTGCTAGTGCCCTCGCCTGCGTCAGAATTGTCTGACGATTCCGCTGAGGTATCTGAAAACCCCACCAGATTCTGGCGCCGATTAAACTTACCCCAAGGTCTATTCTGCTGGGGATTGGTGTATGCCCTGTTCGTGTAAAAATCCTTATGTAAGTATGGATAAGTTGTTTCAATGTTATAGGATTTTATATCTTTCTTAATCTTGTTTGACTTCTTATTCTGTTCAATCCTATGAAAATCAGTGATTGTTTTGTCCACCTGTTCTAAAAGTTTTTTGTTTTCTGTGGATGTGCCGGAGTCCTGAATTTGCACAGGGTGGTCACTCCTTGACCACAAGGGAGATGTCTTCAGTCTTCTAGTCGGTATAGAATGTCGAAGGTCCAAGAGTTTCATTTTAGAGTTTCGTTCCAGGATAATCTAATGTCTCTAGACACAGCTTCTATCTTTATACATATTTTAGGGGCTGGATTACCTGCTAGGTCCCTCCTATGGGTGAGCCTGAGAAGGGGGTAGTTACACCCCTTTCCCTTTGTCCAGTTTCATGCCAGAGCGGGGCTGGAGTGCCCCAGAAACTGGTTTGAACTGGGCTATGCATGGAGCACCTTGTGTGCCCCAGGCAGTGTCTGGAAAAGCATCTTTCCATTCAACCCACCCTGCCCCAATACAGTACAGGCTGTCTGAGGAGGTGCTAGCACCTCCCTCGACAGGAAACCTATTGTCCAGGCCTCCCTTGCTGGAGTTTCCCCCAGCTGCAGGAGGTCAGACTCGTGTCTGTGGCAGAAGCATCCATTTTGTGATGCTGAGGCTCTGTTTAACTTTAACCGTGTATAGCAGTAACATACATGTCTTTTCCCTCTAGAAGGGTGGAAAGCTACCCCCGCTGCCAGAATTGGTGGGGAGGGTGTGGGGGGGTAGTATTCCAAAGTGTTTGACACCTTACACAAGATGTTTTGATAAAGCCAAACCAAAGTTAGCACTAACCGCGAGGATTATAATGCACTTAAGAGTATATGGTATGGCTATATCATAGAACAGCTATAAGGAAAGCTGCAGAGGGGCTCAGCTCATGCTAGGGCACCCTCTCACATAAAACCAAGCACTCTGCCTCCAGGATTGTTAAGGCCTGCCATAGGAGTGACTTATAGGTTACTATGTGTCTATGTATAAGGTAGATATAGATATACTATATCTAAGTAAGGGGTGGTTACATCACTTTACCCAAGCTGAGTGATCAGCCTGTGGTGTCAGTTTGGATGGCCAGCCAGGGTTGGCATAATACATGCTGCAGCCCCTGGTAGGCCTTGGATGCACCTATGCCCTGGGTACCTAGGGTACACTATACAGGGGCTCACAGAGGTGACCCAATACCCAATCAGGTATGTACCTAAAGTACATGGTATCAAATTAGAAAGAGAACAGCTGGGCTGTGGGTCTGATTACCAGGCCCACAGCCACACAAAAGTACCAAAACCAGAGAATCACAGCAAAAAGTGGGGGTGACCATAGGAAGCAGACCCTACTCTCCTACAGTTCCCACAGCCTGTGTTCCCTTTACTACGCCATAACACATAAGACCTGACAGCTGTTTTGACACAGGAGTGTTCTGAGAGGGTTACTGTGGATGCCACTTTTATGCCCAGTCCCAGCCTGTGAGTAGAGAAAACAACTGACTATGCCCCAACCAATGGGGCGAAGGTTTTCAGTGATGATCCTACTCACTGTGTCAGCACCTGTTCTGTGGCAGCTCCCACATCCCACTGAGATTGGAGCAAAGCTAACTAGGAAGACAAAGAGAGGCAGGAATCGTTGTTAGCTATTTCTGCCAGTGATAGGTTAGGCACCCTTTCAAGCTCAGAAAAAGGCTGGGCACAACCCTTGAGCCTTCTTGCTCAAGGAAAATAAAACATCTCACCCCACCAAAGCATTTTGTTCACTGAGAGCAATACACACAACACCACAGGAGAGCCATTAACAGTCAGGCGACACTTGACAGTGCAGAGACGCACATTTGGCATAGGCAGAGAAATGATAGCCTTCTAAAAGTGTAACTTCTGAAGTAATAATATAAATCAGAGTTGACTATTAAGTTGAGTTCTAAATTATTATTGGAATGAGTCCTTGAATCATGGCTCTAGCTCCTCTGAAACTGAAGTTAAGCATTAAAATAGTTATAATGAAACCCAGTGTTTTCCATGCCAAGGTGAGTAAAGACTTTTCACTGCCAGGACATATAAAACTTGAAATATACATGTCCTACCTTTTAAATACCCTACCCCTGCCCAATGGGCATTTAGGATCTATTTTAGGGGTGACTTAGAAGTAAGAAAAAAGGAAGGTGTAGGCCTGGTAATTGGTTTATTTTGCCAGGTCAAAGTGTCAATTTAATACTGCACACAAATGCTGAAAGGGCAGATCTCAAGCATATTTTATAGTGCTACTTTAGTGAGTGGCACCCATGCACAGTGGTGCAAGTTGCCTGGGTTAGAGCTGAGCAGCACCCACTGCACTAGTGCAAGGAGTCAGAAGAAACATGAAATATCTTTGTAAATATTGTGCATTTCTGATGTCTCCCTTTTACGCTGCACAACACTATTTTTCTGAAACAGGAACACCTCAATTTTCAGAACGACAGGACTTAATTATTGTAATCTGAAGGCAGTAAAAATATTTTGGAAGGAAAGGTAACTTTTGGAAGCATGGAAATTTCGAACAACAGGTTAGACTTGCTTTTTTGCCAAATGTAACTTGAACATTTATTTCTAGCATTCTCTTTTAGAAATGTAAATACAAAGGTGATCCACTAAAGGGTGGGCAACATGGCAACTGTCTTCAAAACAATTTGCAACCATGATTCAAATAAATGCCTTTTGTACATATGCTACAGACTAAGGCAATACATTGTCAGTCCAATGTTGCATTTATTTAGATAAACATGTTTATTGCAGTGACTGGGCATTAGCCGATAGGCCACCACGTTCTGGCTGTATAGCCTGCTCTCCAAATGTTCCAAATACCTACAGCAACTGGACATTTCTTTCTTTCCACAAATTCTTAAAGTATGGTTGAAGAAGCATTAAGAGGGATTTCTATTAAAAAAATCCAAGAACTGCCACAGAGCTGTGTATTTCCAGCAGACTATTCCTAAAAAAATTTGGTGAGAATCGTGGATTAAGGCGTTTCTTCACCTGAGAAATGCTTTTCGAGGGACAGAAAAAGGTTATGACGCAGCACATTGAATGTAAAAGAGAACTAGCAGATTTGATACATGAAAACAAACCATATGGAAATCTAGAGTATTTGAGGAATTGAAAATATTTACATGCACAATCATTTGTTGTTTTGTATTCCCAAAATAATAGCAACGTTGTTGAAATTCTAGACATGAGCCTACAACACACAACTACTATGCAATGAAATGTAGAAAAAAAGATTGTACCAGAATTGCAAGCAAATGTGTGAAATGACCCCCAGATATTTTTACACATTTTAGGTATTCAGGAAACTTTGTTGGGTTCCATCTGGAAAGCTGTAACAGTTCCAATTATCCAGGCGTAATTCTAAAAAACATTTGTGCATGACTTTTTCTCGTTGATATTGGCATTTCCCAATTCAGAAGTATAGACATAGTACAAATAGCTACTTTGGAGTGCCAGAGTTTTCTCTTTTAGGGAACATATTTTTCATAGTGGGGAAACATTTTCCCCTACAGTGGGTATGATCTATCTCCCCTTTCCCCATGAAAATGGATTTAATTCTGAGAACTAAACCTCCAACAATGTACCTAGTAGGAACAGGTTGTAGAGAAGTTTGTGAATACCCAGAAACTCAAGTTTGTGAGTGTTAATAAACTTTCAAATCTAACCATGCCTTGAAACATCCACTCCACACACTTGCTTGGGGTGTACTCTATTACATCTTACATCATTGTACTTTAATATTATCCCCAGTGAAGGAATTCACAACTGCAAACTCACCTTAGTGAATTCTTTACAGCCAGAAACCTAGCAATTTGAGCACACATGTAAATCAAATTTACAAGCACAAGTAGCTTTTTGAATCTGGCCCACTGTCAGGGCCTGATTCACAAAGGTAAATGTACACTTTTGTGTAAGGTTAAGGTTTTTTAGGGTATTCAAAAACTACAAGTTTGTGACAGGCTTATCATATTATGAGTGGAGTTCTCAGCCCCAACTGCAGAGTCTCTGCAGTTGTAAATGTACTATTAAGTGATAGTTTGTGAATGTAAAATAAAATGTAAACTTACACAATACTGTATGTCTTCCTTAGTGAATCAGGCCCAGAGTGTTCAACTCAAGTATATTTTGGATGCATGATTTGCCATGCTCGTGATTTTCAGTAGAAGATATTGGAATATAGAAAATAAAGCAATGTGTTACCATGGACCTTTTTTTATTCAAAGCACATCAATAATTTCTACCAGTCAGTACCCAACATGTATGCAAAATTGAGTTGCACAAGTACCAGCTCAATTACATGCATTTGGCATTCAATCTAGGCATGCTGTCAGAGGTATTTATCAGCCCTTGCAAATACATCTGTTGATGCAGCGGACTGGTTTCTATCACTGTCAGGTTTCACACTTGATCCATAATGATAAAAGGAGGGTAGCTATGAAAACAAAACATAGAAAATTGCACAGCTGCCAAGAAAACAATTTGGTCAAATCCTCTAAGTGTAATCATATGAGTTTTGACTTTGTTACATTCTGATCACTCGTTGAATAAATTACATCACATTGTTAGACAACTGAATGGGCAATTCCTCGCATGGGTATTCTCACTATTTCGACAGATTGTTTTTAGAGTAATGATGGCAAACTTCGCAATGTGCTTTACTTTTATGTTTTCCAGGTAGAAAAATCATTTCAAACTGACACTGGATTATTTCAGAGAAAAAGTAGTGATTCTCCTTTGCTTTATACATTACTGATTATAAAGATCATTTGTTTATTTTAAGTCTCTAAAGGACTTATTATGCATATCTGTGCGTGTTTAATGTTCAACTTTAAGGAAATGCATGTGTTTTTGAGTTGCTCCCAGCAAACGTCTATTGATACGATTTATGTGATAGTCTGATCTTTTGGCTCCAGCTGTACTTGCGTTCATGTTCTAGAACCATTGCATTCATTATCCTACCATCTAGCCCTATCAGCAATTTGTTTTCTGGGGCACTTGGGGGCCAGATTATGTAAATTTGCACAGATTACCAGTAAATTCACATCAATAAACCACTGCAAAAAGAACATCAAAATATGTCATCTTTTTCACAGTTCACTGTAAATTTCCTTTTTTGCAGAGGCTGATTAGTGCAAATATTGGTGAAACATTGCCCACATCTAATGGAAATGTATGTTATTTTACCCTTTGTTTAACCCTGTTAACCTGAGTCCCTACACAGCAAGTTACTATTTAGGATTACGCGGTAAACAATTTCCATGTGTAACATAGCCTTTCTTACGGAAAACGAACAGCACTCTGTATAGGAAATCAGATCCTGGCTGCGCTAGGCAGAGTTTTTGTGTTTTAAAATGTAACACTCTCATTAAAACTACAGAAGGTGTATTAAGGCACTACATATGTGTGTTCCTGAACAGCGCATAGTGTTTTCTGCATGGGGTACTTACCAAGTTCGGTAATTAACTCATGTTCTTAGTTGACATTCAGAAAATGGTTAAGAAATTGGGTTAAGAGTTAAGAGGGGGTGGAAGCCCCTCTCTAATAATAAATACAATCCTTGTCAGGGTGAACCACACAAGTCACTAAATAAACCTGTGCTTAACCCGCTGGCAGCTTGGCACAAAGCAGTCAGGCTTAACTTCGAGAAAATGAGTAAAATATTTATGCAGCACTTAAACAGTAATACAGTGAAAAACACAACAAAAGAAAATCCCCAAACCACTTCACAAAAACAGAGTAAATTTGATATATAAACTGACTTCAAAATGACAAAATCTAATCAGTAGATTTGGAGATATAAGATTTTAGCTTACATTGTGAAAATAGAGCTAAAAAGCACACAGCGGCACTCACTGTTACATAATCGCTTTAAACCAGAGAAAGTCACAAGTTCAGGTCAAGTGAGATAGAGCGAGGTTTGGATACAGGAACCAGGTTCATACCGCTGAAGAGTTTCTGTCTCAAGTGAACACAAAGAGCTGCCATTCTCTTTTTTTTTTAGACCTCATTTGCCTTACCCTCTTTTCAAGAAACGCCAACCACCTTGCGTGTCCATCAACGAGAGACATTAAGATTACAATTATCTCCCGCACCGAGACATGATTTGGCAGCATTGGTGGAAGAAGAGTCCTGAGAGGGACAAGAAGAGGGGGGGAAGTGGGCTTGCAATTACTCCATCAAGGTATTTTTCAACCTGTAGGACCAACAAAGAACCGGGGATGCCAGGTCCATGGAGTGTTGTAGGCATAATCATAGGACCCGGGAAAAAAAAAAACCCCGGAGCACTATCTCCACTGGACCAACAAGTCGCAAAAAGCCAAGTTCCGTTTACTACCAGATCTGGCCAAGTCCACCTTGGATGTTTCATATAGCGACATCAGCCAACCTGAGTGCGATGGGGCAGTTTTTTCTACCCAAACTTTGCAAATTTGCCTCCTGGCCAGGAGAATTGCATAGAACAAAAAGGACCTTGCCTGGCCAGTGGTACCAGCATCCAAGCCAAAGATTATTAGTGGCAGAGTGATGGACAGTGATGTATTTAAAATAGAGTCCAGAGTTGACTTCACTTCTTCCCAGAACCGGCCAATGTAAGGGCAGTCCTTAAACATATGTACATCTGATGCTTCGATGAGGTTGCATTTATTGCATTTCTTTCCTGATAGGAATTTGGAAAGTCTCATTGGCGAGAGGTAAGCCCGATGTGCCGTGAACAAATGATTACGTCTCAACCATGCCGGTTTGACGGTTTTATAAAGGAGAGTAAAAGATTTTACCCATGTCTCCTCACACTGTAAGCCTAGCTCTGCCCCCCCACAGCTCGTCAGGTAAAGCAAACTCCCCATCAACCTCATCCAACAAACTTCAATACCACAAAGCTACCTCTTTACCTCCCCCTAGTCGCTCTACTAGCTGCTGTTCCAGGTAGCTGACTTTCCCCAATGATACCCCTTTCCGACATAGGGCCCTGGCCCAACTATCCAGCTGCATAACCTTAAATCTAAAGAGACCAGGGCCAACCTGCTCCCGTAACTCCTCCCATGCCCTCACGGACCCTTCTACCAGCAACTTTCCCCATCTTGTAATCCCAGCATCCTCCACTGGAATCGACAAACTATCCTTTAGACATAACTGTAAGCCTGGGGAATTCCACACTGGAGCAGAGTTTGAATAGTAGGACAACCCTAGTCTCTTTCTGATCTGTACCCAGGCTTTTGCCAAGGACTGAGGGATTTTTAGCTTGACTTTTAAAAAAAAATTCTGGTCCCCGAATTTGAACAAAAAACCGTCGATTGGCAGGTCCGCTCCAACTAGCATGGCTTTGAACATTGTCCCTATCGATAGATTAGATGGTGTTTTTAAAAGCATTCCAGAGTGGGACAGCTGAAAAGCCCATGCATAGTACAGTAAGTCAGGTAGTGCAAGCCCCCCCTTTTCCCTCCTCCTCCTCAGCTTCTTCCATGCCAGTCTGGTTGATACATATAGTTCCAGATAAAGGAGTTGATCTCTCGCTGGCACTTATCCATGATTTTAGCATCAAAAGCCAGGGGGATGGTATTAAAAATAAATGTAAATTTGGGGAGGATAGTCATTTTTATGAGGCTTACCCTGCCCAGTATGGTGAGTGGGAGATGAGCCCAAGATTTTAATAGCTTTTTACACTCGTTGTAAACTCGATCTAGATTATTTTGTGCGATGTTTCCAACATCTTGGGTAATCCGAATTCCAAGATATCGCATGGAGGTGGTCACACCCAATTGTAGATTGGGAATATTCCACGCCATGATCTCTGTTTTACTGGCGTTGATCTCGTACCCCGAAATACGCCCAAACTCCTCCGCCCGCTTAATAACAGCGGGAAAAGATATATTCGGGTCAGACGTGAAGATGAGAATGTCATCTGCATAAAGTGCAACCCGCCTCTCCCACTCCTCAAATTTGAAAGGAGGGATATTTTCCCCTGCCCGCAAAACCTGGGCGAACGGTTCAATGTACAAATTGAAGAGGAGGGGAGAGAGCGGGCAGCCCTGCCTCGTGCCACTCGTGATTTTGAAAGATTCTGTCTGGACACCGTTAATTAACAACCTTGCCGATGGAGCCCCATACATAAGAGTAATAGCTCGACAAAAGCCCTCACCGAAATTGAATTTCTTCAAAATTGCGGCCAGATAGGGCCAATTGACCCTATCGAAGGCTTTTGTTGCATCTAAAGTGAGGTTAGCCAGTGGAAGAGAGAAGGCTGAAGCAATGTCCATTGCCCCCACCAAATCGTGCGTTAGATCTGATAGCTGATGCCCTCTAATAAAACCTTTCTGATCTTGATGTACGATTTCACCGATTACACTCCCCAATCTCGCAGACATGATGGTAGCGAAGATTTTATAGTCGCTATTCAAAAGCGAGATTGGTCAATAGGACCCGCACTCAGTCGGGTCCTTCCCTACCTTGGGGATTAGAACGATGGTCGCCTCTCCCCAAGATTTTGGGGGAGCTTCCCCCTTCCTAAGAATCCCATTAAAAAGGGCCATCAGTATTGGGACTATAACACTGCCCAACGCTCGATATAGCTCTCCAGGTAGGCCATCAGGGCCTGCCGCCTTCCCTCGTTTAAGTAGCCCAATGGCTTTGCTCACTTCGGCCTCTGATATTTCCATCTCCAGACAGTTACTCTCCACTGTTGAGAAGGTTGGCAGGGAGATCCTATCAAGCCATGCATCCCTTACAACATGGTCATTGGGAATTTCCTCCCTGTAAATCCCTTCAAAAAAATCCAAAAAGGCACTCCCAATCTTCGAATTAGAAAATCTGGCAGCAGCCTCCCCTTCTACTTTTATTTCTCTGATGTAATTTTGAGCTTGGTCGGCCTTGACTTTCCACGCCAAGATCCTACCAGCTGCCTCCCCGAACTCAAAGTTGGAGATCTTGCTTGCCTCCCATCCCTTTGCCACCCTTTCTTGTAAGATATTCTCCAGCTGTTTTTTCAACTCATCCATCTTCCTTTGCTCGTCAAACGACCCCATAGAGGTACCGAGCTTCTGCTCGATTAGGTTCATCTCCTGCTCTATACTTTTTATCATCTCCCTATATATCTTCCGCCTGTGAGAGGCTCTGTTGGTAATACAACCTCTCAAAAAAGCTTTCAATGCCTCCCAAACCGTGGCTAAAGCAGCAGATTCGAGATTGATCCCCAAGAATGATGTAGTCTCTGCTACCAGAAAGCTGACCTCATCGTCTTCCAGTAAAATAGTCCGATCAAAGGACCAGGACGGATGTTTAATCTGCGGGTCAGATCTTAAAGTAAACAAAAGAGCCGAATGGTCGGACAGATGAGAAGGGAGGTATTCTATCGCAGTCATTGAATCTTTGAGGCAATAGCTGAGTAAAGCATCATCGATTCTCGATTCATGTTTATATTTAAGATTCCGAAAGCAAACCCCTATTTTATTTCCAACCCTTTCCCTCCACAGGTTTGCCAGACCCTGCTGTGCCATTATTGCTATAAGGGTTTGCCTTGATTTGGAAGAAGTACAAGCTCTCGAGTTGGTAGATTTATTCAGTTTAGGGTTAAGAACGATATTAAAGTCACCCACCCAGATTACGGTGTCTTGGGAGGTTACCAAATGATTCCTAATGATATCCAAGTAAGAAGGATCGTCTAGGTTAGGGCCATAATAGCCCACCAATGTACAGATCCAGCCATCTGTTGAAATTCTCAGTAGAAGCCATCTCCCACTATAATCCTCTTTATAGTCTAGGATCTGGACTTTCGCTGATTTTTTAAAAATAAAGAGGACCCCTCTAATGTTTGCATTGTGATCCGTACATGTAAATTTATCGATCCATCTCTGCTTTTTTAGCATTGCAATGACCTCAACTTTAAGGAGGTGTGTCTCCTGAATGACAATGATCTGTGCGGGGGAGTCTCTCAGATATTGTAAAATTCGATCTCTTCTACTCCTCACGTGCAGACCATTGACATTCCAGGACATGTATTGAATGGAAGTCATTATGATATTTCCATCTCCCTAACCTTTGCACAATTCCTCCCCCTGATCGCAGAAAACTGAGCTCAACCACCTGGCAATCTTATTAGACTGGAACTGAATATATGCCCAACTTGGACACGTAAAAAACTTGAAAAGGGCAGACTCATGAGGATTTTTTACCATTTTTTCCCCCCGCCCAGGGATACCCCCGCCCGTGCCCCCCCCCTGGAAAACCTTGCCACACTTACTCCGGCTTGATGTATAGCCAGATTTACGTCCTCTAACAGCCCTCCCCCACCTACACCGCATTGTACTGCTGGGGCCAGTCAGGTAGCCTGCCTGCGAAGATACGACTGGAAAGCAAACCTAGTGTTAGAAAGGGAACCCCCCTTGGTTTTTTTTTTGTTTTTTTTTTTAATTTTCCTTTTTTCCTGATCTTTCCCCTTTATATGTATACTTTTATTCTTTATTAACACCTCTTTGTGGATGCTTTTCCTTTTATTTATTATTATTTTTTAATGTATTTTTATATTTGTTATTATTTATTTTATTCCTACCCAATGATTTCATTTCTACCAAATTTTCCTCTACTCAATGTCACTAAAAAGGTTTTTGAGAAGAGGTAACATATGACCAGGGACACTTAAGCTTGATAGTTTAGCGTATGTAGTACAGGTGATGGCCAGAGCTAAAGCGAAAGCTAGAGCTAAAGCTAAATGTTACTATATTAGCTTCCACCCTGAGAGTGAATTTCTATGGTCTCCAATAACTCATCGGCCTCAAGAGGAGATCGAATATTGTGCATCTTGTTGTTATACATCACACGTAAGAATGCGGGAAACCGCATCTGCACCGTTGCACCAAAAGACCTTAACTTGTCCATTCTCTGGCCAAGTTCCCACTGCCTATCTAATGTGGATTTAGAGAGGTCAGACCATACCTCGAAAGAGAAGTCTGGGCCCTTTAGCGTTTTTGCTTTCAGTGCGAAGTTTAGGATTTTCTCCTTTACGGTGTATGTGAGGAAATTGATCAAAATCTTTCTAGATTTAGTTCTGCCAGGGTTTAGACGGAAGGGATCCCGATGTATCGGCTGTATATCATTTTCAAGTTCCTCGGCTGTCTCTTCGAGATTAAGGGAGTCCTTCAATAATTTAATCGCAGAGGCCTTGACATCCCCACCTTCGTTTCCTTCCGGAATCTTCAAGAGCTGAAGGTTGTTACGCCGTGAATAATTCTTCAATGATTCAACCCTCTCCTGCATAGCATCACCCTCTCTCCGTAAATTTCGGATTTTAGACTCAGCGATCTCTAGGTTGGACTTCAACAGCCCCAGAGAAACCTTAAGCACCGCTGTTCTTTCACAGAGACCGTCAACTTTTCTCTCGAGGATCTCACACGATGCCCTTATCTCATTCTGATTAGCTTTAGAAACCAAAAAATCGCATCTTATCTCCTCCCTCATTGATGAAATTGAAGCTACGCGTGCCTCAAGCGTGTTTCCAACCCCCTTTCTGCCCACATCATCCCCACTTTTATCAACGATTGGTACCTCTTCCAGCACCGTTAATACATTCTCGCCAACACCAGCAGCCTCAGCTGCTGCTTCTGGGATGAGAGATGGCTCAGCCATCCCTGACGCTATAATAGAGATAGGCTGGAAAGGTGTAAGTGTAGGTGTAGATGTAGATATAGGTGTAGATATGGGTGTAGGTGTGGCTATGACTGGTATGATATCTAATACCTGGGGTAGCACTTTAAAGAAAGAGCGCAGTGAGGGGGTAATACGTACAGTGCTGCTCTTAGAGTGCTTGTTACTGGCCCCCTCTGAGAGCTACCACTGGATTTTGTGCCTTTGTCTACCTCCTTACTTCTAGCCCCCTGTTTAACACCTATACCTTCCTTAGTAACGGCCTTAGCCTCCTCCTCTACGCCCTTGTCTGCTGCAGCTCCTTTCTTTGTCACTTCCTCTACCCTAGCAGTGCTTTCTGGGGCCTGTAATTTTTTACCAGATTTCTGGCCTCTCCCCTGTACTTTACTTGTTTCTTTAGGAGCCTGCCTCTTATTTATCGTTTTACTGGTGTTAGCCACCCCTGCGCCACTCCCCTGCCCCCCAACCTTACTGCCAAAGACCTCCGCCGATTCTCCAGGGGTTTCAAGGTTTCCCAGCACCCCGGGCTCTTCTTTGCCGTCAATGCTTTCAGCTGGGGTCCCGCCGGGATTGTCTAAAAGGAAACTGGGTAGCGCTAGTTGAAAACCTGCTCCTCTGCTGCCGCCCGATCTCGCTCTGAGGAGCCCCCGAGCCGCCGCCGTGCGGCCGCGCCTGAGCTCCACGGCTGCTCGCCTTGACTGCTGCAAGGAGGCGGTGGGGAGAGGTCACGAGTCTGCGGCCAGGCACATCCGCGGGCAAATACCGAAAAGATCGGCCGACCGGCCGGGACGAAAAAACAATGCAGCGCCCCTACTCGCGGAGGATAGAGGTCCGACTATGTTGCCCCTTACGGCTTCACTTTCGCTTGGCAGATTTCATCAAAGATCACGATTCGGCGCCGGCAATACTGCGATGCATCGGAGGGCTGTTTGGGACGAGCACACCGCGCTAGCCTATGGCCGCCATGTTTTCCCCGTCATCCCCCAAAAGCTGCCATTCTTGTTGGTGTGGGATAGAAGGTCATTGGCAGCACGAGGAGCAGGTAGGGCATCGAGAACAGTCATTGATGTAGCGGTAGAGCAGGTCATCACTGGAAGTTCGTGATAGTGGTCAACTTGGACAGTCACTATGGGCACAAAGAGCAGATCTCGCTGGAGGTTCGTGTAGGCGGTCGTCACAGGCTTTTGTTTCCCCGCACAAAGAGGTCGGTTCACGGTTGCAATTAGCCAAAACCTTCTGGATCGTCAACTTTTTTTCAGGAGTGCACTGTGATGCCAGTCAAGGGTCCAGGGCCTGGGGGGGCACCTCTCGGGGATCAGGTCTTACTCCAGCAGAGGCCAGCAACAGGGCAGGGCAGGTCGATGCAGGTCAGTGGGTGCTGCTCAGCTGGGTAGTTTTAGCACTGGCTGGAAGCTTATTGTGTCCCTGTAGCTCAAACAGGAAATCAGCCAACTGATCCTTGGAGTCATTTCTGGGAAGCCTGGGTTCAAGGAAACAGGTCCAATCTCCCTTCTTCAGCTAGCAGGCAGTCCTTCCTCTGAATCTTCAACATGTCCAGCTGAGTTATGATGAGAATTTCTGAAGGACCCACTTTTATACTTGACACCAGCCTTTGTGTGGGGGAATTCCCTGGCCTAACCCCCCACCCCTCAAAACTGATTCTATTCAGTTTTCTCCCTTTCCCTGGTCCTGGCTCCAAACTGTCTAGGGTGACAAGGGAAGGCCTAGTGTCAGGTTCCTTTGGTTTTGTTGCATACATGGCTCTATGAAGTGCAAACAGCCAGGGCAAAAACTCGACCCCAGCCAAACTTGCAGGGTGACCTTCTCCCCTCACCCCTACCCCTCTTTTGTCTCAATACAACCCACAACAGGAGAGCCATTCACAGTCATGTGTCTCAGGACACTGGCAGAAAGGCACTGCTGGTTTGGGCAGAAAAATGCCAACTTTAAAAAAAATTGCATTTTCAAAATTGTATCTCAAAATTCGAGTTTACCATTAAAGAGGATTCTAAATTATAATCCAAATTAGTGGAAACAGCATTTTTTTCTATCTGGTCCCAATCTGAAGTTGACATTTATTAAGTGTAATAGGATAACCCAGTGTTATTTTATGGGAGAGATAGTCTTAAAATAGTGAAAAATGACTTTAGGAATTTTTCACTGTCAGGGCCATACATGTCCTATTGTTTAAATACTATGCACCCCACCCTGTCAGCCTTCAGGGCCCACCTTTCAGGTGATGTATGAGTAGTAAAGAGGAAGGTTTAGGCCAGGCAATAGGTTTATCTTGCCAGGCTGAAAGGCAGTTCAAAACTAAATGACCGGTTGCAGTGGCTGCAGTGTCAGTCTTGAGACATGTTTTACAGTGCTGTTATTGTGGGTGGCACCATGAGTGCTGCTGCCCACTAGTAGCACTTAACTTACAGGGCCTGGTTACACATAGAACTGTTTACTAGGGACTTATAGGTAAGTTCATTGTATCAATCAGATGTAGGACAATTTTACCATGTTTGCAAGGCAAAGCACCAACACTTTACCACTGTTTAGCAGTGAAAATGTGAGGAGTCCTAAAAGACAATAGAAACAGCTTCAGCAAACGAAGACACAGGATGGCAAAAATCTGGGGTAACCCTGCAGAGAGAGCCCAGTCCAACAATGGGGCATTACTTGCAAACATTGGAATTCACTACTTGTATTTTCACATGCATCTGACCTTTCCACCATTTTTTCCATGGTACATTTTAGCAGGTTAGGCTTCCTGAAATTTTCCAGATGTAAATTAAAGAAGGTGCAGTGATTACCACATAATCCTAATTCCAGTTCCTGTGCATATTCTGGAATTCTATGCACTTCAATAATTTAACTGTGATATGGTTTGAAACTCATCTTTCACATCTTGATATATGATTTCTTTTGTACTTGGAAAAAAATGCTTACGAATATACTAATGAATTACTGATGCTGTAGTATTCTTTCTTAAACACTGTTTAAACATTTTCTTTTTTACTTCACAAACCTCTGTCACACTTTATTTACAAATAAATATAGAAATCTTTGTGAAATTTCACACATTTCCTAACACAGCCCATGTGACCTCTCACTATGAAGATACTCACACACATATAGAGAGGGAAAACAGGTATATTCCAGGGAAGTTAAGATTAGTGTACATTTCCCTTTCACAGGTTTCAATGTTTTTATGAAATGGGTGAAAAGATGTATTCACATAAATCTACCCAGGTAGAGCTTCACACAGTTTTGTGACTCAGTTCCCCAGAGTCAAAATTAAAGTAACTAATTAGTTCAAAGTATAATAAGGACAGCCGACCAAATCAAGCTCATAAATGACTAATAAGGCTCGCTGATTGGTGAGATAGATTTTCAAAAATAATTTTGACACATATTAAAAGCTGAGGAAAGCAAAATAACACCTTAACCGCTTCGATGCTTCTGTAGGCCAAGGCCATCGCGCGCACTACCTCCGTAGTGCTGGGCCCGCCCACCGCGCTAAACCGGCGCACCGCGTTAGAATTGCCGCAGCGGTTAATCCAAGGCACCAAATCTGAGCAGCATTTTCTCTCCACACCCAAGCCTCCATCTTGTAGGTATGCTATCTCAATATCCCACTTTTAATATCATGCTATCTGTTGTAAAATGGGTTCTGCCCATTTGGCATGCCTGGATATTTGTCTTTGGACTTTTTACT
This sequence comes from Lissotriton helveticus, assembly GCF_964261635.1. NCBI lineage: Eukaryota > Metazoa > Chordata > Amphibia > Caudata > Salamandridae > Lissotriton > Lissotriton helveticus. The sequence continues at coordinate 1,162,445,016 of NC_136070.1, read as the reverse complement.
GTGGGTGAGTCTCTCTACATGTGTGTCACCTACGTTAATCACACAGTAAAAGAACTGCACGTGTTTACCACCAGTGTCTACCTTTTAAGATAAGAACACTGCGACACAGCTAGTGTAAGGGACATTTAAATGGTTACACATGAGCATGTGTGCACATGCATGTGCACACGTGTGCAGATTACATGAGTGAGGCTACTGTAATTGGCAGGACAGTAACTGCGCACAGGTAGCCTAGTGCAGAGGGTAGTCTGAAGGGCTAGATATTGACTTGGAGTAGGTCTTATAATAATAATGGGAACTCATAACTAACCTCAGTATGGTTTACTGTTTTGTCTGAAAGTTCACTTTATTTTACACATGGGGGAAATCTGCCTTAGAGTGCAGTTTTGCTTCCCTTTGGCCTACAAAGTACTGTTAGGTATGAAACTCTGTTAAAACGTGTGCGCCCAGTTCAAATATGCAGGTCCCAAGATCCTACATACACACTTTATGAGTCTTTCAGAATTTTCCTATTTCTCTTGCTCAGCTCAGGATCAAAGCCCAGGACTTTTGTCATCTTGCTGGGCCAAGTTTATTACATTGCTGCCCAACAGAGGGAACAAAGGCCTGCTCACACGGATATGTGACGTTATAACGCATGCCATTACATCACATACCATTGCAACGCCAAACTTTACCCCGTCTTTCTGTCGGGGGAGCGCTGGAAGATGGAATAGATTAATTTTCTATTCCAAATCCAGTGTGTGCAACAGTAGGGAAGGTATTGGAGTTAAATTCAACACCTTCAACCCACTGCTGCACACCTTTTTCGTTGCAACGGCATGCAATGTAACTGCATGCATTGTAACTGTTGCATTGTAAAGGCTGCTTTTCCCTCACACGTAAGGAGTAATTGACAGTGCTTCGCTCAGCTCCTGAGGAAGAAGGGGTGGAGAAGAAAATCTGGCATGGGGTGCTTAGCTTCTAGAAGCTGCCACCCTCATTTAAAAACTCTCCCACAAGAGAGAGCAAATGCTTTTTACTGGAACTGGACGGTAGCAACAGCAATGGACAACTGGAAGGACAAGCCCCTGATGCAGTACAAGACTAAGGACTCTGCCCACGATTGTCCCCAGGACCAGTGGGTCTCTCCAAGAACCAGTGAGGCTGGTCTCATTAGACCCCTTGAGGGTTAGTTGGGGAAAGATCTAGACTTCTTTACCCCAAATAGAGGAGAGGAGCACCAGAAACCAAGAACAGGAGAAAACTGGTGCAGGGAGACAGATGAACCAGCTCCCTGCAACTTAATCCACCTTGGAGGCCTGCAGGGCTAGAGCTCCTCGCCAGAAGTAAAAAGAACCCAAATCAGCCCGATGGGGCCAGAGTTATGACCACTTTATGGTTGACAACCTTTGACCTTTTCAGAGCAACTAAATGCTTGGCAGTTTCCACGAGTCTCCAGAATCCCCCCAGGGGGACGCAACATTTGTTGAAACTTGCCTGGGAGATAAGGTATGTGTGAGGCGCCCTCTCCCTTACTGGGATTGTAACAGTGGGACACCATCTCTTGGGTGCTGACGCAAACTGACTGGGGCCCAGAGTGGGTTGAAAAGGAAATCAAGGGCCCTGGGACCCCAACTTCGTGCCCCAGAGCCAGGGAGAATGGACTTGGTGAGTTCCACTGCCCCCTCAGGGCTGGCCGTGGGCCCCCTCTGCTCCTGTGCCCATGTCTGGGATGGCGGAGGGCTGCAATACTCACCCACACTTCATACAGGTGGGAAAGAAAAAGTGTTGACTCAAATGCTGGCATAACTCTGTCAGCTAGACCGGGAGCTGCCCAGGCAGTGCAGGAGTCGACTCCCTGTTCCGCCCCAATCACCATAAACTAAACAACCTACTTTGTTTTGTCCCAGGTTGGTCACCTCCAGAAACCCCTAAGGAATGCGTCAAGAAGCCATAAGTCACGGAAACTCCAATGCAGAAGCTACTAATTAAATATACATGCTCTTGTGAGGGACCACCTCATAATGCCCTATGGAGCTTCTTCAAATGGCATACTTTTCGTTCCTGTGATGGCCCCAAAGTGGCAGGTGCACCACCAACCATGTCGCAGGGGTGGGAAGAGACACAGCAGCCGCCCGAGTGCTTCTTAAGAACTGGCACTATGTCTCTGGAGCCACCAAAGTTATGATCCCTCCCTCCCAGGATTTTCATCGATATTTAAGCACTCCAAGAATGGAGCATTTGCTCTAGAGCTGAGAGTGAAGCGCCCTCTAGGGGCCACTTCTATGGCTGCATTTTATTCGTCCTGAAGGGTTGAAGAAAAGACACAGACACATGATATGTTTAATTTTAATGTTTTATTAACCCTTTATGTTGACAGTGAATGTTGAAATGTTTATTGATATGAATGATTGTGTGTATCCAGAACTACAGTGAATGTTGATGATTTCAATACATAGTTTGTTTGCCTTGTAAAGTGGTGGACCTTTGATAAAGCCAATATGCTTGTTTTATTTGAAGTGGCCCACCCCAATGTTGTGATGCTTATCTATCATAGGTAGGGGGATACTGTCATTTTGGGTACATGACCCTTTAGAGGCAATTTTATTGCAAAATGTCACACAAGGTATTTGCAATCTGCTTATGTATATTTTTGTAAATTGATGCATAGTATTTAGTAGTGCATGTAATACATGTACTTTTCCTTTAAAAAAAAAAAGCAGTGACTGTACAATCAGATACTGAGTGTTATTATCGCATGCCAGAAAATGATGATTACTAGCCCACACCACCTCCCCTGAGTAGGACTTGGACTTCTCTGCTTCACTATCCTGAAAGAGTCAAGCGCTATACTAGGGTGCTTCGTTCTCGGTAGGGGGAAATTGTGAATCTGTTACTTGGCAGGCCCACATCCTTCTCAACTAATAAACCAATATCCTACACTAACAAAATATTTTAACCAGAATACCGTCTAGTAAAATATCTTGAATATTTATATACTTGACTAAGTATAGATTTGCTTTACCTAGCTCCATATAAATGTATCTTAACAATGTATATGCACTTACAAGATACATAGATGTTAAGAATAGTAAATTTATACTCACTTACCTTTGCAATATTTTTGCAGTTGACATTTAGGCACTGATATTTTAGTGGTACACTATATGTGCTTTAAATTGTAACATACAACCATTTTGTAAACAGGGAGTGCCTATGGGAAAAGCTAGATAATACCTCTTCAGCTCATAAGAAGTATATATTTCAAACATCAGTACAAGGCTGTAAGGGTATACATGGGCGAAGAAGCCAAAAACTTTCAGCAAGTCACAGAGTGACCAATTTTGTTAAATTAGTACATCTACTACAATATACAAAGACTTTCGTTATTTTCTACAAATGGAATATTTAAAACTACCATTGTTTGTATATGCTGATAATGACATTCCACTGGCTCAAAAGCAGAAAGCTAGCAGCAATTGAATTACTTTGAGTTGGACAGATTGAAAATCAACACGAGATAGAAAGAACAGAAGCTGATGATCTGGAACCGAAGATCAAAATGATCATTGACAAAGCCCATCCTGCTGGGCAATCTCCCTGTTAAAAAGTAAATAGTTTGACATTTTTTAGAGTGAATCTCACTGGCATTCCATCTAGAGGAAAGAATAGCCCAGTCCATCCTATATTTCACAAACAAAAATACTCGACATGATATTTGAAAATCTAAATCAAAATTCCCCCAACCAAGTTGGTTGACAACACTCAATATGATCTTGAGATCTGGGGCCCAGTGCAGACATAACATCTATTGGTTGCCCATGATGACATCTTTTGAAAAATGTTGTGACCTTACTTCAATTTTCAATGTCAATACACTTTGTCCAGATCTTTGTGCAGATGGGTTTCAATTCCCTACAGGACAGTGCCCTCAAATCACCCTTACACTTTCTTCGACAGGAAAAACAAACAAAATGCCATTCCTGTGAGGTTGGATGAAAATTTTACACCTTACTACAACTAAAGTGGCTGAAGTTTTTGTTATCTGGAAACATCTTCCCCATGACAAGAGTTTAGCAGCAAGAAAGAATGTGACTTTCCCACTTTAAGGGACACTCTTTTCTTCCTCTTTTCTAAAGCGTGCATGCATTTCACGAGTCTGAAAGTTCAGAACGTACTCATACATTAGGACGACCAATGCATTTATCAAATATCCTCGATGTGTCAAAGTTGAGTAAATCATCACTACAGTAAACTGATACCTGAATGACGCATAGTCCTTACATGCTAAGAAGTCCAGAATTTCGCAGTAAACGCCCATTGACAGTATGCAGAGACAGAATGACCACTCTATAGACAAGGGTTCAGAACATGCAATTTAGATAAACTAATATAATCTGATCATTAGAGGTCTGAAAAGGACAAGCAGCCTTTCAACACGTTAAGGGCTTGATGTACCTAGCAATATTACTGGTGAAAATGTCAAATTTGCACTTTCACGACCGTACAAAGCCCAAAATGAGATTCAGTAACATGTTACCGAATTGCAATTTGGGTTGTGGCATAAATATTGGTATTTGGAATTGGCACATAAAGGGCGTCCAATCAAAATACAGATTCTTTAGCTTCTGTATTAATGTTTTGCAACCAAAATGCGGTCCTCGAACATATATTTCTTCCACCGAGTCAAAAATGGTGGGAAGGATATGCAAATGTGAAGGGGTCCCCATAGGGTCACTTTCCTCTTTGTGAATGCCAGCAAAACATGTTTTATGAGCAGGCAGTGGTCCTAGGGACCAGTGCAGACTTGTGAAAAATTGGTTTGTTGGTTGGGGGTGGGGTGAAACCCTACTCAAGCAACAGCCACAATCCTTGCCAGGGTGAAGCACAAAAAGTCAGTAAATTATCCCATGCTTAACCCTCTGGTAGCTTGTCACAAAAGAAGTCAGGTTTAACTTATATGCAATGAGGACAGTAGTTATGCAGCACTTAAACAGTAGTAAAGTGAAAACACACCACAAGAAAAATTCTAATCCATTTAGAAAAATAGAGTAAATCTTAATAAATTATTTGACACAAAAAAAACAAAAATCCAATCAATAGAACAGTAAGTATGCAATTTCAAAGATTTAGGGTAGGTGTAGCACCTAAAAGCACAAAGCGCTAATCACGGTTATCTGGTCAGGCAAGACCGGGTAAAAGTCACCAGTTCAGGCCGACAGTAATGGAGTGCAGGCTGGATACAGGGACAAGGTTAGTCTTGCTGAAAAATTTACCAGTGCAGGGAGCAGAGTTTGCCAAGCCTGAAGATGGCCGCTCCTTGAGCAAGCTCCTTCAGCCGCGATCATAATCCTTAATTATCCTGTGTCTGGCTGATATATAAAGTCATCTACTTGCCCCTGCATAATTAAACAAATGTGCATCTGAAGGTGCCACTGGGGTACCTGGGGCATGCTGTACTGTGGCATCAAGAGGGAACACAAGACCCGTGCCTGATAATCTAAAAAAGCTATAGGTGCCGTGAGACAACGAGATCAGTGAGTCTCGTGCAAGCAGAAGGGGCCCCAGCCTAAATAAATACTGCCGAGCCACGCTGACTGAAGCAAGAGATAGGGGATGGGTACAACCAGTAAGGAAAGCCCACAAGAGAGGGAGCGACACAGGTCTGGCTCAACACCACGCCAGATGAGACTAGGCCAGGGGCTCTGCCGTTAAGCGTGAAACATAACAGCGCGAGGCCGCGACCCCTACACACCGAGGGCTGCTGCTGAGATCCGAGAGCGATCTATGCAAATGGACATAAGGCATACCAGAGCCCCCGCGCTGGTCCATATGTGAGGGATGGGATACATTCTCCAAGCAATCATAGGACCATAGCGAGGGGTGCACTTGATGTTCAGGTGCATTGACGAGAGTGGGTCTCTGTGAGGTGTGGGACTTACATGCGGAAGCCCAGAGGGGGGCGTAGATCCCGATTGATGCTGTGGGAAACCGGGTAGAGCACTCAACTATACCAGCTAAGGCCTGGATAGTACCATGTTACCTCGCACCCCAAAAATACTAACAGAATGACAGCAAACTGACCTAGCGTACAGAGGCTGGCACGGCCCACGCTTTGGCCTCAAGGTTCAACCTGTGTGGGGAAGCGAACCCCACTGCGGTGCAATCGGAACAGTCTCACTCCCATGGCCGAGCACTCTATGGGCGCTGCACAACTGACCACCCTCTGCTCTGAAACTCAGACCTGCCTCCATTCCATTAGACATGAGTAAGACGGATAAACTGCAGTCTAAATTACTCTTTGACCAGCGCTGGGTGGCTTGGTCGCGCAACGAGGACCAGCAGGCCTCCAATATACCTGCTCCCCTCCATTAAACAAAGTTGAGGGAGACCTACTCCAAATCCTAGCTGCCATGCAAACCACAATAACCACTATAACCACAATAACCACTATAGACGCCAAGCTGAATGTGTTAGCATACCGTGTAGACCACATGTCAGAGAGAATAGACAAACATGTAGAATGCACAGATACGGCTGAACACAGAGTGTCAGATGTTGAGGACACTCAACACACAGCTGTTGAAAATCAGGAGAAAATGGAAAAAATACCTGCCCTGCCCCCGGGAGCCAGACCACGGCCCATCATAGTAAGATTACTTAATTACATAGATCGGGACGCTGCACTGCGCCACTCCAGGGAGCTACACACTCTAAGACACGATGGTCCAGAGATCTCCATATACCCAGATTTCACAATCTAAGTCCAGGAAGCAAGAAAGAAATTCATGCCGGTGAAAAGGAAACTTCAGGACCTAAACATCTCGTAAGCAATGCTGTATCCAGCCTGTCTGCAACAGTACCTGAAACAACGCGAACAACCGAGCACCCGAAGGAAATCACCCAGAGGCGGAGCTGACAAACAGGGTCAGGCCTCAGGACTGGATGACCCTGAATAACAAGACTCCTGAGGTCCCTGCTACACATTGAACTATGACTGTATCAGATAAGTCAACCTACAACTAATATTCATTGTTGTTGGGGCCGCCTAGCTTTACGAACAGTATTACTAAATCACATCTCCCACAGCAGATAACTTAAAGGGCTCAGATGCAAACTGCACTCAACGTAGAGGCAAAAATGGTTTAGATTAATAAATAGTAATATGCTGACACATGTCTATATTGGAAATACGCAGCCACCCCGTGATTCCAAACTACGGGGACACCAACTGGCTGCTCCTTCTTACATGTGTGTACCGCCTCTAGTTAATTCAGGTGATTGGGGAATGTTTAAGGAGGGAGGAGGTGGGGCAATCAGAAATGCAGGAATGTTTCCGATACAATTGGGTTACCGGAGTGGGTGGGGAGAGGCAGGCGGAAAGAGGGAAAATATGGTCAATGGCACAGACACAAATGACACAATCACTGCTATGCTGAAGACAATATGGCTGAAGTATAAACCTACTCAGTAACCAGGCTATGATAGGACATCCACCCTTAGATCATTCACACTACTCACATGGAATATTAAGGGACTAAATAGCCAGAAGAAGACAAGACGTGTAATAGCCGACCTTGACCGACACGGTGTGGAGGTGGCTTGCCTCCAGGAAACACACCTCACCAGCACCTCCGAATTAATAGTGGGGGCCCATTGGGCATCCTTCCGGATTGCGTCCTCCTACTCCATATACGCTCGCAGAGTGCTTATACTAGCCAAGCGAGGAATCCCATTTACCTTACTTCACACTTTTACGAACTCTCAAGGCTGATACATTATAATTCAGGGAAACTTTGGCAGCACAATGCTAAGCTTAGTCAATACATATGGAACAAATATAGATGACTCTGCTTTTTTTGCACAAATATGGCCGAAGCTACAGACTCTAGAGCCAGCAGAAATAGTCTGGGGCAGAGATGTTAATGCATACTTAGGCCCAGCAATAGACAGGTCAACAAGTAATGAGAAATATGGTAAACAGGCAAACAGGGTACTCAGAAACGGAATGGAGGAATGGCGGATGGTAGATCTAAGGCAACTACGAAACCCAGGGCGTAGAGAAAAACTTGCACTTCCACTACACACAATATGTGGTCTCAAATAGACTATTGGATAGAAACACACAAAGCTAGCACATGGACAAGCTAAATAGACCACATTCCTAAGTCACTATTGATCATGCACCTGTCTGATTGGTACTGGCTAACGTTACACATACTCCCAGGCAATTCACGTGGCATTTCCCGAAGACTGCACTGCTTGACCAAGTGTTTAAAACAAACTTAAGACAAGCTCTAACAGATTACTTTGAGCACAATCTTCGAATATTATGGGAGGCATTCAAAGTGATGATTTGGGGAATTCTGTATAGGTAGACACACAGGAGTTTAAGGGACATACAGCAGCAGCTAACTAAAGTAGAAAAGAAAATCCAGTCACTAGAAGAAAAGTACACGCGAACCCTGAACTCTACACTACTCACTAAGATCAGGAATCAAATTACTACATATCAGGAGTTCGCTGACAGCGAAGCGAAATACCTTTCACAGAGACATACGGCACGGAACTACGGGGAGGGAGGCCGTCTGGTATACACACTTGCGGGCAGGTTACAAAACTCTTTCACCTCCTCACACATAGTACAGATTACGGATGCATGAGGCATAACACACTATGAGACACCTACTATCACATAGAGCTTTTCAGAATATTATGCACAACTGCACTCCACACATCTTATTATTTCAGACGAAGATATAAATGAATACCTAGATGACATAGCTCTAGCCTGGCTCTCAGATGCGCACAGAGAATTCTTTATACAGCCGATTACTGAAGTCGAGATAAAAGAAGCAATCATATCCCTTTCCAATAATAAAGCTCCGGGAACAGATGGTCTTCCAGGTGAATGGTGTAAAGAATTTAGAGATCTGCTTGACCCCCCCCCCATCTCCTACCCATGTATTCTGAAGCATATGACAACGGGATTCTCCCCCCTTCACTAAGAGAAGCACTATCAATTACACTACTCAAACCAGAGAAAAACCTGTCCCATTGTGATACATACGACCTTTATCCCTTATAAATTCATATACTAAAATTCTAGCCTAAATAATTGCCACACAATTACAACCCCTAATGCAGAATTTAGTACTGCCAGACCAATCGAGATTCATCCCAACACGGTCAATGACAGACAACCTGGGCGCTATATTTGCACTGTTCCACTAACTACAGCAAGACTTGACTGCAGCCCAGGCATTTGACTCAGTAGAGTGGTCATTCATGTCCTCTGTTCTCCGTAGAATGGGATTCCCACAACTGTTCCTACATTGGATTAAGCTGCTGTACACAAACCATGTGCAAGACGACTTAACTGCACTACGGCTGTCCCCATACACATACACAGAGGAACACAACAGGGATACCCATTATCGCCCCTACTGTTCACATGAGCACTTGAACCATTGGCATGCAGGATTAGTCAAAAACCATGCAAATTCAGCACTACAGTTCCGCTTGCGACCCATCAGCTTATCATCGTATGCAGATGATAAGGTATTATACACCTGTTAGCCAGAAGACAATCTAAACCTACTAATACGAGAACATGCACAATTCGAATACTACTCTGGACTGATTGTAAACTGGGCTAAATCAGTAGTAATCCCACTGACACTGGCCACGAAAAAAATCCCACTGGATTTCCCGCTACAATGGCGAACAGAGCCAGTCAAATACTTAGGTATTTGGATACATCGATACCCTGAATTGGTAGTATGGGGAAAGTCAGGTGGCCAGGTGGATCCGGCTGCCATTATCATAAGCTATCTACAAGGGATTTCACTTAATTCACACAGTGGTTGTAATTTAAACGTAATTTGTAAGTCAATGCAATATAGTCAGACTCCACGGTGTCCAACAGGACATCCAAAAACAATAAATGTGATTATTCACAAAACACAAAAGAAGAAAAGCACAAAACACACGGAAAGTCCTAGTCAGAAAGAGAAATTTATCTGATAAAACATAAAAGGGTACAAATCAATACAATCAATGTAGGCACAAAAGTTATGAAAAAAGATGTACAAATGAATTTGAACACACAATTCATAACCAGATGTCAGCTCCTAAAAATAACAAAACCAATATTATCCTGTGATCAATAAATATGGTTTGGATAAAAAAATTCTTGGAGTTAACGAAGATGTTGACGTTTCGGTCTCAGTGGCTTCAGTCCATTAGACCATCTTCAGGACATGCAATTTAATGCCAGACACATAACCCTACATAAATATAACATTTTTATTATATAATCATTTTCCATTTGAATAAATAACAATTTTAATCAATTAAACTAAGGACGGACCATGTGAAGTAAAGCACAAGTGAAGGTTACAAATCAACAACACCCATATTAAAAAAATTACATTTGTGCAAAGCCCAAAGGAGTGCAGGAAGATATCAAGGAAAACAATAGTCTAGACATCTAAACACAAAAATGTGTTGTCAAACTAAAGTAGGCTTACTTCTATAGTAGTTGCAAGGAAAAACAGATGTTGACCTTGAATTAACGGATGATAATTGCTACGCAGCGTTACAAATCGCTGTCGAAAAGAATCAAAAGATTTATAATTAATCAACTCATCAACTAAGAGTTGGAGGATATTCAATTCGCCTCATCAAATGCATACCTCGTGTTGATAGACACAAAAAGTTGTCTAGGCGCGAAAACCAACAATGGGTCTTCTAGTATTCTTTATGAGGTTGAAAAACACTTCCAAATTCTATAAGGGGCACACAATATATATATATATGGAACATCAGATAATGTGTAGGTTTAGTGGGGTATCTCCAAAATAATGACACTTAAGATGGAGTTCTTGTTAATATTTAAAGAGCCAATTGACAAAGGCAATGTAAATTAAAACAACTCAGCTTAAAATCATATACTGTCTAAGCTGATATATTTGGCAGAGTGTTTGTATATCATTGCATTAACAGCAGAAGCAACAGTGAAATATTTTATTTTACTTGGAACACCAATTGGGGTTTTTTCAATCAGTCGAGCTAGTGATTTCATGGAGGGGACATTGTATGTGGCATAGATATTAAAAAACACATAACCTTAGTTCCTCTTATTTGTCAAAGAAAGCGAAATTAGGCTTAAAGAAAGAGGAAGACCAGTTTCCTGTGCTCCCATTTAAGAATATTACATTGAACATCGCGTAGTTGACTAATGTATCATGTTGTCGGTTGTGTCAACACAGCCATATGCAAAGGAGCTGCTTAATCGGCTCATAGCATAAGTATACCGTAGTTGCGATAACTGTAATAGGATGGCGAGTTAGTAAAGAATAAATGGCAGGTCAGTGTTATACCTCAATAAACGCTTGAATACACATGCCCTACGAGAGTATACAGCCTAAGCAATTGTAGAAGAAACAAAAAAACACGACGTATCATGGAGAGCGAAGCTCTCATATACTTACAATTTAAGTGATGCGATCAACCGAGAAGCGCAGCAATGTTGCATAAAAGACACACAAAGGGCCGGTTTAATCGCTAACTATTTAAAAGTTATTGGCAGGAAATGCGAACCGCGGTAACCCGGACAAACATGCACGTATTAAACCCGGAAGTATAGCTTATGTGGCCTTGAAGAATAAAATATTCAACTCAATCCTGCGTATTATTCGGGAGAGTATAGTATCAGGGAATCCCTGATCGTTGAGGCATGAGGAAGTTGAACGCGAGTGCTCCTAAATCTAAGAGATACAAGAAACATCGAGTGTTTTCCTTTGATACTATACTCTCCCGAATAATACGCAGGATTGAGTTGAATATTTTATTCTTCAAGGCAATTTGCCCATTGAGGCCACACGTCCACCGGCTGGTGGTTAGTGATATAGTTTGTGCAACTGGTCCTGAGGATGGTCCTATGGGATTAATTAACCGAAGAAGGACCGAAACATCGACGCCTGATGCCGCTTTGCTTATACTAATACCATTTATGTTATATAATAATGTATGACTTTGATAAATTCTTTTGTACATGGTATTTTGGTTCATCCATGTAAAGAGCATAAGGTGTTATATACTACCAAAATTGACGAATTGTAGTAGTATCATGTTGCCATGCCTGAATTTTGATAATATATTCTAAATGAAATTTTTTTTGAGAAATAATAAAAAAACAGTAAAAAACGGTATCTACCTTGCTTCTGGAAAACAATTGATCACTTTTTGTGACAATATTAATTAATGAGGTTGGTTTAAACGATTCATTTGAGGACAATTGTTTATTTGTTATTGATTATACCCAGTCCTCACGGGATTACTGGGTGGCTCTGTCTTTATACATCAATAAAGAAAGGTGCAGGTCTGACATTAAAGTGAAAGTGCGATTATTCATTATAAATGTAATTCTTCAAAAACATGTACACCAGTGTAAGATCTTTTCTAACAGATTAGTTCAAGTGCAAACAAGTGAAACTGAATTTTTCTCAATCAATCAATCAATCAATCATGCCATTGTATAGCGCACTACTCACCCGGGAGGGTCTCAAGGCGCTTGGGGGGAGGGGTATGCTACTGCTCGAACAGCCAGGTCTTGAGTTGTTTCCTGAAGGCGAGATGGTCCTGGGTCAGCCGAAGGTGGATGGGGAGGGAGTTCCAAGTCTTGGCAGCCAGGTAAGAGAAGGATCTTCCTCCGGCGGTGGCTCTTCGAATGCGTGGTACGGCTGCGAGGGCGAGGCTGGTGGACCGTAGCTGGCGGGTGGGCGTGTAGAAGGTCAGGCGGTCGTTGAGGTACTTGGGGCCCAGGTCGTGGAGAGACTTGTGTGCGTGGGTGAGGAGCCGGAACGTGATCTCTTGTCGACGGGGAGCCAGTGCAGGTTCCTCAGGTGGCTGGAGATGTGGCTGCGTCGGGGGACATCCAGGATGAGTCGGGCGGAGGCGTTCTGGATGCGCTGGAGTCTTTTCTGTAGCTTGGCTGTGGTTCCGGCGTAGAGGGCGTTTCCGTAGTCCAGTCGGCTGGTGACGAGTGCCTGGGTGACAGTCTTCCTGGTCTCGGTCGGGATCCAGCGGAAGATCTTGCGAAGCATACGCAGGGTGTTGAAGCACGATGAGGAGACGGCGTTGACTTGTCAGGTCATCGAGAGGGAGGGGTCCAGGATGAAGCCCAGGTTGCGTGCGTGGTCGGTTGGCTTGGGTGCGGTGCCCAGGGCTGGGGGCCACCAGGAGTCATCCCAGGCGGAGGGCGAAGATCCCAGGATGAGGACTTCCGTCTTGTCCGAGTTCAGTTTCAGGCGGCTGTCCTTCATCCACTCGGCGACGTCTTTCATCCCTTCGTGTAGGCAGGTTCTGGCGGTGTCGGGGTCTCTGGTGAGGGAGAGGATCAGCTGGGTGTCGTCGGCGTAAGAGATGATGTTGAGGTTGTGCTGGCGTGCGATGGCTGCAAGAGGTTTCATGTAGATGTTGAAGAGGGTGGGGCTGAGTGAAGATCCTTGCGGGACGCCGCAGATGACTTCGGTGGCCTCGGAGCGAAACGGGGGAGGCGGACTCTTTGTGTTCTTCCGGCGAGGAACGAGATGATCCACTCCAGTGCCTTCTCTTGGATACCGATGTTGCTAAGGCGCTGGACTAGGGTGCGGTGGCAGACCGTGCCGAACGCAGCGGAGAGGTCCAGGAGGATGAGGGCCACTGTTTCCCCCTTGTCGAGCAGGGTCCGGATGTCGTCGGTGGCTGCGATGAGGGCGGTCTCGGTGCTGTGGTTGGCTCTGAAGCCGGACTGCGAGGGGTCGAGGGATCCGTTTGTCTCGAGGAAGGCGGTCAGCTGTCTGTTGACGATCTTCTCGATGACTTTAGCAGGAAAAGGGAGGAGCGAGATGGGGCGGAAGTTTTTGAGATCGGTGGGGTCCGCTGTAGGTTTCTTCAGGAGGGCGCTGATCTCGGCGTGCTTCCAGCAATCCGGGAAGGTGGCGGTGTTGAAGGAGGCGTTGAGGATGTTCCGGAGTTGGGGTGCGATGGTGGAGTCGGCCTTGTTGAAGACGTGGTGTGGGCAGGGGTCGGTCGGTGATCCGGAGTGGATGGTGTTCATCGTGCGGGCTGTGTCTTCGGTGGTCACCGTGGTCCAGGTGCGAAGGGTGGCGGTGGGGGGCGTTGGTTCGACGGTTGGGTGCGTGGGTGGGGCGCCAAAGCTGTTGTGGATGTGGGCGATCTTGCAGTGGAAGAACAAGGCGAGGGAGTCACAGAGGTCTTGTGACGGAGTGATGTCGTTGGTGCCGGTGCTGGGGTTGGAGAAGTCCTTGATGATAGTGAAGAGCTCTTTGCTGTCGTGGGCGTTGTTGTCCAGTCGTTCCTTCAGGGATTTCTTCTTGGTGGTGCGGATGAGCTGGTGGTGCTTGCGGGTAGCGTGTTTGAGGGCGGTCATGTTGTCGGTTGTCCGGTCGAGGAGCCAGGCTTTCTCGAGGGTGCGGCAGGTCTTCTTGGAGTCCTTGAGGTCGTCAGTGAACCAGGATGCCTTCTTGCTTCTGGGTCTGCTGGGAGGGTTCTTTAGTGGCGCGAGGTCATCGGCGCAGGCGGTCAGCCACTGTGTGAAGTTGCGGGCTGCTTCGTTGGGGTCCGTTGTGCTGGCGGGTGGGCTCTGGCTGAGGGAGGTGGTGAGCTGGTCTGCGGTGATCTTGCTCCAATTCCTGAGAGGTACCTGTTGCGGGTGGTGGTGGGTCGTGGATCTTTTGAAGCTGAAGTGGACGCAGCTGTGGTCGGTCCATTGGAGTCCGGTGGCGTGGCTGAAGGTGATGTACTTGCTGGAAGAGAAGACGGGATCAAGCGTGTGGCCGGCGTAGTGGGTGGGGGTGTTGACCAGTTGCTTGAGTCCGAAGTTGGCGAGGTTTTCCAGCAGGGCGGTGGTGTTGCGGTCCTTGTTGTTCTCCAGGTGGAAGTTGAGGTCCCCGAGGAGGATGTAGTCAGTGGAGGGGAGGGCGTGCGGGCTGATGAAGTCTGTGATGTCTTCGCTGAATTGTGTCCGTGGTCCCGGGGGTCTGTAGACGAGGGTGCCTCTGAGGGTCGTCTTAGGGTCGGTGTGAATCTGGAAGTGGAGATGTTCGGCTGCGGCGAAGGAGGCGTTGGCGTCGGTCGTGATGCGGATGGTGTTCCTGTGGACGATGGCGATGCCACCTCCGGTCTGGTTGATGCGGTCCCTCCTGATGATCTTGTACCCGTCCGGGATGGCGATGGCGATGTCGGGTGCAGAGGAGGCGTTCATCCAGGTTTCCTTGAGGAAGGCGACGTCGGTGATGTAGCGTCGAGGAGGTTCCAGAGTTCCACGGCGTGTCTGTGGACGGAGCGGGTGTTGATCAGGATGCACTTGAGGAGGTTGCTGCTGGTGTTTGTCTTGGCGGGTGCGGGGCAGGTTCGGAGGCAGGTGAACTTGCAGGTGCAGCAGGTGAAGGGTCCGTGGGTGCGTCTCGGGGTGGCTCGGCAGCAGGCGTGGGTCCGGCAGACATTGAGTGCGTTGAGAGTGGTGGCGTCGTAGGTCAGTCGGGTCGTCTTGCCTCGGCGGGGAGAGCCAGGGGTCCTGGCGCTGGGCGCGGGCCAGGCGCGGACGGGCGCAGACGGGCTTACCTTTGGCGCACCTTCGGCGCTCAATCGGCGCTCCCGTTGCGCGCATCCGCTGCGCGGTCGCTCTGGGGGCGTCATAAGTAAGGAGCCGGGAGGGAGGAGCAGCTGGGTGGCGGGAGCGGGGCGGCGAATGGAATCACAGGGGGGCGGGGCCGCAGGGAGGCAGCGGCGGGAAATTCCAAGAAGCAGCGGGCAGCGGGAAATTCCCAGGAGCAGCGGGAAATTCCCAGGAGCAGCGGGCAGCGAGCGAAGGAATCTGCAGGCAGGAGGCGGCAAAGGCAGGCATCATCATCATCATTACCAACTTTATTTCGACCATAAAAGATCATAAAAGTGAACAGCACAGTTTACTAATAATTGAATGCAAGCAACGTTATAGAGCTTGTTATTGTTATTTGTATATTAAATGTTAAAACTATGTGTGCTTTAGAAAATCCCCTGTGGGCCACTTTACCTCCTATAAACTTTCTAAAAGTGGCATTTTCAGAATTGCGACTTGAAATATGACTTTACCATTAAAGAGGGTTTGAAATTACAATTCCTCAGAAACTAAACAAGACATTCCTACTTACAAAAAGTTTATTTTGCTAAATGGAAATGGCAGTTTAGAGTTTCCCAAAATAAATATGTAACATCAAAAATGCATAATCTGTAACATGTAATATGGTTTTATTCTACCATCTCAGGTTTTTGGTGACAATTACAGACCACTCAGCTGCGGCCGCATGGTGTATGAATTCACTAGAACCATTCAATGGCAATATTGTAGTACCAAATTGTACAGTAACTCTGGAGACAGTTGGGGGTGGGGGGAGGTGTGTGTGTGTGTGTGTGTGTGTGTGTGTGTGTGTGTGTCTGCGCGAACACGCATGAAATGCACTAAACAGGCATTATGAGTGGTGGTGAATAGGTTTTCAACTTGCAAAGTTCGCTTGCAAGTCCTGGTGACTCATAAGGAGGAGTGGGGCGATAAAAGGAGCATCCCCCAATCATGTGTAGTTGCTACTGTGGCTGCAAACTGTTGATGTGATATCAACTCAAAAAAGGTGGTTGTATGCTTTCTCAAAGGGAAACTTTATGTGAGAGTTATGGTGACTCACGCGCAGGATTGCATTTTGTAAAAACAAGTGCAGTGCAGAAGTTCATTCTTCAATTGAACTTAAAATGTGCAGCAAACCCCTAGGAAAAGCACATTACCATTTTCTACACACTGCAAGTGTTATCAAATTCCTTAACCACCCGAAGAAATAAAAACAGAATCCAAGGAACAGTTCTGCAAATGTCCTTTAACTTTTTTGGGGAGGGGAATATTAAAGTGCAATGTTTTCCGTTTTATAATTTATAAAGGACTCTGTTTTAATATTTAGAAAGGAATTGTAAAAGGGAGCGTGTAGGGTAGAGATTTCCAGATGTCGAAAATAACTATTTCCACATTGACCCACAGAGAAATGCTAAATCTGAACATGCTCTATGGCCTCATAGTTTAAGTGCCTCACATCGGCGGTGTATTTAACAAAGGCATTGTCTGTGGAAAAACTGGCCGGCTCTCGTGCTGAATTACGGGCCTATTTATGTTGGGGGAAGTGCCCCAGGTCAGAGTGTATTTACCTCGGTAACCTCAAGGTCATATTTAATTGGCCCAAAAGGTGGGACGTGGCAACAAATGAGCTGTAATGATTTAGGCAGTATCTATTTCACATCAAGACGTTTCCACACTCGAAAAAACTAATCGAAAGTAATCTGAAAATTAGAGGAAAATAAAAAACATGCACACGGTTAAACTTAAAGACCCATTTCCTTGCATTTTACGCACTAAATAGCTTTGCTCAGGAGAAATGTAATGTTTTCCTTCTGTTAGGCCACAAATGCCTAGGGGTGTAGTTGGATCAGCATCTTGCAAGCAGAAACTGTGACTGTTCAAATATTTTGGTTGTATCCGATCAAATAGCAGAGAAGCAGGACATATCAAAGGGGATGTGTCAAATGTAATAACTGTGGTTAGGGGGGTAAAGGAACTAATAATGAAAGGGAAAACAAAGCAGTGCCAAGAACACTAAGATACAATCACACATGCTAATGCAAGTTCTGCATGAGTTTAGGGATGAAACCTATCTCTTGGAAAAACACATAAAGTGGAATTTAGTATCCTGGCTGGTGGTGTTTATAGCTTTTATGAGCCATTTGGAGGTTGTAATTGATCCCCATTTAGTTAGTTTTAACATTTTTTAGGCTTTTTTGAAATGTAATGCAATGGCTCCCAAATAAAATAATTCCGGATATAGCTGCCATTAAATTAAGGCTTACAACAATGCCTCCTAGGTACAATTTTGAGACTTACAAAGGACATTTGTGCCACTCATCAATGATTAAAGAGAGAGGAACTGTTTCTATAAAAAATCTTGCATTTCTCAAGTGTTGGCCTCATCTTCGAATTGAAAAAAGGCCCTTTCCTTGTCAATGGCATGTTTCGCTGACATACCGATTGTGTATTGTCGTTACTGTATTTTTTTTAACTATCGTTGTATTATCACCTCATGGGCCCAACCGACCATTTTGACGAACTGACTGTTTATATAAGCCCAAAATGCTACACGCTTGTATCCTCTTTTATGAAACCATTGTATTTGTTTTAACTTATAGCTTTTATTACATTTTCGGTCGAATAAAGCAAAATCAAACAAACAAACATTTCCAGGACTG
Source organism: Lissotriton helveticus (assembly GCF_964261635.1). NCBI lineage: Eukaryota > Metazoa > Chordata > Amphibia > Caudata > Salamandridae > Lissotriton > Lissotriton helveticus. Next base: position 1,162,426,707 of record NC_136070.1, on the reverse strand, counting down.
ACTGCACAAGTATTTGACTGCTAAAATAACTGAAGCATAGTTAAACTGAATCACAAAAAAACGTAATTTCTTTTTACGTAAGCAATCAATGACGGTGCATGTGTTTTCCAGCTGTCTCCCCATGTACTTCTCTTCCCTGCTCTGCTGTGCTCTGTTTTGCTGTTTGTCACCTGTGTGATTCTTGCTGCCCCCTTCCGCAATGCTCTTGTGTGCTTCCCTGGTGTTACTTTCTTGCCCCTGTGATTCTGGCCCCAGGTCTGTGTTGGTATCTTTCTTGTATGTTGTCTTTTCTCCCTTACCCCCCTCCCACCAGGGTTCTGGGTTGTTCTCTATCTCTCTACTATGTGCTTTTCTCTGCCCAACCAGTCTTCCATTTTTTTTCTCCCAACCACAGTCAAAGTTTCTGTACCTTACACTCATGTTGCCTGCACCCTCGCTGACCACCATGTTGACTCTGTACTGTTTTCTTTTCCCCACCCACCTTAAAAAAATAACTCTTTCACAATTGTATTTATTGATCCAACAAAGAACTTTAAATAAAAACAAAAAAGTACCTGTACCATTTTGTAAATTTGTGCCTACAAAATGACACAGCCGGCTGCGTCATAGGCTTTTTTAAAAACTCTGCTTTAGGCATCCTGAACAGCAATTAGAAGGCTGTCATGCATATCTAGAACGATTGGCAAAGCCAATAGGTCCCAAAATGAGACCTGTGGCTTTGCGAATGCTTAATAAAAGTTTTGTACTGCAATACAGCTCATGTCTCAAAACCGTAATTGTCCTGTGGATACTAAGGTATAGTTGTGCAATAAAATTACTTGACCTATATGCTTCCATCAATCAGTGATCTTATAAAGTGTTGGGTGGTGGGAGGGTCTGCGGTTCAGTCGAAGAACCAGGTCTTGAGGTACTTCCAGAATTGCGGCAGCAATGGTGATTGCCTGAGGGGCCAAGGAAGGGAATTCCAGGTTTTCGCAGTGAGGTAGGAGAAGGATCTTCCTCCAGCAGTGGTCTCGCTTCGCATTTGCAGGGTGGTTCTAAACCCTGCGGGCAGCCAGACCTACTGAACTCATTTACTTTTGAGAGAGTGAACATCAGACTGCTCCCTCCTAAATTAGGATGCTTACAAATCAAGTGTGCCCCCTGTAATTTGTCTACCTGACTACCGGTTTGGGCATGCAGTGGTTTGCTGTTCTAGCCAGGGGCTTCATAGCATCCATCTGCTGTGAAATTACTATAATAATAATAACAACTCACCTATGGGAGGAGTGAGAGGAAGCCGAAGGGCAAACAGGAGGACATCCCATTTACTAATACATTTAACTAAAACGTACTGTGCTCTTAAGAAAGAGAAACAATTCTATCCTGGCCCTGTGTGGTGTGTACTTATGTGAATTAACCACACCGGACACTGAACTGCTTTTGCTCCTTCAGGTTGTAATCACGCTTGTGGCTTCACTTATTTTGCAGATTTTCTATCAAAATATTATAACATTTTTATCAACCTGCACTTGTATCCACTGCACAGAACCGACTACCAGCTCATCATCAAGGTACGTAAGTGTGGAGCAAAGAATAGTGCATCTACAGTTCCATAAATATGCTAAGAATCTCCCCAAAGGTCATGAGGCCATCTGGGTTTCCTGAGAACGGATGACTCTTCTCAGCAGGATAAATATGCGGTAATTTCTAGGCTTTTCCGTTTATGATTTTGGCTGGCTTTTTAAAAAATGTCGTCTATGTGTTTCTATCAGCTGAATTGTTTTCACGAGTTGGGAGATTTATGGGCACGTTTCTGAACCGTCACCCCAATTAGCTGGCTGAAATGTGCATTTTTATTTAAATTAAGCTCTATTTGTCGAGGAGAGGTAATGAGGGCTGAAGCTGGTTGAAAGGCCCACTAGCTATTGAAAGCACTTAGTATCCAGCACTTCAGCAAACAATGTTCCAAGGACCACGGATGTGTACGTTGCCACTAGATACAAACACATCCACTTGTGGAAGTGCTTTTGCTCAGGCGTTTCCCCCATATGTTTTTTAAGTGCTCCTCAAGGTGAGGACTGATGCTCCTGTGCCAATTCTCTCTTCTGTTTTCCGAGACGCTAACAGTGTTCCTTGAAAAGGAATGCCACTCATTCGTTGCCCCAGTGGTTTCCTGTCAACGCAGCCCAGGCTCCTGAAAGAAACCCTGCTGCATTGTTGTCTTCACTAATCGGTGGTTTTTTCCAGTCTACATGCAGTGCAAATGGCATTCTGTGGATGGGGAAAGTGTGATGTTAATGAATCACCCCTTCTAAACATACGGTGTAATTATTACCTTAATTGTGGGATTTTGTAATGTGCTTTGACATTGTATTTTATTTGTTCCTATTGAATACCAAGGGCCATATTACCAAGGTGAAGTATCGCCGCTTTTTCGGCGAATTGTGCAGAGAAACCGGCGATATTTCTAGCGCCCTATTAACAAGGGCATGCTAACGCCTGCCTCAAGCTCACTTTGCATGTCAGCGAGAAACATCGCTAATGACATGCAAAGTGGACGTTCCCACGTCCAACCACATGTAAAATGTGGTTGGAGGTGGTAACACCCTATTACCAAGGCAGGCGTTGGGAGAAGGAGACCTGCGATAAACTTGTATATCGCAGGTCTCCCAACGCCTGCTCTGATCAGGTGTTAGGCATTGATAACATGGGGGTGTGGATCATAAAGCTGAATCCACCGCCCATATTAACAAGGCACACATTAGCGCGTGACAGCAACGCTTGTTTTCACGCGCTAATGTTCCCTATCGCCGGCCATCGCCGGATTTAATATCGCCTACGTGTTGCGCTAACACGGCGATAAAATCCGGCGATAGCCGGCGATAGGGAAATGTGCGATGTGCGTTTTTTAACGCACTTCTTGGTAATATGGCCCCAAATGTTATAATGCGTGTCTTTTTACCCCATGGACATAACAACACATTCCCTTTACAATGCAATGTAATACCCCACAGGGCTTTCAAAGCATGCCTTTACCTCCATTGTAAAGTTAAATATAAATATATATATTCACTGAAAAGACATAAAGGTTAAAGTAAGGTTATAGTTAGGTGTAATGTTAAGTAACAATGTAACGTTTTAAACTCTAAAAAACAAAAGAAATTCACCAGTTATAGTAAGAGTTATCTCAAGTAACTATAACTTGTGCCCTAAGGTAACTATAACTCGCACCCCGCCCGTACATTTTTCCCATCAATAATTTCACTGCAAATGTTGCAGAGATATTATCAATGGCGTCATAGAAGATGTCATCAGTGATGCAATCTGTGGAGTAATTAGCAGTGCATAGTGAGGGTGTGAGTTATAGTTTCTTTAGGGCAGGAGAATCCTCTGCGTATTTGCAGTAAAATCCATTTTTAAAAGTTTTTTTGTCCCCAGGCAGGGTCCCTGTTGGACCCCACCAAAAAGCATAGAGGTAAGGGTACCTCTATTCTGTTCCTTTATGTCTTTTTTTGCATTGACTCAGGACTCATTTACGAGTCCTGAGATGGCTTTCACTACTTCCTTTAGGTAGATGTTGGCCCAGCAAGAGTGCTTTTTGTTAAATGGTGTAAATATGTTCAGTAGTTTCGGAGTTATTTAAAGAAATTACCAGTTTCCAGTTGTATAAATAGGGATGCGGTGGATCCGTGGCCCTTCCCGATCTCGTGGTGAGATCTGATTGGCTGCCTTCACTTCAAGCCAGGAAATGTTGGCAGACATCTTGCAAATCGATTGAAACAAGTCACAGAAAAAAGGTTTAAAAAATGAAAAGGGGTCAGGGTAGAAACCCCTTACCCCCTAGGCCCCTTGGGGGTGTCCAGCGGGGGCAATAATCATTAAAAAAACTAAAATCATCGTGAGTCACTCTGGTTTCACGATTCCCACCGAAATCTTTTTAAATAAGGAAGCACTGATTTCCGCGCTTCGTTATTAATTGGCCCATAGGTGGGCTAGGTCCCGGGGCAGTGTACAAATAAAGGAGGGGGTTTATTATGCCCTAGGGACTACTACATCCCCAGGGCTTATTTTATTTGAGAAGTGGAGGTTACCTGTTCAGCAACTCCATGCCCTGGGGACCGCCACCTCCCCAGGGCAAAATCTTAGGTTAAAGCGGGGGGTGCTACCTCCCAAGCGCAACATAAAACATTCATGTGGGGGGCCACATGCCCCTCCTATAGTTCCAGGGACCGCCTGCTGCCCAGGGCTAAAATGAAATTAGAGCGAAGGCCCATGGGTATGATTGGATATGTCAGTGGCTGTATTGGTGAGTGGGTGTATGAGTGGCTATATGGGAGTGAATGTGTGTTGTTATATATGAATCAGTGAGCGGCTGTGTAAGTACTGGTATGGGTGTGTGAATGGGTTTGAGAATGGCAGTGTGGAAGTTAGAGTGGGTGTATGAAAGGTCATATGGGGTGTGAGTGGGTGCATCAGAGATTCTGTAGATGATGTCATCAGTGATGTCATTTGAGATGTCATCAGTGATGTCATCAGTGATGTCACTGACCATGCCATGAGTGATGTAATATGTGAGGTCACAAGCAGTACATTGCGGGGGTGCGAGTTATAGTTAGCTCACTAACTATAACTTCTGATTTTCACTGGTTTTGCACTAGTAAAACCTAAGCCTAACTATAACCTCCCTCTAACCTTTGGTTTTTTTCTGTGAACTTCTAAGGTTTTATTTATTTTACTTCCTAACTTTAATGTCCCTGTAATCTTTGGTTTTTCAGTGAATATATAGAGATTGAGAAAGGCTAATTGCCGAAACGCGAGGGCGTCTGTCGTGTCTAAATAAAAAGCAACCTTTATAACTTTACCCCGGAGTGCGGAGAATTCCTTGATTATTAATCGGAGGAGTTGGAGCAGTAATATATATATATATATATATATATATATATATATATATATATATATATATATATATATATATATATATATATATATATATATATATATTTGCATATATCTTTAGCACTGTTTGATAAATCTTCATAACATTTTCCAAGAGAAGTGCGCCAGAGGTTCTTGTGCTTTGAGCATCTCTGGGAGATCTGTCAAGCGGGGGATGAGAAAAAGGGGATGGAAGTGTTTTTCCAATGTTACTTTCTATAGAGATTTTTAGACTCGACTACAGCCTGAAGCGCTAGACAGAATTATACCAAATTTGGCAGAAAGGTAGCTCTTGGTCTGGAAAAATCCTTTTTGTTATCTGGTGTAAATCGGTTCAGTAGTTTGGAGATATAGGGAGGCGGATCATCCAAGTATCCAACAGTCCCCATGCTGAAATCTGGTTGGCTGCCAACACATCAACCAGGAAGTGTTGACAGCCATCTTGGAACTCAGCATCAGCCAAGCCCCACCCTAACTCTGGTCATGGGGTCTCCCTGTGTCCCCAATAGGGGCAAAAAGCAAGCCTTTTTAAAGTTTTTGCTTCAGGAACATGACGGAGCCATGAATCCACAGGAAAAAAATAACAAGGGTAGTGTACCATGCTTGTTTCCATTATAGCCCGAAGGGTGGTCCAGGGCACAGGAGCATGCAGGATTACATTTTTTTTTTTAACCGCTTCGCTGCAGCCGGAATTCCCTCGTGGTGTGGAAGAATTCCACGCGTACACATTTCGGACGGCCCCCCGGGCGTCCTCCACATATGCCTACCATGACGTCAGGCGGCTGGGGGCCGTCAGATGCACAAAGCGGTTAAATGGAGCGTGGCACATGGGCCCCTCTTCTTGGGCTTAATTATGTACCGGGGACCGCCACCTCCATGGGGCTTAATTTGTATACTGTAGGGGGCGCTTGGTACCCCATAACCCCGGGGAGCACCACCTCCATGGGGCTATAAATAAATAGACTGGGGGAGGGGCCGTGCTAACCTCCCCTAAGCCCCAGAGACCACCATTTCACCAGTGCTAAGTTAAATATGGAGCAGGGGGCACGCAACCCCCCACCCCACACCCTGGGGACCCCAACCTCCTGGGGTTTTCATTTGTTTTTTTCAAAAGGAGGTGTTCCCCTCCCAGGTCATTTATCTCCCCAAGGCAGCCTGTGCAAACAGAATGAGGGGGGCATGCAGCCCCCCTCCTGGAGTCATACATGGCCCTGGGGATTGCCACCCCTCAGGGCCAGCTCCTGCTATGTCCCAGAGTGCCCACCCCCGGGGTATAGCTGTTTGATTTTATATGGAAGGAGCTTTGACAGCTCCCATCAATCAAAAGCAAGCATTTTAGTTCTAGCAGGCAGGCACTATCAAAGTGCTCCTGTTCACTGGAATTGGAAGGTTCATCTCTTTCCCTGCCCGCAGACATGAGGGCAGAGAAAGAGATGAAACGAATGCTCCAGCACAGAGGGAACTGCCTTTTCAGTAGCTCCCTCCATGCAGCAGCAATGCCGGTTCCGTTAGGAGGCCTGGAGCCACCTGGTAACACATGGGCCCTGAGGTTCCCCTCGAGGTCCCGGAGAAAAGAGCAGAAAGAGGCAAAATAAGGGTCCGAAACAAGCAGAAAGAGGCAGAATAAAGGTGAGAAATGAGCAGAAAAAGGCAGAATAAAGGTCAGAAATTAGCAGAAAGATGCAAAATAAAGTTCAGCAATGAGGTGAGAAATGAGCGGAAGGAGGCAAAATAAGGGTTTGGAAGGAGCAGAAAGAGGCAGAATAAAGGTCAGAAGGGAGCAGAAAGAGCCTGAATATAGGTCAGAAGGGAGTATAAGAAGGCAAAAAAAAGGTGAGAAACGAGCAAAAAGAGGAAAAATAATGGACTGCAACGAGCAGAAAAAGGCAGAATAAAGGTCAGAAAGAGGCAAAAAAGACATCAGAAACGAGTAGAAAGAGGCAGAATAAAGGTCAGAACGGAGCAGAAAGAGGTAGAATAAAGGGTAGAAGGGACAAAAAAGAGGCACAATAGAGGTCAGAAACCAGCAGCAAAAGGGAGGATGAAGGTCAGACACAAGCAGAAAGAGACGAAATAAAGGTCAAAAGCAATCAGAAAGAGGCAAAATGAGTAGAAAGAGGCAAAATAGAGGTCAGAAATGAGCAACAAGAGGCAAAATAGGTCAAGAGTGATAAGAAAGAGGCAAAATAGAGGGCAGAAACGAGGAGAGAAGAGGCAGAAAACCAACAAAAAAGAATCAGAGGAGGAACAAAACTGAAGACAGCAGAGGGTAGCAGACTGCAGGCAAGATGGACAGGAGGACTCTCAGAGGGGGAGCTGGCATTAGGACCGGTTTCCATGTGCCCCCCTACTTTTTTACCAGGCATCTACTGACACACCCACTCATACACTCATGTACCCACTCACAGACTCACTCAGAGACTCATGCACCCCATGACTGACCCACTCTACACTCACTCACACACTCACAGACACACTCAGACACTCATGCAACCACTCACAGACCCATTGAAGCACTTATTCACCCACTCACAGACCCACTTAGAGACTCGCTCACACACCCACTCACAGACCCAGAAACACTCACATACCCACTCACATATCCACATAGACACTCTGCAACCCACTCACAGGCCCACTCAAATACTCTGTCACACTCTCACAGACCCATCAGACACTCATGCACCCACTCACAGAACCACTCAGACACTCATGCTCCCATTCACAGACCCACTCAGAGACTCAGGCACACACTCACAGATCCACTCAGAGAATCAGGCACCCACTCTCTCACCCACTCAGAAACTCATCCATCCACTAAGAGAGAATCAAAGTCACTAATGCACCCACTCAAAGATCCAGTCAGAGACTCACACACTGACTCACAGACCCACTCAGACACTCATGCATCCACTCATAGAACCACTCAGAGATTCATGCACTCATTCACAGGTCCACTCAGACTCATGCACTCACAGACCCACTTAGAATTTCAGGTACTCACTCACGGAACCACTCACAGAAAAACTCACAGATCCACTTAGACACTCACACACCCACTCACAGACCTACTCAGACATTCACACCCATTGACAGACCCACTGACACACTCTAATACCCACTCACAGACCTCCTGAGACTTTCATGCATTCACACACACTCACTGTCAAAGGATAGTGGTTTCATTTGGGAAATTAAATTAAACAAAAACCAAAGATTACAGGGACGTTAAAGTTAAGCAACAACTTAAAAAAACCTTAGAAATTTACATAAAAAACAAACGTTATAGGGATTTTATAGTTAGGCTCAGGTTTCACTGATACAAAACCAATGAAATTCAGCAGTTATAATTAGCTGAGCTAACTATAACTCAATGATCTGCTTGTGACCTCACATATTAAATTACTCATGACATAGTCAGTGGCATCACTAATAACATCTATTCTCCAATGACATCACTGATTACATCATCCTCAAAGCATTCACTCACCTACTCACACCCCTATACAACCGTTCATACACCCACTCATATGCCCACACAACCACTCACTCTCCTAAACAGCCACTCACATACCAACTCACTAAACCAAACACCCACTCAAACAGCCTCTCACCTACCCATACAGCCACTTACACACTCATTTACTCACTCATACAGCTAATTCAGACACCAACTCACTTATCCATACATTCACTCAGACATTCAGTCACCCACCTATATAGCCACTCACACAGGCATTCCCCCATAGAGCCTCTCAAACACCACTCTCTCAACAATATAGCCACTCACATAGCCACTTACTCACATAGCTACACACACGCCCACTTATACATCCATATAGACACTTACATACTCATACAGCCACTCACACACCCACTTACACATGTATGCACACAGTCACAAAGCCACTCACATAATAAATGTTGGAAGTAGTATAACTAATTAGTATTTTAACTAGTATACTAATCTAACCTTAGTAGTAGGTTAGTTTATATCTTTAACACTCATAAACCCTTGGAAAAAACGTATGCTAACTGGATGGTCTCATCAGTGATATCAACAGTGATGTCATTTGAGATGTCATCAGTGATGTCCTCAGGGTATACAGACAAAATATCGAATCAAAAATATAGAATAGTACTAATATAGAAGTTAAAATATAGAATGGACAAAATATCGAATGGACAGAATATAGTCAACAAAACTATTGAATTTAAGGTAAGTTATTTAATATCAATTTTCATAAATATAGAAAGTCAAAATATCGAAGTATATAATATATAGGTATTAAATATATCAAATTCCGAATAATATCAATTTTTTAAAATGTTTTGTATGTTAGTATATGTGTGAAAAGTGTATATTTATTTATAATTTATTTTAAGCAATGAATTTTATGTTATTTAATTATTGCGTAATTTAATTCTGTAGTGGGTTGTGGGTTTATAGGGGAATAGGGTGGGAAGTAATTTAATTAAAATTAATTAAATATTTTAATTTATTTTGTGGTATTTATCTTGAATTAATTGTTAATTAATTTTTAATTGGTGAATAATTAAATTTGAATTGGTAAATTAATTTGTAATAATTGATAATTATGTTAATTTTATAAATGTATTTCCCGTAGCGGGTTGTGGGTTTATAGGGGAATAGGGTGGGCAGTAATTTAATTATAATTAATTAAATATTTTAATTTATTTCGTGGTATTTATCTTGAATTAATTGTTAATTAATTTTTAATTGGTAATTGATTAAATTTGAATTGGTAAATTAATTTGTAATAATTGATAATTATGTTAATTTTATAAATTTATTTCCCGTTGCGGGTTGTGGGTTTATTGGGGAATAGGGTGGGAACTAATTTAATTGTAATAGTTAAATATTTTAATTTATTTATTGTGTGTGTGTAGTATACTTGTAAAGCGCACAGCTGCCCCAGCAACGGGGCGTCCCGGCGCTGTATAACTCTGGGGAACCCGTCCTGGCTTTCCCTGTGGGATGGTCCCTTGCTGGGAGTCCCCAAGGTGGAGCCAGGCATCCCCGGAATTGGTGGGGCCGTTGTGGAGATTAGGCAAGCTAATGCCCAGAGTTGCCGAGTGTAACCCCTGATTAGAGTAAGCACCGAAGCGAGAATTATCGAGTCCGCTGACCAAGGTCGACGACCCTGCCGCGTCGGGAATTGAACCCTGGTCCCGCGCTGACTTCTGCTCTCAGGCCTGCCGCCTCTAACCAGTGAGCCACACTACTGGTGGCTCACTGGTATTATTGGTATTTATTTATTTTGAATTAATTGTTAATTAATTTTCAATTGCTAATTAATGAATTGATAATTGGTAATTAATTTGTATTAATAGGTAATGAATTTTAATAATTAATTTTTATTTGTATTTTTAATTGATTTATTATTATATTATATTAAATTGGTAATTACTTTTAAATAATTTTTTATTGGTATTAATATTTAATTTATTTTTATTAATATATGAAGTTTTTACTTTCCCTACTGTTGCACTCACTGGAGTGGGAAAAGTAATTTTTACCCCTACGCTATCCAACGCTTTCCCTACGGTTGCACTCTCTGGAGTGGGAATAGTAATTTTTAACCTTACGCAATCCAACGCTTTCCTTACTGTTGCACTCTCTGGAGTGGGAATAGTAATTTTTACCCCTACGCTATCCAACGCTTTCCCTACTGTTGCACTCTATGGAGTGGGAATAGTAATTTTTACCCCTACGCTATACAACGCTTTCCCTACTGTTGCACTCTCTGGAGTGGGAATAGTAATTTTTACCCCTACGCTATCCAACGCTTTCCCTACTGTTGCACTCTCTGGAGTGGGAATAGTAATTATTACCCCTGCGCTATCCAACGCCTTCCCTACTGTTGCACTCACTGGAGTGGGAATAGTAATTTTTACCCCTACGCTAACCAACGCTTTCCCTACTGTTGCATTCTCTGGAGTAGGAATAGTAATTTTTACCCCCACGCTATCCAATGCTTTCCCTACTGTTGCACTCTCTGGAGTGGGAATAGTAATTTTTACCCCTATGCTATCCAACGCTTTCCCTACTGTTGCACTCACTGGAGTGGGAATAGTAATTTTTAACCCTACGCTATCCAGCGCTTTCTCTACTGTTGTACTCACTGGAGTGGTAATAGTACATTTTACCCTCCCGCTATCCTACGGTAAAAATATTGTATATTTTGTTTAATAATATTATGTTAATATATATATGTTTTGAAAAATACAATTGTATGTTTTTTTTTATAACTTACAGTGATCCGTCCTCAGTGATGTCACTGACCATGTCACGAGTGATGTAATATGTGAGGTCAGAAGCAGTGCATTACAGGGACGTAAATATAGTTAGCTCAGCTAAACTGTAACTACTGAATATAACTGGTTTTGTACAAATGAAATGTGTGTTTTTTAACTGAAAATACAGGTGAAAGTGATGGAATGTAAGTTGAAACATACATTTTTGAAGTCAAATAACCATTAAATTCCCCAGCTATAGTTAAATCAAGTAACTATAACTTGTTCACCTTTGTTCTTTTCAGTAAATGTTCTAGTTTTTTAATGTAATATAATATATTACTGCCATTCTCTCCCACAGCAAGCATCAGACCCCCACCATACATGGCTTCTCCCTTATGAAGCGAGGTGTTGGCTGCAGACCCTGGCCTGTGGATCAGCCCTGTGCCCAATGCCACATGGGGGACCAACCCCCGGTTGGACATCAGGCCAACAAATACAATCATGAAAACAACCACAAGAGAGCATTGCACTCCAGCTGAAAAGCATAAAGCTCCAGTTAGGAGTGAATAAAAAAAATATGGTAAGCTCTCCTTTGGTCATTGATTCAATGACTGACGAGTCTTACTTTTTTCTTTTTTTTATGCTGCTGGGGAGTTGCTGCAAATCATGTAATCTCCCAGTACCTAAAAAACCCATAATCTGAGCTAGTGTAATGTAAAGAGCTAGGTGCTCAAATACCCTTGGGCCAAATTCAAGCTATATAGAGCTGTAAAATAGTAGTTTTTATAAAAAGTCTCTCACCCACATAATATGTTTGGCATGCTTCATTATAGAGTCTTTTATTCAAAATGACCTTGCATATGGATGGATTCAATTTTTATCACGGAGCTCTTGATAATATTAGTCAAAGAGATCCCCAAAAATGTATTAAAAATGCATAGTGAGCAATCCCATCAATTACATTATTTGGGGTGCCCCCTGGCAAGTTTAAAAGCATAACGAGCTCCTCGTGGAGGTAATTATTACTCCTACGTTTTGTAGGTCTACATACTACTTCATATCCCTCTTGGGGTCATATAGCCTGCTTCAGGACCAAAGATTCCTTGGTATTCTTAAATATTTGAAACACAGTTGCAGTTCATTGGTAAAGAAACATAATACATATATGATTGCACACACTAATGCAGGCATATGCTCTCAATAGAATATGTCAGGTGGTTTTCTATGAATGGGGAAAAAAGTAGATATTAATTTTAAAATATATTTTCATTAAGAGATTTCCTATACACATCACACATGTGTTTACACAGCAAACTACACTTGGTGCTGTGAGGTGATAGGCACACAGACATGACAATGCATACAAATATTTATACTAGGTATTTTTATAACTGAGTCCTGACTGGGTTTTTCTATGACCCCATAGGTTACAAGAGAAGGATGTCTTTGTAGTCAAACTCTGCTATGGTAAGCAGTGGGGTTGTATTAACATCATCTAACGAGTCAAGCTGTGTGATGCATCTATCCTGTCTTCTTGCACTTGTTTGTGAGTGTAGGGAAAGATATTGTATTTGAAGTCACTGGAAAGACTACCCTCAGGCTGTGTGTTACTGTAACCCCACTTTGGGGGCACGTAACGTATTACTTCATATGCGAGCAGGTCCCTCACATATCACGTGTAGGTATTATGCTGACCACCAGAACCTCCAGTGCATAAACAACAGTTGATGGACAGAATGCAGAACAATGGCATACATTAACCCCAGTACAGATATCTTGGCCTAAATCCATCGTTTTTTTGCTCACCATGCCATTCCAGTTTGAACCCAGCCATATGCAAATCAGTCTTGACCCTGTGCCTCATGGGAACAGTCCTCCTGTGGCATAGTTACTTTGAAGTTACAGTTGTAACCTGCCCACTTCCTTCAGATGAGAAAAGTCTCAAATTCTCTATGAGTGTACTTGTTGTACTGTGTAGGTGACCATACACATCTAATGTTTGCTGGCATGTAATTTGTAATAAAGTGATTTGGTTAGTTAATGAAAAGAGATCTAAGGTGTGCAGTTTATCTGGAAAGACGTGATATACTGTAAAATGATTATGTAATTCATGCTTCATCTCTTACTTATCGCTCTGGTATATCCTAATGAAAAGATATTATTGTATGACAAGAAATTTGAGGTAGTCTGTGAATAGTAGTTCTCTTCAATAAACATGTGAGATTCCTAAAAGTCTCAGTGTTCGCAGGGCAGCCAAATTCAGTGTAGGTAGGTAGTATGACCTGTCAACCTATAAGGGGGGATTTCGATGTCCCTGTATTTGACCATTAATACCCTCACTCCACACACAAAATCCCCCAACCCATGATTTGTGGAGGTCTAACTCCTTTGTAGTAAGAGGAGTCCAGGGAATATGATTGCTGCGGCCTGTTTGATAGGTTTCTATATGTAAACCCACTGCTTTTCTTTCTCCAGAAGTATTCTGGACATTTTGGTAGAAGAGCTATAATTCCTTACTTGTTCTATAATGACCCAATTAATATCTTTTTCACTGTGTCCTGTCATGCATGTCATGTTTTGTTTGCGTGTCATTTTTAGTTTATACTTGATATTGCTGTGATGTTCAAAAATGTGTTTCTTATGTTTGCGACACGTGACCCTGATGTGCCTCAAGTTATAAGGGCATGTTATTGTATACATGATATGTAATGAATTACAATTCATATGATTCCTTAGCACTGAGTCATGATTAAGACTCAGATCCAGTTTTTTAGCAAGTCTGGTAAGGTGGCAGACACCTCAACCATTGCAAGGTTAATGGCCAGTGACCTGTGTCATCCCCCACAAAGTGTTGAGCATGCCTTCTACAGGTTTCCGCCCAGCTCTAGTATGTACTAGTAGGTATTTTATGCTTTGGCCTCTTTTGTGAGAAAATATTTTTTCTCTGGATTGAGTTTTCCAGTATAGAGAATTCTGCAATTCTTATTGATGACCTTCTTTACCTGACTGGAAACCACATTATAGGTTTCCGTGTGTTCCTGATGGTAGACTTAGGAAACGTCTGTTGCTTCAATTTGTTGCTCACAGCATCTTCTTGATTATTGAAATCAGTTATAGTGCTACAAATCCAGCAGAACCTGAGAAACTGTTCATAGGGGTGGTTTTCTCCAAGTGGACCAAACTTGAGAAGGTTATTCCTATCTGTAGGCTTGTGGTAGGTGATTGTGCCTAATTTTCCAATTTCATAGAAGATCTTTACAACTAGGAACACCAAATCCTGGTTACTAATGTTGTGGGTGAATTTAAGGAATTGGGTACACATATTTATCAATGTCCTAAAGTAAACAGCTGCACTCCACGTCAAACTATTGGAACCTCACCCATGTAACATTTCATAACCGCAACTTATTTGTGAAATGATTATGTGGAGAAAAAATGTATTTCTGATACAAATGGTGTACATACAGTTCAGCTCTGCTTGAGGCAAAGGTGCTGCTAATTGATGTACCATGTATTTGAAAGTATAAGACTCCTTCAAACTTGAAGAAGTCACTCGTCAGGGCTATGCATGTATAATCTAAGGCAAAATATCTTGGGGTGATGTAGTCCCAGTCACTCTGGTACAACAATTCCTTGATCATATTTAAAGCCTTGCCTTGTGGCAAGCTGATGTATAGAACTGAAATAGCTAGTACTATAAGTAGGGTTGTCTCTGGGTTCAATATGATGCCCTTCAATATGTTCAATAGACCTTTAGTGTGCTTCAAAAATGTTAGGGTCTTCTGTACGATGGGTCACAGGAAATTAACACAAAACATATATAGGGGTTCAAGAATGAAGCCTTTACCAGTTTAGGGTAAGGGTTAAGGTTTAGAAACATGGAACCACGTCTTCCTTTGCTTTCAATAATACAGCCTCCTATATTGTGATCTACCATACAAGTTCATCTTCAATTGCCTTCCCAATCTCTAGGGATATGAATCTTGTATGGTCAGAAACTATAATACTGTAGTTCTTCCTATCCGAGAGGGTTCATATACACTTTTGTGTTTAGTCCTTCACTGCAACACTATAACACACCCTTTATCTGCAAGCTTAATTACGGAATCTGTTTGTGACATTAAATAAATCATTATCAGACATAATATGGAAGAGTTTCTGTCAATATTTTCAATTTCTGATAGTCTGTTCAAAGACCTGTATCTCAATTGGTGTGGAAATAACAGGGGTATAGTTGGATTTTTACTGTGTTTAGAAGCCTTTTAGTTTTAGTTTTTATTATAAATCATGCTAATTTGCATATTAGTTTCAATCTATCCAAGTTAGGGGTGGGTACAAAAGTCTAGACCTTTGTTGAGAACCTTTGCCTGTGTGTAAGTGTGAGGTCTTTCTGTAAAATTGACCACTAAGTTGGTGCTTTGCTTGCCCCTGGGGTTTGGTCTTTCACCATGTTCCTTCAATCAATCTAGTGACTTGTAAAGTGCGACTACTCACCCTTAAGGGTCTCAAGGTACTTGAGGGGGCTGCTGATCCATCGAAGGCAATGTGGTTCAGTTTATGAGCCAGGTCTTGAGGCCCTGCCTGAATTGAGGCAGTGACAGTGATTGCCTGAGGTGCAGAGGCAGGGTGTTCCAGGTCTTTGCTGTGAAGTAGGGGAAGGATCTTTCTCCGGCTGTGGTCTTGCAGATACATGGGACAGCTGCCAGGGCCAGTTGGGAGGCATGGAGGTCTCTGGTGGGTACATGGAATGCGAGTCGGTGGTTGAGGTATGTAGGTCCCAAGTCATGTAGGACTTTGTAGGCATGTGAGTGAGGAGCTGGAAGTTGATTCTTTTGTTGAATGGGAGCCAGTGGAGGTCTCTCAGGTGGCCAGTGATGTGGCTGCGGCAGGGGATATTGAGGATTAGTCTAGCTCAGGCGCCCTACAGTTTCTTGAGGAGTTTCTGGGTGATGCTGGCATAGGGTGTGTTGCCATGGTTGAGTCTGCTGCTGACTAGTGCGTTGGTGATGTTCTTTCTTGACTCAGTGGGGATCTGCTTGAAGATCTTTCGGAGCAGATGTAGCATGTGGGAGCAGGACGGCATTGATCTGGCAATCCATGGGGAGCAAGGAGCCCAGGATGAGGCTGAGGTTTCATGCATGGTCTGTGGGTGTGGGGGATCCAAGATCTGCACACCACCAGGAGTCGTCCCCGGTGAAGGAGGTGGAGCTCATGATGAGGTCTTTGGTCTTCTCTGAGCTTAGCTGGAGGGAGCTGCCCTTCATTCAGGTGGCGACAGCCTTCATCCTGTTATGGAAATGGTTTTAGGCAACTGTGGGTTAATTGGTGTGGGAGAGGATCAACTGGATGTCGTCGCTGTACAAGACAATGTTGAGTCTGCAGTTCCTGATGATGGCTGCTAGCGGGGCCATGTAGATGTTGAAGAGAGCGGGGCTCAGGGAGGAACCCTGAGGCACTCTGCAGTTGATCTCTGTTGGTTCAGAGTGAAACAGGGGTAATCTTACTCTCTGTGTGTGGCCAGTGAAGAAGGAGCCAATCCATTCCAGGGCTTTGTCACGGATGCCGGTGTCTTGGAGTCTTGTGCATAAGGTGTGGTGGTAGACGGTGTTAAAGGTAGCCGAGGGGGATGAGGGCTGCAGTTTCGCTTCAGCCGAGGATGGTGCGAACAATCGCTGTGGCAGCGAGGAGGGCGCTCTCTGTGCTGTGGTTGCTTCGGAGGCGGATTGGAAGAGGTAAGGGATGTGGTTGGGAAAGGTCCAGAATATGGCTCCTTCTATGCACCACCTGGCCCTGTACACAAAAAAAGGTGCTCAGGTGGGGAAATGTGGGATTTGAGGTGCTGGTGGTGCCCATAAGGATTAGGCCAATAAATGTAAGGCTGAGGTGGAGGTGATTTTACACAAATTAATTTCTTTTTGTACATGCTGATCAAAATGTATCTAAAACAACTATGTCAATCATATATTTATTGAACTCTTCAAATACTTTTCATAAACCACCTAGTTGGAGGCCTACAACTGGGTGTGACTAGGTGACTAAGAAAATACTAAACACACACCTGACATCAATTCTCTTAAAAGCACACAAATACTCCCCACACCATAGGTTCTGCCTTCTTCCCTTTGGACCACATGACCTTGCACCCAACAGGAACCCCATCCAGCTTCCAGAAT
Source organism: Lissotriton helveticus (assembly GCF_964261635.1). Classification (NCBI taxonomy): domain Eukaryota; kingdom Metazoa; phylum Chordata; class Amphibia; order Caudata; family Salamandridae; genus Lissotriton; species Lissotriton helveticus. Next base: position 1,162,409,356 of record NC_136070.1, on the reverse strand, counting down.
ACCCACCACAACATGCAAGAAAAAGAGAAACTTCACTGAGGAGAAAACCTGTGTACTTAAATTTGTGGCCAAGCATTACAAGCAACTACATGGTCTGCCTCCATACAAGAACAGTGACGCTGAGAAGGGAGCCTTGTGGCAGGAGGTCAAATAATCTCTGAATGCATTTGCATAGAAGGTATAGACTGTGAGAACTTAAAAAAGAAATGGCAGGGTGAGAGGAAAATGATGAAGGAGAAGTTCACCAGGACTCCGGTGGTAAAAGCTATTCCTAGAAGCAGACCTAGATCCTGTCTTCATCTCACCACTCTTTTGGTGTGTGTCCTCTCCATGTTGCCCCCTGACCTGTTATATTAGCAGGCTGTAAGGCCAGTTAAGAACTAATCTCCTTCACCATAGCCCTACTAGCAGTCCTACACGCACTTCTGCAACTCTGTCCTTCCCACACACTATACTGTTATGCATACATCAATCATTTATTCCTCAGACACAGCTCTAAGATGCTCATTCTTCAAATACTATACTATCCATATTTATCACTTTTTACTCTTTCTTCCTCATATAAAGTCACCATTACAAATAACTTGGTTGTTATAGCTCGGTCATGATTATTTCCTCAAGTTTCTTTATGAAAGAACCATGCTACAGTAAAACAAGGTTTTGGGAGCTAGTTTCTTTAAGGACATGTTTAACATTACATTTCTACACATCCAACTTTTCAAAACTATGCACCCTGCCCTATGGGCTATTAGACCTACTTTGGGGTGATATATTTGTATTTAAAGGAAAGTTTGAGAACTGCCAAAGGGAGTATTTTGACAGGTTGAATTGCAGTTTTTAAACTGCTTCAACCAGGCTACAATGGTATGTCCCAAGCCGTGTTTTACAGTGCCACTGTAGTGGATGGCACAATTGGTGCTGTAGTCCACCACTGGCAAATAACTTACATGTCCTGGTCACACTTTGGACCATATCATATATTGGGAATTATAGTTAAGTTAAATATGCCTATTACGGTTATGAAAATTCAACCATTTTAGATCTGGCATTCCTGGTGTGTTTTCCCACCCTAACATTTTGCTTTCACTCTTGTTTTGCTTAAATTGTTTTTGTTGGCTCTAGAATTTTGCACACTTTACCACTGCTAACCAGTGCTAAAGTGCCCTCTCCTTTAAAAAGGTAAAATTGGCTTACACCAAATTTGCATTTTTATGTACTTGTAAGTCCCTTGTAATGTGAAATAAATTAAAAGCCACTACTGGACCAGCAGCATTTATTTTGAGACCTACTTACGTGGTCCTTTAAAACATGTTTCAGGCCTGCAATTGAAGCCTGTGTGTGCAGTTTTAAATTGCCATTTCGACCAGACACAGTATAAACCACGTTTTTAATACATATTTCAAGGATGGGCATGCATGTTTAAGTTTGTTTTTTCACTATTGCAAGGCCTACCTCTTCATAGGATATCATTGGGTTAAATTGTGATAACTTTTGATACGAGAAAGTAGGAATGTCATGTTTGGTATCTGAGGAATTGCAATTGAAAGCACTCTTTAATGGATTTTAAGTCACAGTAGTGAAAATGCTACTTTTAGAAAGTTGCCATTTTATTTCCTTTACCATTTGGACCTGTGGACTGTTCTTGGGTCACATTACTAGATATAGTTGGCAGTTGGCAGTTGGCCTTTGTGTATTCCTCTCAGACAGCCACACAATGGGGGTCTAGATGTTGGCAGGATGGGCCCTCTGAGACTAATGAGTGGGGCAGAGCTGGCACATGTCACACTTGCACTTCAAAGACACTGCTTCAACCCACTCACAAAGGACTTAACACTAGGTTATTGTGCCCCCAGACAATATGGGACCAGAACAGGAAGACAGGACACCTCTGTCGGAGGAAACTCCAGAAATGTTTCCACTTCAAAGTGGGCAACAGGCATATAAAGGCTACCTTCATGTAGATACTACAGAAAAAGGACTGTCCTGCTTCCAGAGGATTACCCTACTGCTTGATGCCTGCTCTGCTGTCTGAGGAGGAATACTGTACCTGCTCCCTTCATCCCAGGCTGAAGTGGCTGAAAGGGTCGGCTGACTGACCTCCTATTCTGAGCTACAGGGCCACAACAAGCTCCCAAGGTCTCTCTGCAACTGCCCAGCTGACTTGCAATACTTGACCTGCCTGGATCTGCAACTGCACTTGCCTGAATCCCACTGGCCCTGCTGGGGAGAGTTCCTGATCTTCAAGAGGTGCCTCTCAGGTCCTGAACCATTGTGTGGCATCAGTTGAACTCCTCCTAAAATAAAAAGGAGAAATTCCGAGGTTTTGGGCTCTTTGCGAACACTAACAGGCCTGTTTGAGCCAAGATGTTGCTGCCCATGCCAGCCCAGCTTGTCATGCTACAGCAACAACCAGCAATGCAACATTTGCACTTCGAGCTACACCATAGACAGCTCACAGCAACCATCAAGGCAAAGCTCAAGCAACCACCATCCTTGACACCCACCAGCATTATCCCACTACAGCGATGACCATCTGCAACTTCTGGCCTGCTCTTCGTGCTACAGGGACGACCATCGGCGATGATCTCCCTGCTCCTCATGGCCCCATGCACCGGAAACTGAATTCTTTGCGCTGGACTTTAGAAGGTAACTTTTACAGCATGACTAACCTTGTCCCTTTATCTTGCCCACTTTCCATCACGGTCAGCCTGAACTTGTAACCTTAATCTGGTCTTGCATGACCAAATAACTGTGAGCGCTGCTCTGTGCTTTTAGGCACTATACTTACCATAACTCTTTGAAATTGCAAATCTCAAGTGCTACTAAATGTGTTTTAATGTGTTTTCACTTAATTACTGTTGGTGTGCTGCATTAATACTTTACACAATGCCTTTACGTTAAGTTTGACTGGTTTTGTGCCAAGCTACCAGAGGGTTAAGCACAGGTTAATTTAGTGACTTTGTGGTTCACCCATACAAGGATTGTGGCTGTTAGGGCTTTCACGTCTCAACCAACAACCCAATTTCTCACCCCCCATATTTAATTGGGGAGCACAGGCACGTTACTACTGGTTAGCAGATGCAAAGTGCACAGTCAACAAAAACAGACAGGGCAAATATCTGGGGGTACCCACGCGAAAGATGGTAAATTCCTACAATAATTCTGAAAATTTTAATTATTTTTCTGAAAAAATGCCTACACTGAATTCTATTATTTGGGAACTTCTGGGGTTCAATTTATCCAGCTTTGCCTTTGGTTTTATGTTATGGGATGTCCTGTATAGTTTGCATACAGTGCAGCAGTCTCCAATTATGCCTCAAGTTGCTGATCTTCTAAAGTACAAAACATTTTTCAACTTTAGTCAGAAGTCAAACATTTTTGGAGGATGGAGAGCATTTCCTCAGCTAGTAGAATGGTACTTTGATAGTTCGTGTTGTGTGATGAAGTGTGAGATTTGTTAGCATTAGTTTAGGATTTACATCATTATGTATAATATTTACAAAGTTAGGTTTTTATGCACAGCAAATAAAGTAACATCCCCTATTACTTTGATGGTGGCTATGAACAACTGCCATGGAAATTACACATTTTAGTGAATGAAGCATGGTACTTTATTTTGTTGTAGAGCCATGTTCAGTAAATATCAATAAAGCTTTGTACACTTATGGAAAGGAGTAGCATGATGTCATGAGTGGGATTTATGGTGCAAACACAGCTGTGGTTTCCTTTTTCTCAAATTGCTATTTGCACTTAGGATGACTCAATGGAACATTTAGGGAGCAAAATGATCAAAAATGTAATGTTAATCTGACAAGTCTAGTCAACCTGTCCGAGGTTAGGTTATAAATGGCAAAATATGTTTAAAAAATAAGAAAGTCAGTTGAAAAGTGAATGAATCAAGTTGCCAGATATTTTATCAATCCTACGACAAATATCCTAGCAATTGTTTAATTTGAAGCTAGTGCAGGAACATTTTAGGGAATGTACTTTTGGGTGAAATGATATATTACCTCTTCACTTCTTCCTCATTTCAGTCCTGACTGAAAACAACTGAAAGAAGGAACACTCGACTCAGAGTAATGGAGTTAATGGTGAGTAATTTAAACATTAAAGCACTATTGGCTTGTTTTAGGGTATGGCGTGTGGCCTGTCATCCGTCAGCTTGGTGGAGGACATTATCTCCGCTACTCTGGCTGGACTAGAGCCCACCCTAATTTGAGCTCTTTGCTGGCCCAGCGCAGATCTCTGTGCCTTCAGAGAAGCTGCAACCATGCTGGCTTTTCTGAAAGTATTGAAAGTTTCCTGAGTGGGTACCATGTTTTTGGTCACTAACCAGCAAACTTTTTGTTGTTTTACAAAAACAAACTCCCAAAGCAGGAATCCGATTTTGAAAAACGAATGATCCTGAGAGCATGGAAGTTTTCTCCTGGGGTGTGAGGATGGATGTATGTCAGCACAACGCGGGCTATTACCACGCGTGCCATTACAACGCTGTTTTTACAACGCAAGTCGACGTGCGCTGTAACCGCTGGATAGTGGAATAGTTTAATTTTCTATTCCAACTCCAGCCCACGTTACAGTAGGAAAGGTGTTGGAATAGAAAATTAAACTATTTCTTGTCCAACAGCGCCCTCCAGCGCAAGTCGTTGAAACGACTTGCGTTGTAAAGGCAGCATAGTAATGGCAGCGCGTGGTAATGCCCGCGTTGTAAAGGCTGTTCCCCATGAGGATCATTTAAAAAATGGTTTTTAGCTTTGAGCTGAAAAAAGAACATCAGTCCATCCGCATTAAATATGGCAGGTGGTCTGGTGCACCTACATCAATGGTCCCAACTCCATCGGGCCATCAGTGTAGGGTTTGTGATGGCTTGAGGACTGTCACCAGGAACATGAGTGGGGCTGACTCGAAGTAGAGCAGGTGGACCTTCAGTTTGGCTAAGAGAATACTCCCCCACATTTGAAGAGTTGTCACTGTCTGCCAAACTCTAAACCTGGCCCCAAATCCTAGAAGAAGACAAATTAGCTACTTTTAAATACATAAGGTACTGAGAAATGCACGATTAGTTTCTCCAGCTAGGTAAACTTTTGTGCAGGATCAAATACAAACATAATACATGGCAGTGTTAGTCCTTTTGTAATATCTGTTTCAATTTTCATAATATTCAGATTACTGGTTGCCACAAATAAGACCCAGAACCAGTAGGTCTGCCACTGCTCATTTACTTTAGTCATAGACCCGGTGGAAATCCTGAAGCTCTGACTTTTACCCTCAAAACTTTGTCAAAACGGGGGCGTGGCTTGGCGGGCGAAGATGGCGGTCGCAGCGTTGTAGAGCTCCCGCCAGCCCAGACATAATTTGCTTACTTATCCTGGCCCCCGAGCCCGCTAACTGTGCTACCTGTGTGGCGATTGTTCCTGGCGGCGCCTAGATCTCTCCGGTGTGCCGAAATATCCCTCCTGCCATTCCGGTGGGCCGAGATCGTCTGCGGCGAGGTGCGGCCTAGTGTCCGTAGGCGGAGCCGGGACCTCGATTTTCGGGGTCAGCGGCCGGCGGCCGGTGGTCGGACCGGCCGGGCGATTCCCTGACAAGTGATTGCAACACCGGAGGTTGGGGGAGCCACTGCGGTGCCCTGTGGAGCTGCCTTGCACACCGGGGTCCGACGCGGAGTCGCTGCGGCCTGTGCGGACCTCGAGCAGCCGAGGCCTTGAGTTTCGCGACCCCGGGCTGGCCCGGGCCCGGATTGCGGTGGGTCGGCGCTGATCGTCCCTGGTGTTGGTGGGGCCGTGGCCGTGCCCTGAGAGACTATCCGACGAGTGAAGGAGGTGCCTGGGGAGGCGACTCACGGCTGAGGCCCGTCTGCACTGTGGGCTGGACTTCTCTGGTGGCGTGTGAACCGGCAGCGCACTCCCTTTGCCTGAGCCGGGGGGCTGCCTGGTACCAGTGGCGCAACGAGGGAGACCCCTGACCGACTCTACTGCGGCGGCGGAGGGAATTAGTGCCCTGAGGACGCCGGTGGGGAGCTGCGGCCTGCTTGGCCTTGGGGACGCCGGGGCCTCGAGTTTGGTGGTCCCCGCCCGGCGAAACCATCATTGGCTCTCGGACAGGGGAGCGAACGCTGTGCGGCCCGGGGTGCAAGAGGGTCGGGTACCGCATCAGGATTAGATCGCTGGGACTATTACAGCTGTGCTCATTAGGGCTGTGGATTGGAGGCATGTAGAACGGCCCGGTGGGGCCCGCATCCGAGCCTGGAGGGACACACCTGCTGCCCTGGTGTGGACCGGGGGCTGACCCAGCGACGGTGCACGACGAACTGTGAGTGCCTTCCCCCCCACTTTGGTGTGACTGCTTGTGCGGTGGAGAGAAAAGACCCGTGGCCCCGGGAGTGGTGTGGTACCTGCGCCATTCTGGGGAGCGCTTTGCTGCCGGATCTACTGGAGGAGTCTGGAGCCTGCCTCGCACTTGCTGCACTGGAACCCGAGTAAGGGCCGGGGCGGTCTGGAGGGCCGGCGTGGCTTGGTTGCCTTGTGATTTGGTGCCCTGCTGTACCCGTCCTGGCTCACAGATCTTGGCGGGAGCCCGGGCTTGGACCTTCGAGACCCCATGAAGGTGAGGAGTCGGATCTAGATTTGCACCTCTTGTTGGGGCGGGAGTATCCTACCGGAGGTCCGAGGCCCGGAGCCTTGCTGTGGCCTTAGCCCGAGTAACGACGGGAACATCTGCTCGCTGGGTGCCTGGCCTTTGGGGGTGCTCGGTGGTGACGGCCCCCCGGGTGAACTCTATCTTTGAACTGCAGTAGGTGATGGGCCTGCCGTGGGCGCGGAGCGGCCCGCCCAATTTATCCTGACCATGACAAGAGGCGGGCGGCACTGGTTCCACCAAGCAAGGACCGATCGACAAATTTACTGGACCCAGCGGGGGGTCCGGGGCCTCCGGGGGCGGCCAGGGCACGGGACCTGATAACGCGGCCCTGATGGCCGCCATCACGCAATCCAGAGACATGCTAGACGCCAAGATTGGCGCGGTGGGGGCCGATGTCATGCTACTACGAAAGGACCTCCGCAACGCAGTTGCTCGCATCGCAGAGACCGAGACCAGGATCACAGGGGTGGAGGATGATGTAGGTGCCCTGAAAAAAAAGGTGGCAGAGATGGACAGGATCCAAAAGGGACTGGCGCTCCGCGTCGAGGATGCGGAAGGGCGAGCGCGCAGGAATAATCTGCGTTTAGTGGGCTTTCCAGAGGACTGCGAGAAAGGGCCCATGGATGCATTCCTGACGCGATGGCTGGAGAGCTGGCTTCCCCGGACGTCCTGTCGCGCTGCTTTGTGGTGGAACGCGCCCATAGAGCCCTGATGCAGAAACCGCCAGTGGGAGAACGGCCGCGTCCGGTCATAGCTAAAATCCTCAACTTCCACGACAGAGACACTATACTCCGCGAAGCGAGGGCCAAAGAGACTCTGCTGTTTGACAATCACAAGATTATGATCTTCCCAGACTATACTAAGCAGGTGCAGCAGCAGAGCCGTTCCTTCCTAGATGCGAAGGCCAAACTGCGTGGTCTGAAGATCCAATATTCGCTGCTGTACCCGGCTCGTCTTCGAGTCGTCTTTCAATCCAAGACCCACTTTTTTGATACCCCGGAGACGGTGTTTGGTTGGACCAACGAGACGACCAGGCTCCGACCGAACGCCCAGCCGGGCTTGAACCCCGGACCATCACGTGGATCATCACAGGAGAGGCGCGACTCTGCCATCAGGGGTAAAAGACACAGGAAATCTCGGTCACGGAGACGCTCCCGATCTGGGGGCGGCCCCCTGGATGGCACACAGTCCGACACTGATCAATCCGGGAAAGCGATTTGAAGGCCATGGGAACTCTATCTTCCATACTTGACCCCTCTCCGTCATTGGACTCTGCGGGAGGCCCGGAGCAGCTGCCGCATCGATCGAGCGACTAGCATCTGGTGTGGTGAGACCTGGAACTTGGCCTGACTCGGGGGGGGCGATACTGGCGGTATCTGACTGCCTCGCTCTACTCGAGCTACGGGACAACTGTGGTTCAATGGGGTTCGGGGTACTGACCTATGGGCGGCCTAGTCCTCCCACGTTAGGGGGGCGGCCCTGAGGGAAGGTCCCGTTAGTTGGGGGGTGTAGTGGGATCCATTGGTATGGGCGGCTTTGGGCACTCTGTTTTGGGCCCGAAGCTCCCCATGCCGCGACAGGTACTTCAGTGTTTCATGAGGTATAGGGGTGGGGGGGGGGCGGGAGTTGGGCAGTTGGGGGGGCAGTGTTGGTGGGAAGGGATGGGGGGGTGGGGGGTGTTTTGAAAGGGGTGCACGTGATTTCTGCTACAGTGACGTACATGGTACTGGGTGCCTGGGCTGGTGTGGGCGGCTTTGGGCACTCTGTTTTGGGCCCGAAGCTCCCCATGCCGCGACAGGTACTTCAGTGTTTCATGAGGTATAGGGGTGGGGGGGGGACGGGAGTTGGGCAGTTGGGGGGGCAGTGTTGGTGGGAAGGGATGGGGGGTGGGGGGTGTTTTGAAAGGGGTGCACGTGATTTCTGCTACAGTGACGTACAGAGTACTGGGTGCCTGGGCTGGGTCCTGGGGTTTTCAGAGACTTTCCCATCGAGACTATGGTTGATCTCCCGAAGAAGGCACTCGCTAGTGGCTCTATGCGTATCTTAAGTTGGAATGTAAGGGGGATGTTGGACAAAATTAAGCGTGGGGCGGTGTTGCGCTGGGGTAAGAGGGACTCAGCTGATGTCATGCTATTACAAGAGACGCATATGTTGGGAACGAAGGTACTGAGCTTACAGCGCTTTGGATATACTCAGGTATTTCATGCAGGGTTTTCCAGGGGTTCGAGGGGGGTGGCCATTCTTATTCATCGAAGACTGTCATATACCCACGAGCGTCACTGGCTCGATCCCCAAGGTCGGTATGTGTTTGTTAAGGGTATGGTTGGTACGGAGCCAGTGGTGTTTGGCAGTGTGTATGCCCCCCCTCCTCTACAATGGTCCCTGGCAGAGCGCCTATTTGAATTGTGGGCCGAGATCCCTGACTCCTTGGCTGTGATAGGTGGCGACTGGAACGATGTGGTAGATGTGTGCCTGGACCGAAGGAGGCTGCAGGGGACCGCGGTGACGACCTCCCCTACACGGTTAAAAGCGATGATTGATGGGTTGGGCTGGGTGGATGCCTGGAGATATTTGCACGCCGGGACGCGTGAGTACACGTATGTGTCTGCTGTGCATGGCTCCTTCTCCCGGCTGGACTGTGTGTTTGTACCAGGAGCCTTTCTCGACAGGGTGAAGCAGGCCGCGATTCAGCCTCGGGGGCTGTCTGACCACTCCCCGGTCGTAGTACGGATTGAATTGCACAAGTCGCGCCAGCCATTGCGGTGGCGGATGTCCTCGTGGCATCTCCAGCAGGCAGATTATACGAACCACATGCGCGGAGCGATTGCCCACTACTGGCAGGAGAACCTGGCGGAAGTGGTTGATGGAGTGACGGTCTGGGAGGCCATGAAGCTCACATTGAGGGGCGTTGACATTGCTTGGTGTGCTGCTGCCCATCGAAGTCGCCGAGAGGCCACAGTTGCGGCTGCGGCTAGAGTGGGGGTGTTGGAGAGTCGGTGTTGGGGGGACGGTGACGGTGTGGCGCTAAGACTGCTCCTACAGGCGCAGCAATCCTACGCCTCAGTCTTAATGGACGAGGCTCGACAAGCCTGGCTGGCCACACGGAGCAGGGTGTACCAGTGGGGCGACAAGTCCTGCACCATGCTCCATAGGCTGTGTCAACAAACTCTGCAGCCGATTACTCTACCGGGCCTTACGGACGGAGAGGGGACTGCCATAACGGACCCTGCTACCCTAGCGGCGAGCTTTGCTGGCTACTATGCGGAGCAATATGCCCCTCGGGACAGTCTCCCGCCGGAGGCGATTGACAAGTTCATCACTGACTTTCCCCCCCGTGCGATATCAGATGAAGCCAGGACAGCCCTGGACCTTCCCTTGACGGCGGAGGAACTGGGTGATGCGTTGGGACAACTCAACACTGGTAAGGCGCCCGGACCGAGCGGATTTCCCAGTGAATTCTACAAGAAATTCCACCTGCAGCTGGGACCGCACTATAGGCGGGCGTTGGAGGCAGCGCGGGAACGTGGTAGCTTACCGGCGGACTGGCGTCAGGCTGAAATTGTAGTCTTCCAGAAGCCGGGCAGGCCTCCCGACCGACACGAGTCGTATCGCCCCATATCTTTAATCAACTTTGAAGCCAAATTATTGGCCAAAGCGTTGGCGAACTGCCTCCTCCCGTATGTAGCGGACTTGGTCCACCCGGATCAAGCAGGCTTTATGCCGGGTAGGGCGACGAGACACAATATCAGACGCGCGCAGGTGGCGGTAGACGCTGTGGGAGCGACTGGAGAACAGGCGGCGCTACTGCTGGCAGACATTGACAGGGCGTTCGACTCGGTCAGCTGGACTTACCTCTTCGCCCTTTTGCCGCGCCTCAACCTGGGTCCGGTTTTTGTCTCGTATGTCAGGCTGTTATACACAGACATCACCGCCTTGGTGCGTATTTCAGGAGCTATATCGGAGAGGTTCCCGGTTGCTAGGGGGACCCGACAGGGATGCCCCCTATCCCCTTACCTCTTTGCATTGGTCATGGAACCGCTGGCCGCGTGGGTGCGCATTGATGCACAGCTTCGTGGCTTCGTGTGGGGAGCGGGACTCTCGGACAGAATCGCGCTGTACGCGGATGATGTCCTCTTCTTTATGACCGACCTTAATCGCTCTGGCCCTCGAATCTTGGAAATAATGCGTATTTTTGGAGATGTTTCGGGACTCTTCCTCAACCCGCGCAAATCGACTCTGTGGGTGCTGGACGGACAGTCCGAGGCTTTCTCTTGGGCCTCGGCTCTACAGGTGGCGGTCGGTGGTCTAAAATATCTGGGAGTTTTCCTGTCTGAGTCTGCTGCAATTGCATGGGAGCGCAACGTGCAGCCGGTATGGGACAAAGTCCAATCGGACGTCAAAACTTGGTCTCGCATGCCTCTCAATATCTATGGCAGGTCCGCAATCTTCAAAATGGTCGCCCTTCACAGACTCCTGTACCAACTACAGAACCATCCACACAGGATCGACCCGCAATGGTTCCGTCGTGTAAATTCAGTGCTGGGTCGCTTTCTGTGGGCGGGGGCTGCTTCCAGAGTGGCGCTGCGGACTTGTTTCTTGTCCACGTACTGTGGGGGTCTCGCTACATCGCACATTCTGTCCTACTATCAGGCCTCCCATTTGTTGGTTCTGAACGAGTGGTGGTACGGCGGACACAGCGACCCGGCATACGCCCTGGAACACCTTCTGATGGGGGACGCCACGCTTCATACACTGTTGTACTCGGCCGGACGGCGGAAGAGACTACCGCAGGTCACTCAGGTGGTCTTCGCGATCTGGAGACAGGTGCTGCGCCGCATGGGCTGGTGGGGTCGGCTGACGGTGGAAACTCCACTTTGGATCAATGGACAGCTCCCCGCACTAGCCTCGTTGCCGGGGTTTGGTGGCTGGGACTCCATTGGGATCTCGTCACTTGGCCATGTCCTTACTGGGACTACCCTCAAATCCTTTCAAGCCCTCAGCGCCGAATTTAACATGCCCAAGACCCAATTTTTTTAAATATCTACAGCTTCGTCATGCTCTTGCACCGAGTCTGGTGGGGCTGGACCGACTTCCTGAGTTTAGCCCCGTGGAAGCTAAGCTTTTCATGGGAGATCTGGGAGATAAAAAAGTCTCCATAATTTACCAAACGCTCGTCACTCATTGCTCCTCTTCCCTCCTGTCGTTGAAGGCCTCCTGGGAGACGGATATCGGTACTTTGGATGAGGATGACTGGAGGGAGGCCCTGGAGTCCCCCCGTGGGACTGCAATAGCTGTGAGACTCCGGTTTATACAGTTCAAATACCTGCATAGGGCCTGTTACACCAGAGAGAGACTGTGGAGGGCTGGCCTCATCGCTACCCCAGAATGCCTGCGCTGTGGGTGTGAGAGAGGTAAACTGTTGCATACTGTGTGGTCGTGTGTGGGTCTGACCCGGTTCTGGAATGGAGTATGGAATTGCTTGTCAGAGGTGCTGGGGTGGGACCTTCCTCGTACGCCCAGATTGGGTCTTCTGCATATCCTGGAACAAGTGGGTGGTAACATCTACAAGCGTCACCTCCTTCTGCTGGGCCTAGTTGTGGCCAAGCGGGATTTGGCAAGGGCATGGAAGAGCGACCGCGCCTCCCCACTTAGCGCCTGGAGGGCGGGCTTGGATTTTCTTATGGGGTTGGAATTGCCAGTGTTTGAGGCCAGGGGCTGCCCCCGGAAACATTACAAGATCTGGAAGCGGTGGGCGGACTACAGGGAGTTGACCTTGGAGCCCCCCATTGACCTGGATGATGGACTGCCTACCGGTAGTGACCTCGGGGCCTAGGAGGTTACAGGACGCCTATTTTGCTTTAACTGTATACTGCAGCTGATGGTGATCACGTGCACCGGGCTAGGGTGGGATAAGGGGTGGGTAGTGGGGGATTTTGGGGTTGTTGGCGGGGGAAGGGGTGGGGGAGGGGGGCCAGTTGAGCGTTTAGGCTGTTCATGCATTCTGTTGTATGTTGACCACTGACAGTGTCCTCCTGACTATGGAGAACTGTACATATGATATGCCTAAACATTTAATAAACACAGTTGTGAAAAAAAAAACTTTGTCAAAACACATGCATCGCTGCCCAGCCCTATATCATATCGAGAAAAGGAACCTTGTCACGAGTCTGCCAGGTGCAGTTTTCTAAAGTTGCCTCATAAACTCCCTGCAAGAGGTCAAATTCAAACAGGTTCTGAATAAATAATTGGAGTGGATCAATTAAAACTTGCCGTTCCTTGTTATCTATTTGAACTATAAAAAGTTTATATCATGTCATTTGTGATGTCCTATGGGCTGTCACTGCATGAATTCATGGAGGGGCATTCCTCTGCCTTATAGAGCTATGTGTTATAAAACGGTGCATTTGTCAGCCTTCCCAACCATTTGCTTATTACAATGAACAGGTGATTCGCTGGGACTATTACAGCTGTGCTCATTGGGGCTGTGGATTGGAGGCATGTAGAACGGCCCGGTGGGGCCCGCTTCCGAGCCTGGAGGGACACACCTGCTGCCCTGGTGTGGACCGGGGGCTGACCCAGCGACGGTGCACGACGAACTGTGAGTGCCTCCCCCACCGCTTTGGTGTGACTGCTTGTGCGGTGGAGAGAAAAGACCCGTGGCCCCGGGAGTGGTGTGGTACCTGCGCCATTCTGGGGAGCGCTTTGCTGCCGGATCTACTGGAGGAGTCTGGAGCCTGCCTCGCACTTGCTGCACTGGAACCCGAGTAAGGGCCGGGGCGGTCTGGAGGGCCGGCGTGGCTTGGTTGCCTTGTGATTTGGGGCCCTGCTGTACCCGTCCTGGCTCACAGATCTTGGCGGGAGCCCGGGCTTGGACCTTCGAAACCCCATGAAGGTGAGGAGTCGGATCTAGATTTGCACCTCTTGTTGGGGCGGGAGTATCCTACCGGAGGTCCGAGGCCCGGAGCCTTGCTGTGGCCTTAGCCCGAGTAACGACGGGAACATCTGCTCGCTGGGTGCCTGGCCTTTGGGGGTGCTCGGTGGTGACGGCCCCCCGGGTGAACTCTATCTTTGAACTGCAGTAGGTGAAGGGCCTGCCGTGGGCGCGGAGCGGCCCGGCCAATTTATCCTGACCATGACAAGAGGCGGGGGCGGCACTGGTTCCACCAAGCAAGGACCGATCGACAAATTTACTGGACCCAGCGGGGGGTCCGGGGCCTCCGGGGGCGACCAGGGCACGGGACCTGATAACGCGGCCCTGATGGCCGCCATCACGCAATCCAGGGACATGCTAGACGCCAAGATTGGTGCGGTGGGAGCCAATGTCATGCTACTACGACAGGACCTCCGCAACGCAGTTGCTCGCATCGCAGAGACCGAGACCAGGATCACAGGGGTGGAGGATGATGTAGGTGCCCTGAAAAAAAAGGTTTTCCAAAGGGGGTGGTGATGGACAGAGTATCTGAGTTAATCAGAACACTCCTACCCAGTCAACAGATCAGGGCTTGATCCATCACCGTTTTTTAGCTCACTGCACCATCCCAGTTCAGAACCTGGCTATATGCAAATTAGTCTGTCCCTGGCCCAGTGCATCATGGGAACAGGGCAGACCAAACTACCAAGCCAATTCTTCACTGGAAAGGAAACAAGCTTCCGGGGACGGGTTTCTGGCATTACAGCCGTCTTCGGCCCGGCTTGCTTGAATCCTGATGGTGCAGTGAGCAAGGGACTCATGTCTGAGCATACCCTTCCACACTCATGGTGGCCAAAATATTTTCCAAAGGGGGTGGTGATGGACAGAGTATCTGAGTTAATCAGAACACTCCTACCCAGTCAACAGATCAGGGCTTGATCCATCACCGTTTTTTAGCTCACTGCACCATCCCAGTTCAGAACCTGGCTATATGCAAATTAGTCTGTCCCTGGCCCAGTGCATCATGGGAACAGGGCAGACCAAACTACCAAGCCAATTCTTCACTGGAAAGGAAACAAGCTTCTGGGGACCGGTTTCTGGCATTACAGCCGTCTTCGGCCCGGCTTGCTTGAATCCTGATGGTGCAGTGAGCAAGGGACTCATGTCTGAGCATACCCTTCCACACTCATGGTGGCCAAAATATTTTCCAAAGGGGGTGGTGATGGACAGAGTATCTGAGTTAAACAGAACACTCCTACCCAGTCAACAGATCAGGGCTTGATCCATCACCGTTTTTTAGCGCACTGCACCATCCCAGTTCAGAACCTGGCTATATGCAAAAAAAAGGTGGCAGAGATGGACAGGATCCAAAAGGGACTGGCGCTCCGCGTCGAGGATGCGGAAGGGCGAGCGTGCAGGAATAATCTGCGTTTCGTGGGCTTTCCAGAGGACTGCGAGAAAGGGCCCATGGATGCGTTCCTGACGCGATGGCTGGAGAGCTGGCTTCCCCCGGACGTCCTGTCGCGCTGCTTTGTGGTGGAACGCGCCCATAGAGCCCTGATGCAGAAACCGCCAGTGGGAGAACGGCCGCGTCCGGTCATAGCTAAAATCCTCAACTTCCACGACAGAGACACTATACTCCGCGAAGCGAGGGCCAAAGAGACTCTGCTGTTTGACAATCACAAGATTATGATCTTCCCAGACTATACTAAGCAGGTGCAGCAGCAGCGCCGTTCCTTCCTAGATGCGAAGGCCAAACTGCGTGGTCTGAAGATCCAATATTCGCTGCTGTACCCGGCTCGTCTTCGAGTCGTCTTTCAATCCAAGACCCACTTTTTTGATACCCCGGAGGCGGTGTTTGGTTGGACCGACGAGACCACCAGGCTCCGACCGAACGCCCAGCCGGGCTTGAACCCCGGACCATCACGTGGATCGTCACAGGAGAGGGGGGACTCTGCCATCAGGGGTAAAAGACACAGGAAATCTCGGTCACGGAGACGCTCCCGATCTGGGGGCGGCCCCCTGGATGGCACACAGTCCGACACTGATCAATCCGGGAAAGCGATTTGAAGGCCATGGGAACTCTATCTTCCATACTTGACCCCTCTCCATCATTGGACTCTGCGGGAGGCCCGGAGCAGCTGCCGCATCGATCGAGCGACTAGCATCTGGTGTGGTGAGACCTGGAACTTGGCCTGACTCGGGGGGGCGATACTGGCGGTGTCAGACTGCCTCGCTCTACTCGAGCTACGGGACAACTGTGGTTCAATGGGGTTCGGGGTACTGACCTATGGGCGGCCTAGTCCTCCCACGTTAGGGGGGCGACCCTGAGGAAAGGTCCCGTTAGTTGGGGGGTGTAGTGGGATCCATTGGTATGGGCGGCTTTGGGCACTCTGTTTTGGGCCCGAAGCTCCCCATGCCGCGACAGGTACTTCAGTGTTTCATGAGGTATAGGGGTGGGAGGGGGCGGGAGTTGGGCAGTTGGGGGGGCAGTGTTGGTGGGAAGGGATGGGGGGGTGGGGGGTGTTTTGAAAGGGGTGCACGTGATTTCTGCTACATTGACGTACATGGTACTGGGTGCCTGGGCTGGGTCCTGGGGTTTTCAGAGACTTTCCCATCGAGACTATGGTTGATCTCCCGAAGAAGGCACTCACTAGTGGCTCTATGCGTATCTTAAGTTGGAATGTAAGGGGGATGTTGGACAAAATTAAGCGTGGGGCGGTGTTGCGCTGGGGTAAGAGGGACGCAGCTGATGTCATGCTATTACAAGAGACGCATATGTTGGGAACGAAGGTACTGAGCTTACAGCGCTTTGGATATACTCAGGTATTTCATGCAGGGTTTTCCAGGGGTTCGAGGGGGGTGGCCATTCTTATTCATCGAAGACTGTCATATACCCACGAGCGTCACTGGCTCGATCCCCAAGGTCGGTATGTGTTTGTTAAGGGTATGGTTGGTACGGAGCCAGTGGTGTTTGGCAGTGTGTATGCCCCCCCTCCTCTACAATGGTCCCTGGCAGAGCGCCTATTTGAATTGTGGGCCGAGATCCCAGACTCCTTGGCTGTGATAGGTGGCGACTGGAACGATGTGGTAGATGTGTGCCTGGACCGAAGGAGGCTGCAGGGGACCGCGGTGACGACCTCCCCTACACGGTTAAAAGCGATGATTGATGGGTTGGGCTGGGTGGATGCTTGGAGACATTTGCACGCCGGAACGCGTGAGTACACGTATGTGTCTGCTGTGCATGGCTCCTTCTCCCGGCTGGACTGTGTGTTTGTACCAGGAGCCTTTCTCGACAGGGTGAAGCAGGCCGCGATTCAGCCTCGGGGGCTGTCTGACCACTCCCCGGTCGTAGTACGGATTGAATTGCACAAGTCGCGCCAGCCATTCCGGTGGCGGATGTCCTCGTGGCATCTCCAGCAGGCAGAATATATGAACCACATGCGCGGAGCGATTGCCCACTACTGGCAGGAGAACCTGGCGGAAGGTGTTGATGGAGTGACGGTCTGGGAGGCCATGAAGCTCACATTGAGGGGCGTTGACATTGCTTGGTGTGCTGCTGCCCGTCGAAGTCGCCGAGAGGCCACAGTTGCGGCTGCGGCTAGAGTGGGGGTGTTGGAGAGTCGGTGTCGGGGGGACGGTGACGGTGTGGCGCTAAGACTGCTCCTACAGGCGCAGCAATCCTACGCCTCAGTCTTAATGGACGAGGCTCGACAAGCCTGGCTGGCCACACGGAGCAGGGTTTACCAGTGGGGCGACAAGTCCTGCACCATGCTCCATAGGCTGTGTCAACAAACTCTGCAGCCGATTACTCTACCGGGCCTTACGGACGGAGAGGGGACTGCCATAACGGACCCTGCTACCCTAGCGGTGAGCTTTGCTGGCTACTATGCGGAGCAATATGCCCCTCGGGACAGTCTCCCGCCGGAGGCGATTGACAAGTTCATCACTGACCTTCCCCCCGTGCGATATCAGATGAAGCCAGGACAGCCCTGGACCTTCCCTTGACGGCGGAGGAACTGGGTGATGCGTTGGGACAACTCAACACTGGTAAGGCACCCGGACCGAGCGGATTTCCCAGTGAATTCTACAAGAAATTCCACCTGCAGCTGGGACCGCACTATAGGCGGGCGTTGGAGGCAGCGTGGGAACGTAGTAGCTTACCGGCGGACTGGCGTCAGGCTGAAATTGTAGTCTTCCAGAAGCCGGGCAGGCCTCCCGACCGACACGAGTCGTATCGCCCCATATCTTTAATCAACTCTGAAGCCAAATTATTGGCCAAAGCGTTGGCGAACCGCCTCCTCCCGTATGTAGCGGACTTGGTCCACCCGGATCAAGCAGGCTTTATGCCGGGTAGGGCGACGAGACACAATATCAGACGCGCGCAGGTGGCGGTAGACGCTGTGGGAGCGACTGGAGAACAGGCGGCGCTACTGCTGGCAGACATTGACAGGGCGTTCGACTCGGTCAGCTGGACTTACCTCTTCGCCCTTTTGCCGCGCCTCAACCTGGGTCCGGTTTTTGTCTCGTATGTCAGGCTGTTATACACAGACATCACCGCCTCGGTGCGTATTTCAGGAGCTATATCGGAGAGGTTCCCGGTTGCTAGGGGGACCCGACAGGGATGCCCCCTATCCCCTTACCTCTTTGCATTGGTCATGGAACCGCTGGCCGCGTGGGTGCGCATTGATGCACAGCTTCGTGGCTTCGTGTGGGGAGCGGGACTCTCGGACAGAATCGCGCTGTACGCGGATGATGTCCTCTTCTTTATGACCGACCTTAATCGCTCTGGCCCTCGAATCTTGGAAATAATGCGTATTTTTGGAGATGTTTCGGGACTCTTCCTCAACCCGCGCAAATCGACTCTGTGGGTGCTGGGCGGACAATCCAAGGCTTTCTCTTGGGCCTCGGCTCTACAGGTGGCGGTCGGTGGTCTAAAATATCTGGGAGTTTTCCTGTCTGAGTCTGCTGCAATTGCATGGGAGCGCAACGTGCAGCCGGTATGGGACAAAGTCCAATCGGACGTCAAAACTTGGTCTCGCATGCCTCTCAATATCTATGGCAGGTCCGCAATCTTCAAAATGGTCACCCTTCCCAGACTCCTGTACCAACTACAGAACCATCCACACAGGATCGACCCGCAATGGTTCCGTCGTGTAAATTCAGTGCTGGGTCGCTTTCTGTGGGCGGGGGGTGCTTCCAGAGTGGCGCTGCGGACTTGTTTCTTGTCCACGTACTGTGGGGGTCTCGCTACATCGGACATTCTGTCCTACTATCAGGCCTCCCATTTGTTGGTTCTGAACGAGTGGTGGTACGGCGGACACAGCGACCCGGCATACGCCCTGGAACAACTTCTGATGGGGGACGCCACGCTTCATACACTGTTGTACTCGGCCGGACGGCGGAAGAGACTACCGCAGGTCACTCAGGTGGTCTTCGCGATCTGGAGACAGGTGCTGCGCCGCATGGGCTGGTGGGGTCGGCTGACGGTGGAAACTCCACTTTGGAACAATGGACAGCTCCCCGCACTAGCCTCGTTGCCGGGGTTTGGTGGCTGGGACTCCATTGGGATCTCGTCACTTGGCCATGTCCTTACTGGGACTACCCTCAAATCCTTTCAAGCCCTCAGCGCCGAATTTAACATGCCCAAGACCCAATTTTTTAAATATCTACAGCTTCGTCATGCTCTTGCACCGAGTCTGGTGGGGCTGGACCGACTTCCCGAGTTTAGCCCCGTGGAAGCTAAGCTTTTCATGGGAGATCTGGGAGATAAAAAAGTCTCCAAAATTTACCAAACGGTCGTCACTCATTGCTCCTCTTCCCTCCTGTCATTGAAGGCCTCCTGGGAGACGGATATCGGTCCTTTGGATGAGGATGACTGGAGGGAGGCCCTGGAGTCCCCCCGTGGGGCTGCAAGAGCTGTGAGACTCCGGTTTATACAGTTCAAATACCTGCATAGGGCATATTACACCAGAGAGAGACTGTGGAGGGCTGGCCTCACCGCTACCCCAGAATGCCTGCGCTGTGGGACTGAGAGAGGTAAACTGTTGCATACTGTGTGGTCGTGTGTGGGTCTGACCCGGTTCTGGAATGGAGTATGGAATTGCTTGTCAGAGGTGCTGGGGTGGGACCTTCCTCGTACGCCCAGATTGGGTCTTCTGCATATCCTGGAACAAGTGGGTGGTAACATCTACAAGCGTCACCTCCTTCTGCTGGGCCTAGTTGTGGCCAAGCGGGATTTGGCAAGGGCATGGAAGAGCGACCGCGCCTCCCCACCTAGCGCCTGGAGGGCGGGCTTGGATTTTCTTATGGGGTTGGAATTGCCAGTGTTTGAGGCCAGGGGCTGCCCCCGGAAACATTACAAGATCTGGAAGCGGTGGGCGGACTACAGGGAGTTGACCTTGGAGCCCCCCCATTGACCTGGATGATGGACTGCCTACCGGTAGTGACCTCGGGGCCTAGGAGGTTACAGGACGCCTATTTTGCTTTAACTGTATACTGCAGCTGATGGTGATCACGTGCACCGGGCTAGGGTGGGATAAGGGGTGGGTAGTGGGGGATTTTGGGGTTGTTGGCGGGGGAAGGGGTGGGGGAGGGGGGCCAGTTGAGCGTTTAGGCTGTTCATGCATTCTGTTGTATGTTGACCACTGACAGTGTCCTCCTGACTATGGAGAACTGTACATATGATATGCCTAAACATTTAATAAACACAGTTGTGGAAAAAAAAACTTTGTCAAAACACATGCATCGCTGCCCAGCCCTACATCATATCGAGAAAAGGAACCTTGTCACGAGTCTGCCAGGTGCAGTTTTCTAAAGTTGCCTCATAAACTCCCTGCAAGAGGTCAAATTCAAACAGGTTCTGAATAAATAATTGGAGTGGATCAATTAAAACTTGGCGTTCCTTGTTATCTATTTGAACTATAAAAAGTTTATATCATGTCATTTGTGATGTCCTATGGGCTGTCACTGCATTAATTCATGGAGGGGCATTCCTCTGCCTTATAGAGCTATGTGTTATAAAACGGTGCATTTGTCAGCCTTCCCAACCATTTGCTTATTACAATGAACAGGTGATTCATTTTTCTACGTCAGTGTTGGGGGCCCAGCTGTCTTTCTCTGCCAACACCTATTGTCAATATTGTAGGGACTGGCCCAGCGGTAGATCAAAGTCTTCCCTACATTCTGCAGTCTTCCTTAATTCTTGGTTCTTACATGTATCCTAAATCCTAAACTCAGCAATACTGTTTCTAAGTGTAAAGGTAATTTCACACAATTGTTTGGGGCTTTATTTACACATTTTCACTAGTTGACATTTCAGATAATAGTAGCTTGAACACTACTGCCTGATTCAACAACACTCAAGTCCTGGTGGAGGAGAGGAGGTG
Source organism: Lissotriton helveticus (assembly GCF_964261635.1). Classification (NCBI taxonomy): domain Eukaryota; kingdom Metazoa; phylum Chordata; class Amphibia; order Caudata; family Salamandridae; genus Lissotriton; species Lissotriton helveticus. The sequence continues at coordinate 1,162,388,419 of NC_136070.1, read as the reverse complement.
AGTGAGGTACCATAAAAGTGCTGGAGACCTTTGTTGTTCAAACTGTGCTACTGCGGAACTACCATACCCACAGCCCATTGCAGCTCCAAATCCTACACCAGTGCTCCGCAGGTGGATGGGAAAAAAGGTGGGTGGTAACTCCTGCTTCATGTACAGTCAACAGATTAAATATTTCAATACATAATGATAGAAATTCAAGTGCAGGGTGTGGTGCATCGTTTCAGTTGTTGCAGAGGTCTCTAGAACAAATGCTCCCAATAGTAATATGGAAAGACATGTTAATGTGTTAGCCCTCCCTGATGTATCAATTGACCAAGCTAAGCAGATTAGTCAAATATATAGCAATTATTCATTGTATCCAAGCTCTTTTGATCTAAATTGTATCACTAAAAGGCTGCTGTCCCCATTCTAGCCTCTGTTTGATATAGTACACGACAGGCTTAATCATAGAAGTATGATATTAATTTACATTTTAATGATCATGTCTGGGTTCTGGAGTAGCTTACTACCTGCCAAAAAAGCGCTTCAGCAACTCATCAGGGGTAGCAAGCGCTATATAAATGCAAACCCTTCCCGTTTTTATCCCTCGACTACCCTTTTTCAATCCAAATAACAGACTAAGGGGCCCATTATGATCGCGGACGGACTTGAGTCCGTCCGCGACCATTGAGGAGGAGGGAACCTCCGCATGGCCTGCAGAGTTCCCTCCTGTCCAATAAGGATGTGACCGCCACCCTGGCGGTCACATCCTCTATTTTTACCATTGCAGCGGGTGCGCCATCAAGCTGCACCCGCCGCAATGGTAAAAATGCATATATTGAATTTGTATGCAGAAAGCGGCAGGCACCGTGCAGTGCCTGCAGATTTCTGCATACAAATGCAGGGGGGTACCATAGGTACCCCCCATGTGCACCCCCCACCCCCCTTCACCCAGGGGGCCCGCAACGGGCCCCTGCAGTGAAATTCCACATGCTTTTCCACGGCGGAAAACCCGCCGCGGAAAAGTATTTTTTAAAGCCCATCCTGATATGGCTGGCGGTGTCTGAGAGACACCGCCACGATATTAGAGCTTTTCCGCCGCGGTTGTAAGCCAACCGCGGCGGAAAAGCTGCGGACGGAAACCAGGACCCACCAGCCATCCTAATGTGGTGGTGGGTCTTTGGTGGGTCCGCTGCGTTTTTTCCGCATCCTCCGGGCTGGCGGTGGCTTCCGCTGGCCCGGAGGATGCGGAAAAACCGCAATCGTAATAGGACCCTAAATGTCCACCGCTCAAATTAATTTCAGATTTCCGTATACTAATTCACCACTAATCCTTTTTGGGTTCCGGAGTAGATTGCTACCCACCGAAAAGCGCTTCAACACCCACCAAGGGTAGCAAGCGCTATGTAAATGCAAACCTTTCCCTCTTCTATTCCTTAACTATCCCTTTTCAATACAAATAACAGACTAACATGTTTACCACTCAAAATAATTTCATATTCCCTATACTAATTTCCCACACTAATCCTGTCCATCGCTCAAATTAATTTCATATTTCCCTATACTAATTCACCACTAATCCTCTTTGAGAAAGCACTTTGATGCCTCATCAGGGGTAGTAAGCACTACATCAATGCAATTACAGACTAAATGTGACTCATGATCAAACTACTCAAACAGACTACTGACAATTATTTAGGGCAAACTGCTATGGGGTCCTGACAACAAATCAGGCTATTAGTTATGCTGTTGAAAGAGCCTGCATTCTACTTCTCAAAACATCTCAAGCTAATGGCCCTTGACAGTCCAGGTCCCTGGCTACTCGGGGCATAATGGACTCAAAACTGATACCACCCCTGATAATAAGCTGTGGCACTTTAAATCTATTTATCGTAATGACTCTTGTAGGTGGGTATTGTCCAGTGCAGGCTGCTGGAGAACCCCTTGGTGGCAGACTAGGGAAAGGAAGACAACGCATATCCTACTACAAAAACACATAATTGTATTACTTCATGCCTCTCCTTTAATCTTGAAGACGTGGTTCAAGCTTTACTGAACAGTCCAGCAGCCAGCTAATAGAGCCCCATGTCCCAATGGGATTCTACTTGACATTTTTAGTGCTAATACAGATTAATTGGCATCAATCATAAATAATATATTGAATGCTAATTATTTTCGTATTATTGATAGTCAGTATGCGTACTGAAAGCGGATGGGCATTGTCAAACAATGCCTATATATATTATATATTTTTTTTATATATTTCTTGTTTGGGTATTACCCAAGTCAAAAACAAAACAGAACAAAAGGAATAAATAACTATAAAAACCACAAACAAGATTGGCCCATGCCCACATAGTAACATCAGTGATATAGTTATACGTATACAGTCATCTCTTGTATCTGGTGAAGGTTGAACAACCACGTCCAATGACTTTCGTCCAGGGAGCAAATACAATCAATGTATTCAGACAGTCAAAGAGAACACATATGGGCATACACAGCGGGTAACCTGGGGTGCCAGCCCTGGCGCTGAATTATATTTACAATCAGTACAGGAGGGGGATGACTGTTATGCATTACGCCATATACAGAACTGATGATCATATTCTGCTCGTTTTGGTCTCCCATCACTCTTGGCTCTCTCAATACTCTTGGCCTCCAGTCGTGTGATGTGTGTCCCAGTGCATGTTCACTGGTCCCCACCCAGTGGAGAGGCAGGCCTTAGTGATGACATTCGATTCCGCCTTATCCAGGGCTTTAAGTGGGATGAAAAAACTGGGGGGGGGGGGGTTCAAATGGGCGTGGCTAATGTGATTAAGGGCGTGGCTTAAAACACATTCGCTAAAAATCTGTGGTTAGCATAGAGTGCCGCCCGGCTTCTATTTTGCTGTTTCTGTCATTGCATCCAGATATATGATACAAGTAACATCATACCTACAAGAAGTCAGGACTATTGGCTTTGTCAATGGTTGTTAGTTGCATAAGATAAATAAGGAGCAACTATTGCTTGTATATAATATTGAAAAAGCTTCCACTTAAAGCCCTGGTGACGCCACGACAATGTTGCTGCTCCTGAGTTTCAAAAAGAGAAGGGAATTCCAGATAGAAATTACTCTCTTTAAAGGAGTTCCCTTCCCCTAAAAGGCTCACCTGTCATGGGCCATGCCGTAACTTCTCCACTAGTGAGAAATAAGCAGTGTGAGCAGGTGCACATCGATGTGCCGCTGTCACTGCAGTCTGGAGAAAAAACTAACCACCTGTGCCAGGGCACAAAACAGAGTCAGAAAGAGACCTGTTTCGAAGCCCCCTTTGAAAAACTGAAGGTGCTCAGCACCGGTGAGACCCATATTACTTAAAGCCCTGGCCTTATCCCATTTCAACATTTGCCGCATCCAGTGTTTTGTGTTGGAGGCTGTCCTGGCTTTCCAGTACATTGTGATCTGCCTTCTGAATAGTACCAAAGCTTGGTGGATAAACCTATTGTGGTGAATGTTTGAGGTTCAGAGTTCTTGTCTGTCAGTTGCTCCCTGGTAGTTGATGGATGAGTTGTTAATAAGTATCCTCTAACTAATTCATAACCTCTAGTGTTGTAATTAATGAGAACTTTTCACCTATGAGTGTATTTGCCCCACTTGGCTCAAGGTCTCAGCGCCAGTAGGCAGGGAGTGAGTGTGTTGCATTCTCATTGTCGTTTTCATTTCTTTCTGTCACATTACTGCTGTGAGTGTTGTCTGGAACATGGAATACATCGATGCTCTGCATCTTACATGTCATGTTCCAGATTCCACGACCGGCAGTTGAGCTGTATTTCGGTTGCTGCCAGACATGCTGTGCCATGTTCTTCTTACTTCAATAAACAACTTCTACTTACCTGAATTTTGGATCCTCGTTCTTTACAATGGTGATGATGATGGGATGTCAACCGGGCAATACGAGCAGTAGAATTCCAACCACCACCAGGAGATAATATCCCAACAAGCAGTTTATGATCTGTCCTGAGCGTGAACCTATTTCCCCAAACATAATTCCGAAAGTGCTCAATTGCCCAAATGCAAGCTAACAATTCTCTTTCAATTACGGAACACCTCCTTTCCGTGGAGGACAATGTTCTGGAAGCAAATGCAACACACCACTCTTCCTTACCAGAACATTGACTAAGTACTCCTCCAAGACCATAAAGGCTTGCATCCACCGTGATAATAGATCTTTTGTCAAGACAAAATGACTTCAGAGTAGGAGCATTGATGATGTCATTTTTGATTTGCTTAAAAGCAGCATTGTGCCTTTCAGACCAAACTAATTTAGATGATTTCCTAGTCACTTCTATAAGAGGTTCCATCTTAGTAGCAACATTTTGTATACATTTTCTAAAATATTTGCATAAACCTGCGAACGAGAGAAGTTTTTCTTTGTCATCTGGGGCAGGAGCATTAATAATAGCATCAACCAAAGCCTTCCTAGGTGCAACCTCTTCACCTGAAAGTGTGTGACCCAAGTACTCTACAGATTTACAAAAGAACTTGCATTTACTAGCTTTAATAGTTAAACCATATTGTCCTAGTCTAGAGCAAACCTCTTTAAGGTGAGTTGAATGTTCATTTTCATTTTTAGAAAACACAAAAATATCTTCATGCAAACAGTTGACGCACATGCCCACATCTTTAAAAATATGATTTACTGCTGTGAGTGTTGTCTGGAACATGGAATGCATCGATGCTCTGCATCTTACATGTCATGTTCCAGATTCCACTACCGGCAGTTGAGCTGTATTTCGGTTGCTGCCAGACGTGCTGTGCCATGTTCTTCTTACTTCATTAAACAACTTCTACTTACCTGAATTTTGGATCCTCCTTCTTTACAGAGTGGTATTGTGCAGTTGACTAAATAGGCTAAAATGCCCACCACCTCTGCCCATGTGTGCTATAGCACCCCACAGTCCCACACCATGTGAAGGAAACTAGCATCCGAAGAGTCCCCCGGAATTATACAGTGAATGCACCGAGGTGTCAGATAAGTCTGGTGTAAAAAATGTAACTGCTTATATCTGTTGCATGAGTTTCTAGAGACCTCCTTCACCTGTGATGTGGCGACAGTCCACTGTATACGGTACCGAGATTAGGTGACCACTTATCTCTGGCTGGCAACTCCATTGAATAATGATGTGTGTGCAGGGCATTGCATTGCAGTTTACGTTTTCCCTACATCACCGGCGTGTTGTAGTGTGTTGTATTCCAGGAACTGACCCAATGGTAACCTGTTAGTATCTCTTAGGACCTAAAAGGTTTTCAATACTCCCTGTCATAGAGATACTCAGTGGGTTTTATCCTTTCCCTCTAGGGGCGTGTGTCGCTGTGCCCCATGCTGTACCTCATAATCAGCAATGACCAGATGGGTAACTGAGGGAGGTATGGTTGATTGCCCCCCACACCTTGTATATATTAATGCCAGCAACTGTGCATTACTACCATTTGCCCAGTAGTAGGTGCACGTGAGTGTGCCTTATGTAGCAGCCAGGTGAGAATAACTTCACTAAGAAAAACACGCCTAATCACTTTCCTGATTATGCTGCTGCATAATAAAGTCATAATAAGGAGCTCCTAGCCAGCTGTCTAGTAAGTGTCGTTGTGCCATCTGTTGTGCAACCCTTTTTCTACCTGTCCCCAAAATTAAGCCTGGGAGCATCCTCTGAAGCCATTAAAGAAACGCATGGGAAGAATCAACATCAACACACCAAACAGGTATAACAGTTGGGGAAGCCTCAACATTTTGGCTACCGCCACCTACCCAACTGGAGATAGAGGCAACAAGAAGGGGTGAGCATGGAGTACCGATGCCACAGCTCTGTCCAGATTACCCCCTCTTAAATCAGCATTAGAGTGGTAAATATTTACCCCTAAATACTTAAAGTTATAAAATTGCCAAGCGAGCCTGGTGCCCATCACAGAGTCTCTCCGATGATCCGGCAGCCCTCGGAGTGGGACAGGCAGGCGTGGGGCCAATTCCTTTTGAGACTCGAAATCTCCCTAATTTGATGAGAATCTCCATCAATGAGAGGAAGGATGCCTGAGCATCGCTTAGATAAACCAGAGCATCATATGCTTAGAGGGATACTATATGCCATTCATCAAACGCCTGCACTTCGACGTCTGGGCTTTGGTGCGTAACCAACTTGCCAGGGGCTCCATTGCTAGCGGAAAAATGATAGAGATAATGCGCATCCCTGCCTAGTCCACCTGTGTGTTCCAAATCTGCCCAAGATCATTTGGCCAGTTTTGACTCTGGGATTGGTCCAAATCAGATTAGTAATCATAGAATATTGAGGAATGAAGTGTGTTCAGGGATAAATCTATTTTGAACTACATGGACTAGTTGTCCCATTACTGGCAGTAATCTGTTCTCCAGGACCTTCCCATATATTTTATAGTCTAGGTTTAGTAGTGAGAGTGGGCGATACAAGCGTATGTCTATTAGGTCACTCCCTGGCTTGGGATGCACTACTATCAGGGCGATTCCGGTAGCTCTCCTCTGGCCCCCTCCCTCTCCTATACCTTTAGCAAGTGTGGGGTAAGGAGTGTTCCATAGGTTGCGTAATGCCCTATAGGGAAGCCATCCAAGCCGGCGTCTTGTTTCAGGATATTTGGTGTATGGCCTCACGTATTTCTTCCACCTGTATGGGTTCCTCCAGTTCCGCGGGCTGCAGCAGACTTAGGCGAGGAAGAGCAATGTCTTGAAAAAAGTCTTCAATCTGATCTATGGTTGCTTCATTATATAACGCTATAATTTGCTGTAATAATCCACAAAGGTGGAGTTAATAACTGTTTGGATGTTGCTTATTGCCCCATCAGCCATGCAGATGGCTCTATTAGGGAGTGCCGCTGTTCGCTGTGTAGAAGCCATGCAAGCATTGCATCAGTCCGCTCTCCCTCCCCATGTTGGTTTTCCAGGTGCTCCCTATAATTAAGGTGTGATAAGCAGGATGACTGTTCACCTCTGGCATGTCTGTGTCTGTAGGCATCCTGCACTATCAGGGCACGTTGGCATTTAATTTTCATTGTCCCACAATGCACGCTCCGCCTCTAGTAATTCTCAGTGAAGGGTGTGTTTCACCGCCCAGGCACATTAATGCGATGCTTGCCACAAGGTGCAGGGATGTTTAGGGGGCACCATATATCCCCCCAGGCCCAATAGCAAAGGTCTAGGGGGCAAAGGGGACCTGTGAGGGGCCCCAATTACACTTTCCGACAGCCTTTTCATGTCGTTCATACAGTGCCATCATAATTCCGACGGCTGAGCCAAGCCAGCTCTGCTGTCATGAAGAAAATATGAGGATTTCCGACGGGCTTCTTGAGCCAGTCAGATGCACCGCGGATTGTCGCTCCACCCAATGCTTCCGCCCGCTGCATCGTAACCGAGCGGGTCGACCGTAGGGACCAATATCGGTTGGACCGTAACCAACGTGCTGTTGGTGTCGGTCCCACTGACATCTTAATCAGCTTCTTAATGTGTGTTTCCTGTAGTATGGCTATGTGACTATGGTGGCACTTAAGGAAGGCGTGAACTTTCAGACGCTTCCTAGGTGTTGCCATGCCTCGCACGTTCCAGCTTAGGAGGTTGTCTGTAGAAGCCTCTACTTTAGATCTCTCACCCATTTATTCTGTCATGTTGGGTTGTATACCCTTCTGTGTCTCCCCTTAGACAGTCACCAGTGTCCCATGGTATGACACATAGAATACATTGTACGGTGTATCCCATGATACAGACTCAAGTATTAATCAGCAAAGTAAGCATTTGTCCCAACTCCCTCCTCTAGGCTGGATGGCACCTGGGCATCCATCCGTCAACATCTAACAGGTACCAGTGCAGTTAAAAATACATCATCAGTGTGAACGTGCCCAGTTCGGAATCAGTGGGTGCGTGGTAGGGCACATGGAGGTCCTCCTCATTCAGTCATGCCCCTGAGAAGTCAACAGGTCCCTGCATTGATTAGTCCATGAATTTCTCTAAATCATTTGCTCTGACTTTGGGTCCTAAATGAATTGCCTAATAAAACTTTAGACCAAATCAACTACTTCTCGATTTTTCTCAGTTAAAGGCCATGTTATTAAAAAAAATTATTTCGGTATTTTTTTTTTTACAATCAATGGTTAAATCAGATTTATGGGAGAAGGTTGCAATTCTTGAAGTAGTTCGGTGCTGTAACAAACTTTTCAACTAAGACGTAGGAGCAAAGCACTGAAAAAGCATTACGTAAATATACAGAAGTAAATGTGTCTCTGTGGCCACTTATGGAGTTAGGGTTTGGGGCAGAGTTGATGTTAAAACACTCCAAATAAACCTCTTCTGCAAGAAGCCATCACAGGTCTACCACATAGTGTGTCATATTATCTTCGCATTAGGAGCAACGTCTTCACTATATAGACAGTTGGTGTGTGCGCCGGTGCACCTGTTGTGTGCCAAAGGTGCACAAAAGAGAAATCAACCAGCACCTTGTCTCTGGCCAGCGCCACCCGCACGCTCTCTTACTGTTTCAGATATCCAGCTTGTCCTAACTTAGTACTCATCACAGGATTTGCATTTCCTATACCTGGTAAGCAAATGTCTTGCATCTATTTCCTCACACAGTTAGTCTTGGGTGTGACTACTTGTCGAATTGTCTTCATGCAATGTCTCCTTTGGACACAAACTGCATTTCTGTCACACACATTTCTCACCTCACTGGTCTCACTCTAAATGACCAGAGATTACACAGATCTACTTCCTTGAACTTTCTTCTAATCAACGTCAGATCGCTATCAAAACACTGCCTTGATTTATTTGAGCTTATCTCCTCATGTAATGCTGATGCGGTCTTCATTATGGCTAAATGAAGCCTCTGCACCTGACTTTGAGTTGACAGTTTGAAACGGTCATTCCCCACTTTTACTCCATCGTCCATCAGGCCCACCCAATCGCTTAGAACATGACCGTGCCATTATTTTCTGCTCCCACTTCGTTTGGTTGATTGTCAACATTAGCAATTTTATTGAAGCCAAAGGGCTGGTCTTCCAACTTAAATATTGGGGTCGACTTTTTCTTTCTGAAGCTCTCCTCTACCCTTTCCCCATATACTCTGCCACTTTTAGCTGCTCCTTAGCAGAAGCTATCACCACTGTCATGAAGTACACTTTGGGTCATATTTACTAACATGTGGTGCAACGCAATGTAGCAGGACAACTTGCTGTACTGCATCAAATGGAGAGAGCATGAATGTGCCAAATTTACTAATGTATTGCGTATTCCTGTTGTCTCTCTAAGTTGGCACACTGAGTGGTGCCTAAGACTAATGTAGGCATCCTTGCACCATGATGCAAGGGTGTCGGGGGGGCATAACCTGCAGGGGCAGCATGGCGGATGCGATTTAACATCGCTCCAACATCTATCCCCATAATCCAGCACACATGTCCTTCACCGCCGCAACTCACCAACGCAGGGATGTGCCTGATGGCCCTGTAAACCCTTGGAAGTCCACAATCGCCGAATTGTGCGGTGCTGAGCAATTTGCTGGCCTGGGAGGTAGAGTGGCGGAGAGAGGCTGGAGGGCCGCTGTGGAGGTTTCATAGGCAGAGTGCGTGGGGCTAGGCCTCAGCTTGGTGCAGCTCGCTGGTTTGGTCTCCGGCGCCTGCTTCGACACAGCAGGACAAAGGAGTGCACGAAGGCTGCAGGGAAAGTGTCCCGGGGATATCATGGGCATGTGAGGCACCAGCTGCGCAGCTCCTGAAGGTGCCGACGACATGGGTGAGGCCAGCGCTGAGCCCGGCCCCAACTCATGAGGAGCGGTGGATGTGGCAGAGTGACGCCCGCTGGACATGTAAGGGCTGACCTCGAAGAGGGAGCGCCCCACAGGCTCACTGTAGGCCTGGTGGTAGTGAGCGGAGACTGGCCGTGACTGGCTGTCGAGGTTGTGTTGGTTGCGCAGCTCTCAAAGGCACAGATGACGTGGGTGCAGACTACGAGGAGCCTGGCCCTGATACATGAGGAATGGTGGAAGCAGTAGATTGATGCCCGTGGGTCATATTTGGGCCGACCACGCAGAGGAAGAGCTTTGTTGGTTCACGGTAGGACGGGTGAGGGCTGGCAGTGCCTGGATGTGATTGGCTGTTGCAGGAGTGCGGAGATCGAGGCAAGGCACAAACCCAGGTGGAGTGGGCATGGGCTACCCTGGATTGCATAGCTGGCGGAGCAGCGAGGCAGAGAGTGATGGCGTGGCCCTGGGGTAAAGACTGGGAGCGAGCAGCTGAGAGGTGTGGCTGCAAAGGAGGATGCAGAGGTATCCTGTCCAGCTGTGTTGTAATGCAGAAAAATTGCACGGAGAACCGGTAGAGCAGAGTGGCCCTCACAGTGTTCCTGTGTTGTGGGGAGAAGATCAGACAACACATGGTGGCACAAGGTGTGGATCAGTGTAAGGCACACGAGTGAGGCCTGGTGAGGCATGTGTACTTGTGGTAAGTCGGTGGGCCTGGTGAGCTGGACTAGAGGCCTCACAATGTGAAATGTAGTTGGCGAATACCCCTGCTAGCAGTGGTACATCCTCTTGGTGTAACTGGTGGAATGTGAGGGCAGGGACCTGCGTGTTGCACCAATAGCCTGGAAAAGGGTTTAGCCCGCGCACCGGACTGGCCAACGAAATATGGCATCAACACTGTGGGTGGTGCGCTGACCGCACTATGGTGCACCCGTGAGAAACCAACAGAAGACGTTGCATGTGACTGTGCCCCTATGTATTGCATACCTGAGTTTGTGTTTACTCACCCGTGGCGGTGTACTGCCTTGTTGCTCTTGCCGTCCTGAGGCATTAGTTACCATTTAATTGGAGCTGCGGATCAGGAGAAGAATGCAGCGCACCAGGGGCACTGGGTCGTGGGCATCCTCTCAGGCTGCGGGCGCCAGTGTGGCTGATCACCCGGGCTAGGTGGATGAGCAAAAAACCTCAGATGAATGACTGGACGTCATCCTGAAAGCAATCGAGTGCTCCTACACATCAATGGAAGCCAAATTGGGCAAGGTGGCTCTGGACCTGAACCTGCTGCACGCTGACCACCGAAACCTAAAGGACCAGGTCACCGCTGTGGAGCAGGAGATAGCAGAACTGAAGCCGGACACAGACTTCCAAGAAAAGCAGCAAAACGGTCATGAAGTGAGGATTAGATATCTGGAGGAATGGGTAGAAGATGCGGAAGGCCGCTCCCGATGAAATAATTTCTGACTGATTGGAGTTACGGAGGGAGCGGAAGGACCAGATGAGGTTACCTTCCTGGAGCACTGGCTTAAGACTATTCTGCCAAATATGGAGTTTGCCCCGTTTTTCAGCATAGAAAACGGCGCATTGCATCACTGGCAGAAAGCTGGCCCTGGGCGACAGAGCAGGACTGCTTATTTTTAAAATGGTACATTGTAGAGATCATGACGTGATCCTCCGAGAGACAAGGAAATCAGACGAAGTCACGTTTGAAAACACCAACGTGCTGTTTTTTCCAGACTATACAATGAAAGTCCAATGTCAGCGGGGGTCCTTTCTGCCTGTTAAATGACAGCTCCGGCAGTGCTAAAAATCACTTATTCACTGTTATTTCCCCGCAAGACTCTGTGTAGTCTCTGATGGGAAGACACGGTTTTTCGACACGCCTCAGGACACTGGGACTGGCTGGAGAAGTTGGGTCAGTACTCCTTACTCCGGACCGCGATCCATTGGCACAGCAGCTGCGAGGCCTGCAGGAGCTGGCTGGGGAGGGTCCCGTCGGCGATGATCTGGGAGGCGATCTTTTAACTCATCGATAGCACCCGGCCCGGACCAGATCCGCAGGGAGCAACAGGCAGTGGTCCACATTGCAGAACAACTGGCGGACATGGCAGAGCTGGAAGACAGAGTTAACATCTCCTTTCACTCCTGTGGAGAGGGGGCACCTCGATAGCGGACTCATCTGATAAGGTTTCACTGAGAATGCCAGATGTTACTCCTCAGACTGCGGATGGTATTGTATGAAAGTGAGTGAACCAAACACTCCTCACTAGGGCTTCTGAACCACTGGGGGTGTAATCAATATAAAGTCTATTATCTGTAAAAGCTAAGGCTGGAAAGGGGGGAGATGTGCCGGGAGCTCCTCCGCACCCCGGGGGGTTGCTTTACATGATGTGCTACGGCGATGCTTATCTAAATGACACTGCGGGATTCATATTGGGGGTGTCATACTGCACAACCCTCAGATTTCCAATATATTTAGGACCTATAAAGCACACTGTTGCGCTGCTGTTTTTCATGTTTTGGCAATACCTCAATGTTGTGAGGGTTGCTCCTATACTGTTTTCCCTTCCCTGGTTGGTTTGTCCTGTTTCCTTTTCATTGCAGGAGTCATTTGGGGGGACATTGGAGTTATTGGGGGCATACCCGACTGGCCGAAATTGAGACCTGAAAGGGTTGGGGCATCACCTCTCATATGCTTAGTGTATCTTCTGGATGGGTCGTGTGATACTTACTAGGAATGTGCGGGGTCTCCGGACGCCTTTTTGCAAGTACGATGTACGCTTAAGTATCTGAAACAACATGGTGTGCATAAGCACTGCAGGAAACACACTTAAACAAGGTGGAGATTACTAAGCAGCAGCGCAGATGGAGAGGTAAAATATATGCCACTGATTATTCTCTCTTTGCTCGAGGGGCGCTTATTTGGATATGTCCTGGGACACCTTTCACAGCGGATAAGGTCCTCACTGATAGAGAGGGCAGATATGTACTTCTAAAGGGTAGACTGGATGGACAGCACATACTGTTGGGAAATGTGTATGCCCCAAATGAAGATCAAGGCCAGTTCTTTAATCAGCTGTCACTAGTAATGAGAAAATGGTGTGATGTCCCATGGCTACTGGATTCGAGCTAGCCTGGCTGATGATGGCTAATTAGCCAGAAACTGGTCCCAGGATGCTTGTTTCCGGTCCAGGGAAGACATGGCTTGGCAGTTCGGGCTGGACTGTTCCCATGAGGCACAGGGTCAGACTGATTTGCATATGGCCATGTCTGAACTGGTGTGGTGGAGTGAGCTAAAGAATGATGATGGATTAAACCCAGATCAGTTGACTGGGGGTGAGTGTTTGATTTGCTCAAGCGCTCCGTCCATCATCCCCTTTGGTATCGCTTTGTCCCAGGGCTACTGGGCAGAGACTTTGATAGTGTACCAGAAACTGGGATAGATATGTCCTTCCCTCCACTTCGGAGCACAGCTGCCACAACTAACTCCACAGCCATGAATGGGTAGGGGGATGGATGGGGTTTAATTGATGTTTGGAGACATCGGAATCCCGAGTTGAGGGTGTATTCCTTTTTTTTCGATACGTCATCATCTGCATGCTCGACTGGACAGGTTTTTCAGTCCCCCCCTGCTTCCTTACATTTCAAACTCGGAGTATTGGGGTCGCACACACTCTGACCACAACCCTCATTGTGTCATGATAGCTTGGGAGGGTGATATTCCTGGGGTTCCCACCTGGAGGCTGCAACCGGTGATGCTGGAGGACTCAGTGTTTCCCTGGGCGGTTGGGGATGCCATCGAAGAATATTTTACACTTAACTCAGGGACTGTTTCTTCCTCTTTGGTGGAATGGACAGCTATGAAGGTCACTTTACGAGGGAAGTTCCTTCGATTGGGCTGTGGGCTGAGATAACAGGTAGCATCAGACCAGCTCGATATAAAAAGAAAGCTTCTGATGCTGTAGTCCAAAGCAATTTAACTTGTTGAGGAAATGCCCCCCATGTTGGAAACGCGTAAGAAACATGCAGAGTTATGAGATCGGCAACGCTATCTTAACTTTGCGGTGCACTCCGCATCCGCTCATGCAAAGGCAGATTGGGCGGGCCCCTTCTTGCCTGGTTAATCAGGCAGGATCAATCGAGAGGGCCCATCGCTGCGCTCCGGTCTCCAGATGGAAGGCTCAACTTAACACAGCTAGAAACTCATGGTGAATTGTGCACGCATTTTACACAACTATATACATCTACTCAGACGATTCCTGAGGGGGCAATACAGGAATTCTTTGATACGCTCCAATTTCTGGTTTTGATGCCAAAACAACAGGAGGAACAAGACGCCCCGCTCACGCTTGAGAAAATTAGAGGCACTGTGTAGGCCCTACCGTCCGGGAAAGGTCTGGGAAAGGATGGCTTCCCTCACGAGTTCTATAAGTCGTATGTAGACTCCCTAAGCCCGCAATTACTGAAAGTATATATGGAGGCACTTGAAATTCTCTCTCTCCCTGCCTCAATGATGGAGGCCACTTTGATTACTCTCCCCAAGCCGGGTATAGACCTTACCTCTACGGGCCTGTATCGCCCTCTGGCGCTATTGAACTGTGATTACAAGATTCTGGCAGGCATACTGGCAAGCAGACTGGTGCCTGTAACTAATAATTGGTCCATAACGACCAAAACAGATTTGTGCCGGCCCGGAACACGTCACCTAACATCCGACGGCTATTTCGGGTGATGCACTGTGCTGCGGTGAACGGGCCCACAGCCGGCTGTGTCATCCTTGACTTGGAGAAAGCATTCAACACAGTTGAATGGCCATTTATGTATGCGGTGCTTCGTAGCTTTGGGTTGGGCCAAACATCCTAAGCCTTATCATATTACTTTATGGGGTTCCTACATTCAGGGTGCATATGGGGAATCTGTTCTCTGACCCCATATTAATAGAAAGGGGAACCCACCAGGGGTGCCCCCTCTCCCCAATAATCTTTACTCTGGTAATAGAACCACTAGCGATGGCATTGCGGAGCTTGGCACCGGAATGGAGTATATACTTTTGGGATGGGTTGCACGCAGTTTTGCTTTATGCAGACAACATTTTATTATACGTAAAAGATCTACAGGCAATCCCGAGTGTCATCACTGATAGGCTGAGATCCTTTGCATCATTGTCCGGGCTGGGAGCGCTATTGGATAATTCATGCTTATACCCCTTTACCTCGGGAATGGAGGATCCTCGTTGGGAGCTATTTGGAATAACACACGGTGCAGGGTGGCTTTGACAAAGTTGTATCTTCTACGGTCGCGGGGAGGGCTAGCTTTACCCAACTTAGAACACTACTTCATGGCATCTCAAATTCTATGGGTGTCAAAGTGGGTGGAGGGCCTACACCTGTCAGACTCGGTGGAGCTGGACCCCCGTACTCCGTGGAAAGAATGCTTTTGCTATTTCATCCCTGTAGTAGGTTGCATGGATCGCTTCTATTATTAGTCCAAATTGCAAGACATTTTTTCCATTGGGTGCTGCGCCTTACTAGGCATGTTACACTGTATGCGCCTGCTATACCTCTGATGGGTATGCCGACAATGAAAAGTCGAGACCAGCATTAGTACCTCACAGACTGGGTGCAGGCGGGTTTAACCACAATAGGGGACTTGTATGGGGAAGGCACACTTTGGCCATTCCTCACTATCTCGGAAGAGGATCAGGTTCCCCCGGGTCATTTCTTGAATTATGCCTCTTGGACAGCCATGATGCAAAACTGGCGGGGTGACATAGTGCAGGAACCTCCAACACATCTCCTTATGCAATATATCCATGTGATGGGTGCAGGAGGGTGAAGAGGTTTGCGGATTCGATCCGAGAGCATACCTTAGCGGATTTAACGCCACTACGGGCTAAATGGAAGGCTGATAGGGAGAGCCCGTACTCATAGAAGGAGTGGCCCATAGTCATGGGGAGCCCCAGACAGATCCCCAGAAATGCTTGTTTTAGATTGTTCCTTTTTAGGTCTCGCCTGTCAATGCGCATGACAATTGAGCTTGCGAGACTATGGGGGCTTAAACAGACTTTAATCAACTTGCGATTCCATGGCGATTCCTTGCAGTGCGCGTGAAATTCAAGCTCAATGCGCAAGCGCATTGACATTAAAAGCGCGTGCACATGCCACCAGCCGCCTGCTTTGCATTACCACATCAAAGGCAGCCCAGCCTCCCTCCCGCAGCCCCTGCTGCTTCACACCCTCATCGCCGCCTGCCGGATCAAAGGCTTTCACGGCCGGCCGCCCGTGCTTTCAGTTTCATGCCGGATCAAAGGCTTTCACGGCCGGCCGGCCGTGCTTTCAGTTTTACGGCCTGTCTCCTTATTAAACTTGTTTTATAGTTTCACAGACCCTTGTATTCTATACCTTCTTAGCCCACGGCCTCTTCCAGTCCCCAGCTCCCCAGCTTACCCCAGCGCCCACCCAATACCCCCTCTCCCCTGCGTCCTTACCCCAGCCCTTGCCTGTTGTAGCCCCAGCTATTCCCACAGTGTTTACAGCGCTCTGACTAACTGGCAGGAAAAAAACAGAGCACGTCAACCCTTCAAACTCTAAAAATACTATGACTGCTACTAATAAAAACATCCACACATTATATTATTAGAAACTTGTCTGACCTCGAAAATAGTAGCAGGGAAACAAATGTGCAGACACCGGCTCAGCCAGAGCCGATCAGGTAATTACATCTCACTCATATCACTACCAGCCACCGCCGCCCGTGCCTCGTCAACCGTCGGATTACTCCGTGGCACCCCCGCTGTCTCTCTCGCTAGAACTCTCTCTTTCTCCCCCACTCTCTCCCTAAAGCTCTCTCTTCCTCTCCCTCTCTCTCGCACTCTCTCCCGTCTCTCCCTCTCTCTTTCTCTCCCTCTCTATCTCGCATTCTCTCCCGTCTCTCGCTAGAACTCTCTCTTTCTCCCCCGTCTCTGTAGAGCTCTCTCTCTCTTTCTCTCGCACTCTCTCCCGTCTCTCTCTCTCTCTCTTTCTCTCCCTCTCTATCTCGCATTCTCTCCCGTCTCTCGCTAGAACTCTCTCTTTCTCCCCGTCTCTGTAGAGCTTTCTCTCTCTCTCACACTCTCTTCCGTCTCTCCCTAGAGCTCTCTCTCTCTTTCTCTCGCACTCTCTCCCGTCTCTCCCTCTCTTTCATGCACTCTCTCCCGTCTCTCGCTAGAACTCTCTCTTTCTCCCCCGTCTCTGTAGAGCTCTCTCTCTCTTTCTCTCGCACTCTCTCCCGTCTCTCCCTCTCTCTCTTTCTCTCCCTCTCTATCTCGCATTCTCTCCCGTCTCTCGCTAGAACTCTCTCTTTCTCCCCGTCTCTGTAGAGCTCTCTCTCTCACATTCTATTCCGTCTCTCCCTAGAGCTCTCTCTCTCTTTCTCTTGCACTCTCTCCCGTCTCTCCCTCTCTTTCTCTCGCACTCTCTCCCGTCTCTCCCTCTCTCTCTTTCTCTCCCTCTCTATCTCGCATTCTCTCCCGTCTCTCGCTAGAACTCTCTCTTTCTCCCCCGTCTCTGTAGAGCTCTCTCTCTCTCATACACTCTCTTCCGTCTCTCCCTAGAGCTCTCTCTCTCTTTCTCTCGCACTCTCTCCCGTCTCTCCCTCTCTTTCATGCACTCTCTCCCGTCTCTCGCTAGAACTCTCTCTTTCTCCCCCGTCTCTGTAGAGCTCCCTCTCTCTCTCACACTCTCTTCCGTCTCTCCCTAGAGCTCTCTCTCTTTCTCTCGCACTCTCCCATCTCTCCCTCTCTTTCATGCACTCTCTCACGTCTCTCGCTAGAACTCTCTGTTTCTCTCCTCTCTCTCGCACTCTCTTCCGTCTCTCCCTAGAGCTCGCTCCAATGTTATGCAGAGGGTTTTGCCCAGGCCACACCTAGGAAAATGCAACTCGCAAATCACATCAGTGTGAACCGAATTTAATACACTCTGCTGTCCTAGCGAGCGTTTGAGCTGGTGCGACTTTTTTTTTGTTTTTTAATGCATTCCGCTTCTCTCTTTAATGCCCTCACGAGAGAGGGCGGTGGCGGGGAAAGTATTTAAGCTATAAACCTTTTCATTCCGCCCCAGGGTCCACTGCAGTGGCTTTTTAAAAGTATGCACAGCACCCTGTAATCACAATGGTTTCAGTTTACACACATAAATAATCCCAACATTTTAGTTTTATACCCAAAAATAACAATACATCTACGGGTGAAGTTCATTTTTCCCCCAAAAAGAATCAGGCTCCCAAAAATTGAACCCCGACGCTCTCTTTATGATTGGGCCAAAAATCCCGTTTTGCGCTCGGAGCAATATTACATATCGCATTATACAGGCCTCCATTATCGTGTTTTGCAAAAGGGAAAACTTGCTGCACGTCACAGGAACCTATTGCTCAAAATTCGATCGTACACAACTTGCAATCGTTGGAATCATGCGCATTAAAACCTCTTTATCAATGCGATTGGCTGATGTTGAAGTCTGGTACGCAACAACTGGTTCAAATATGTTATCTCAATGTTTCACACTTTATTACAAATGTCACCAAAAAAATGTTAATATTTCACTTCTGTTCTTAAATTTTCGTCACAATAAAATACAATGAACATAATCTTCCCAAAAGTTATTTACAAAAATTTAAGCTAGTGCCATTATAAATTACAGTAACTTTTTTAAAGTATTAATTATTTTAAAAATAAAAGCCATTGTTCTTTGTAATATCAATACATCTAAGTCATGTAAATACAACACATATTGCATTACAAATGCTAAAGATGTCACATTTGCGAAAGTTAAAACTATTGGCATTATAAATGACAAAGCTATTCATTTCGCTATTCTCAAAACCAACACATAAATTAAAAAAAATTGTCATTTACAATACTAATAGCTCAAACTTTCCTAATGCGAGACCTATTGACATTACAAATTAAATAAATTATTTAAGTATTAATTATTTTAAAAAATGAAAAGCCATTGTTATTTCTAATATCAATATATCTAAGTCACGTAAATACAAAACATGTTGCATTACAAATGCTATAGGTGTCACATTTGCGAAAGTTATAACTATTGGCATTGTAAATGACAAAGCTATTATTTTAGCTATTTCAAAAAACAACACAAATAAAAAAAAATTAATTTGTAAGACAAAAAGCTCAAACGTTCCTAATGCAAGACCTATTGCATTTCCAATGCTTGTTTATATTGTCCACAGGGCATACCTCTCCCCAGATAAGATCAATAAGTACTTTCATAGGTTAAATGCGGGTTGCCGACGTTGTAAGTTGTTGGGCGCGGGTCTGTTGCATATGATCTGGTCCTGTCCTGACCTGTACTCATACTGGGATGGGGTGCACAGTGCTTTAGCCACTAGTACTGATAGAGAGATTCCGCGGACATGGGAAACATGTATTACTGGAGTGTTCCAGATGGGTAAAAATACAAAGCATCCTCCAGGTTTTTAGACAACAGTTTATTACACGCCATTGGAAGGCAGCAGAACCTCCACCGATGAAAGCATGGTTTCATTCAATGTTAAATTAGGTTAAGGCAGAGGCGGTCTCCCTGGTACGGGAAGACACATCGGGCCTTTGCAAATTTCCTATTGCCACTGAATGGAACGTAATGTTGTGCATTCTTCAGGGGATGTTTGCACCGGATGACCTCCTGGATATTCCTAGCACTAATGAGTATTGTGCAATCTGTGTGTCATACCGAGGCACAAGCTGTGAGCTGTACAGTACTTTATGTCCCGCAAACCCTGACTTGACATCTGTACCCTCCACGAGGTCAATACACAGCAGTAGAAACAGTACTTACCAGTACAGCTTGAGGCCCAGGTATTTATCTTCCTCTATTGGGCTCCTGATTCCCTTCCCCTACCTCCTTCGTTGGTTGAATTATTGCATTAGATGTTATCAATAAACATGTTTGAATGACTACGCAGATTGATGTGTTATGGCAGAGTGATGCCATCTGAGTTGTATATATGCAATTTATATAACTATGCAAAATGTAACTGTACACTACTTTAACAGGGATGGACAGTCCAACTGAAGGAACTTTGAGATTATTTGGAAGAGGAGAGATGTTATTTGTTGTAAACCAGGTTGAACTGATGGCAGTGATGCTTTAAGGTCATTGTGATATTGATTCACATAATCTGTCAGGTCAATTGTTTACCGGGTCCACAGGGTAACACGTAAGATTGTCAACTTTATTTGTACTGCAGAATGCAGCACACCTAGAAAGATGAATTAGCCTCGCTACACCTTTGTTGTGATGGCATAGCATTTTGACACATTCCCAGGTTTACTATTCTGTAAATCTGGGAATGTGCCAAAACTTCACAGGTGGATGTGAGGGAATGCCCACACTACACCCATGGAATGTCTTTCCAATGCACAGTAATGCAAGGCAGTGAGTTGTGCTGACTTGCATTATTCTAGATCTACTAAGCAATGCGGAGCCACACAAGGTGGCTTTGCGTGGCTCAGTAAATCTGGCTTAAAGGGCTTGTGTTGCCTTGCGCCGCCTTGTGTGATGCAAGGGCAATGTAAGCCCTTACTAAATCTGGGCTCAAGTCTTCCAATCCAGTGAATTTTACTATGCATGTAGACACCCCTTATATCCTTAATCCATGTGGCATATATAATGCAACAGGGTGTGACCTGCAGATTAGGGTAGTAAAGGCTGGCATGTGAATGAATAGAACCCTTACGGCATCATTAGGATGGTAAAAGGGACCGCCCGCCATATGTGCGGGATCCCGTGGGTGACATTAGGATGCGCCCTCCACACTGGCAGGCACATCCTGCATTTTTGACATTGTGGCGGGCGGGGATTTCAGCAACGCCCGCTGCAATGCCCAAAATGCATGTCGTGCATGCACATCGTGGCAGGCACCGCGCGGTGTAGGGGAGTACCATAGGTACCCCCCACTGGTTCCCCCCTACATTCTGGGGGCCCGCAACAGGCCCCCAACCTCGAAATCCGCATGCCTTTCCGTGAAGGCAACGCCGCCACGAAAGGCTCCATCCCGCCTGCATCCTGATATGGATGGCGGTGTCTAGCAGACACCACCACCATATGAAACCTTTTTCCGCCCGGTCGACTTGTCCACCAGGCAGAAAAGCGGCAGACGGTCTTCCCATCCGCCGTGGTCTCCCCCGCCATACTATTATGGCGGGGGGAAATGGGTGGTGGACGGGCTAGGATGTAGGGCGGATCGCCACCACCATGCAGACGGTGGCGATCCGCCCTACATACTAATGGGCCCCTTAGTGTATAGCAGGGCTTCATAAAGAGCAGCAGTAGAGGAGATCAGGGTGAGTAGGTGCCAGCGTAAATGAAGGCTTAATCATAGAAGGGTGGGTTAATAGAAAAGGGTGCATAGGAAAAAACTGGTATTACAGGTAGATAGGCTACATATAGAGCAGCATTGGGGGGTATGGATAGACAGTGTTGAGGAGTACGGGAAATTAGGCGTTGCTTGGAGTACAGAATCCTGAGCTCTTTTTTGAAGCAGAAGAGGTGCAGTGCTTTGTTGGTTTGAAATGACATGGAGTTCCACACCCATGGGTATGTGGTCTTGTCCTTACTTCACTTACTGGTCTCTCCTGGAGATGCTGCCATGACATGTCTTCAGTACCCCTCCAGGCATTTTAATCTTGACTTAGGGTATGGAGAGAGTACCACATGGAGGCTTACTTACTGAGCCCAACCCAGCCCAGCTCTGAGTAAGAGTGCTAAGTCACCTTAGGGTAAAGCAGGAGAAAATATGCTAGATAGGGCTACATGTAAGAATAGAAAAATGGAAGAAGAATTATGAGGAAAGACAAAAGGGGACAATGATCCCCAGCTTGCAGTAGGCAAAGAACGATGTGTTAGAAGAGAATGGAGACGAGTATTTCTGCGAGTGTTGCAGGAACATTGGATGCCAGGGGTTATGCACAGCGGAAGACAGAGGGGATGAGGAGTCTTTGGAGAATCGGCCAGCAACAGTCATCTCTGAAACCACAGACAATGACACATAAAAAAAGAATGGGAGAGCTGGTTTTAGGACTGGTGGCACCCATCTCCCCACTAGTGATGTGCCCTCTCCAGCAACAGTACTGAAAAGGGATGTGTCCAGCTCTGGTGTGTGAACAAAGTGCAGGAGCCAGAAGTAGTTGTGCTGAAGGTACTTATTGAGAGACAGATTAAAGTCCCATTTGGTGTGTGTTGTTTTGTGAGGTGGTTGCTCATTTACTTAAGCACATCGATGCTGATGACGGAACCGGTCCGTCATCAGCCGCGGTGGCGCTGTGCTGATGACGGAGCGGTTCCGTAATGGCCCACCCGACGCGCCTGCGCGGCGCTGATTTCGCACCTGCGCGGCGCGTTCTATTGAGCGGGCGGGGCCATGAAGGAACCGCTCCGTCATCAGCACAGCTCACCCGAGGCTGGTGATGGAGCGGTTCCGTCACCAGCGTGTGAGTGCCGCGCGACCCCCCGCCCCCTTAGCGCTGCGGCGGAGTAGCCGCCTCAGCGAAGGTGTTAAATGTATTTTGTCAATTTTTTGGCTACCCAAACTCCTTCAGGGAAGATTTGGGTGCTTAAGAGCAGGGATGGGAAAGAAGGACACACCCCCATTCAGAGAATGCCACATTTATTAGAGTGGGGCACAAGAGGGAGGTGAAACAGCAGATAAAGAAAGAGCGGCACATCCCCTGAGGGGAGGTTGATCCTGTTAGGAGAAGTACATTAGGACAGGAAAGAAATAAGAAACAAAGGGTGGAGGGTAGTACTGGCTTCCAATTAGACCACTTTAGTGTTTGGAAAATTTTTGTATTTCTTTACTGTTATTAATTTACCCAATCCTGACACTTACCTAGTACTTTTTTCTGGGGTGCAAGCTAGTGGCGATATGTTAGAAGCTAGAATTCAAGCAACATAAGATTCCCAAAGACCAAGGACCAAGGCATAAATCTGCCAGAAAAGGAGAAAGCAGAACCAATGTGAGACAATTGACTGAAATAAATTAATTTTTTTTTTGTTTGTCTAGGAACTTGCTATACAATAAAACTTATAAAACCAAGTACTCTTGTCCACTCTATTCTTTTTGAACCAACATTCAACTTCACTGTTAAAGGGAGCCATTGGTTACTGCATAGCAGGTGATACTGCAGAACTTGAAAATGATGTGATCAGGCAGTGTGAGCTAGTGCAATTATTGAGTGTTGGAGCGCCTATCAAGCTTTTCCATATCTTTGATGATATGTGCTACCTCATGAAGAATACTCTTCACCAGTACCAGATGAGACATCAACAAATAGAAGATTGACTCCATTTAGGTGAATCAATACAAACATCTGAGTAGTATTGGTCTTGTGTTTAAAATGTGACCTGAAGCTAAGGGTATTACACATGTGAGAGAGCAATGACTTGGCACTGTCAATGCATTGTGGTGTAAAAACATCCAGATGTTCTCCTTAAATCATCCACACACCTGGTTTTACTTACTGGCATTTGTGATAAGAACAATCACCATACTGGTTGGGTAAAACTAATTATAAGGTCTTGATATTAGGTAGAGAAGCAATATCTCAATCCAGGTGGTGTCAAGACCTTCAGAAAAATCTTTTCATCCATTTACTTTTGGATGGTCATATTCTTGTTAGCCAGAAGGCAATCCATCTATGATGTGAAGCTCATCAGTCGGAGGATGGAACCTTAGGGGACATAGGATGTCACAACGATGATCCTGCGCTGTTAGGAGCTTATCTGGAATAGCTAGCTTTTGCTTCTAGGTATGAATTAAAACCTCTGTAAAATTATGAACCCCATTTGTAGTCTTACTGTTATAAGCAGAGTTTGATAGGTGACAGTGTCTAAGACATAGATATCAAGCAAGGTAATAATGCGACGGTCAATGCTGTCTGCAATGTCAAGCGTGATGTCAACCACTTAGATGATTCGAACTCTCTTATACAACAATTGCAGAAGATGAAATGTACTCCGGTAGGAGGGTAGTGGACTTTATCATTCAGCTACTGTGCAACTAACTTCTCAATGATATTTACTATGAATGGTAGGTGTTTGACTGAGTGCTACATATTAAGACCACGAAGGTCTAATTCAGGCTCCTTGAGGAGAGGCAAGATCTGTCTTGTGACCATGTTTGAAGTTGCTTTGCAGACAGGATGCATTAATGAAATTCAGGAGCGGTTTCAATGTTTCTAGGGATATATTCTTTATGAAGATGATGAGATGGCAATGTCTTTATGAGTAATAGTAAGTAGATTTGCCAGGTCTTCTGCTTGAAAGTTGTGAAATACACAAAATTTGAGTTCACCCTATAATGTAATTGTTACTAGAATGTGACTGTGTGGTGTGCAGTAAATGTGCCTTTCTTATCCTTGAGCAAATTGTTAATGGATGAGTACTTCACCAAAGAACTGAAGAGTGCTGGCACTGTGGGGGAGCTGATTCAAAAAGTGTATAATGGCCAAAACGTCTGCCCTCCATTTGTAAGAGTGCTTGCAAGAGATGTTAGTCCAGTATGCATCTTTAGTCTCTGTGGTGAGCTCCCTGCAGGTTGTGCAGAGCTATTCATGCCAAAAGTTTACCTTGCATCTTTTTCCAGAACTGCTTTCACTTCTGCTCCTAATAAGATTCTGATTCAGAAAAGAGGGTGGTGATGAACAGAGTGTCTAAATTAAGCAGACCACTCTTACCCAGTCCAAAGATCAGGGCTTGATCCATCACCGTTATTTAGCTCACTGCCCCATCCCAGGTCAGAACCTGGCTATATGCAAATTAGTCTGTCCCTGGCCCAGTGCATCATGGGAACAGGGCAGACCAAACTACCAAGCCAATTCTTCACCAGAAAGGAGACAAGCTACCGGGGACCGGTTTCTGGCATTTCAGCCTCGTCGGCCCGGCTTGCTTGAATCCTGATGGAGCAGTGAGCAAGGGACTCATGTCTGAGTGTACCCTGCCACACCTATAGTGGCCAAAAACGATTCAGAAAAGGGGGTGGTGATGAACAGAGTGTCTGAATTAAGCAGACCACTCTTTCCCAGTCCAAAGATCAGGGCTTGATCCATCACCGTTATTTAGCTCACTGCCCCATCCCAGCTCGGAACCTGGCTATATGCAAATTAGTCTGTCCCTGGTCCAGTGCATCATGGGAACAGGGCAGACCAAACTACCAAGCCAATTCTTCACCAGAAAGGAGACAAGCTACCGGGGACCGGTTTCTGGCATTTCAGCCTCGTCGGCCCGGCTTGCTTGAATCCTGATGGAGCAGTGAGCAAGGGACTCATGTCTGAGTATACCCTGCCACACCTATAGTGGCCAAAAACGATTCAGAAAAGGGGGTGGTGATGAACAGAGTGTCTGAATTAAGCAGACCACTCTTACCCAGTCCAAAGATCAGGGCTTGATCCATCACCGTTATTTAGCTCACTGCCCCATCCCAGCTCAGAACCTGGCTATATGCAAATTAGTCTGTCCCTGGCCCAGTGCATCATGGGAACAGGGCAGACCAAACTACCAAGCCAATTCTTCACCAGAAAGGAGACAAGCTACCGGGGACCGGTTTCTGGCATTTCAGCCTCGTCGGCCCGGCTTGCTTGAATCCTGATGGAGCAGTGAGCAAGGGACTCATGTCTGAGTATACCCTGCCACACCTATAGTGGCCAAAAACGATTCAGAAAAGGGGGTGGTGATGAACAGAGTGTCTGAATTAAGCAGACCACTCTTACCCAGTCCAAAGATCAGGGCTTGATCCATCACTGTTATTTAGCTCACTGCCCCATCCCAGCTCAGAACCTGGCTATATGCAAATTAGTCTGTCCCTGGCCCAGTGCATCATGGGAACAGGGCAGACCAAACTACCAAGCCAATTCTTCACCAGAAAGGAGACAAGCTACCGGGGACCGGTTTCTGGCATTTCAGCCTCGTCGGCCCGGCTTGCTTGAATCCTGATGGAGCAGTGAGCAAGGGACTCATGTCTGAGTATACCCTGCCACACCTATAGTGGCCAAAAACGATTCAGAAAAGGGGGTGGTGATGAACAGAGTGTCTGAATTAAGCAGACCACTCTTACCCAGTCCAAAGATCAGGGCTTGATCCATCACCGTTATTTAGCTCACTGCCCCATCCCAGCTCAGAACCTGGCTATATGCAAATTAGTCTGTCCCTGGCCCAGTGCATCATGGGAACAGGGCAGACCAAACTACCAAGCCAATTCTTCACCAGAAAGGAGACAAGCTACCGGGGACCGGTTTCTGGCATTTCAGCCTCGTCGGCCCGGCTTGCTTGAATCCTGATGGAGCAGTGAGCAAGGGACTCATGTCTGAGTATACCCTGCCACACCTTTAGTGGCCAAAAACGATTCAGAAAAGGGGGTGGTGATGAGATAAGATTCTGACCATATGAAGGTAGGTGCAGTTTGGTTTTCATCGAGCAGAGTTTACTTGGGCATGGGCATATGCTGTCATCTGAGAGTAAGGTACTATTGAAGTCCCGGATGAGGATTTAATGTCAAAGGTAATTTCGGATGAGGCTGCCAGGAAAGTTAGGTGCATTTGCATGAAGTCTTGTGGAAAGTTCCTGAAGGATCCGCTTTTAACGTGTATCATCTTTTGTGGCCTTGGCCCGCACACCGCCAAGACCAACCTCCATGAGGGAATGAAGGCCGTCGCTGAATGGATGAGGAGCAGCCGTCTGAAAAAAAAAACTACCTCCGACGTTCACGCCGGCGTTTAGAGCACCCCAGCCGAGAGGGCCATATCCCGCAGAGTGAAATAATATCAACTGATTAAATATTCAACTATAGCAACGTCCAGATCGCCGGTTACGCTAACAGCTTTTCATAATTCAGATCCAACTATCAAGGTCTATTTCTAGCGATCTACATAAAAGGTCCTCCCTAACTACTCTTGGGCGTACAACCACACTTGGGAAGCTGGATTCTCAGTTACATCCTACCCCAAGAATGCTGTATATAAATATAATCGAATATTAGGAACAACAAGGGGATACCAGGCTCTGACGCACGATCAAATCACATTTTTTGCTCCCATATTACCCCACACCGAGTACCATACATTGTAAAAGACGGGACACCTGATGAAGGCTCTCAAGCCGAAACGCGCGTAGTGTGTGCTATCCTACCGCCTTGCCCTCATCATCATCTTAGTTTGATATTCACTCTTGTGTGTGTTATAGAAGTTTTTTTATGTATTATCCCTTTTTGAAAAAATATGAAATGTTATGAATGTACAAATCCTAAAATATGAAATGTTATAAATGTAAAAATCCTATATAGAGTTTACAAAAAAAAGGTGAAAAAATTCCCCAACAAAAAAATATCCATTTTCAGAAACAATAAAAATTTAAATATCAAATTCACTCTAGGTGTTGAGTCTACATGTAATGGTTTTTTAAATAAAGTATCTTTGAGAGTAATATATTACTAGCTATAGACCTTTTTCAAAGAATGTTTACTCCCTATGTATAGCTGGTATAGTTTTCATATAGGGGTCCCCTACTTCTAAACCAGTAGACTCAGCTTCTACACCCCCATGCGCCAGCTCCGCTCTGCCAGCCTCGCCCTCGTCACCATCGCCCCCATCCATCGAGCGACCTCCGGTGGCAGGTCCTTCGCCTTCCTCGCCGCAAAGACCTGGAACACCCTCCCTACCCACCTGCGTCTGACCCAAGACCTGCTCACCTTCAGGAAACTCCTCAAGACCTGGCTCTTCGAGCAATAGCAGCTCCCCCTCCCCTCAGCGCCTTGAGACCCTACGGGTGAGTTGTGCGCTTTACAAATTGTCTGATTGATTGATTGATTGATTGATTGATTGGCCTCAGTCGGTTCGATAGGTGTAGATTGCATCATTGGTGATAACAGAATGGTAATCCAGGTGACGTGCCTGGTATGGTGAGGGCAGTGTTGCGTAAACTGAATCTTTGGCCCAGCACTACAAGGTTTGTTTATACAACCACCGATGACACAAGTGAATTTACTTCAATGCACCAGTGCTGAATGTGCAAGATCAGTCATTGTAGCCCCACAGAACCCCACCCAAAACAAATAATTGTCTGTGTGGAATCGCTTGTCAGCTATTTCGAGCATAAAGCCAAGAGCTAGGAGATTGTGTATGTGTGAGAACACAATGCTGGCACCAGTTTGTGAAGGCAGAATGGAAGTCTTCACAGAGCCATGGAGAGTCTGGCTGGAGGCTTATTCAGTCAAGATGGAATATGGTGCTCTGCCCGGTAAACAGTCATAATATCGATTCCAAAATATAGAATAGACATAATATCGAAGTAAAAATATAGAATGGACAAATTATCGAATGGACACAATATAGTGGTTAAAAATATCGAATTTAAGGTAAGTAATGTCGATTTTCTAAATATAGAAGTCAAAATATCGAAGTATACAATATAGGCATTAAATATATCGTTTTTTTATAATATCAATTTTTTTAAAGTGTTTTGTATGTTAGTATATGTGTGAAAAGTGTATATTAATTTTTGTAATGTATGTTTAATGTATTTTAAGTAATGAATTTTATGTTATTTAATTTTTGCGTAATTTAATTCTGTAGCGGGTTGTGGGTTTATAGGGGAATAGGGTGGGAAGTAATTTAATTATATTAAATTAAATATTAATTTTTAGCAATTATTAATATTTTTTAATTACATTTTGCTTTCTAGTTCTGTAGCGGGTTGTGGGTTTATAGGGGAATAGGGTGGGAAGTAATTTAATTGTAATTAATTATATATTTTAATTTATTTATTGGTATTCATTTTGAATTTATTGTTATTTTTCAATTGGTAATTAATTTTTATTAATTGCCAATTAATTTGTATTAATTGATTAATTGTTAATTATGTTAATTTTCTAAATTTATTTTCTGTAGCGGGTTGTGGGTTTATAGGGGAATAGGGTGGGAAGTAATTTAATTGTAATTAAGTAAATATTTTTTTTCATTTATTGGTATTGATTTTAAATTTATTGTTAATTAATTTTTAATTGGTAATTATTTTGTATTAATTAAATATTTGATAATTATGATAATTGTATTAATGTATTTTTTGTAGTGGGATGTGGGTTTATAGGGGAATAGGGTGGGAAGTAATGTAATTGTAATTAATTACATATTAAAAATACTTTTTGTGTATTGATAATTAATTTACTGTTAATTTTTAATTGGTATTAATTTGTATTATTAATTAGTTTTTGTTATTGAACATTAATTAGTTGTTAAATAATTATGAATAGGTTATTAATTTTTAATAACTAATATGTAGTTGTATTTTTAATCAATTATTACATAATATTAAATTGGTTATTAATTTCAATTAATGTTTTATTGGTATTGATATTTAATTTATTTTTAATAATATATTGAGGGTCCGATTTACAGAACTAACTTAAGACTAAATCCTAAACGTACTACTTTTGGTATTCACAGAAGTTAGGATTTTGTCTTAAGTTTGTCTTAAGACAGACTTAAGACAGACTTAAGTTAGGATTTTTTCTTAAGTCTGTCTTAAGTCTGTCTTAAGTCAAACTTAAGACAAAATCCCAACTTCTGTGAATACCAAAAGTAGTAAGTTTAGGATTTTGTCTTAAGTTAGTTCTGTGAATCGGGCCCAGAATCATTACTTTCCCTACTGTTAAACTCACTGGAGTGGGAATAGTAATTTTCACCCTCCCGCTATCCAACGCTTTCCCTACTGTTGCACTCTCTGGAGTGGGAATAGTATTTTTTACCCCTACGCTATCTAACGCTTTCCCTACTGTTGCACTCTCTGGAGTGGGAATAGTAATTTTTACCCCTACGCTATCCAAAGCTTTCCCTACTGTTGCACTATCTGGAGTGGGAATAGTAATTTTCACACTCCCGCTATCCAACGCTTTCCCTACTGTTGCACTCTCTGGAGTGGGAATAGTATTTTTTACCCCTACACTATCCAACGCTTTCCCTACTGTTGCACTCTCTGGAGTGGGAATAGTAATTTTTACCCCTACGCTATCCAATGCTTTCCCTACTGTTGTATTCTCTGGAGTGGAAATAGTAATTTTTACCCTTCCAATATCCAACACTTTCCCTACTGTTGCACTCTCTGGAGTGGGAATAGTAATTTTTACCCCTACGCTATCCAACGCTTTCCCTACTGTGGCACGCTCTGGAGTTGGAATAGTAATTTTTACCCTCCCGCTATCCAACGCTTTCCCTACTGTTGCACTCTCTGGAGTGGGAATAGTAATTTTTACCCTTATGCTATCCAATGCTTTCCCTACTGTTGCACTCACTGGAGTGGGAATAGTATTTTTTACCCCTACGCTATCCAACACTTTCCCTACTGTTGCACTCTCTGGAGTGGGAATAGTAATTTTTACCCCTACGCTATCCAATGCTTTCCCTACTGTTGCACTCTCTGAAGTGGGAATAGTATTTTTTACCCCTACGCTATCCAATGCTTTCCCTACTGTTGCACTCACTGGAGTGGGAATAGTATTTTTTAGCCTCCTGCTATCCAACGCTTTCCCTACTGTTGCACTCTCTGGAGTGGGAATAGTAATTTTTACCCTTACGCTATCCAACGCTTTCCCTACTGTTGCACTCACTGGAGTGGGAATAGTATTTTTTACCCCTACGCTATCCAACGCTTTCCCTACTGTTGCACTCTCTGGAGTGGGAATAGTAATTTTTACCCCTACGCTATCCAAAGCTTTCCCTACTGTTGCACTCTCTGGAGTGGGAATAGTACTTTTTACCCCTATGCTATCCAACGCTTTCCCTACTGTTGCACTCACTGGAGTGGGAATAGTATTGTTTACCCCTACGCTATTCAACACTTTCCCTACTGTTGCACTCACTGGAGTGGTAATATTAAATGTTACCCTCCTGCTATCCTACGGTCAAATATTGTACATTTTTTATTAATAACTTAAATTAATTATATCTTAATTTTAAGGTTATTTGAGTATTTTTAAGTATGTTTTAGTTAATTATATTTATTATTTCATTAATTTTAAATTACTTTTAAGACATTTAAAAAAATTCGATATTTTGACTGACTATATTTTTTACAGACTATATTTTGGATTCGATATTTTTGTACTTACCTGTTTGTAGATAGGAATTCGATATTTTGTCATTCTATATTTTGGTGACTATATTTTGGTAAGTCTATATTTTGTCATTCTATATTATGTCAGTGATCCGCTCTGCCTATCTGAATCTGAGATCTGCATCTGTGACCTGGGTGAAGCTTTTCTCTTAAGTGTCTTTCTAAACTAAGTTATCAAGTAGTAGCCCTTATATATTGTATCTTATCTAAGATGGCATTTCAAACACTATCTTAGGAATGTTTTGACATAATCATATACGTATACCGCAATATAGACTACATTGTTTGGGTTATGGTTTTTTGACCTTGAAAAAGGCACCTTTCCCAAACTGATGTTGCATTAGGGGGTTTTGTCTATGTCATTGACAGGTGGATGTGACACAATTAGAGGTCAAAAGTATGTCACATATATCCATCTCTTCAGAAAGATAAAGGCCATCATGTTTTAGACCTAGGAAGTTAAAGACCGCCATTTGCTAGACAGGCCTATAACAAAATTGACTCTCAGCCTGCACAAAACGGAGTCTGCATTTATATGCTCAAGAACCTAAAATTAAAATAAAGATGCCTAAAGCAAATTATATAAATAGATAAAATAATAGAACTATGGAGGGAAATATTCATAAGACTTATGGCATTCCTGGAATAATTTCTAAACTAAAAAGTCACTAAATTATCACTGAATCAGTTTTTGATTGATCTTGCCTAGCAGACATATTCATTATACATTTACAGATTAAAGCACATGCCAAAAACATGCATTTGATTAAATATAGCTATTCATCACTTGTTACATGTTCAATAACACATGGCTTCAAAATAAACTAAAAAAGGGATCGCTGCACTGGAGGACAGGATCCCTACAACAGTGGGTGCCAGTAGATGCTGGCAAATTATGTCCCGGCAGGGTCTAGGTTGTTTCTCTTACCATGGTTTGGTAATACAACAAGATAGATGACAGTGGATGCTACATCCTTCCTGGTCATTGTAGGTCTGTTGGTCAAGAGGTTGAAATCGCTAAGCAAGGTGTTATCAGAGCTGTTGGATGCAGTTATGATGCTTCCAGACATCTGTTTGTCAATGGTGGGATAGAGTAGAGTGTTCAAAAGGTGAGATGAAACATGATGGTCTGTATAGTGGTCTGGGGAAAGTGGTAGAAGATGAGTTCGAATGAACTGATGGAAAATTGTTGTTAGAGTGTGCAGGGTTGCAATGTTTGGTGCAGGGGTCGCCAACCTTTTCTGTAATAAGAGATACTTCTGTTCACTGAAAATCACTGAGAGCTACTAATATTATAGTTTGTAACAGTGACCATATAAGACAGGATAACATTAGTGGTCACCCTATGCAAGAGTCCCCGTAGCGATCGCTTCAGTTCCTCATACACTGTTGCCAGCAATAGTGCTAATAAGCTTTGTCAATGTGGAGTGCCTCTGTGTGTAATAACGCATAACAATTATGGTTGCTGGTTGCATTGCCTTTGGCAATTAGGTTATCATATTAGTTGTAACTCACTCTCACGCTGCATGAAATATACCTCAAATATGAGCTTCAAATATATTTTGGAAACGCAGCCACTTTTCTCCAAACATAAGCTTATAAATTCTGAAAATACACACATTTAAATTTTTGGTATACATGTATTCAACTAAGCAAAAGCTTCTAATTTAGTAGGCTGGCCTGCACACAGAGAGCTAGTTATTGGCAGCCGGAGAGCTACCAGTAGTTCACAAGCTACTCTTTGGAGATTCCCGGTTTGGTGGATGATCACTTCTCTCTGTACTTGTTGATTTTGCCTGTCACTGTGCTGGATGCTGTAGTCTTGTATGACCAGGGCGTTAATAATATTTTTTGTGGTGAGCTATGTTTTTGCTACAAATATAGTATCAAGATGATTGGTGATAACAGGGTCAGAGTCCTCAGCTGTGTTACGGTACTACGGAGTGTGTGTCGATGAGCATGAGTCATCATGTGTGTTAGGTGTGTCTGTTGCGAGTGGTGAGGAATGTGTTACTTACGGGGTTCCTTAGGTTACTGTTCAATGGGAGAGGTGTTGGTTTCAAGCATGTTCAATAGATCATGATGTAAGGTTATTTGTATGGTGTACTTTGTGATATGTGAGACATATGCTATTCTCTTATTCAACATTGTGGACTACTGCAGCCATTAAGAGCTCATCATGCTGTGCCTAGAAGAGCTTGAACCTCTGCAGAAATGCCACATTATAGGTTTGGGTTATGTGCTAATCATTTCTAATCTCTTCTGCTGAATTGATATTCTTTACCGGATAGAGCAAAGCCTATGAAACCATCTCCTCCCTCGAAAATGCCACTATACTGCACCTACTGTATGCTTCCTAGGATCTCATTTTGTTACTCTACTAACCCTAAACACACCAGAATCTCTGTCATACACAGGCTAACTTACACTTGGGCAGTTCAATCAAAATCTTTTGCATGATTGTATGAAAAATGTTGGGCCTGCCTTTGAGCCATGTTGGAATCAACCCACACACAAATATGTATGCCTCACAGTGAAACAGGGTGGAATTCATGAATAAAATCTGAGGATATTCAGAATCGGAGTGTGAACTGGCCATCAACTATTGAAAGCCTGTCACTAATGTAGCATTAAGGCAAGACCTTGTTTAACTCATGACTCTCTATCTTCAACCCAAATCGAGTCACATATTATCCCACACTCTCATATCCCCCTGTTTTTCAACATGTTATACGAAGAATTTAGAGGTGGCACATGCCCTAATCACACCAAGCAGAAGAAGCCTGGTCTAATTCGAGATTAATCACCTAGGATATGCTTCAAGAGATGAGCTGTCTCTGCCTCAGCATGCGATCATCTGTGGTCTACTGATGCCTACCCCTCATTAATAGCCCTAACACAATTACTGGCTGGGTCCCATACCCTATGCATGTTTTTATCTCTTAACTGCTGAATTAATCAACCTTTTCGGTTCATAATGCATATTCCTCAATGTGTTACTCCTTAGGGTACCCCAACCTCTTTGTGAATTGGTTATCACTACCTTTATGTAGTCAGTAAAATATTAATGTTTAACAACAGGATTTCAGTCGCCAAACATGAATACATCCTATTGCAAATGGCTATTTGGAAGGAATGCCCTAAACACACCCCTTCCAAATAGTATTTCGAAATGTACTCGGAATTCCAAATTGAGTTTGATGACATAATGCCGAGTCACAATTTCGGTTTTGAACATACCAAAAGGTCATTTTACTGTTGCATCTCATCTTTCGAATCTGTGCCTTTGCGACCGCAAAATCCCTCCGTTCATGTGGTCTTTTATTCTTCACTCTCTTTACCTTTCTGTAGAGTATGGCCAGGTTTAACAATAGGAACACAAACATAAGGGGCCTAATTTAAGGTGTGAGCAGCTTCTTTTGTTTCCTACTTAATGTATCTTAAAATAGAGTTTGGCAGACTTCAGGAGACCGTAAGAAGACATTGCAGTATAGCTTTGAAAGTATTTTTGTTCAGAAAGGGAACACTTCATGCCTGTCAGTAACAGGCAATACAATTGCAAAAATCTATTCTGGTTACATACAGTGAATAAAATGAGGTATTGATTGCACCTAGAATATCATGCAAAGGTTTATCTTCGGTAATCCTCTTTCCATCTTCCGAATCTTCAGTGACTACAAAGCTCACGTCAAATAGTTTAACAGACTGGCTCTTCGACTGAGCCACACCACCTTTGAAGGTTCAATCCTGCCCCCCTAGCGCCTTGAGACCCTTATGGGTGAGTGGTCGCGCTTTACAAGACACTTGATTGATTGCCTGGGCACAACGAAAATATCGCCTAGTTTCTTTAGTGAG
Source organism: Lissotriton helveticus (assembly GCF_964261635.1). Classification (NCBI taxonomy): domain Eukaryota; kingdom Metazoa; phylum Chordata; class Amphibia; order Caudata; family Salamandridae; genus Lissotriton; species Lissotriton helveticus. Next base: position 1,162,353,652 of record NC_136070.1, on the reverse strand, counting down.
GAAAGCACATATTCCAATATAGACGATTCAAGGGATTAAATAGTGAATACACAGGCCGCTAGTACAACACACGCCACCCTGGCTTTAAGGCTGAAATGTACATACATGTTTCAAGAGCGCCTAAGCTCTTTTCAGACACAAAACAAATCTTAGATAATGCCCACAATTTGTATAGTTAGCTTATGCATCGCAGGCGCTGTTCCTCTGCACTGTGGCCCACTCCCACGTCTCGTGTTGTCTTTGACGATCCCATAAAAGCCCTATTCACTATGAGAATGTTGTTGATGCATGCTTAGTTCTTCATCACTTGGGATAACAATCTACCAGCCCTCCACGCTGAATAGAAGAGTGGATTAAAAGATCACTGACCCTCTGTGCCCTTTAAATCAACACCGCGATCCTCATCCAGGAAGCACAACTTCTCACTAGCTGTCGTATTTTTGTAGCAGGCCAGGGAACCCGAGTCAAAAGAAACTGCATTGTTGATGTAGCGCCGCAATCTATTTTTGACACTTTTTCCGTGCGCAGTCTTGTGCAACAAAGTTTGTATATGATTTAAGCATTGAATGAAACCATTGTTGAAAAAGCACACCTAGTTTCACATCCGAGGTGCAGCTAAACAAAAACTGGCAGTGGCGAACTGAATGAAAAGGACTAACAGATTAAACATGTTTCCAACTTTTACTCGAAATGTAAAACGTCCAACTATTGTGGGATAGCTCTGTGGGGGTGACCCAGAGAGGTAAGAAGCTACTCAAACAGATGACAGTGATAAAACCTAGGGGCATATTATCAAGGGGGTTTAATCTCCGCTTTTTTGGCTTTAAAAGCCAAGAAAGCGGAGATAAAATTATCTCCCTATTACCTAGCTGTCGCTAACACCAGTTACCGACAGCTAGTAGGAGATAGCGAGCATCTTGGGCCCCGCTTTGCAAGTCAGTGATATTTATCACTAATGACATGCAAAGTGGGCGTGCTAAGATGTTAGCGACTGGAAACCGTCGCTAACATCGCTATCTCCTATTACCAACTTTTGGAGATATTCGCTCTAAGCGCAAATATCTCCAAAAGCTAACACCTGTCCCAGAGCAGTTCTTAGCCATGTTATCCAATGGTAGGTGGATAACATGGCTAAGAGCATTAGCTTGGTAATGCATGAATATTGCTGACTTTTCAGCGATATTCATGCATTTCGGCCGATTTTTATCGCTTAGGAGATAAACCTTGATAATAGCAAGGTTCCTAAGCGATAAAAATCGCCGCAGCTCGGCGATAAAAATATCGCCCCTAAACCAACATAGCGATAATAATCGCTAGCTGTTGGTAATATGCCCCCTAGTGCGCGGGAAGTACCATGTACACAACCATAAATCCGTGTAGGATGTGTTGAGGCACTATGGGCCTTATTTACAAGTCCCTTGCGCCGCCGGTATAGCCACTTTTTCCTTATATTAAAGGTGACGCACCAGCGGCGCAAGACGGGGCTTGCAAATAAGCCCCCGTGTGTGAGACGTCAAATGGAATAATCCTGATTGACGTTGGTACTGGATGAAGTCACAGCAGACATGAAAAAGCAAAGACTGCGACGGTCTCAAAAACTAACACTGAACATTGTGAGGTTGCTGCGTTGTTTTAAGGTCGTCCGGCAGCGAGAATGTGGCAGGGGTACATGAGGGGCAGCTGACAAAAGGAATGCAATTTTGCAGAAATATGTATGAGAGGTATTTTAAAATGCCCTGCCTTGGTGCAGGTGAAGTTAAGGACATGGTCCGAACTTCAGCTCGCATCATACCATAGAATAAAACTAGTACACATGCCGTACCTAATTGTAGTTGGACAGGCTCACAAAAGGATTTTAGAGAACATAAAGTAGTACAGTAGTTCCAATTTGTGAACTACAAAATACAATTCACAAAACTACCGCCAGAGATTTTTACCTCCGCCTTTTATCTTTTCTGTGTGGAGATCTCTGCCCCCAAGGTAAGCACGGGATTTGGTAGCTCAGGTGGGAGAAACAAGGGTAGAGGGGAGAAAATGTGAAAAGTTACTTAAAAATGGATAAGGGAAATTTAAGGAGGGGTCTGGGGAGGACATGCTAATACCAGTGCTTAATTGGAGCTGGTGGTTCCCAGTAGGCCCACTGGCACTCATTTTTGGGGCAGCACACACACTTTTTGTCTCTTATCAGGCATTCCTCGAGAGCAAGAGAGGGGAAAACACAAACGGGAAAGAAGGAAGAAAAGATGGAAAAACGTCAACTAGGGAGAAAGCAGGAACCTGCAAGAGTGAGATAAAGGGACAAGGAGTCAGGGACATCTTAAGGATTTTGGGGGTCCCTCGGCCAAATGTATTTTGGGAGCCCCTGTTTGGAAGAGCTTTGAATTTATGATCCAATTTCAGCTCTTTCAAGCCCTCTTTGGCTAGGTCCCTGACAATGCACGCAAACATTTCTCCAAATTCTAAATGTGTTTACATCTAATATTCAGGGATAACTACGTGTCCTTTCAATATTCTAACACAGCAGCAGCTGCCCAATATAACTGCAAATAATCTCTGTGACACCCTACCATTACTCATATGTGAGGTCCTGTTCTGATCCAACATAACTTTTTTTATGGATGTTGCATGAAACATAAACACAACATTTCTCTGCACAATGTCTGTACTGGTTACTGGTACTCACACATCACCTACATTTCATGGGCCCCCTAAAAGGCTGGGGCCCTGGGCCACAGCCTACTTTGCCCAGCATTAAAACATCTCTGCAGGGAGTGTTTGGCAGTGGATTAGTGGATTCAGGACTACACAGTGTTGGTATTCAGCACAGTGACATCTAATAGAACTAGTCACTGTCTTTTGAGCAGTGATTTGGGTACCAGCACTCATTATGTTACAAAATAAGCAATGTCTGTTGGACTTGGCCCTTTCTGCAGGGTCACCCCCAAACGTTTTGCCTTCACTCCTCCATTTTGCAGAATTTGTTTTTGTTGTCTTTAGGACTCTGCACACTTTACCACTGCTAATCAGTGCTAAAGTGCTTGTGCTCCCTCCTTAAACCATAGTAGAACCACCTTATACCCTATTTTCATATTTAACTTACATGTAAGTTCCTAGTAAAGTGGCAATACTTGTGCCCAGGATCTGTAAATTAAATGCGACCAGTGGGGCTGAAGCACTGATAGTGCCACCCACTTAAGTAGCACTTCAATTGTGTCTCAAGCCTGCCATTGCAGCCTGTGTGTGCACTTTTAAACTGCTGTTTTGACCTGGCAAAAGAAACCTTTTGTGTGCCCTATTCGTGGGGTGAGAGACCTTTCTTAGGACGAGAACCCTCACTCACCCAAGGGTGACATGCTTCATCATAGGGTTCCCTCCTCACACCTGGGCCACAAGGTCCCTGGTGTGGGCTATAACTCTTCTGGACTGGAAGAGGAGCTGAGGTGTTTTGAAGATGGGACCGAAGATAAAGATGGTGAGGTGTAGAGTGCAGAAAAGGAATTAAAACTGTATCTAGGAAACCAAATGTCCTTATTATACGGTCTCATTGGACAGGATTAAAAAGGAACCCGGGACCCCCTTAGTGGAAAGGTCAGAGACTGTTTTACGGCTTTATGTATAGTTGGGTACCCATAAGGCTGAAGAGAGTTACTTGAATACCACCTATAAGATGAGACGGTGTATCCTTTCATCTACTATCTCTGGGCCATCATTCACATATAAAATGCAACTGATAGCCAGAAACATGTTGACCTAATTTAGGAGTATCGTCATCCAGTGTCAGTTCCAAGAAGCAGGGCCGGACTGGCTACCGGGCGTTTTGGCATGCGGCCAAGCTGGGGGCTGATTTTGTTGATGGGGACCTGCGAGTGCTTAAACACATTCGTTTTGCTTTGTTTATTTAGAAGCACACGCAGGTCCCCATCAACTAAATCAGCCCCCTCCACAGTGAAATCAACCCCCACCTTGGCAGCACACCAAAACGCCCGGTAGCCAGTCTGGCCCTGCCAAGAAGCTGCAAGGGTTTTGATATGAGGTCCTACATAGAGCTGCATCACATTGTGTCAGTACCAAAGAATCTATGGAGTGAGGCTTTGCGTCGAGTTGCATAGGTTCTGTTGAAGCTGTGTGGTGAGGCTTTGCATCAACTTGGGTTGGATTCATTAAAGCTGTGCGGTGAGATGCTGCAAGGCTTTGCGTCGATGCACGTTGGCCTAGTTTTAATCTAGCAGCTAAGTGGCGAGGCCATGCAAGGCTTTACGTCATCTCACATTGGTTCCTATCAGACTGAAAGTTGTTTCTTGGGTCCTTTGGGGAAATAAGTGCCCTCTAGCAATGGTCAAGGGCTCAGAGGCTCTGGGTTGCCACTTGAGAGCAAGTGTTCAGTCTTGCACAAGGTACTTGCGCAGTCCATTTACAACTGGTCTACTGGGGTGTCCTCTCTTTGGCTTTGCAGGTGACTACTCCAGAAGTTTTGCACTTGTTGCTGGTCAGGGAGTCCACTCCTCTCCTCTTGAAGTCAGGCACAGTCCTTTCTTTGTGGAGCCTTGGGAGTGAAGCAGGTGCAGTCTTGCTGAGTGCAATCCTCTCTGGTGCAGTCTAGGGGTCCAGAAGGGTCTCTTGTTCTCTTCCAGGCAGTGATCTGGTGAGTTCTGTAGAGCTGCCTTGTTTATCCTTAATTTCTGGGCTTGAATGAGAGGGGTCACCCTAACCAATAGTAACTTAGCTACCTCCCTCTAGTATGACCACTTCCTGTAAAGTGTGGCAAACATCTAGCCCTGATTTTGACATTCTTCCAAAAATCAAAATGCAGAAAATCTCTCCTTGGAATGCGTTTCTGTGCAACACAACCCAGAAGGGTGGCTAACATCTGACTACACCCCCCCCTTCTAGCCCTTCTCCTAATCTAATTAGGGGGGCTTGCAACAGGTTAGATATCTAGGAAGTGGGGGTGGCCTGGATCCTGTGGCATCTGTTTTTTGCTGAGGCCCATGCCATTGAAGTACAGCTTATCTACCCAGCCCCTTCCTCTCCCTGGCTTCTCTATGAAGATTTTCTCCCACCAAATGGAAGAATGGCTGCAGCCCCAGGCCTAATCACACCTAATCAGGGAGCAGCTTGGCTCAAGTTGTTAAAGGCTGACCAATCAGAAGAGGCAGCTACAGGGCTACTTTAGGTAACGTCAGGAACACATTTCAAAATCTACTTTCTTGTAATAGCTATATCAAACCCCACTATGACAAGTTTTTGGGTTTCATTTAACTATTAATTTGAAAATTTGAATGATATTGCATCGCTAACTCCAATCCAGTTATACTTTATTATATTTAATAAAGCCTTCCCCATGTTAGCCGATGATGCTAGCAGCATTACAATAGCGAAAAACGACTTTGGCTGTTTTACCCACCAAGACATATAAAACACATTTTGAATTTTCCCTGCTTTGTATAACCAGGCACCCTACCCTTGGTGCACCTTGGACAGACCTTAGGGATCAGAAATAAAAAGGTAGATTTGGATTTTGGAATTGCTTTCAATTCCAGTGTCGAAATTGGATACAGTTTTATTTTAAAGCCAGCCTGGAAGGCAGATCTGGCTTCAAAATAACATTAGACACCACAGCAGTGTACGCTTAAGTGTATTAAGGCCACTGGGTCTCTAAACCCTACATTCCCTACTATATAAAATGGACTTAGATAGGTTGTCCTTACCGATTAGAATTATACCAATCAGCATATACCCTTTAGGGGATAGAGCACTGGGCCTGGTTGTAGGGCACAGTAAGAGCATCCTTCGCTACCTTTTTCTAAACAGGCTTTTAAGAAAAATCAAAATTATTACCTGTTTGCACTTCTTATCTGTATCTTTTAAAACAGTTGTGCTTTTTTGTGTCCTGTGAAATCCTGGGCATTTTTGACGGGGCGTATTTTGTGTGAAGTTTTTCAAGGGGGTAACGTGTGGCACTGTTCACCGGTATTATAAGGTGCTGAGTTTGTCATTCTGTGTTCGAATAGTGGAAACCTCTGGGGAAAACATTTATTATTCTTTAATGGTGACAGTGTAAAGTCACCACACCATCTGCTTTGTGCTTCCCCACTCCAGTGTTTTTGTGGGCAGGGCTGCTTGCTTACTGTCTGCTCTCCCCACGCTATTTAGATGGGCCCATGGTGGACGTGCATTGGACGCATGCAGCGGGTGTGCCGCTGGCGTGCCAAAGACACACTTAAGGCAAGCCCGTCTGCCCCCAGCAGCGTTCTGGAAGTGGCCAGCGCCAGCCACAATGCTCCTCATTTGTAAAGAGGTAAGACTAACTTAAGGTATTGAAAGATTTTATATAGCGCTACTAAACCCGGAGGTATCAGAGCCTATTACATAAGTTACAGCGAGTTACAGGTTACATAGTTACATCACTTAAATCAAAGAGTCACAGGGGGAGGGAGGGAATACACAATGGGAAAACGAGGAAAACAATGTCAGAAGTCTGGCTGGGTAGGTGACGGCCGAGGGGGTGAAACCAGGTCCAGACTCCTCTTTAGCTGCATATGACAGCTCCAACGGGCATCAGCCAAGAGTGCTCGTGTATCGAGGTGAGTACAAACAGTTTTGACGCCCATGGGACATCGTCAAAGGTCCAACAGAAGTTCAGAGGAACGTTATTTATGAGTTATCTATAGTGCTGGCTAGACCCATAGGTATAAGAGCACTTAACATTAGGCTACACAATGTTACTGAGAATGAAAACAAATCCACATTATGTCAAAAATTAAGCAATAAATTGGGAGAGGAAAGAAAGGTGAGACAAATAGAGAGGAGTGGGGGAGGAGGAAGTGTGAAGGGGTAGGATGAAGGAAAAGATGGCAGGAGAGACAAAAGGAAGTCTGCCCAAAGACCGACTGGGTAGGTGACATCCGAGGAGGGAATCCACAGCTTATCACCCCAATAGCTAAACAGGTAGCTCCATCGGGCATCAGTCAGATTGCTAGGTCTCAATTGATGAGGGAAAGTTACCAGAAGAAAGTCCATTGGATAGACAGGGTGGGAACTATGAGCAAGGACGGGTGAGGAAGAAGAACTCCTTAACCTTTGCAAGTCTTCTCTGTGCCAATGCATACCCATGCCTCTGGAGGCTAATACTCCCTTTGTTTGTACCTCATGTCCTTAAAGCCTAATATATTCCTTCAGGCCCACTTCTGGTAACTCCTGTGGTAGTACTCCCTCTAACTTCAGCAGCACTTTTTTCAAAACCTTGCTGGTTAATGTGCGGTCTCTGCCTAAGCATGCTGTTTGCATCCACAACCTCCTTACGAGGAGAGACCTTATGTCCTTTTTATTACAGAAACTTGGTTGATGGCTTCCTTTAAAACTCCCCTCGAATCGGCTGTTCCAGCTGGGTATGAGATTTATAATCTTGACCACACACACCGAAGATGTAGAGGTATAGCCATTATCCTTAGGGACATCTATTGATGCTCAACGTTTGCAGTAAAAAACCTTTTAGAGGCGGTAGTCACTGGCTTCTGCATTGCTCTGAATGCTCATCAGTCAATTGAGGGCCTTCTGATTTATCAACCTCGTGGCCCTGCCGGTCCTTTCTTGAACTTTTTTAATGAGGTGGCATCACAGGTCTTACTTTGCTTTCCTCACTGCATTATACTTGGGGACTTCCATACACATTGGGATTTCCCTGCTAATAAAGATACGCTCAGCCTCAGAAATGTTTTGGCTCCGCTTGGCTTTTCTCAATTTGTCTCGAACCCCAACTACACTGAGGGCCATACTATTGACTGCATCTTCTCTAACATTAACTTAAGTATACCAGATCCCCTAACTCTTCCATGAATTAACCATTATTTAATTAACTTTGGTTGGGATGCAACCCAACAGTGATGTTGGAAAACCCCTACCCACATTTCCAAACCCAGAGTTTATTCCAATATCTCCAAAGTCAGCTTGTTACATGCCCTAGAGTATACAATAGCTTATTTCTCTGGCCCACTTGAGTCAGACATCTATGTTTTTTACAACTGGGTTTACTCTGCGTCAGAACAATTGGCTTCCCCCTCCTCTAGTCACTCGGTCGGCCGGATAAAGCCCTCGAGCCCCTTGTTCAATGAACATCTCAGGAATGCCAGGAAAATTTGTCAGAAAGTAGAAACAGCCTGGCGTTGCCACTAATTTAATCAAGAAATACTTTTTATGAGGACAAGATTGAGAAGGCAGATAATATGCTCACTGAAATCTTTAAGACTGTCAAAATGGTTCTTGGTTCCACTGCATGCTATCATAGTGTAGATTCTTCAGCCATATGGTGCAAACAATAGGCTTCCTTTTACAAAAACAAAATTGCTGAAATTCAAAGTAGTCTTGGAGCAATTAACTTTACTGTCCTCTGCCATCCCCCTTCTGTTGATATTAACTGCGCTTTGTCCAAATGTGACTCCATTTTGCATGGGGAGTCAAGACTAACTATGCTTAATTTGAAATCGGGATTGCCTGCAGATCCTTGCCCTCCATTTGCCTTATTTAAGGGAGCAGATGTCATTAACCCAGTGCTAAACTCTCTTAATAACAGATCTTTGGCATCTGGGATCATTCCCTCTATTTTGAAGCAGGCTAAGATTCTGCCACTTCTGAAAAGTCCAACACTGATGACTCTAACATTCTCAGCAATTACAGGCCAATCTCCCTGCTGTTACCTGCCTCATGAAACAATTGGTGGGAAGTTTGTGAATCATCAGCTCTCTAGTTATTTAGAGTCCAGCAAGCCACTTCATCGCAGCCAGTCTGGATTTAGACTCAAATTTAGCACAGAAACCGCCCTTATAGAGGTATCTGAGGAGACCAAACATACCCCAGATGCAGGGGGCAAAACAGTCCTGGTTTTGCTAGGTCGCTCAGCTGCCTTTGATGCCCTGCCACATTCCACGCTGCTTGCCTGTTTTGGTGAGATAGGCATCAGGGGCACGGTACTAAACTGGCTAAATCCTTTCTGGAGGCTAGATCCCAAGAGGTTTGGATGCCTCCTGAAGAACCGGGTTATTTAAGACCCAGTGGCGCCAGGGAAAACACCCTAGTCTCCGGGTCCACCTGTCTTAGAGTACAGAGACACGGGATACTTCTTGGTGACGTCAAAGATCAATTTTATTAGCTGCAGCCAGTAACAGATATCCTAGAAGTACAACACGGTGTATGTTCTCAGGAGACTGCTCAATTTTACAAAGCCAGTCAACCCTTTTTATACCAAATATTGTGCTTGAGGCAAACATTCCTCATTTACAGTAAACCAATCTCATGTGTACACAAAAAGCATTGCATGACAAACCCAGATTTCATTGTCCAGCCCACCATCAATTATTGGTCGAACCCAACATTCTTCATCAGACAAGTCGAACGGACCCCTAATAAAAATGGGCACCTCCTCATCGTAAACAGCCCATAAAGAAAGGAGCAGAGATAGGTGTGAGTAAGATAAGACATGGTTGTGTGTAATAAAAGTTTTATGGTGCCCTGTGCTTTACTTCGTAATCTTGATCAGCTACTGGGAAAGGAACTGGTCTAACAAGTTTGGCTTCGGGCAACGGAGTCAGCTTGCCCAGGTCACACAGAAGTCAGTTAGAAGTGTACGTGTCCCAAGGATTCGTTCGGCCTTAGTCATCGGCCTATGTGAGGGCAATCACAAAATGGCTGCCGTATACAAAATGAAACCCGAGGGTTCAGAACGGAATCCCATATTTCATGGTGATCTCATCACTAGAACATGACGAAAACACTTGTACATCTTACACTCGCCATTTTCGGTTCGCTAATACCAAAATCGTCATGATACGACGACTTTTATGAAACGGGTTCAGAATCTCAAAACCTCAGTCCCTCCTTTTGCCCTTACATAGGCAATAACCTAAACCCATGTCAGTCTGAGTCCAGGTCTATACTCATCAGATCATCAAGATGTTGCTGTAGCATCATCCTATTACTTAGCACGTCTCTTGATACAGGTTTCCTTACACACGATGTAGCACAGAGGCTACATATAGCAGGAGCACACTGTACACAAAGATAGAACAGGAAAAGGATGGCTAAGATCATCCCAATGACCATCAGAATCTTCCATCCCCATGTGGATAACAGTTCCCAGAACCACCCCATCAATGACCAATCTCCTTCGTCCACATGTATAGACTCGGAAATCTTGTGCAGTTTGGAAATGGCCTGGTATACTGTCGGAGAATTGTCTGGAATGAAAACACAGCAACTTGATTGGATCACTTTACACACCCCACCTCGGTCTGCAAGTATGACGTCTAACGCAACTCTGTTCTGGAGAGTCATAAGACGATCCGACTGGAGCTCAGCAGTCAAGTTACTAAGGGCACCGGCAGTTTCAACTACGGTGGACTCAACCACCCTCGTCAATTGCCGTATGTTCCTGCTGTTAACCATAGGTCCCCAAAACGGCAGAAAACCCTTCAAGAAATCTCCCAATTCTTGTCCTGCAGTATCTTCCTTACTGAAGACACCTCTAACTACCCTTATCTTGTGGTAATCTGTTGCAGCTGTGTAGGTGGGAGACAACAGGAACGAAACAAAACATGTGCCCGAGAAATCAGGGGGCAACCATGTCTATGCTCTATCATAACAGATGAAATAGGTACCCTTAGCTGCCAGGAACGATGGGGAAGTCTGGGACGCAAAAACATACGTCTCAGTGCAGATACTCTTCCCTAACTGAGCTCTTGGATTCTTGCCACTACCTTGAAGACATAGATGACCCTGATGGGGTACAATCCAAATCGGAGAGGATCTTTTTGCTCGCTGGTTCTCGCTCAGACTTGCTCCATATCCAGTCACGTTCCATCCAATATACGCTAGTGTCTCATCTATCGGGATAGTCTCATAGGAACTAGCTCCCTTAATCATATCGACTATTCCCTTAACTAGAGCACTATTCTTTGGGTTATCCTTCACAGAACGTAGGGGATGGACTTCACGAGCATAGATGAACATCGTTCTGTATGCCCATACAGAACCATTGTAGCTGAATGGCAGGACCAGATAAGGAATACCTTTATCAGTAGTATGAGGCAAAAGGCCACACACCCAACAGTTAGTCGTGTTCACTACTAATTGGTGTTGGTGCAGAAGCTGAATGAAAAAGTTATTGACAAATTCCAATCTCCTAATGGTCTCATGTTCAGGCAGAGGATGAAAAGAATGTGAAGAAACAGTAGAAGAAGGTATGGGCTGTGTAGTGGGTGCAAACGTCACTTGGAAAGAGAATATAACATATCCCATTAAGAACATCATTAAGCTAAGCAACATGAAAACGCACAATATCAAAAAACATTTTCTACTCATTATTTCACATATTTTGGCTCTAAAATTCATTTCTTCAACAGGTCTCTCCATCTCGAAAAACTCCATCCTCTAACCGTGCTGCTCGCGGAGGTAGGGTGTTCCGTGCTAAGGAATGCGTCTGTCAGTCCAGGGAACGCCCTAGGACCAACCAGAACCGTCGACCTTGTGTCTTCGGCTTGCACTCCAAAGACTTGACGCCGCGACCCTACAGCTGAACCCGGATGGCGGTTCGAAAAAACAAAAATCGGTCAAAACAGTTTCTCAGATGGGAGAGCTGAACTTTCAAAAATAGTAAATAAAAAGCTCCTTATTTTATTAGTCCCATGACTCTTGGTCGCAAATTGTAGCAGCTTTTGCTGGGCACTGTGGGATCGCAGAATAAGAGTTCAGAATCGGTAGTGTCCAGTCGAACTGACGGTGGCACAGCTTCTTGCAGAAGATCGTCGCTTTTGCGCTCAGAACTTGTCCCAATTAAACGTGCATCGCTAAAAGGCAGAAAACGAGGCACAGTTTCAGTCTCAGAATCAGGAATGCCCTCCTGGACCCACTGGTCGTACGGCAGAGGTAAAGGAACCCTCTTACAATGTACGCCGTGGATCCAGTTTTTCTTCCCTTGTACTCGCACTGCATTTCTATTGGACAAAAGTACCAAGTAGGGGCCAATCCAATGGGGCTGATCGTTCTTTGTCCGCTGGAAGTTCTTGATTAGTATCCACGATGCAGGATCGATTGCATGCCCTGGATCTTCAGAAGCCTGAGGCAGTGTATCATGAACCTGTTGGTGTAATACACGCAATTTAGCCGTCAAGTCATACAAGTAATCAAGCAGTACAGGGTGTTCAATCTCACTGAATTTTGTCGGCCTCGGCACTCCCCATATATTTGCCGGGCGACCAAAACTATCTCATATGGACTAAGTCCCACTCGTGAATGTACAGTCATCCTTGTTGATAAAAGTGCTAATGGCAAAGCATCAGGTCATTTAAGACCAGAGCTCGCTTGTATCTTGGCCTACTTCAATTTGAGGGTGCCATTATAGCACTCCACTAGACCAGCTGATTGGGGGTGATTTGCAGCGTGGAACTTTTGGCGGATTCCTAACCCTTCACACACTCTCTTCATCACTTGACCCACAAATTCACTCCCATTATCACTCCAGACCATTCTCGGCAAACCATATCTAGTGAAAAACTCTTTGACAAGGGCTTTAGCTGTGGACAAGGCAGTATTCTCTTTTAGGGGATATGCTTCTACCCATCTTGAGAAGGCACAAACAACCACTAGTACGTATTTCAGGTTGTTGCATCTCTCCATGTGAATGAAATCTAGTTGCAAAACCTCAAACGGATACGTTGGAGGACCAAAATGACCAGCTGGAGTAGGAGTTCCCTTACCAGGATTGTATTTCAAACAAACCATACAATTCTTGACCACATTCTCTGCACACTTATGAATTCCAGCATTTTGCCATACTGGAGCCAACAACTTACAGATCCCTTTCACGCTGATGTGAGCCATTCCATGCGCCATCGTAACCACTGCAAGCACGTACGCATCGGGTAACAACCATCGCTGATGCTCTGACAACTCAACCCAACAACCATTCGCGTCTAATTTACCCGTACTCTCTCTCCACACACTCAACTCTTTCTCTGTAGCTTCAGCTTGAATAGACTTCACACTCTCTATCGTATCTTCACACATTCCAACGTCACCAATCCATCTTGCAGGGCCCGCAACATACATTCGACTCATCACATCTCTTGCCGTTTCTTTCGCAACTTCATCAGCCAAGGTTACCGCGACCAACGTCGTCAGTAACCTTCTTAAGTGCACTGCATTTCACGATCGCAACTTGCAACGGCAAAGTAAGTGACTCAAGAAGCTCATTCACCAACTGACCATGCTGAATCTTAGTTCCATGAGACATGAGGAACCCACGTTCCTTCCACAATCGTCCAAAACTATGAGCCACACCAAACGCATACTGGCTGTCGGTGTATATGGTCACTCTCTTCCCTTTTGACAACACAAACGCTCTTGTAAGTGCAATCAACTCTGCAGCTTGAGCTGAATTATGTGGGATGCGTGCAGCTTCAACAATCGTATGCATAGTCGTAACAGCATATGCCGCAGTCGTATCACCATTTGGAAGCTTGAAGCATGAACCATCCACCCATAAGGTACCATCACACTTCACAAGAGGAGTGTCCCTAAGATCTACTCTCCCTTTCGTTTCCTCTTCTGTCCTGAGAAAACAATCATGCTGTTCAGAAACATCTGTCTCTGTTACGATCGGCAACAACGTAGCTGGATTCAACGTGTTGCATCTCTTTATCTGCACATGACTCGCTAAAAGTGTCAACTCATAACCTGACAATCGAGCACTAGTTAAGTGCTGTGTCTTGGTCCTGTTTAGCAAAGTATCCACTGCATGTGGAACCATTACAATCAATGTATTATTCATCACCAAACCAGCAGACTGTCGAATAGAAACAGCTGCTGCCGCCGTGGCTCTCAAACAACTTGGCAACGCTCTAGCTACCGGATCCAAAGTCGACGAGAAATGCGCGCATGGACGCTGCTTGTCCCCAAAAGATTGTGTCAACACTGACAACGCACACCCTTCTTTCTCGTGGACATACAGTGTAAAGGGCTTACTGTAGTCGGGGGTACCCAACACAGGAGCCGAACACAATGCATCGCGCAATTCCGAAAAACTTTTCTGACAATTATCAGACCACGGGAGGGGATTCGGTGTATCTTTACAAGTTAATGCCACCAAAGGTTTGGCCAGCAGAGAAAAATTCGGTATCCATTGTCTGCAATGTGACGTGATACCCAAGAAAGCACGCACTTCTCTCTGTGTAATTGGCACACTCAATTTTGCAATCGCTTGAATTCGTTCTGGGGTCAGTCTTCTTCCCTCCTTCGATAAGAGATGACCTAAGTAGGTCACTTCTTGTCGACAATATTGTAATTTCGAAAGAGACACTTTATGATGCAAATCAGACAAATGACGCAACAACGACAAGGTGGCTTCTTTACGAATCTCCTCAGTATCTGCAGTGACTAGCAAATCGTCGACGTACTGAATAAGAGCAGCACCATCAGGTAAAACAATCGTATCAAGCTGTGTTTTCAAAGCCTGACTATATATTAATGGACTCTCACAATAGCCTTGAGGAGCGCGCTTGAACCGGAAGCCTCGACCTCCTAAAGAGAAGCCGAAAATATCCCTACTCTCCTCGGCAATCGAGATGCTGAAGAAAGCATTCTTCAAATCAATCACCGAAAACCACGTGGCTGAAGCTGGAATCATGGTCAGTAAGGCAGTGATATCTGGAACAACAGGAAATTGCGGAACTACAATCTTATTCACCTCGCGAAGATCGATCACGAACCTATATACAGGTGGTTGTGAGGAATCAGTCCTTTTTAGAACAGGCAAAACCGGACTATTGCACACATTACCTCTTGTTTCTTCAATTACATCTTTCTCAATCAGGTCATGAATGATCGCTAGCAACACTCTTTCACCTTCACTAGAGATCTTGTATTGGGGAATACGTGGCATTTTAACATTCGCTTTCAACGTTACAACATATGGCGGTATTTCCAAAAGACCCACATCATTAGGACCAGTAGCCCACAGAATATCAGGGAGAGACGACAATTCTGTCGGAAGTTTATCCTTCGACAAATACATCGGGGAGACCACTTTCTTACCCAATGTGAGTTGTACTTCTGAAGGAGAACAATACAACGTCGCATACAATCTTTTCAACAGATCCAATCCTAACAAGTTCTCACCACAACCTGTCGTCAGAATAAGGGGTGCTTCGAATTCACAAGGTCCAACAGAAAGAGACATAGGACTAGAAATCGGGTTCCTAACCGGGGTGCCAGAAAAGCCTACTGAAACATTCGTCTCGCCAGACAAAGGTGCGCCAGGGAGTTTAGAGTGCATAATAGAACTCTTCGTAGCACCAGTATCCAACAGAAAAGGTTCTGACACACCTGATGTAATCACCTCAACATAAGGTCCACTCTGATCTACTGGGACTGAAACAACTCCCTCTCTTTGTCTATGGCTGTCCTAGCAATCATTACCCTCCATATTCTCACCTTCGACATAGTAGTCGTCAGCATAGTACTGAGTCGTCCTACCAGACGTGATATTCTGCTGATCAAAAATATTCATTGAATTTTGTGGGGGAATGGAACGTGCGTTCTGGGGGAACCCTCCACGTCCTCTACCTCTAGGAGCTTGTGGAACACCCCGACCTCTTGCGCTAGGAACACCATTCATACGCTGTAACAAAACAGGGCAGCTACTTTTAAAATGACCCTCTTCTTTGCAATATGCACACTGATTAGGGCCTACAGGAAAACGTTGTTGAGAAGGCTCAAACCTTTGCGAGTTTCGCTGAAACTGCTGAGGTTGCTGATAGTTACGCTGGTTACTACGGGGCGGATACGCCTGCTGTAAAAGAACCTTCGTCTTTAACTCTTTAGTCTTCTTGTCTGCTCTGTCCTTCTCATCCTTATCCCTGTTTTCATAGTATTGCGCAGTAGCCAATATCTGTGCTGATGAGGAAACAGCCCACGAACTCTCGGATCCCTTCAACTTGGTACATAACTCGGGAAGCAAATTATGTACGAACTTATCAACAAACAACCGTTGACCACCTTCAGTACTCATGTCTTGACCACTGTGGTCGATAAACGTCTCTTCAAACCTAGTGAAGAAATCGGACACGGTTTCATCTTTCTTCTGCTTACACGCAGACAATTTGTCCCAGTTCACTCGCATAGCCGGCATTAGAGTCTTCATGTAAGTAACAATCTTACCAGGAAGTTCTGCAACTAAAGGCTCAGGTTTAGCACCACCAACTTGTCGGCCATCCGCAGCACTAATATTAACCCAGGTATCACCTAACTCTTGCGCATGATCCGTGTGACGAATCAATCCCCATAAAGGCTGTGGGACCACATTTCCAAACAACATGTCTATATCAGCTAAATTCATAACACATGAGTCTGCAGTCTGTGATAATTCCTTATAATACCCTGCAGGATTTTTACGGAGGTCAGGTAAGGTCTGTTTAAGAGCCAAGACTTCAGCTCTCTTCCACGGAACATGTACCCAAACACGCTGAAAATGTGGCAGAACCGCTGGATTAGCGTTTGGGTCCCCTTCTTTTCCAAACTGGGGGAACTTCTCTCATGGGATATTGTCTCACTTTCCTCCTAACAGAGGGATTAGGCTCAAACAACGACCGAGAAATAGCCTCACTCCTAAATGACAACAATGTTGCAACTTCTCAACATCGGAACCCACAATCGTGCCTTACGCAAACTCGAACTGCACACGGCACAACTCAGGCGGATTGGTTTCCAAATCATTATCCTCCAATTCTTCACAAAGAAAAACACACATTTTCTCAAAAACATATCTCTGCTTCGGTGCTTCCCATTGGCGGAAGACATCCATAACAGACTCATATCTTGTAGGGTCAGTAACCCATTTATGCGCCAAATGATCCAATACTCCCTTCTCTCTATAATCAGGCAGTTGGCTACGCAACTGTTTATGCTCTGAAACGGGGGTCGTACTCAATGACCCAAAGAAACGAGACAAAAGACTAGTAACAGTATCCGCCATTCTCTGTCGGACAGAAGGAGAAGTTGACAGAACAGGAGATAAAGCAGACTGAGAAGAAGCCAATGTAGGAGCAGTAGCAGAGGAGTCAGTGAGAACAGGTGAAAAAGTCGTAGGAATTAAAGACGGAACAGGTAGCAAAGTCGGCGGCCCTTGAGAAGGCTGCACCAGAGGAGTAGGAGCCAACTGAAGAAGAGCTGGCGGCTGTGCAATAGCAAGGGGCAAAGCAACCAGAGGTTGCGCCACTAAAGGTTGCGGAAGTGCTGTGGCACTCTGCGCATAGGGGGGTGGCGAACTCAACAAATGTGACATTAAAGGATCTTTCTCAAATTCCTTTGCTGCATCTTGCTGAAGAAGCGGCAGAACTGGATAGCATTTATCAATTGCCATTTTACGTTGCCTGTGCAACTGCTCACTCGCTTGTTCTTCTTCGTTATCTTTATACTGCATAGCAGCTTGCATTATCGAGATACCCTTTTCTCTTTTATTCCTCTTTGCTAATTTAATTTCTTTCTGTTTGGCTTCCTTTCGCCATAGGCGGAAAGAGTCAAACATCGCCGGCCGGGCTTTCTTCTTAAAAAGTCTAACCTCTAGATTATCTAGAATTTCCGTGTCAAAACTACCATATCTGGGCCATTGTAGGACACCGTCCTTTTTTGTGTAACAAATCCATACTTCGTTATACGTGATTGGGCCCACGCCATGCTTCACATAGAACTCATATGTTGGAGTCCCAATCGGAGGAACCGGACACAAGTCCTCCAATCGGGAATCCCTATTTCGACCACAACAAAACAAATTTCCAAGTCTGCTAAGACCAGGCATCTTCGCTCTCTAGTCTAGCTTCAAACTTCAAGGGAATGTCAAAACGATAGTCTCGTGAATACACGAGTCTCTCGGCTTTGGTACTGGCAAGTTCCAAATCAAAGATCCCAAGGGGATACCCAAAACTAAGGACTGGGAGATGCTCCACTCATACTTAACTGAGGTATCGATGTCGGCACCAGAAGACCCATCTATCGTCTCGCTTTACAAATCATCAAAGGGTCCAAGACAGGGCGATAGTCAGGGCAGCAGTCCTTCGTAGCCATCGGAAAGCGGGAACCTCGCAGCAAAGACTTTCGGACCACGCCGACATACAGGGGTCGATGAAGTGGCTGGCCTTCCTCCAGAATTTTCACACGAAGCTCCTGACGAACCTCAGGCTTGGACCAGTACCGCTGAAATCGCCCCACGCTGGGCGCCAAATGAAGAATCCGGGTTATTTAAGACCCAGCGGCGCCAGGGAAAATGCCCTAGTCTCCGGGTCCACCTGTCTTAGAGTACAGAGACACGGGATACTTCTTGGTGACGTCAAAGATCAATTTTATTAGCTGCAGCCAGTAACAGATATCCTAGAAGTACAACACGGTGTATGTTCTCATGAGACTGCTCAATTTTACAAAGCCAGTCAACCCTTTTTATACCAAATATTGAGCTTGAGGCAAACATTCCTCATTTACAGTAAACCAATCTCATGTGTACACAAAAAGCATTGCATGACAAACCCAGATTTCATTGTCCAGCCCACCATCAATTATTGGTCGAACCCAACATTCTTCATCAGACAAGTCGAACGAACCCCTAATAAAAATGGGCACCTCCTCATCGTAAACAGGCCATAAAGAAAGGTGCAGAGACAGGTGTGAGTAAGATAAGACATGGTTGTGTGTAATAAAGTTTTATGGTGCCCTGTGCTTTACTTCGTAATCTTGATCAGCTACTGGGAAAGGAACTGGTCTAACAAGTTTGGCTTCGGGCAACGGAGTCAGCTTGCCCAGGTCACATAGAAGTCAGTTAGAAGTGTACGTATCCCAAGGATTCGTTCGGCCATAGTCATCTGCCTATGTGAGGGCAATCACAAAATGCCTGCCGTATACAAAATGGAACCGGAGGGTTCAGAACGGAATCCCATATTTCATGGTGATCTTGTCACTAGAACATGACGAAAACACGTGTACATCTTACACTCGCCATTTTCGGTTTGCTGATACCAAAATCGTCATGATACGACGACTTTTATGAAACGGGTTCAGAATCTCAAAACCTCACACCCTTTTCCTCTAGCAGGAGTATTGTCTCTGTGGGAGTGGCCCAGGGCATGGCCCATAGCCCTATGAGGTTTTACATCTACATGATACCTTTAGCAGATTTGGTCTAGTCCTTTGGGGCCAAAATAGTGTGCTATGCCAATGACACTCAGCTACTCTTCCCATTTAAGAAAGATGAGACACTGGATTAAGAGGCCATCAACCTTGCTTATCTCCTGTCTTTCAGTGAATGGATCTTAATCAACTTAAGTGTAATCCTGAAGACCGAGGTTCTTAGCTTTGGTTATAATTTTGCTCTGAATTTACAAATTCACTGGCCAAATGGGAACCTCCACCTAATGCCCAAGCCAAAGTATAAAGAATCTGGGCGTTAAGATTGACAAACAGCTGACCCTCCAAGCTCAAATTAACACAGTTGTTGGCACTTGTTTTGGCTTGATGCGCATGGCCAAACAATTCTTACAATTCCTTTCCCTACCTGTCAAGACTAATGTGCTCCTTGCCCTGGTAGTGTCCAGATTAGATTATGACAATGCTCTGTATGCAGGTCTTCCTCAATATCTGCTGCAGAAATTGCAGACTATCCAGAATGAAGCTGGTCTGGTACTCCATCTTCCCAGAAGTGTGTTGATGATGACTCATCTGAGTAACCTACACCAATTACCTGTCAGAAAAAGATCCTGTTTAAAACCTTGACACTTATGTACAGAGCTCTCCATCAGTCTGGTCCAGAGCATATAACTAATATCTGGAGCATGACGACATATCGAAAGAGATATAGTCATTTATGGCATACATCTGTAAAAATAAATGTATTCATAACAGTAAAAATCATTCATTTTTCGACAATATCAAAAATGGGTTTTTAGGCTTTAACATTCTATAAAACATGTTGTACATGGGGCTTTAAAGTTGCTACAGTTCCACAGGATGTAGTGAGCTATAGATGAGATAATGTATTTAGATTAAAACAGCACAACCACCACTTGTATCGTAGATAGAGAAAACATTAACATGTATAATCATACAGATGGAATATTAACAAGTATCCAACCAATCCAGTGAAGTGGTGTCCTAACAATGAGATACAAGGGAATACAGTGTGCTTAGCTAGCCAAAGACAAGTTGAATAGTCAAGTGCACCCTACTGACCCCTCCTTTAGGTTTACAATAAATGTCATAAATGTGACAAGAACACCGAGTATGTGCAAGGTGAAGTACCACTGCAAGAGAAGAAAGACAAAGATGTAGTCCCACTCATGTTATAAGCCAATAAATGATGTCACCATGAGTAAAACATAGGAGAAAGAGAAGAAAAATAGACAAAATGAAATAACAAAATGAGAATTTACCCATTGATGTGTAGCAACAAGATTTGCTAAAACGTGGAATATGTTTCAATGTAGGAGCCATAACTGTATCTAAGATGTTTTGAAAAGTAGAGAAGAGGCAAGAAAGAGTTAGAAGTAATAATATAATACCTCCAGTCGACAACAACAACTGAAGTGATATAGGTGTCACAAAATTTATTAAAAATAATAACCACATACAAAAAAGGAAAGTCTCTGAAGGAGGAAGGTACTGGTATTACCTATGGGACTAATCCAAGGTGTATGGGTGTCCGGTAGTGCATGAAAGGTGTACACAGATACGTCAAAAAATGGTGTAGATCTAAACTAGAACAATTGAACAAAAAGCAGAATTTTTCTTTTTTTAGAAGCAATATTATCTATAAAGAAAGGTGTGCCACAGTATTAGAGGTGGATCACTTACAATGAAGAAAAAAGTTGCTGGGTAGTGAAGCCACTAGAGTAGGGTGAAGATCAAGCAATAGAGGTTAAAGGGCATCACCATTAAAGCCAGTTATGGAAAGTTCTCAGACTGCCCACTTGATAAGGGGTGTCCTCTGTAGATAAAGTAATATAAGTATTCAATGTTAAGGAGGGTGGAATACAAAATAAAAGTATTCACTAATACTAAAGATCAGCATGGCAAAAAATATACCATATGTTGCCCAAACAAAAGCACTTCAATGACGAGAGAAATGAACCAAATTGTACACAGTGTAATCCATGGATACCATATGTAGGTTGGAACATATGCACAGAGATTTGCACCAGTCTGGTCCAGTAGGGTTCAATTTTTTTCTCTCCTTAGACCTCATCTTCTGGTCATTTTGCTAAGGGCTCTAGGGAAGGGCGAGCAAAAACAGGAGGTAGATACATTTCCCTCCTTGGCACGAAAGTATGGAATTGCTTGTCAGCCGAGTTACGGCTAGTAGTGAGTGAACCCGCTTTTGAAAAACAGTTGAAGATCTGGCTTTTTAATCTCTAATTGCATCCTTCCTCTTCTGCTCTTGCGTTCCCACCAGCGCTGGGACACTCTTGGGAGTATCCGAGCCCGAGCGCTTTACAAGTCTTGCTATTCATTCATTCAAGAATGAATTCATACAGGTCACTTTCAGAGTCAGTAACCATCAGCAACAGTGCCTTTCCTACACGTTTTCTCTTTCCATTTCACATTGCTTCCCTTTCCAGAAGAAAATAAACAGAATGAGCCCCTTACCTCTTTCTGTGTCCCATCCTTACGCCTTATCAACTTGATATCCAGCTTATTTTTCTACAGTACTCACTCCTCTCCTATTCTCCTATTCCCTTTATTTCACTCTGTAACTGTCTTCCTAAAAACTATTTACTCTGTGTATTGCTCTCCCCCACCCATTTCTGAACTTCCTTGCTTTATTCATCCTTGCATTAGTAGCACTTGCACTATTCATGGTAAATTATTGCATACACAATCATTTATAGATTATGGGGTTGGTAGGTAAAATAGTTTTGCAGTTGGTTGGCAGAGCTTACCTTTCTCTCATGCTCATACAACTGTTTCTTTTTTTAGAAGGAGCATACTGGTGTAGATCGAAACCACCTGCAGTTAAAAATAGAACACTTTAACAAGGGCATTTGTTGAAACAGCTATGGGTTTTATGTTAATGCCTTCTTGCTGACATTAATTTCTGTGTTACGCTCCTCACATTATAGTGATTTATTGCATGGAAGCAATGAAAAGAGACTCACATTCTCAACTTTTTTAGGTCTCGGGCCTAGCGTACACTGCGTAAGCAGTGGGCGTAGCCCAGAGACCTTTTCTCAGGGCTTTTCAAAATGTACCTAGGGATTCCACGCTGCTCGTGTGTGTTATTTCCTAGGTGCATTCCTATTGGCCTTTGCGCGCGTGTGCTTTAGAAACAGAACACGCAATAGGCCATAGGCGGTCGAGTAGTTCCGCCTATGGCCTATTGGTGTCTGTTACGCGCACCAGAAGGCCATATATCTTCAATTATCTCGGCTGTCACGGCAGAGATAATTGAAGACATACGCGAGCTGCGCAGGGTGGATTTTTCTTTTTTTTTGCATCTGATGTAAACTGTCCAGAAGCCGTTCATGCCTAAAGCTGGCTTCTGCCACTCGCTTAGCAACAGTCTTCGCTGGTCGCATCCTACACCCGCCTTTGAATTAGCTGCACGGAGCCTGTTTCTATTAAAGCATTTGATCCTTGTTTCTGCTGTTAATCCTGAGAACTTTTCCTTTTTTCTCAAGATTAAGAGACCCTGATGGATTTAATTCATAAAGGGAAGCTGCCGCGCGGAATGTAAATGCGTGAACCCGATAAGGACGGATTTCCGAGTTGCCATGGCAACTCGCAGGTCAGGAGCCCTTGCCAAAACCAAGAGCCTGCCCCGAAGCCGCGCGGATGATTATACAACGTGACGCAGAGGTTTCATTGAGAGTTCACGGGGTGCATTATTCATGAAAGTTTATCTGTGTGCAGCTCAGCCAGCCTATGGCCTAGGGGTCCGAGGAATGTGCAGTCTCACCTGCGCCGACGCTAAAATGGTGTGCAGGTTCTCTACGTCACTGCTGCGTCGCCACCGGGTGCCGTGTAAACTAGCCCGCTGTTAAAATGGCACGCGGGTTCTCTACCTCACTGCTGCGTCGCCACCAGGTGCCGTGTAAACTAGCCCCCCGTTAAAATGGCGTGCGGGTTCTCTACCTCACTGCTGCGTCACCACCGGGTGCCATGCAGAGAGAGAGTAAGTGCAGAGTGTGAGTGCAGAGTGAGTGCAGAGTGAGTGTGAGTGTGAGTGCAGAGTGAGTGCACAGTCAGTGTACAGTCAGTGCACAGTCAGTGCAGTGTGAGCGTGACTGCAGCGTTTGTGCAGAGTGAGTGTGAGTGCAGAGAGAGTGCAGAGAGAGTGACTGCAGAGTGAGAGTGCAGAGTGAGAGTGCAGAGAGAGGGAGGGCTGGGCTGGGGCAGGGTCAGTCTGCTTCTAGGGCATGGTTCTGGTGTCATTGAGGGGTGCTGGCCTGGGGCAGGGTCAGTATGCTTCTAGGGCATGGTTCTTGCGACACAGAGGTGCGCTGGGCGGGGGCAGGGTCAGTCTGCTGCCAGGGCATGGTTCTTGCGACACAGAGGGGCACTGGGCTGGGGCAGGGTAAGTATGCTTCTAGGGCATGGTTCTAGCATCACAGAGGGTTCGTTGGGCTGGGGCAGGGTCAGTCTGCTCCCAGGGCATGGTTCTTGCGACACAGAGGGGTGCTGGGCTGGGGCAGTGTCAGTGTGCTCCCAGGGCATGGTTCTGGTGTCACAGAGGGGCAGTGGGCTGGGGCAGGGTCAGTCTGCTCCCAGGGCATGGTTCTTGCGACACAGAGGGGCGCTGGGCTGGGGCAAGGTCAGTCTGCTTCTATGGCATGGTTTTTGCGACACAGAGGGGTGCTGGGCTGGGGCAGGGTCAGCCTGCTCCCAGGGCATGGTTCTTGCGACACAGAGGGGCGCTGGGCTGGGGCAGGGTCATTCTGCTTCTAGGGCACGGTTCTTGCGACACAGAGGGACGCTGGGCTTGGGCAGGGTCAGTCTGCTTATAGGGCATGGTTCTTGCGACACAGAGGGGTGCTGGACTGGGGCAGTGCCAGTGTGCTCCCAGGGCATGGTGCTGGTGTCACAGAGTGGTGCTGGGCTGGGGCAGGGTCAGTGTGCTCCCAGGGCATGGTTCGTGCGACACAGAGGGGCGCTGAGCTGGGGCGTTCGGGTTCTCTACGTCACTGCTGCCTCACTGCTGCGTCACAGCTGCGTCGCCACCGGGTGCCGTGTAAAGTAGCCCCACTCTAAAATGGCATGTGGGTTTCTGCGTCACTAATGCGTCACCACCGGGTGCCGTGCAGAGTGAGAGTGAGTGCAGAGTGTGAGTGCAGAGTGAGTGTGAGTGTGAGTGCAGAGTGAGTGCAGAGTGAGTGCAAAGTGAGTGCACAGTCAGTGCACAGTCAGTGCACAGTCAGTGCAGAGTGAGCGTGACTGCAGTGTTAGTGCAGAGTGAGTGTGAGTGCAGAGAGAGTGCAGAGAGAGTGACTGCAGAGTGAGAGTGCAGAGTGAGAGTGCTGGGCTGGGGCAGGGTCAGTCTACTTCTAGGGCATGGTTCTGGTGTCATAGAGGGGCGCTGGGCTGGGACAGGGTCAGTCTGCTTCTAGGGCATAGTTCTTGCGACACAGAGGGGCGCTGGGCTGGGGCAGGGTCGGTCTGCGTTTAGGGCATGGTTCTGGCGTCACAGAGGGGCGCTGGGCTGGGGAAGGGTCAGTCTGCTCCCAGGGCATGGTTCTTGCGACACAGAGGGGCGCTGGGCTGGGGCAGGGTCAGTCTCGTTCTAGGGCATGGTTCTTGCGACAAAGAGGGGCGCTGGGCTGGGGAAGGGTCAGTCTGCTCCCAGGGCCTGGTTCTGCAGAGTGACTGCAGAGTGAGAGTGACTGCAGAGTGAGAGTGACTGCAGAGTGAGAGTGACTGCAGAGTGGCTGCAGAGTGAGAGTGACTGCAGAGTGACTGCAGAGTGAGAGTGACTGCAGAGTGACTGCAGAGTGAGAGTGACTGCAGAGGAACTGCAGCGTGAGAGTGAATGCAGAATGACTGCAGAGTGAGAGTGACTGCAGAGTGACTGCAGAGTGAGAGTGACTGTAGAGTGACTGCAGAGTGAGAGTGACTGCAGAGTGACTGCAGAGTGAGAGTGACTGCAGAGTGACTGCAGAGTGAGAGTGACTGCAGAGTGACTGCAGAGTGAGAGTGACTGCAGAGTGACTGCAGAGTGAGAGTGTCTCAGCAGTGTGAGTGTTCCAGAGAGAGCAGGGTATGCTTGTGCGCTTACACGGTGCACTGACACACAGGAGCTAAAACAAAGAACAGCTGAAAACGTGCCTTGGGAGCTTCATTGAGGCAGCCGGCACACACCACACTCACACCACGCACACACACCACTCTCACCACCACACTCTCACCACCACACACTCACCACCACACACACCACCACACACTCACAACCACACACTCAACCACACACACAACCACACACACACAACCACACACACACCACCAGCCATCAGTGCACGCTTCAACCGGGCACAAACACAACCAGCCATCAGTGCACACTTTCACCGGGCACAAACACCACCAGCCGTCAGTGCAGGCTTCCACCAGGCACAAAACACCAGACGTCAGTGCACGCTTTCACCAAACACACACACCAGCCATCAGTGCACACTTTCACCAGGCACACACAACACCAGCCGTCAGTGCATGCTTTCACCAGGCGCACACACCACCAGCCGTCAGTGCAAGCTTTCACCAGGCATACACATCACCAGCCGTCTGTGCACGCTTTTACCAGGCACACACACCACCAGCCGTCAGTGCACGCTTCCACCAGGCACACACAACTCCAGCCGGCAGTGCACGCTTCCACCAAGCACACACACCACCAGCCATCAGTGCACACATCAATTGTTAACTCATCCACAATTAACTATTGTAGCAATTGCAGTATGCTGCACTTTACTTTTAAACATATTCATCTAAAGCGCAGCATGCCACCATTGCTACAATTTCAATCCAACCCACATAATTCCACTACACACCACATGCATACACTCCATAACACATGGCTAAAAGACATTGCCATTTAAAATGACATTAGCTCTAACTCAAATAAATCCGAGACCTATTGCATTTCCAATGCTTGTTATTTTTATTTTGATGCTAAGGGGCAAACAATACTTTGTTTAAAAAAGACACAAAAATAAAACATCGTAAAAACGAAAGATATGATTGCCACAAAAGAAAGAATTAGATTTAATGTGTGAAATACTTAAATGTTTTAATAATTTGAAACGCTCAGATACACACTTAATTTAATGAACGGAGCAATACAACATGAATCAATTTGCCAACTTACTCATAGTACGCTAGGCACCATGTTTCTGATCTTAGGCTTTCATTTAACGAATCATTGCAGTGTTTGTTTGCCTCAATGAATACCTCTGATAACAATGATGTGTAATATTCGACTGAATGCACAGAGTTTCTTGGACATAGAGCAATTTGACAAATTTAAGTTAATATTAAAGAAAGGTAGCAAATTATAGTCCTACACTTGTATAATCATAGCAAAGAGATCAGGGGTGGAATGGGCAAGCATAGAGAACTCCATTTTAAAAGACAAGTGGTTTTTCCAAAAAGGGCAAAGGCTAAATGGACAGTGAGTTTGCAGTGTTCCATCTTGGACTACAAGTGATGTATCCAAGGAGGGGAAAGGGATTTCATTGGCATTGACACCAATCTTTCTTTCGAGTCAAACTTTGTCTGACCTGCCGTCCTTTAATCCTTTTATGTGCGCCTGATTGTGTGTTGTTTGACTATATGTGTAGTGCAGGACTGCTGTTGTGCCTGTATGTTTGTGGCCTGTGTGTCTCAGCCTCTGTGTGATAGTGTATGGCCACTGGCACTTCTTTCTTCCTGTTCTTGCCCTGGAAATCTCTGACAGCCCTCTACATCTTCCAATTCTCTATCGGGCCTCGGTTATTCACACTGTTTACCCCACTCTGAATTGAAACCTTTGACCCTTTCTCCCTTCCTACTTTCCCATCTTGACGTTTATTTTCCTTTCCTCCTTCATTGCCAATCACATGCCTATGATTGGCACCCCCTTCTGCTCAATTTTGTAGAAGACCATTGTATTCAGAGCAATCCTTCCACATTCTGTGCCCCTTATTCCCTTCTTTTTGTCCCACTTCACATCTAGTTCTTTAAAGAGGCCTGAGAGCAGCATGAAGTGTGATATACATTTTATAAGAGACATGTGATGTGTGTGAAATGGTCACTGAAGGTAAGAAAGACTATGTGCATGGTTGTCTATTTATTAGTCTGTGTGCATGGATCTCTTTTGGTCTTGGTCTGTGTGCGTAAATGTCTGCAGGTACTGGTGCACTTGTAAGTGTTTTAGCTTAATATTAACTGAAACATATTGTTTGACTATAATGTCATGGTCTTAAATATTTAACTACAAAAATATAATGGACAAGAATATTGAAATTTAGAGCATCTTTTCAATACCATTGAAGTTAAAAATACATTTTACGACAATATTGTGAATATTATATTGCTTTATTGTATTGAATTATATTTTTATTTCAATATTTATGTTAGTATGATATTTAATTTTAGTTATCTTTCCATGTCACTATAATCACATATCATTTTTTCATTTGGGTGATTGGGTTTATTGGGGGTTTGGTGGGGCTGTTTATTTCCTTGTTATATATTAATACATTTTAATTGAGGGATTTTATATTTGTATTTTGTATTTGTTTAGCTTTCGAAAAATGTTAATTGTTTATTATATTTTACCTTTAGGTTATATAATTTATGGATGAATGGGTGGGTAGTCTTTACTTTAAAAGAATAATGATTGTTTATAGATTATTTGAATGTATACCTTGTTGAGCGTGTAATAAAGTTTTTAATTAATTAATGCATTTTAATCTCTGTGTGGTTTATTGGGGCATTGGGTGGATAGTATTTGCGAATACTATATATACTGATAATTGATTAATCTATTCAATATGCAAATGATTATATTTTTCCTGAATGTTGAATGTTGAATTGTTTGTAATTTGTTGTAAACTATAAATTTTATATAGTTTTTATGGCTAGTGTGTATTAGAGCATGGGTGGGTAATTCTATTTTTAAGATGCAAACATTTTTGACACTTGTTTAACAGTTTAAACTGCGAATATTTGGTTTTTATTTAAAATAGTTAATATTTATGATATGTGATTGTACTGGGGTAATGAGTGGGTAAGGTTTAATTTAGAAACTAATTACATTATAATTGAATACAAATTAAAAGCTTGTATTACTTTTCTTTCATTTTTTATGTTATATTGTGCTGCAGTTGAGTGATAGTTTGGATATATATGTTATTCATTAGTATTTATTTTATTTTTTATTTTTCATGTATTTAGTATTTTTAAACTTTGTATTTACATTTATGAAATAATTTACATTTTTATTTCTTTTATTTGTGTGTTCTGTATCTGAAATCCCCTAAATTTTGCACTTCCCTAATATTTGTTAAACTGCAGACAGAGTAGTAAATTAGACCCCAACACCTCAATGTACGCATTCTCCACATTGCTGGTTAGACTGGATTTATAGTAGAAAATCTGACCTTTACAATGTATGACCATACTGCAGTGTTTGTTAGTTTGGAGTTTGCTTGGGGTTTGGATAGTAAATCAGACAAACCGAATATGTGCACTTTTTCAAGCATTTGTGAGACTAGTGTTTAAATGGTATCCTCTTTCTCCATTCTTTGTTAGACTGACATTAGAATAGTAAATCAGATCCTCCCAATGTTTGCACTTCCCCTAGTGTTTGTAAGATTGGAGTTTGTTAATGAATGTTACCTTATGCCATACCATGCATGCACTTCCATCAATGTTTGTTACATTGGAGTAAGAATAGAATACCTACCCACTAAGTGCTTAATATGAGCCAGTAGCTGCATGTGGGACCAACCAGCACTTCATCATACTTTGACCCAGATTGAACCAGGGTAAGGTAGAGAAAAATACAAAAGGGGAGAGAAGGGCGAAGAGGCAGACCGAAAAACAGGGATAAAGCATCAATGCAGGAACAGAAAATAACCTGCAAGAATGAGAAAAGGGTAGAGAGCCCATGGTGGTGGATGAAAATGGCATAATGTGATAACAAGACTCAATAGCTTTGGTATTCAGAAACCCCAACATTTGGTTTTGCCAGCTACAGAGTTCTCAGCAAACCTTTTGGCCTCGATAAATATTCCTTCGCAAATTAAGCACTGCCCTTCCAATGTATGAACTTTCCACAATGCTGATTGGTCTGGGGTTAAAGTAGTAAATATTAACCTCAGCTCCAGCGAATTTACTTTCTCCAATCTTTTTTTTAAAATGAAATTAGAATAGTGAACCTGGCCCTCCCTATGTATGCATTTTCTCCAGCATTTTTTAGATTGAAGTTAGAAGAGCAAAAATGATCCTTACCATCTAATGCATGCACTTTCTCCAAAGCTCTTTAGAATAGAGTAAGCTCTCTGACCAACGATCATTGAACTGGAGTTTGAATAGGAAATTTGACCACTCCTCAATGTATGCCCTTCCTCCATTGTGGTCTAGTGGAGTTTGAATAGGAAATCTGACCCCTTCCACAATATATGCACTTTGCCCATTGCTTGTTAGACTGGAGTTTGAATAGTAAATCTGACCTTCTCAATGTATACACTCCCCCACTGTTTTTAGATTGAAGTTAAAATAGTACTTTGAATGCCCTAATATATGCATTTTCCCAATTTCAGTAGGATTTGAGACATTAGTTTATCCTTGGATTTTATATGATGTTTCCATTAGAATTAAATTACATTTACATATTTTATAAACTATTTTATTTTTGAATTCATATTATTTTGTGCTTAGTCATTATTGTTATATTTTTTTTATATTATTCCTAATAAAATAGTACATTGGACCCTCCAAATATTTGCCCTTTTCTCATGGTTTGTTAGAGTTTCAATATTACATTTACCCACCTGACCCTGCAAAGTTTGCACTTTCCTCAATGTTTGTGTGAGTGGAGTCATATTGATAATTATGATGCCTGTAATCTATGCCCTTTCTCCGATGTTTGCTTCATTGAAATAAGAAGTGTAAACCTGACCCTCACAATGTATGCAGTTTGTCAACTGGTCATTAATCTGGAGTTAGAATAGTAATTGTGTTCCACCCCTCAATGTATGCACTTTCTTCAATGTGTGTTAGACTAGAGTGAGAATAGTAAATCTAACCATTCCAACCTATGAACTTCCCCCAGTGTCTGTTAGATTGGAGACAGGATAGTAATGTTGACACCCCAAATATATGCACTTTCTCCAATGTTTGATAGAGTAGATTCAGAATAGTAAATCTAACCACCTCAGCATATGCACTTTCTTCAATTTTTGCCGCACTGGAGTTAGCATAATACATCTATTCTTGACTCCCCCAAAAATATTAACTTTCCCCGACGTTCATTAGAGTAATAAATAGCCCCCCTCTCACTCCTCCAAATGTATGGACATTAAGTGATGTTGGTAGACTGGGGTTCCAATAGTAAATCTGATACTCTAAATGTATGCAATGTTCCTAAAGTGTGTTAGATGATGTTAGAACAGTGAATTCAACACCCCAAAATGCGTATTTTTCCAATTTTGCACCATATTATTTACAGTATTGTAAATTAAATGTTTTGTTTTTTTTAACTAATTTTGCATTGCATTTAAGTTACTACATGTTAGCTAATCTTGGAATTTTGACCATATTTAGATTCAAGTTACATATTTTTTATATTTTAGTATCTTATAAATATTTATTGGTGTTATATATTTTTAAATGTCTTAAGTAGTTAAATAAATGTAAAATATTTTTACAGTATTATTTCATAATTATATGTTTATTTGGTATTTTAGCATTTAATATAATTTATAATTATACATTCTATTTAAGAATTATTTTAATGTGTGCACTAAATTATTGTAATGTATAATTTAGTACTAAAATTGTTTTAATATTCACACTTGTCTTTATACAGTTATATGTATTTTTTCTATTTAATAAATAAATATGTTTAGATATTTTTATGTAACATATTTTCAGACATTAATTTTCTATAAAATCATTTAACGTTTATTTCAAAATATAATAATGTTAGTTACAATAAAAAATTGACATGCCTACTATTGTAATGTTGATATTTTGGGCCACAATATTTTGTACTTTATATCATAAGTACGTAAAGACAATATTTTTGTGGTTGATGCTTTTACTACAATATTTCTGTACCGCAGTATTTTTGTGGTCAATATTTTGCCTTACAAGCTGTTTACTCAGTGCAATTATTAATCAAATTGTGGAATGCTATCTGTTTCTTTGAAACAGCGCTGACTCTTTAGTGAAGCTCCTGGTTTGACACACAGTTGAGAATATGGAAATATTGATTGTTTAGAGTCAAAAGAAACCATCTGTGTTTTCTGCACTCATTTCCATTTTCAGACTCCACACAAAGATGAAGAGGTCAGGGTACAGAAGCAGTCTCAGATCAGGGCCAGACCTGGAACCCAAAGCAGCCCCAGCAATTATGTAGGACCAGCCCCCCCCCCCCCCGGGGAGGGGGGCAAGTGGGCGGGTAGGGGTGCAAGTGTGAAGCACTACTCCTTTTGTTAACGGGGGCCGATATTGCAGCAACACTGCAAAACAGCCCCCCCCCCCCCCACCCCACTTCTACAAATTGGCCCCCACCCTTTCAATCTCCCAGGAAAGTGCACAATGCCCGCTTCGGCCAATCCGGCCCTGTCTCAGATTCTACTCTTTCACTGATGCCTCAGGGTCAGAGTGGAAGGGGGCAGGAAACACACCACATACAGTAAATCGATATCAGCTCCCATAGACTAGGAAGAGTTACCTTTCTCCAGCATAGATTTGAAACTAGCTGAAGACTCGCAGGAAATAGTTCTTGTAAATTTTAAATCACTTTGTGAAACATTCACATTTAGTTGTTAGGTAAGACCTGCACTCCATTGAGATGATCCCAATATATACGTCATATCTGATAATAAGGACTTAAAAGGACATTTATATTCTGCAAGGTATACGGGAAATAGACAATTTCAAGTTTGAGAAATTAATTTTTGAAAAATACATATACCTTGACAATACTGCAATTGAGGTTAATCTCTTACTCTTCCTTAATCATATATAAAATAAATGCACATATTTAAGGGTGTGGATACTCAATTACCATTTTTCAAAACCCAATAAGACTCACTCTGAGATGGGAACGTTTGCATAGTCGTGCCCTGGACTTAAGAAAGGCACTGGATTGCCATACAAATAGCAGACATTGCTCTATTCTAATGCCAATTAACCATAACAACACCCACAGCCCTGTTTATGTGATGCATCTAAACCATTTAGAATCTATGTACCATGATCCTGCTACAGTGTAGACTATTTCTTGTTGGAATGTCCCTCTTGCTCGATAAATAAATACATTACTTCTTTGATCTGCCTTTTACAATTGAGCCACCCATCACTACATCTCTAGCGCTCTTGACTAGTGCCACAAGATTCATACTAAAAGTGTAAGCAAGAACCAACGTAATCATATTCAGGTGGTCCACACAAAAAAACGCAACATAACATGGGCATCTAATGTACTGACCTACCATTCGGCAGCGTAGTGTTTAGAAATCTGAGCTCAGAAGTCTCAGATGTTTTTGAAAAGAGAATGTAGAATTGTATTATTTAAAGTTTTTTTTTAAGTGTTTCAAATAGACCATGGAATTGCAACAGCTATGTTTTCACTGTTGGAAATTACTCAGCCATTTGGTTTTTATTTTTGCGTATACAGTAAACCTTTTGAACGCTCATCTGATACGCTTGTTGATGGACTGCAAAAGGGAGGGAGATATGCTTTGAATTCTCCTTACATGCCCCATGTAAACATAAGGCTCACGTATAATTGCAACAAAATACCATTTCCATATAGAGTGCTTTCACTTGCAATTTCCTCTCCGACTCCTGCATATAAACACAGTTATTGTATTTGGGAAACACCCAAGTGAACGTCCCTGCGACAGAAATCTTTATCTTAACAAACACAAATTGCATTTAAATGACTCCTATTTTCCAATCAGATTGCTGAATGGATTGACAGATAGCAGAAATAACAACATATACACGTTCCTAAAAGAACAAAAGCCATTAGAAGAGTTGGGTTTGCTATCAGTACTACAAATCTAAAATGTAAATATATCACAAATGCATAACAGACTTTCCTTATGTCAGATATGTGATACAAACTAATCTGATGGGATATTACAGAATATTGAGCTTTTTCCACACTTTACTTGCATTAAAAACTAAGAATTAGATAAAATAAATGTCAATAACCTAACTTTTTAAGTCTGATTATAAACAACTCGGGACTACATTTTAACTCACGGCAGCACAGAAAGACTTCGGGGCATATTTACGTCTTCTGGCGCATCTCTGCAAATCAGCAGGGATGCGCCAGAACCAATGCGTCATGCAATTCCCTCCTTGCGCCACCACAGATGCGCCGCATTTACAATGCGGCGCACCATGGTGCAAGGAAGAGGGTGGGAGAGGGGTTGGCCTAACGGCTAAGGCTCTCTACCTCGGACCTGGGGATCTGGGTTCGAGTCTCGGTAACGACGCCAAAAACCCCCTGTGATTCTGGGCAAATCACTTAATCTCCCCGTGCCTAAAATGAAAGTGTGTCCTCATGTAACGTAACTGGTGCTATGTAAAGCGCTCTGATAACTGATTCGGTTCGGTTCTAGTTCGCGCTATATAAAACTCTGCAAAAAAAAAAAAAAAGGAAGGGCAGATGCGTGACACATCATGTGGTGTACGGGCGGCGCATTGCTGGAGTCGCGTCGCAAGCATGATGCAACTCCAGCAATGCTCAGGGCCGCCCAAAACTTAACATGCTGCGTCAGTTCTTATGCCTGCTTCAAGCAGGCATAAGGAATTGACGTAGCAGCGTCGCAGACGTGCCTGCGTGAAATCTTGTAGATTTCTCGTAGGCACTTTTGCGAGGCACACAGGCGCCGGAACGTCCACCCTGCGTGGGAACGCCCCCATTGTGGCGCTGGGCTTTATAACGTGACGCATCTTCCTAGATGCTTCACGTTGTAAATGCCTCACAGGGATGCGCAACGTTTACACCGCTGTTGCGTGACACAAGGCGGCGTAAACGTGGTGCAAGGGGCTTGTAAATCTGCCCCTTCCTTTTTAGGTCTCGTCCTCGAGACCTATTGTCGTTGAAATGTCTCTCAAGGGAGACAGACCGGGGCACGCGCGGCGATTGGGGTCTGAGACGCGCACGTCCAGCCCGGCGCCGTGCACATCTCCTAAACGCATTCCCAAGTCAGCTTCTCGCAACCGCGCACGCACTCATACAGCCACACTCATGCATGCACACACACAGACACACACGCGCACATGCACACGCACACACACACACACACACCCCAACTATGTCTTGTATTTTGTTTGCTCACGATTGTCACTTTAGTTTTGCCTCATGTAATTAACGTTTGCTTTTGTGTAATATTTGTTGTCTCGTAATTTTCTCCTCATGTCTCAGTACTGTCAGTTCCTGTGAGAGTTCTGACGCCCCGGGGTAAAGTCTGCGCTAAACACACATAAAATAATAAATATAAAACCATTACCATACACCGGCTAGTGAACTGACACTTACTTAGTTAGTAGTGACCTGCTGCTGCCCACCAGCCACGATCTGTCGATGGTCCACTCCACAGTCCCGCGCGACCGGCCGACGGACGGACACTCGGCTCGCCTCGGGGCTGGGCTCTGCTGCCTGCGCGGCCGCGCTTGCAGTTTTCTTGTGGCCAGAACTGTCGCCGGCTCAGCTGAGCTGCCACAGTGGTGGTCAAGGTGCGCTGCAGCCTGCAGCTGTTTTTAGCGTGGCTGCACAGGGGGCCGCGGCATGATGCTTGAGAGACTGCATTTCGTGCGCCCCAGCCTGCACTCTAATCCCCCGCCGCTTCTGTACTTCCTGCTCCTCCGGACGTGACGGCACTATCCCAGGCCGGCACATCCGGATTAATCCTGGCCCCTGTGGTGCGCC
Source organism: Lissotriton helveticus (assembly GCF_964261635.1). Taxonomy (NCBI): domain Eukaryota; kingdom Metazoa; phylum Chordata; class Amphibia; order Caudata; family Salamandridae; genus Lissotriton; species Lissotriton helveticus. The sequence continues at coordinate 1,162,318,482 of NC_136070.1, read as the reverse complement.
ACCGCGATTGACAGCTCTGAGGTTGTATCGACTGAGCGGGCAGCCCGCCCCCCCTGCAGACTGGAGTCTGAGGTAACCGCACGGGCGCCGCACCATTTCGCATTCTAGTTTCCAGGGCAACATAGTCGGACCTGTCCTGGCAGAGCATTTTGTTTGCCTTTGATACTTGCACAAGTGCCACCATTGCCTACGTAACGTTTGTTCTTGTGCCTGAGTGTCTAGCATATATTGCAGTATTATACCTCTACTTGTACTTTGTTTTCTCTTGTAACCTGCACACTTGTCACTTTTTTACTCCTGTGCACTTTTTGCTACCTCATGTATTTTGTTTGCTCACAATTGTCACTTTACCTTATATAACTTAACGTCTGCTTTTGTAATCTGTTCACGTGTAATGTTCTCCTCATGTATCAGTTCTGTTCCTATTGTGAAGCGCTCTGACGCCTTCGGGTAAAGTCCGCGCTATATAAAAATGCATAAATAAAATAAAATAAATTGTAGCGCAGCACCGCTCTCACGAGCTCAGAGAGCTCAGCTGCAGTCTGGTTAACTGTTTAGGCACTAGTCGGGCTGAGCAGCACTCTCAGAACAGTAGAGAGAGCCCGGGCACAGGAGCTGCTGGCGCGCCTGGCAGAGGTGGCAAAAATGCGTGACAAATGCATTCAATGCGGTGATGCCGATCACCGCACTGAAATGCGTGAGTGTCACACCTGTTGTGTGACGCTTGGCAGGACTGCTCCAGGCGGATCGAAACTACTGCTCCCTCCTCTACATGAAGACACCATTTGTTCCTGGAAGTGGGGACACTCGAGTACTGAATAATGAACAGGATTGCTCTCCTTGTTTAAGAATAGTGCACAGCTTCGCGCAATGTATGCCGGGCTCAAGTCGGGCCAGTGACAGCAAGGACGCCACGCCTATGAAAACTCGTGTTTTTACTTTCACTTTCTTTGACTAGCGTTGCTCTCTTGCCTATTCGCTGCGAAGCTGTGCACTGTTCTTAGAGTCCTCACCTCTCTAGCTTGCGAGGCTGGGATGTAAACGCGCCCTGGCACTGCGACTAGTCATCAGCTGCCCCTGTCTTTTCGTGGCCCGCATGAGCCTGGATTGTCCCGCGTGGTACGTTGGCTGAGTCAGGAGAATGGCCACTGGCTTCTCGTTTGGGGCCGGTACCGCCACCGCCACCCTGGGGGCGACCACAGGAGATACCTCCACAGGTGGAGGGGGCTTCTCTTTCGGAGCGGTGGCGCCAAGGTAAGGAGATTCGTTGAGTCTGCCCTATTTGTCTGTTTTTGAATTTAGATAACCCGAGGCTATTCAACACCAGTGCTGAAGTTCTCGCTCCTTTTCATATGTACCCCCACCCTTGTTGTAGCCCCCATCTTCGAGAATTGCAGAGGATGGCTAGATGTGTTTTATTAAGCTGTAACCTGAAACTTGTTTCTCTTTCAGTCTGTGCGCCTAGTTTAACTCTTGTTGCAGTCTGCCTGGCCAGTGTGTATTTATCATTTGCACTACGTTCTGCTTGATGAGTGTATTTTTACCTCTTGTTGCCCAATGTGCCCGGCGAGTGTATTTTTACCACTACCTGCTTATTTTGCTTGGCTACTGTATTTTTTCTCTATGCTTCACTGTCTACACACCTATTGTATTATTGACCTTGCTACACAGTCTTCCTGGCTAGTGTGTTTTACCTCCTGCTGCACATTCTGCCTGGCTAATGTATATGTATCATTTGCTGTGCATTCTTCCTGCTTAGTGTATATTGCCATTTGCTGCCTATTCCGCCTGGCTAGTGTAATTGTACCCCTTGCTGCACATCCTGCCTGGTTAGTGCATAGCTTCCATTTTCTGAACATTCAGCCTGGTCAGTGTATGTTTACCTCCTGCTGCACATCCTGTCTATCTAGTGTATATCTATAATTTGCTGCACATTCTGCTTGGCTAGTGTAATTATACCTCTTGCTGCACAGTCTGTCTCGCTAGTGTATTTTTACTTCCTGCTGCACATTCTGCTTGGCTAGTGTATTTTTACTTCCCGCTGCACATTCTGCCTGGCTAGTGTATATCTACCTTGTGCTGCACGTTCTTCCTGGCTAGTATATTTTTGACATTTGCTGTATACATGGCCTACGTATTTTCTTGCCTATGTACCCTGGTTGTGATTGTTTTTCTGGCCTATGTTACCTGGTTGTGCTTGCTTTTCTTTCCTCTCTTCTGTGTGTGTGTGTGTGTGTGTGTGTGGCTCTGTGTGTGTGTGTGGCTCTGTGTGTGTGTGTGTGTGTGGCTCTGTGTGTGTGTGGCTCTGTGTGTGTGGCTCTGTGTGTGTGGCTCTGTGTGTGTGTGGTTCTGTGTGTGTGTGGCTCTGTGTGTGTGTGTGTCTGTGTGTGTGTGTGCGTGTGTGTGTGTGTGTGTGGCTCTGTGTGTGTGTTTGGCTCTGTGTGTGTGTGTGTGTGGCTCTGTGTGTGTGTGTGGCTCTGTGTGTGTGTGGGGGGGGGCTCTGTGTGTGTGTGTGTGTGGGGCTCTGTCTGTGTGTGTTGGGCTCTGAGTGTGTGTGGGCTCTGTGTGTGTGGGGCTCTGTGTCTGCTAATACACTCGACTACTCTCTAATGCTCACCTATTGCCATTCTAAATGACAAAACCATTTATTTATGTTTAAAGAAAAACAAAAAATGAAAAGAATGCCATTTGCAATGCCAATAGCTCTAACTTTAACAAAGACGAGACCATTGCATTGTAAATGCTTGTTGTTCTTTGAAATTACTCCGGCGGGGATAATTCCTATATTCTTTTGGCTAAATGTATAGGTCGTAAATAAAAACTCTATATTCTGATCATCGGAACAGTTCATGGAACTGATTATTGTGTCCATAAGTATTATTTTGAAAATAAATCTAACCTTGTTAAGGGACCCTTGTTCCTAGAATTACTTAAGTAACCTTGGTTCCTAATGATCCCAGGGTTTCTCTTGTCTCTAGATACTAGCATCTTGTAGATAAGGCGCATTCCTGCAGGGAGCGGCCCATGCAGGTAAGTGCGGTGAGGGTGCAGGACGGGGTGGGGGGAACTCGACAGATGATGATGAGGGAAAATTAAAGAAATAATTAATTATTCCCTCGTCGTCATCTGTCGAGTCCCCCGACCCTGCCCGACTGCTCTTACTTGCATGGGCAGCTCCCAATTCCCGCCCTTTTATTTTGACGCATGGCAGCACAGTAAATAAAACCTCTATATTCTGATCATTAGAATCATTCATGGAACGGATTATTGTATCCATGAGTAGCATCTACAAGATACAGCACATTCTTGTCCCTCTCCCCTGCGCCGGCGCACAAACAACAGCCCTGCGCCAACGAAGATGGAGAGTCACCCGCTGAGTGTGTCCCTCTAAGAAAGAGCAAAACTAAGCCCAGACCATGCCCGTCACCCCTAGATATTTTTGTCTATTTAGGAGAAACCTGTGCAACACCATATCAAAAGCTGCGGACAAGTCCAACAGCGCCAGCATAGCACAGCTTCCTTTGTCAAGGGTGTCACGGATAGATTCCGTTACTTCCAGCAGAGCCGTTTCCGTGCTATACCCGGTTCTGAATCCAGACTGGGAGTCGTGCAGATGATCATTCGACTCTAGGAAGTCCCCAAGTTGTTTCTGGACTTCCTTCTCTAAGATTTTAGCCGGAGCGAGAAGAAGCGAGATTGGCCTAAAATGTTTAGGTTCTGTTGGATCAGCACTTCCTTTTTAAGAATAGGCTGAACACATGCGTTTTTCCAGCACATAGGATCGATCCCTGTCTCTAGGGAAGCATTCTAAATAGCATTCAAAACAGGATTGAGCCAGAGGGCTAGTAGCTTAAAGAATATGACCGGGCAGGGATCTGTCGGGGAGCCTGATTTTGTTTTATTAAGTTCTCTCAACGATGCTTCTAAACCGAAAGGGCGAAAGGCCGACCACCTACTTGTCTTACACGCTATCTGAGAAGATGTATCTAGTGGTCCCAAAGATGAGAAGGAGGCGTAAATATCCTGGATTTTAGTCTGGAAAAAATTAGCTAATTTTTGGCATAGAGCAGCGGTCGGAGAAATGGTGCTCTTTAACGCATGCGGTTTACTGAAACCCTGAACTATGTTAAAAATTTCTTTTACAGAATTATCAGAGGTTATAATCTGATTGGCGATATATTCCCTGATGGTTTTTCGCTTTAGAAAATAAAATTTCCTTAGTACTAATTTATACGCTTGTTACACTTGGCCATAGTCTCATAGTGTTTTCGCCATGCCTGCTCCAGCTTCTTACATAAGCTCTTCTCCATACAAAGCTCCTCTATAAACCAGGGAGCTGATGGTTTACTCCTGACCAATTTCATAGTCTTCAATGGGGCACCTTTATCATGAGCTGAAGTAACCCAACAGTTAAAAGATGACGCATCCTGATTTGGGTCACCTGTCAGCTGGATAGGGATTTTCTGCAGCTCACAGCCAATCGCTTATGAGGAGACCTTCCTTCTAACCTCCGTAGAAGGACTAGTCTGCTTGTTGCTGGAGACCAACGGTAGAGTAAATGGAATCAACCAATGATCTGACCATGTTAAAGGTAGCGGGTCCTCTATCTGTAGCGTATGATCATTAGTAAACAGTAAATCATGCATATGGCCAGCCACATGGGTAGATGACGCTACCTTCTGGGTCAAATTAAGTCCTCTTAAGGTGTCTGCTAACTGGACCGCCAAAAAGCAGTTAACGTTGTCCATGTGAACATTAAAGTCCCCAAGGACAATACATTTAGTATATTTGAGTGGCAGATCAGCAATAACATCATAGAGCTTCAAGAAATGAGCCGCTGGAGCATTGGGGGGTCTATAAGCCAGAGGTCCGGCCATAGAGGAGGCTTTGGAAGGTTTAATGCAGAAGGATAGAGCTTCAATCTGCCCTATATTTTCAATTTTTCTATACATAATTTCCCATTCTGTTAATATGGGAAAGCCCCTTGTTGCGCCGGGCGTCAAAAAAAGTGATTCCCCAATGGTGCAATGGGCTTGTAAATGAGGTCCTTAGTCTGTATGCCACATCTTCTATAATCACAAAAGAAACTAATTAAAAACCAGTGCGGAAACATGGGGTGCTTGCTCTGCCATTTTTAGATATTCTACTTTATGGGCATTTGATTCGAAGCTCGCACAACCGTGAAGTAGTTCGGTTGCCCATAAATGATGGCAACATTGCTAATGTTGACCCTCATGTTAAATACCCTTGGAAGGGTTTTACATTGTGAGCTCTCAGACAAACAGTATAGAAAGGGCTTTCACATTGTGAATTCTCTGACGAATGTAACATGAAAGGATGTTACATTATTTACTCTTTGTTGTGTATCCACTGACGAATATAATACGAAAGGGTTTTTCATTGTGAACCTCATGACAAACACTATATGAAGGAGCTATGCACCATTTAACACTAAGAAACATTGTTATAAAAATACGTAATCACTGACTGGGCATTGATTTATTAAATATTATTGTTTATTTGTGGATTTCACAGTGTCTAATGAATTCCACCTCCTTGAGTAAGCCTTGAACTGATCTGCCCCTCTATCCTGTGGGTCATAAACTAAAAGGGGCTACATGGTGCTCAGTTACGGTGCAATAGTAATGTGACTCCAGGGCTTTGCCCCTACACCTTTGTTGAACTGTTTGTGTATGGGCATTTGATTGGGTAGCAGATGTACTGGACTTACTATGACGTAGTTTCCTTGCTCTTAAATAAGACAGACATTACTGGCACAGAATCTGTTTTAAATACATTATTTAGTATTCAACACTGAGAAGCCATTTCTACACCTAGACGCAATGGAGGCTGGTGTTTGGCTCTTCACCAATGCAACATCTCATTCACACCACCAAAGCCTGTCCACGTCTGTCACTCACCAACACTGGAAGTTCAGGGATACTGTGCACATAGTAGAGATGGACCATTAGAGTCTATGGCCCACATGCATCATTGTTGCCGTTTGCGATTCCTAAATTGCGAAAGTTAAGGAATCGCAATTTAGAAATCGCAAATGGCAATGCATGAAAAATTCGCAATTCTTTTTGCGATTCGGTATTTTTCCTTAATTGCGATTCACAATTTGCGAATCGCAATTAAGGAAACCCTTCCCATTGATTCCTATGGGCCAAAAGGCCCATAGGAATGAATGGGAAGGCATTCACATTTTGCGAATTTCATTTTGCGAATCGCAAAATGTGAATGCAATTTCAAGGGTGCAGGGGGGGGGTCCAAAGAACCCCTCCCTGCACCCCTGAAATTTAACTTTAAGATCCATTTACACACACACATGCCCCAAGGACATGTGTGTGTAAATTAAAAGTTTCAAATATGTAACTTGTGCATGTTTGAAAGTTTTCGGTAAATTAGCATGGAGTTCAACTTCATGCTAATTTACCCCTTCCAAATTGCGAATTTGCAATTTAAAAATAATCATGCATTGCAATTAAGAAATCTCAAATTACGATTTCTTAAATGCAATCACAATTTTAGAAATCGCAACATGGTTGCGGTTCCTAAAATTGCGAAAAGCATGACGCATCCAAAATTTGAGAATTGCATTCGCAAACGGCCGAATTTTGCGATTCGCACCGTTTGCGAATGCAATTTACCTTGATGCATGTGGGACTATGTATCTAGGCTTCATTGATGGAGAGAAGGTGCATGAACAGTAGTTCAGATGGCAGCAAGAACAGGAATAAGTCAAAAAGAGACCCAACGATCGGGGAAATGAATTGACAATGTGAGGTGGGACATGCTGTTCAAGTGCAATCAGATCAAAGTGTGGCATTGGGGCAGAGCGGAAATGAGAGATAAAAGGAAAGGATTTGATGACCAGAGAGTTTAAGTCGTTGTAGGAGTGGTAAACAAAACAACAGTTGGGAGTGCATTCAGAACTAGTCACAATACCTCTAAATTACAATGGCAGGTGCCGTGTGAGGGAAAGAGAAGGAAACACATGGAGACATACTGGAAATAGGAGGCAGATTACGTTTCTAGGCTACAACAATCCCAATGCAGTATCTTGCAAACCTGCAGCTATATACATAAAGAAATGTTTGCACCCCATGACTAACACGCAGATGCCACTGTTAGCCACATCATGGCCTGAACATTGGGTAAGAAGTCACCCCAGTTAAAAGGAGCTCCCCATTGGGTGGACCTTTTAGACCAGTAGAGTCCAGAACTATTTCGGGAAGCAACATCTTGACTTATTTAGAACTCGTCCCAGGGATCATGTGATGTGCGTCAGCTGTACAAGAAATATACTAGGTCTGAAAGAAAGTTGACCCTGGGGGGCATCACAGTGCACTGCCTCTGTGCCAGGAATGTTCAGCTCTGCAGATGATGTGCAAAATGTTACTACACCATTGTGTTATTCTTTATTATGTGAAGGCACAGCTGTTCCCATTGCAGGACTGGATTTTTATTGGGGGTTTCCGCATATATTAGGGGCTAGGGATTTTAACATAGAGAACATGTATACAGACTTTAACCTCACCCAGCAGACCTGCAGAAGAGTGCTTGGTTGCACCCACAGAAATCTACACCGTAAATATTGTTACCCGGAACTTTGACCAGATTTAATTTGTAACCATGGTATATTTCCCTTTAGGGAGGTGGTCTCTTTCTTCTATAGCAAATGGCAGGCTAATCACCTGACCTAAAAAAGTAACATATGTGTAGGGGTGGTAAGTACTGGATGTTCTTTTGAAGGATGTGCCACTATTGTCTGGCGTTAAATGACCTCATGAGAAATGGCAGTCTTTGTGTTTGGTGCCATATTAGATATAAAGGTTTCTCGGGGTCTGCTGCACCTTCAGAGGCCAGTAACACCTCCAATAGAAGAAAATATTATGTATGTTCCTTTAGTCTTTTCTACACAGATATTACATTATGCCCTGGTGGATATAAATGACATTAGATCTTTGTGTGGTCAAAGGAGCATCTTTGAACTTCTAGATTCTATCATAATGGATCCCAGCATAACCGATCGATAATATGTCAGTGATACCTAGCTTCTCTTAAGAGATTCATATCCTGCTGATGTGTCATAACTGGCCTCAACACTGAGTAGCAAATAGTCCTGGAAGATGATGCTCCATTTTAAAGGCACCCCTGAAAAGATGGAGTTCATTCTCATTTTGACGCAGGTTTCATCCACACTAGTACAAGAATGGCTAGACTCTACGATAATGTTGAACTGCTCTCCATCCAATATCATAACACAAAATATCTTCATTTTGGAAAATAGACTGGATATTCACTAACATAGTAGTACTCCGGCTGGAACCGTATTTCAACAACTCACACTCATCTAGGGACTGAAACCCTTCTTACCCAAAGAAGACTTAAAGCAAGTCGCTCAAGCTCTAGTCTTACCAGGACTAGGCTGAAGGGACGGCATGGCCGATGCACTGAATATGGCAGCTGCATCTTCATGAGCTCCACTCCGGAGCCCCATAGATCCATTGATCAGCTGGCCAATTGAGGACCCAGGGTGGATTTGTAGGTTTAGTGGCAGACAACAGGGGCCCAGGCCCTGCTTGGTGTGACCAGGGTGGTTGTAGTATGGTGCTACGGATGGTGGCGGTAGACCGGAGGCCTGGAAGAAATGAGCTGCAATCGGAGGCTGGTGCCCCCCCCAGCCCAGTTGACTCAGCTTCTCGCCTTTCTTCTTACTGTTCCCCCGCTGGCTGGTGGAGGAATGCCAGCAATACAAGCCCATTATGTGATCATTCAGTGAGCTGCAGATGGGACATTAGAGCCCCCCTCGGCCCGACGACCATGCGGGCACCCTGAGGAAGCCAGCTGGAGCAATAGGTGCTGAGGGAGCATCAAGATTTGACTGTGCATTGGCACCCTTCTTTTCCCCTCTGCCTTGTTGACTTGACTTCATTGGTATGACATGGTGCAATATCGGGCAGAGAGGCATACAGCTCAGCACAATGTTGGTCCTTGCCTGCTAAGGAAGGGGGCCCACTTTAAGGGTCAATTACCTGCCCCACCAGCCACCTGGGCTTCTGATCTCCTGTAACATAAGACCTGAGACATTTTCAGCAGCCTAGCTGGCTGAGATCATCCTTGGCTACCTGCTGCTGGGGGAGCAGACATCTTGGTGGAGCTCACGCATATTTCAGGGCTGCCTGCGCACTCTTGCCTGACGATTTGTCTAGGTGGGTATCCCTTTTCGCCATCTCTCTTCAGGAGGGACTCCCCTGCTTGGGCCAACTCTTAATGGTGGGGTCTTCTTCCTTTCACAGGACCTGCATCAGCAGCCACCTGATGAGACTTTTTTAGCTGGGAGTGTATCACTAACCCTCATTGCCTGGAAAGTCTGCTCAGAGGAGCTTTTCAAAATGGATCAAGGTCTTCACTCATCCCTTTATCATGCTAATATTGTTAGCCACAAAGATGGTGAATGACAAGAAGGGGGCTTCCCCTTCCCAGGGGAAGATAGACAAGTTTAGGCAGCCATTGGATGTTGAGAACTCATGTGTGGAGTCAGAGACCTCTAAAGGTGTAGTGGAAAGCATACCGGATCTGGGCATCCACCTTCAGGTGATACAGAAAAACCCATTCTTCATTTGTGAACAAGATTGGAGTGGGGCTCTATGTCTCACACCTGGGATAACACAGTAAAAAAGGAGGGCGGTAACCCTATATTATATACAGGGAGGAGGCGAAGAAGTAAAGAAAGGACCTGACCCTGTTTGTAAAAAAAGTTTTTTCCACTACGGGGCCTATATGCCACAAAATCAAAACTCACTACTTCCGACAGACTCTATGGCGTAACACCAGTAATTGTAAGTAACAATGTTGAGGGTAACACACTATATTACAAAGCACATATAAGAAAAATTGTTTACTTAAAAATAATTTATTATTCACATAAAATCATATAGGTACCTCCCTGGGGGTTACAATCTAAAAAATAGTATACACATGTCCCTAGTTAGAGACAGTCATTAAAAACAGTTGACGCGGCGTTTCGGTGTACTGTAGATAATTTCCACCTTCCTCAGGACCAAAGTATTTCTTTATTAAACATCTTAAATTTATTGATTGGAATTAAGTTTAATCAATTTCGTAATTCCTGGGATGTTCACTATGTCCCCTGGCTGTTTAGATGGCGCCTTGATATTAAAGATTACTTGCACCTTCTTGTTTCTGGATGTATGTTGGAAACACCTTGTAATATGGTGAAGTTGGCAGAAGACGAAATGGTATCAAAATAGAAGCCCTAAATTTCAGCTAGATGATATGATAAAAAATCCTTTTAAATGCCGGGTCCCTTATTTTCAATTTAGGCCTCGGGCACTGATAAAACGGTCTTCTCGCTCCAACATGCAATCCCGTAAGTTCTTAGGTGAAAATGATCTACTGTACACCGAAACGCCGCGTCGACTATTTTTAATGACTGTCTCTAACTACGGATATGTGTATAATATTTTTTAGATTGTAACCTCCAGGGAGGTACTTATATGATTTTATGTGAACAATGAATTCTTTTTAAGTAAACAATTTTTCTTATATGTGCTTTGTAATATATTGTGTTACCATCAACATTGTGACTTACAACTACTGGTGTTACGCCAGAGTCTGTTCGAAGTAGTGAGTTTTGATTTTGTGGCATATAGGCCCCGTTGTGGTAAAAACTTTTTTTACAAACAGGGTCAGGTCCTTTCTTCACACCTGGGATAAGCCCTGTGGCATGTGGTGGATCGAGTGACGTAGGTGTAAGTGTAAGCTTGCAGTAGTGGAAGAGGTCGCGCAGGGTCTGCCCAATGTCTTGTAGTTACAAGCCTCCACAAAGACCTTGAGCACAGAGTGGAGGATGCAGAGGACTGATACCGGCTCAATAACATCTGCATTGTGGGGATTGCAGATGGAGCTGAGGGCTCTAACTCCACAAAGTTTGTATCTAATTGGCTGCATTTCTGGGTCCTGCGGACAGTCTTTCCAATTGCTTTAACGAGGAGGGGGTCACTTCTTCTTGGCTAACAGGCCTCCTCCTGCGTCCACTCCCCGGCCTCTCTTAGTGCTCTTCTTCATCTATGCCCATTGAGATACAATCGTCCAAGCTGCCAGAGACAAAGGCACTGTTTACCATAAATGGTCTACAAACATGTTATTTCCAGATTATACCTTGATGATTCAGTGACAGAGGCAACCATATGCTGTAGTTAAATAAAAGGTCAGTGTTATGCAATTGAAGTATATGTTGATTTTTCCCCAGTAAACCTAAAGTACTGCACAACAGTAAATCCCACTTTTTTTGACTCACCAGATAATGATTGGAAATGGTTAGAGGTGCAACCCCGCTAAGTCCATGCCCCAGTCACAGAACCTAGTAATAATCCTCAAGATAAATGTAAATGTAAATGTCGGAATTTGTAAAGCGCACAGCTACCTCCACCGGAGGTGTCCCGGCGCTGTCCGTATACCGCTTAGGAACCCTTCCTGGCTTTCCTGGGAAATGTCCACTCCTGGGCACCCCCCAGGTGCAGCCAGGCATCCCAGCGCTTTTGGGGCCGTTGTGGAGACTAAGCAAGCTATTGCCCAGAGTTGCAGCGTGGGACCCATGATCAGAACAGGCACTGAGGCGAGAATATCCAGTCAGGGGAATTAATGAGCTGGAGACCCGCTGAGGCGGGAATCGAACCCTGGTCCCTGGCTAGAGCTCTGCATCAAGGTCTGCCTGCTCTAACCATTGAGCCACACTTCTCCAGATGTGATCAAGATCTGGGGGGGGCAGCGTCTCAGGTGACGAGCTGGACAAAATCAGGTCAGTCAGGTAAATGGAAGGGCAACAGAAAAGATCAATGCCAAACAAGGGTTTATCTGAAGTGTCTGGCACATAATCATTCCTTCTCTGTGATGGGCTAGCAATGGGAGTCCAGCTTGCTGCGACCTCTTGACTGGGCCCTTACACTTGACTCCTTCAGGGGCTGATATGCTTCATAAGGGGAGTCTGTGGATGGGCAACATGATTGGTGCCAAGAAGTTGTATTTTATGTATCCTTGAAATACTTGATGTGCCTTATGTTGTTTCTACAGTCGGTGACACATGCTGCAAAGGGTGAATTATGGCATGGGGGTCTGTTAGGGGGAGGAGTTTCATTCACATTTGCCATTTATCCTTTCTCTTTTCTATTCTCCTTTTCACTTTGAGTTCCAGTGGGCCCAAACATTAAAGTAAATAGGTATTTACACAACAATTATAATATATCTCATGTCCATAAGGTATTAACAAGCATTGTGAATGGGCTTAATAGTGCAATTAAATGAGGAGCAGTGTTATAGTACAAGAAATGAAATCCACTACACGCATTCCTATTACAAGAGACTCACCATATGGGTAATGATTGCCATTGCTTGGGACACTTTATCTATTCTCAAATCTTCCATGCAGGATATAGGATCTCGTCCAGGGCAGTAGCCACATTAATACATAAGCTTCCCCCTCTACATAACAGATGTTTGTGGGGATCCGGGCGAGCTATGTTTTGATAACTGGAAGACAGAATTGCTCAACTTGGACACTGGTCAGCATATACTCTCCCCAATCTCTATTGAAAGATATCTTTCAAACTCTGATGACCGAACTCCTCGGAGTGCTTGCCGGTAATCTTGTAGTTTTCAGTGCCTTAAAAGCAGCCATGCACAAGTACCTAGATGTATGGCACCCCTGGTCAACAGGCACACATCACACACAAGCTGGTCATCCTTGCCAGGCCTCGTGTGTTAGGGGTGTTACAGGTCGTCTAGCTTAATGAGTTTAAATCTGGTTACATGGTTTAGACTGTGCTTCATTACAACTGAATGAATTTAGTATAATGTATAAATTAAACTCTGAATATTAGTTTGAGTGTTTAGACTGTAATAAGATTCTTTGTAAATAGGAGTTGCTTTTAGCAATGCTTGTTGTTTTGTTCCTGTTAGTGAAAGGAGCCTTCATTAATATGCTTAAGATTGTGCGCTCCTTGAGAGTAAGGCTCGCGCTGGTCCTCGTGATTGGAATTCCTGTGGGTGGAGGCTCGTGCAGGCTCTCGTGGCAAGAGCTGAATCTATTTATACAGCTGCCTTTCCAACGGTCGGCGCTTCGTCTCTTGTTGGGTTCGACGAGCGCTTCTGACCGTGTTAGCTGTACCTTGATACCGTCATCCCTGTCCTCTTAAAAACCCATTTCCGAGTCCCCTTCCTTGAAAATAACAATCTCCCAACTCCTTGTCGGGTTATCTGGAATATCGGTCCTTTTTGGAAAAGCTTCGCGGAGAGCTGGAAGCACCGTGACTTTTCTCAGTCAGGCGGCTGAGATCGCGTTTCATTTCCAGCGCGTCTGAAGGCGGATCGAGGCTGCAGTCAGACGGCTGCCTTCAAAAGAGACAGTAGGTTATACATTTTAATTATTAACCGGAGGAGCTTGTGCAGCGTCTGAACAGTCACCATTAATTTAATTTTAAGTGAACTCGCTTCAGATCTTCTAAAGGCTATTGCTCAGCTAGGTTTAAACAAACCTTGGCAAAGACAAGATATTCAGTGGATAAAACTTTTGAGTTCACTTGAGATCTGCGAGGGATTAGGTTGCATGGGACTACCAACCAACAAACCTTGGTAAAGACAAGGTTATTCTGAGTTCTCAAATAGGAGACTAGTCTTGTTAAACTAACAAGCCTTGGCAGAAACAAGGATTTAAATGTTAAATTGGAAAGAACAATATTGTATGTAAATAGGTAACAGTTGAATTCTGAGAAATAGGGGTCTGATGGTTAATGCACTGCTGTAAATTTCTATAAGACAGTTTCAGTATAGAAGTAGGTTGCTGTATTCTTCTTCTGTCACCCCCTTGCAGAGATTTCCTCGATAGACAAGTTGCTGAAGTTTCCAGGTATGATTCTTGATGATTTCCTGCATGTGTTAACCAGTTAAGTTCACTAACCTGATTAACAGCTATTGTTCCTCAAAGAAAAGTCTATTTCTTCCCTGATTAATAATCTTTAATAATTTTCAAGGAATCCTGAGAAAGTGATTTGGCAATTCAGGATCATCAAAGTGTGAACAAAGGCCACTAGACTCAATGGTCAGTAACAAATTGTCTAGCCAATATTCTGATATATGGTATAAGCTAAGAAGAGTAATTCATTGTCAATTTTTCAATTGTTGAATTGTGTAGAATTTGATGCGTAATCAGAAGAAGTCAAAGGCCTGGAACACTACCCAGAGAAACAACTACAGAAGTCAATATTTCTTTATGTGTTGTTAGTTTTCTCTGTCCACTTCCCCTTTCCCCGAGGGAAAAGTTAATTCAGTCAGAGTTACAATCCTGATTGTGTTGATTGATCCTTGGGGGAGTTGGGAGTTTGCAGCTTAAGAGGAAACGTCAGAAGAGTCTCGCAGGACTTCGCATCAGTAGACGAAGCCGCAAAATTGTTTCCTCTTAAGTCTGTAAATTCGCCCTCATGGATGTATCTCAGTTATCGCAATTAGTGCAGAAATTGAGTGTGGAAATGAATAATTTACGATTGGAGAATCAATCGCTTCGTCAAGAATTAGAAGAAACTAAAGCGGGTTTCTCAGTTTGGAGGGATCCTTCTAAGGAGAAAAAGCCAGTCCTAGCGCCAACTAGATTTGGTGCTGATATCCGTCAGTCACACTCCATGGGTGATCAGTTAGAAAGTCAACCTGTCCAGGTCACGGTTGTTACGCCTACACCTGTTCCCTTGGCAAATCCAGAAAGATTTTCTGGAGATAATTGTAGGTTTGCTACTTTCATTAGTCAATGTCAATTGCATTTTATGTGTAAACCTCAAATTTTTTCTTCTGACACTGCTAAGGTAGCTTTTATAATTTCTTATCTGGGAGGGGTGGCTGCAAATTGGGCAATGCCCTTGGTGGATAATAATGATCCATTGCTTCATAATTTACAAAATTTTAAGGTGGCCATGTCCAACTTATTTGCAAAACATACTCTAGTACAGGCATCTGATAACGAGTTATTGAATCTTCGTCAAGGAACTAAGGATCTCATTTCTTATATTACTTCTTTCAATAGACTTTTGACCGAGACTCATTGGCCTGAGGAGAAAAGAATTTCTTTGTTTTATAGAGGTCTAAAGGACGAATTAAAAGATTCCCTTGCACACATAGTTAACTTACCTGAAGATTTTAAAGAATTTCAAGATCTGGTGGTGAAGCTTGATCATAGGTTGGGTGAACGTAAAAATGAAAAATCTAGGGGTGAGTTTAAAAGTTCACAATTTAAAGTTGAGAAAAGAGAGTTAGAAGTCAAGGGTACTTCAGTAGAGCCTGTTTTATCGGGTGGGTTTAAGGGTCCTTTAGCTCCTGAAGAAAAAGAACGTAGACGTAAGGGTAATTTATGTTTGTACTGTGGTAAGCCTGGGCATTTTGCTAAGGATTGTACAGTTAAACCTACCAAAAAGAAAGTTTTAGTAATTGAAACCCCTGTGAAAAATCTGTCGGAAAACTAGAATTCTCGAGGGAAGCTGAGATCGTTCTCTCGAGTAAATCTTCATCGAAGGTCTCTCAATTTGTCACTAATGTAACTACTCTTAATCCAAGACATTTTACTATTCGAATGGTTTTTATTTTAACTACCCTTCAGAGACATAGTATTCCTGTACTTTTGGACTCTGGGGCCACTGGAAATTTTTTTGATATTGGGTTTGCCCATAAATTGAATTTAAAATTCGTTGCCAAGAAGGAACCGGAGCCGGTGAGAGCTGTTGATGGTTCAGTTTTGTCTTCTGGGATGATCCGGTTTAGTACTGAACCATTAACTTTATTGGCAGACAATGGGCATACTGAGAGGGTGGTTTTTGATCTAATCGATGCACCAACCTTTGGAGTGATTTTGGGTATTCCTTGGTTAGAATTACATAATCCAAGAATTGATTGGATTAAAAGAACTGTTACATTGGAGTCTTCTTATTGTAAATTGCATTGCTACCAAGAAACCAGTGATCCGGTGATGCCTCTTTTTTGTGCTATTTCAAATACAGAAATAGATAGACTCCCTGTAGAGTATAGAAATTTTTCTAAGGTTTTTGATCCAGTTGAAGCAACTAAACTACCACCTCATAGAGTTTATGATTGTAGAATTGACTTGGTTCCTGGAGCTGTTTTACCTTGCAGTAGAATTTACGCGTTAACGGAACCTGAAAATGATTATTTGAGGAAATATTTGGATGAACTTTTAGAATTAGGATTTATTCGGCACTCCACTTCTCCTGTCTCGTCTCCGCTTTTCTTCGTAGCAAAGAAGACGGGAGATTTGAGAGCTTGCATTGACTATAGAGCTGTCAACAAAGCAACAATTAAGAACAGATATCCATTACCTCTAATTCCTGTACTTTTAAATCAAATTAAAGGTTCAAGTGTTTATACCAAACTGGATCTTAGAGGAGCTTATCATCTGATTCGAGTTAAGGAAGGTGATGAGTGGAAAACTGCTTTTCGTACCAAGTTTGGTCTCTTTGAATATACTGTCATGCCGTTTGGTCTTTGTAACGCTCCGGCAGCTTTTCAGTATTTTATTAATGAAGTTTTGCATGATTTGCTGGATGTCTGTTGCATAGTTTACATTGACGACATCCTAATTTATTCTAAAAATATAGAGGAACATGTGCAACATGTTCAAGCTGTTTTACAAAGATTAAAAGATCATTCCTTGTTCGCTAAATTGGAAAAATGTGTATTCCATGCATCCAAGGTGGAGTTTCTTGGCTATTGCTTATCTCCTGAAGGGATTCATATGGATCCTAAAAAGGTAGAAGCAATTCTGACCTGGCCAATTCCAGTTTCAATTAAGGACACACAGAGAATTTTAGGTTTTGAAGAGAATTGCTGATTCTCATCGAAGATCTTCTCCTATTTACAAGGAAGGACAATGGGTTTGGCTGTCTACGAGAAACATTCAGTTGGAGGATCCAAGGAAGTTGAAACCTAGGTATATTGGGCCTTTCCAAGTTGAGAAAATTCTGAATCCAGTATCCTTAAAGTTAATTTTGCCCGATGAATACACTATTCATCCTGTATTTCATGTATCTTTATTGAAGCCTTTTGAACCGTCTACTCGACCTGATAATCCACCCCCACCTGTGGTTATTGGGGATCATGTTGAGTATGAGGTTAAATGTATTTTAGATTCAAAGAGAATTCGAGGTACCTTGTTTTATTTAGTCGATTGGAAGGGTTATGATCCTTCAGAACGATCTTGGGAACCAGAAAAAAATTTGCATGCTCCTAGACTTATTAGGTCTTTCCATGCTTTACATCCTGACAAACCTCGCCCGGTGAGACGACCTTTGGGGGGAGGAACTGTTAGGGGTGTTACAGGTCGTCTAGCTTAATGAGTTTAAATCTGGTTACATGGTTTAGACTGTGCTTCATTACAACTGAATGAATTTAGTATAATGTATAAATTAAACTCTGAATATTAGTTTGAGTGTTTAGACTGTAATAAGATTCTTTGTAAATAGGAGTTGCTTTTAGCAATGCTTGTTGTTTTGTTCCTGTTAGTGAAAGGAGCCTTCATTAATATGCTTAAGATTGTGCGCTCCTTGAGAGTAAGGCTCGTGCTGGTCCTCGTGATTGGAATTCCTGTGGGTGGAGGCTCGTGCAGGCTCTCGTGGCAAGAGCTGAATCTATTTATACAGCTGCCTTTCCAACGGTCGGCGCTTCGTCTCTTGTTGGGTTCGACGAGCGCTTCTGACCGTGTTAGCTGTACCTTGATACCGTCATCCCTGTCCTCTTAAAAACCCATTTCCGAGTCCCCTTCCTTGAAAATAACAATCTCCCAACTCCTTGTCGGGTTATCTGGAATATCGGTCCTTTTTGGAAAAGCTTCGCGGAGAGCTGGAAGCACCGTGACTTTTCTCAGTCAGGCGGCTGAGATCGCGTTTCATTTCCAGCGCGTCTGAAGGCGGATCGAGGCTGCAGTCAGACGGCTGCCTTCAAAAGAGACAGTAGGTTATACATTTTAATTATTAACCGGAGGAGCTTGTGCAGCGTCTGAACAGTCACCATTCATTTAATTTTAAGTGAACTCGCTTCAGATCTTCTAAAGGCTATTGCTCAGCTAGGTTTAAACAAACCTTGGCAAAGACAAGATATTCAGTGGATAAAACTTTTGAGTTCACTTGAGATCTGCGAGGGATTAGGTTGCATGGGACTACCAACCAACAAACCTTGGTAAAGACAAGGTTATTCTGAGTTCTCAAATAGGAGACTAGTCTTGTTAAACTAACAAGCCTTGGCAGAAACAAGGATTTAAATGTTAAATTGGAAAGAACAATATTGTATGTAAATAGGTAACAGTTGAATTCTGAGAAATAGGGGTCTGATGGTTAATGCACTGCTGTAAATTTCTATAAGACAGTTGCAGTATAGAAGTAGGTTGCTGTATTCTTCTTCTGTCACCCCCTTGCAAAGATTTCCTCGATAGACAAGTTGGTGAAGTTTCCAGGTATGATTCTTGATGATTTCCTGCATGTGTTAACCAGTTAAGTTCACTAACCTGATTAACAGCTATTGTTCCTCAAAGAAAAGTCTATTTCTTCCCTGATTAATAATCTTTAATAATTTTCAAGGAATCCTGAGAAAGTGATTTGGCAATTCAGGATCATCAAAGTGTGACAAAGGCCACTAGACTCAATGGTCAGTAACAAATTGTTTAGCCAATATTCTGATATATGGTATAAGCTAAGAAGAGTAATTCATTGTCAATTTTTCAATTGTTGAATTGTGTAGAATTTGATGCGCAATCAGAAGAAGTCAAAGGCCTGGAACACTACCCAGAGAAACAACTACAGAAGTCAATATTTCTTTATGTGTTGTTAGTTTTCTCTGTCCACTTCCCCTTTCCCCGAGGGAAAAGTTAATTCAGTCAGAGTTACAATCCTGATTGTGTTGATTGATCCTTGGGGGATTTGGGAGTTTGCAGCTTAAGAGGAAACGTCAGAAGAGTCTCGCAGGACTTCGCATCATCGTGGACTTATAGTGTG
This sequence comes from Lissotriton helveticus, assembly GCF_964261635.1. Lineage (NCBI taxonomy): Eukaryota > Metazoa > Chordata > Amphibia > Caudata > Salamandridae > Lissotriton > Lissotriton helveticus. The sequence goes on along the minus strand of NC_136070.1, from coordinate 1,162,299,415 downwards.
ACTGGCATCCCGGCACCCAGGGATACTCTTACCTCTCTATAGCTCATAATTAAATCAAGAGGTGATTATTTTTTTATGCCAGAACCTTGCTCCCTCGGGAATATCAGACAACTCACTCATATAACTGGTCCTAGTTGGACTGGAAAGCCATGGGGGCAGGCGCCTTAGCCCCTGGTGGCTGTTTGACGCCAACTGTAAATGTAAATGTACAGGAATTTATATAGCGCAAATCACCAGGCGGTTTCTAAGCGCTTGCTTAGGGAACCCGTCCTGGTATTCCCCTGTGAGATAACCCCGGCAGGGTATCCGCAAGGTGAAAGCCAGGCATCCCGCCACGAGGGGCCGTTGTGGAGATTAAGCAAGCTATTGCCCAGAGTCGCAGAGTGTGAACCCATGAATCGAGTAGGCACCGGAGCGAGAATTGTCGAGTCCATGGACATTTTAGGACTCAAGACCCCGCCGAGCCGGGAATTGAACCCTGGTCCCAGGCTGACCTCTGCTTCCAGGTCTGCCTCCTCTAACCAGTGAGCCACACTTATCCACTTTGTCTGATGTGAATGAATTAATGGAAAAAGAAAACTGAGAAACCCCATTGGAGGAAACTAAATCATGTAAAGATTATTTTATAGAGAAACAATATTAAGGAAATACAAATAGATTGAAGTTTAAAGGAAACATTTTAAAGGAAAGATAATTTTAGGGGAAAATCCAAATAAATTAAAGTTGGGTGGCGTTTAGGGTTACTGTGGGGTTCTTGAGTTCAGAGTTTGTTATGTTTAGGGTTATGACGAGTTTTTAGGGGTCAGAAATAATTGGAATTTGGGCATATACAGGGACTTTTGGGGGTTTAGAGATGTGCGGAGTGTTGGGGTGGTGAAGGATTTTAGGATTTACAGATTCACAGATGAGTGGTGTTTAGGTGTGTGAGGTGTTTTTAGGTTTCTGGGATGGGTGGAGAGTAAGGGTGTTTTGCAGTTTTAAGGTTCTTGGATGGGAGGAGTTTAGGATTGGTAAGGGTTTTTAAGGTTAAATTATGGGTAGCAGCTGGGGTGGTGAAGCGTTTGTAGGGATCAGGATGGGGAGGAGTTTAGGGTGATGAGGGATTTTAAGGATTCAGGGATGGGTGGAGTTTGAATATAGAAAAGGTTTTTTGGGGTTCAGGGATGAGTAGTTTAGGGTGATGAGGAGTTCTTATGGGTTATGGATGGTTGGGTGTTTAAGGCCAGTGAGGGTTTTTTAGGTTTCAGGGAAGGGTGGCATTTGGGTGTGCTGAGGTGTTTTAAGGGGTATGGGATGGGTGTGGTTTAGGCATAGAAAAGGGTTTTTGGAGTTCAGGAATGGGTGGAGTTAAGGGGAGTGAATGATTTTATGGTTCAGGGATGGTGGCTTTCTGGGATAGGATGAGCTTTTAGGCTTCAGAGATGAGTATAGTTTAGGTGTGGTGAGTGTTATCTGGGGCTGGGATTGATGGTGTCTAGGGGTTGTGAGGGGTCAGCGATTAATGCTGTTTATGAATGATGATGGGTCAGTGAATTAAAAGCATCTGAAGTAATCATTTCACAACATTATGATATAAATATGAAATATTGTCCCCTGAAACAAAACTTTTTTTGACAGTAAGACTTGCTATCTTTACACGTAAATACTTAGCATTCAAAGGCCAATTTCAACCAAAAAGTCATTCTACGAATTGGTTTCTATGAAAAGGTAAATGCCATTCATTCTAAACATTTCTTTTAAACAGTTTAGATAAAATCGTTTCTCAGTAATGGTATCGCATGAAATTGTTTTTCCTTGAAATCACATTAAACCAGCTTTGTCGCATCCATGAGGGTAGACATTTTGAACCACTTTGACACGAATTTACAATCTGTGGAAGGCATTGAAGGTGATGATTCGGGGTAGGCACATATCCCACATTACCCGATCCAAGATACTGCACAACCGTCACCATAGAGACCAAGGTGAGGTGAAGGATTTGGAGCATCAGGTTCAGTTTAGAAAGACCGAAATTCTACTGCAGCAACTAACCTCTGCTCAAAGGCAACTCAGGAACATGGCCCTAGATACAAGCAACCAAATTAGGATGGCTACCCAAAGCAGAATTTATGACTCAGTGGGAATGCTAGCCTATCTGTTATCCTCAAGATGAATCTAGCCCCTCCTTCCATGATGCAGTTCGTCTGTTTTCAAGGGCTGACTGCTTTAATCATATCACCCCCATTCTGAGCTCACTAAGCCAGCTACCAATTGAAGGGCGATCCACTTTCAAATGTGCTTGTATAGTTTATAAACCCATCCACTTGGATCAACCACATTACCTGGCTAAGAAATTGAGGCTCTCCTGTGGCTGTCATCAGCGTTGCAGTACAGACTTGTTAGTAATCAAGCTTTCTGCGTCCAAAAAAAAACATAGCTCTAAACAAGCCTTCTTGGGCTGTACACCCAAAGCATGAAACACAATTCCCCTGGAACTTTTTCCCTCATTACCAGCTTTTAAACAGCAACTTGAAAACATTCTCTTTAACCCCGTACCCCCAATATAACTGATTTACCTCGATAACCTTGTGAATGTTTTCTGGCTACCTCCATGCTTGATCTTCATATACCACTCACTTCATACCTAATTGTCCTGATTGACTAGAACTATTGCTTAATTAGAAAAATATTAGTGCACAAAGGACAGTTATTCACAATTTCAAACTATCGGAAATCACTTTAGTAACTCATTGGTTCAATTTATTTCATAGACTATTTGTAATCTCCCTGCAGTCCAACCAGGTTTTGCTTCTTGAGGTCTTGGGCACACAGAGTAAAGCGCACTAGTCCAGAGCATCCGCTATGGGATACAGCTGGTTGCAGTTTGTTCATTGTTAGTTATTTGAATTATTACTAATGTTTTGTACGACCTCTTCTATCATACTCCATATCTTTTCTTCCCATTGTTTTGCTGAATATTGTATACTTATACTTATACAGACTCATATTTAAAGCACTTAACAAACAGAATGAGGGAGGTAGAAAAAGTCTGGGTTCACTTCATTTCTATGGGTAGTACAGGGTAGCTCAAAGGAGAGTGAAACTCACCATTCTAATGCCAGAGTCTCACAAGGAGTTTCTTGGAAACCTTCAACCACTAGTTCCAGCCAGTAGTTTATATAATCTCCAGTGGTGTAGTATAGTGGACAGCTTCATTATCGGGTCTCCCACCTGGGCATGGGGTAGTCCAGGTAAGTAACACCTCCATCAGAAAGGAGAGTATCTGGATGTAGATTAATGGTGGGACCTGTAAAGAAAGTTAAAATGACCTCTTATACCAGTGCTTGTGACTTTAATGTGAATTGGAATAGGGTAAGGTTAAAAGCAGAGAGATGTTTTTCAGACACACTACAAATCCTTCGCGTCTCATAACGATGGTCTACATGTTTCAGTCATGAATGCCTTCTTACGTCGGCTGGCTTTCGTCAGGACCTTAAAGATCAAATTGCTTATTCGGTATCAAGGACAATGCCTTTCGATGTTATTTAAACATTTGAGAAAGCACATTCACTTACGGATCGACATTACTGACATTATTTACCTATGCCATAGGAAACAATGGGGACAAATGCAAGACATAATATAAACAACATTTCACAGGAAGTTATCTTAGTGTCTGCCTGATGTACAGTCTACCTCTTGTGCGCCCACTGTCAATAAGTGCCAAGAATAAGTGATGGTCACCATTAGTGATTAAAACGTATCTTATTTGTATGAAGCATACAGGGTGATCTCATAGATGGAGGCTAAAATTTAGTGGTGTTTCTTGCTGACAGTTTTGATGCTCAAAGGTTTATTCGGTGGTCTTTACCTAAGCATTTGCAGAGCCTACGGTAAGGTACAAGAATAGATTTGCTGGGAAACTAGTAACATGTAATTTGCATGATGAGTGCCAGGTGATCCCACCTTTCTGGCTTTTTGTCATGCGATTGGCATTGCATATAAATATTTGGGAACTCATGTTGACAAAACTTAGATAAGAACATATGAGCTATTTCACAGTGTGAGGATTGAGTACAATGGGCCCGATTCACAGAACTAACTTAAGACAAAATCCTAAACTTACTACTTTTGGTATTCACAGAAGTTAGGATATTGTCTTAAGATTGTCTTAAGACAGACTTAAGACAGACTTAAGTTAGGATTTTGTCTTAAGTCTGTCTTAAGTCTGTCTTAAGACAAACTTAAGACAAAATCCTAACTTCTGTGAATACCACAAGTAGTGAGTTTAGGATTTTGTCTTAAGTCAGTTCTGTGAATCGGGCCCAAAGACTTTATGTTAGTCATCTAAATGTAACCATCTAGCAGTGTCACATCCCGATAGGTGTACTAATGCCGCTTCATTAGATATGGCACACAGGTTGCTCAGCTATTGTAATCAGGGTGGCGTGTATAACCAGTCTCTTTCTTTTTTAATTTTTCTTAAAGGTGTTCCAGGATATTACACCCCATTTATATCATGATTTTATAAAAACACAAGCTATATGCAATTTTTAATGGGGCAGCTATGCTGTAGTGCGGTATTAAAGAAGGTGATATATACAATCCAGAGTGAGCAAGGTATACCTTATTGTATGCAGGCGATCTCGTAATAATTCACTGCAAGTTGCATAAAATAAACTGTAAGAGTAAACCAGAGATTGGTTTCCAGATTTAAATAGAAACTGTATTTTGCAGCTAAAAGGAAGAGTCCTTGATAGCTCAAGAGAATTCGCACGGTAATTTCCCCTAATGTATCCTCCCCATCCTTGATTTTAACACCAGCTGCTCTTTAAGGACGTATGTATGCATCTATTTAGTTGTGATACGCCCTGTCCTTGAGTGTGCAAATGAGAAACAGGTGTCAACGCTCGTTAGCGGAGCAGTTGTGCGCATAGGTGAGTAAATGCATTAATGACCTGTGACACTCCTGCATATTGCGTGCAGGTGTCGGCATTAGTTTCCGCACAGGTGAACCGCTTGTCTTGTTTTGGTGTTAGAGTGACACGGAGTCTGTCTTCTGAAGACAAGAAGACAGACACAAGTAAATAAACTTTTGCAGTTAGATATCAACAATGTAAGAAGTGGATTACGCATTCATGGCAAGGTGAAAAAGATAAAAAAGCGAGTCGCAGGTGTATTCGGAAATAAAGTTAGTTTTATCTTCTTTTTTGGGGGTGTTGGAGTGAAACGGAGTCCATCTTCTAAAGACAGACTTGAATAAACACACCCTTGTAGTCAGATATTAATGACAGAAGTAGCGGAATAAGCATTCATGGCAAGATAGAACAAGCATTGGCATAGCCAATAGGTCTCGCCTTTGGGCCCTTATAAGTGTTTAGCCATGCAACAGTTGATGTTGTTGCACCAAGGATATTGTGCTGGATAACTAAACACTTATAAGGTCCCAAATGCGAGACCTATTGGCTTTGCAAATGCTTTTTTTCATTTCTTTTTTTTATGAAAAGGCAACCGCCCGGGCGGTTAATTCCACGAGTTGAACTGCTTCAGCCGCAGTGTAAGGAATGGAGGGGGGTCTCCTGTGGGAGGCACAGACAGATCCTTCTTGCCTTTATTTATTTATTTCTTTGTGCGATTTTATATAGCGCGGACTTTACCCGAAGGTGTCAGAGCGCTTCACAATAGGAAACAGAGCTGATACATGAAAACATTACAAGTGAACAAAATACAAAAGCAAACCAATCAATCAATCAATCATGACACTTGTATAGCGCGCTACTCACCCGGAAGGGTCTCAAGGCGCTTGGGGAAGGAGGTCCGCTACTGCTCGAACAGCCAGGTCTTCAGCTGCTTCCTGAAGGAGAGGTGGTCCTGGGTCAGCCGAAGGTGGATGGGGAGGGAGTTCCATGTCTTGGCCGCCAGGTAGGAGAAGGATCTGCCTCCGGTGGTGGTTCTTCGGATGCGTGGTACGGTGGCGAGGGCGAGGCTGGCAGACCGTAGCTGGCGGGTGGGTGTGTGGAAGGTCAGGCGGTCGTTGAGGTACTAGGGGCCCAGGTCGTGGAGAGACTTGTGTGCGTGGGTGAGGAGCCGGAACGTGATCCTCTTACTGACGGGGAGCCAGTGCAGGTCCCTCAGGTGGCCGGAGATGTGGTTGCATCGGGGGATGTCCAGGATGAGTCGGGCGGAGGCGTTCTGGATGCGTTGGAGTCTTTTCTGTAGCTTGGCCGTGGTTCCGGCATAGAGGGTGTTTCCGTAGTCCAGTCGGCTGGTGACGAGGGCCTGGGTGACTGTCTTCCTGGTTTCGGTCGGGATCCATCGGAAGATCTTGCGGAGCATGCAGAGGGTGTGAAAGCATGAAGAGGAGACGGCGATGACTTGTCTGGTCATCGATAGGGAGGAGTCCAGGATGAAGCCCAGGTTGCGTGCGTGGTCTGTAGGCTTGGGTGCGGTGCCCAGGGCTGGGGGCCACCAGGAGTCGTCCCAGGCGGAGGGATGATGGTCCCAGGATGAGGACTTCCGTCTTGTCTGAGTTCAGTTTCAGGCGGCTGTTCTTCATCCACTCGGCGACTTCTTTCATCCCTTCATGGAGGCTGGTTCTGGCGGTGTCGGGGTCTCTGGTGAGGGAGAGGATCAGCTGGGTGTCGTCGGCGTAGGAGATGATATTGAGGTTGTGTTGGCGTGCGATGGTGACGAGAGGTCTCATGTAGACGTTGAAGAGGGTGGGGCTGAGTGATGATCCTTGCGGGACGCCGCAGATGACTTCAGTGGCCTCGGATCGAAACGGGGGGAGGCGGACTCTCTGTGTTCTTCCGGCGAGGAACGAGATGATCCACTTCAGTGCTTTCCCTTGGATGCCGGTGTTGCTGAGGCGTTGGACTAGGGTGCGGTGGCAGACCGTGTTGAACGCTGCAGAGAGGTCCAGGGGGATGAGTGCTGCTGTTTCCCCGTTGTCGAGCAGGGCTGGGATGTCGTCGGTGGCTGCGATGAGGGCGGTCTCGGTGCTGTGGTTGGCTCTGAAAACCGGACTGCGAGGGGTCGAGGGATCCATTCGTCTCGAGGAAGGCGGCAAGTTGTCTGTTGGCGATCTTCTCCATGACTTTGGCAGGAAAGGGGAGGAGCGAGATGGGGCGGAAGTTTTTGAGGTCGGTGGGGTCCGCTGTTGGTTTCTTCAGTAGGGCGCTGAGCTCGGCGTGCTTCCAGCTCTCCGGGAAGGTGGCGGTGTCGAAGGAGGTGTTGATAACGTCTCGGAGTTGGGGTGCGATGGTGAAGTCGGCCTTGTTGAAGACGTGGTGGGGGCAGGGGTCAGTCGGGGATCCGGAGTGGATGGTGTTCATCGCGCGGGCTGTGTCTTCGGTGGTCACCGCGGTCCAGGTGCGGAGGGTGGCGGTGGGGTGCGTTGGTTCGACGGTTGGGAGCGTGGAAGGGGCGCCGAAGCTGTTGTGGATGTCGGCGATCTTGCGGTGGAAGAATGAGGCGAGGGTGTCGCAGAGATCTTGTGAAGGGGTGATGTCGATGTTGCCGGTGCTGGGGTTGGAGAACTCCTTGACGATGCTGAAGAATTCCTTGCTGTCGTGGGCGTTGTTGTCCAGTCGGTCCTTAAGTGATTTCTTCTTGGTGGTGCGGATAAGCTGGTGGTGCTTGCGGGTCGCGAGTTTGAGGGCGGTCATGTTGTCATTGGTCCGGTCGAGGAGCCAGGCTTTCTCGAGGGTGCGGCAGGCCTTCTTGGAGTCCTTGAGTTCGTCGGTGAACCAGGGGGCCTTCTTGCTTCTGGGTTTGCTGGGAGGGTTCTTCAGTGGTGCAAGGTCGTCGGCGCAGGCGGTCAGCCACTGCGTGAAGTTGCGGGCCGCTTCGTTGGGGTCCGGTGTGCTGGCCGGTGGGTTTTGGCTGAGGGAGGGGGTGAGCTGGTCGGCGGTGATCTTGCTCCAGCTTCTGTGAGGAGCCTGTTGCGGATGGTGGTGGGTTGTGGTTCTTCTGAAGCTGAAGTGGACGCAGCTGTGGTCGGTCCAGTGAAGTCCGGCGGAGTGGCTGAAGGCGATGTGCTTGCTGGATGAGAAGACGGGATCAAGTGTGTGGCCGGCGTAGTGGGTGGGGGTGTTGACCAGTTGCTTGAGTCCGAGGGTGGCGAGGTTGTCCAGCAGGGTGACGGTGTTGCGGTCCTTGCTGTTCTCCAGGTGGAAGTTGAGGTCTCCTAGGAGGATGTAGTCGGCGGATGGGAGGACGTGTGGGCTGATGAAGTCCGTGATGTCTTCGCTGAATTGTGCGCGTGGTCCCGGGGGTCTGTAGATGAGGGTGCCTCTGAGGTTCGTCTTTGGGTTGGTGTGAATCTGGAAGTGGAGGTGTTCGGCGGTGGTGAAGGTGTCGTCAGCGTCGGTCGTGATGCGGATGGTGTTCTTGTGGACGATGGTTGACGCGGTCCCTTCTGATGATTTTGTATCCATCTGGGATGGCGATGGCGATGTCGGGGGCTGAGGAGGCGTTCATCCATGTTTCAGTGAGGAAGGCGATGTCTGGTGAGGTTGTGTCGAGCAGGTTCCAGAGTTCGACGGCGTGTCTGTGGACGGAGCGGGTGTTGAGCAGGATGCACTTGAGGTCGCTGCTGGGGTTTGGCTTGGAGGGTGTGGTGCCTGTTTGGAGGCTGGTGAACTTGCAGGTTGTGCAGGTGAAGGGTCCGTGGAAACGTTTCGGGGCGGCCGTGCAGCAGGTGGGCATCCGGCCGATATTGAGTGCGTTGAGGGCGGCGGCGTCATAGGTTTGTCGGGTCATCTTGCGTCGGTGGGGGTCAGGGGTCCTGGCACTGGGCGCGGTCCAGGCGCGGACGGGCGCAGACGGGCTTACCTTTGGCGCGCCTTCGGCGCACAATCGGCGGGCCCGCTGCGCATGACCACTGCGCGTGCGCGCGGTCGCCATTTATGGCAAAGTGGGAGGGAGGGAGGAGCAGCTGGGAGGCGGGAGGGCACAAAACAAAAAGGGGGGCGTGTCCGCTTGGACGGCGGCGGGAAGCGGGGAGCGGGGCGGGCAGGCACAGGGGGACTGGGTAACAGAAAACAAAACCTAATACAGCAAAGTGCAAGGGGACAACAGGGACAACGGTAGAGAGGCAAATAAAAGCAAATAGGAAGAAAAAGATTATTCAGGCACACGCAAACATGCAAATACGGCGGAGGGGGCAGGGATCACGAGGCAGGCACAACGAGGCTGCGGGCAGCAGCGAGGCGGGGGCACACACACAGCTGGTGGCCGTGCGGCGCGGGGGTGTCCTGCGAGCAGGTCACACTCACCTGCGTCGTGCGGTCGCCATTTATGGCCAAGTGGGAGGGAGGGAGGAGCAGCTGGGAGGCGGGAGCGGGGAGGGCACAAAACAAAAATTGGGGGGGGGCGCTTGGACGGCGGAGGGAAGCGGGGAGCGGGGCGGGCAGGCACAGGGGGACTGGGTAACAGAAAACAAAACCTAATACAGCAACATGCAAGGGGACAACAGGGACAACAGTAGAGAGGCAAATAAAAGCAAATAGGAAGAAAAAGATTATTCAGGCACACGCAAACACGCAAATACGGCGGAGGGGGGCAGGGATCACAAGGCAGGCACAACGAGGCTGCGGGCAGCAGCGAGGCGGGGGCACACACACAGCTGGTGGCCGTGCGGCGTGGGGGTGTCCTGCGAGCAGGTCACACTCACCTGCGTTGCGCGGTCGCCATTATGGCCAAGTGGGAGGGAGGGAGGAGCAGCTGGGAGGCGGGAGCGGTGAGGGCACAAAACAAAAAGGGGGCGTGTCCGCTTGGACGGCGGCGGGAAGCGGGGAGCGGGGCGGGCAGGCACAGGGGGACTGGGTAACAGAAAACAAAACCTAATACAGCAACGTGCAAGGGGACAACAGGGACAACAGTAGAGAGGCAAATAAAAGCAAATAGGAAGAAAAAGATTATTCAGGCACACGCAAACACGCAAATACGGCGGAGGGGGGCAGGGATCACGAGGCAGGCACAACGAGGCTGCGGGCAGCAGCGAGGCGGGGGCACACACACAGCTGGTGGCCATGCGGCGCGGGGGTGTCCTGCGAGCAGGTCACACTCACCTGCGTCGTGCGGTCGCCATAATGGCCAAGTGGGAGGGAGGGAGGAGCAGCTGGGAGGCGGGGAGGGCACAAAACAAAAAGGGGGCGTGTCCGCTTGGACGGCGGCGGGAAGCGGGGAGCGGGGCGGGCAGGCACAGGGGGACTGGGTATCAGAAAACAAAACCTAATACAGCAACGTGCCAGGGGACAACAGGGACAACAGTAGAGAGGCAAATAAAAGCAAATAGGAAGAAAAAGATTATTCAGGCACACGCAAACACGCAAATACGGATGTTCTCTGATTGTTCCAGAGGGCTTTCACCATTTTGATTTCTTGCTCGTTTATAGCATTTCTGTCCAATATCGTCTGGGTACTTTCTGTCTCTTAGTTTCCCTGCAAGATCATATGCCTGAGTTTGTAATCCTGAGTGCTGCTGAGTGCTGCTGCAGTTTCTACAAATTCAACTTTAGCTTCACTGTAGTTGTTATTTTGAAGTCACTCACAATCCCTCAGTGAAAAACTGTCCCGTTATTCACTGTGACAACTTCAGCTTCACTGTAGTTGTTATTTTGAGGTCACTCACAATCCCGCAGTGAAAAACTGTCTTGTTATTCACTGTTAAACATCTGTAGTTCTATACGTTCTCTGCGACTGGACTCCATTTCACTGTTGCCTTACCGGTACAAAATTGCATTGATACTTTTTTTTTCTCTAAATGTTTAAAAATCGATTTCTTGGTGCATTTGATACATGGAACAAATAAATACAAAGGCAAATCCTTTATTCTGTTGACACACAATTGCAGTGCATTCTGGTTGCTGTGATTGATTACACCAAATGGAAACTTTCTATGATGGATTCAGCCACTAGATGGCAAGAGGGTAAGGACAATGTGAATATGTTAAAAACGAACAGCAGCAGGGGGAGGGGCCTGCGCGATTCCCTTATGGGAGCGTGCAGTAAGGCGCGATGATTGCCACTCTATGGTGCCGCGCGCTCCCCCAAGGGAATCGCCAGAAAATGAGTTATCAATTTGTTTTGCCATGAAGTCAATATTATCATGGATAGCAAGCATTAATTAATTGTAGTGATGTTTCTATATTGTTATTCTGTTGAAACCACGTGTTACTAGTAAGTCCATCTCAATGCCTCGATCAGGGCGGTATCACTTATTCTACAGTTCCACAGTTAGGTGTGTTGTTCACTGATAACGGACTTTGGGCCAGATGTACGACCCTTTTTTCCTCCCGACTGCGGCCGCAAACAAGGGTAATAGCATGTACAAATGCTATTTTGCGAGTCACTGACTCGCAAAATAGCATTTGCGACTCTCGCTATTAGGAAGGGGCGTCCCTACCTAATAGCGAGTCAACATGCTATGTAGTAATGTTTTGCAACCGCATTTGCGGCCGCAAAATACTCGCAGTTTACCACCTACTTCAAGTAGATGGTAAACCCCTCGCAAAGGGGAAGGGGTCCCCAAGGGACCCCTCCCCTTTGTGAGCATGTGGGAAAATATTTTTTAAGAGCAGGCAGGACCACTGCCTGCCCTTAAAAAAATTAAACTGAAAAGTCTAATTTTTCTTTTTTAAATACATCCCGTTTTCTTTTAAGGAAAAGGGGCTGCATTTAAAGAAAAGAACTGCTTTATTAAAAAAGCAATCACAGACATTGTGGTCTGCTGACCCCAGCAAGCCACCATCCCTGTGAGTGCTAACCATTCCTAATGGGGTCGCAAATAGCGCCTGCCTCATTAATATTAATCAGGCATGCAATTTGCGACCCCATTAGGAATCGCAAAGAGTCTCTGAGACACTGTTGTGCATTCCAATTAGAAAGTCGCAAATTGCGAGTCACAAATGCGACGCAATTTGCGACACGCTAATTGGCAGGTCGTACATCTGGGCCTTTGTGTCCTGTAAATTAGGACATGAACTCGACTTAGAATATTAGTATGTTATATTATGAATCGAGATATTCTCTATGTCGTTTAAGGAATCCTCATAGATTGGGTTTGTTAAAAAGTCATTTCTAAAAGGGGAACGGTTGTTGGTACCTTTTCAGAGTCAGAAAATGTGATAGATTGTACAGGAGCACTAGAGAGTTGTAAAAAGTATAAAGGGGCAGATTTATGTTAACTGGTGCATCCCCAGGGATGCGCCAGTTAACATGCGCCACAGTGCGACACTGCTCCGCCACCCATGGTGCGCCGCATTTATGATGCGGCGCACCATGGTGCAAGACAGTGAGGATGCGTGACGCATCTCTCGGCGCACGGGCGGCGCATTGCAGGAGTCATGTCGCAAGTGCGACATGACTCCTGCAATGCACAGGAGCCTCCCATTCAATGCATGTTGCGTCACCCTTACGCCTGCTTCAAGCAGGCGTAAGGAATTGACGTAGAAAGTGACTGAGTGAAATCTCATAGATTTCACTCAGCCACTTTTAGGAGGCGTTCCTGCGCAGGAACGCCCCCCCCTGCGCAGGAACGCCTCCTTATGGCGCAGGGCTTTCCAACGTGACGCATCTCTTAGATGCGTCACGTTGAATAGGGCGCATTGTTTCCGCCGCCGTTGCGTCACATTTAGTGACGCAATTGCGGCGCAAGGAGGCGCAAGGCCTTCACAAATCTGCCCCAATGTGTCCGCCGAGTTCTTATGTCAGTGTGATTTTGTTTGTTAGTCTGAAAGGGTTCTCCTTATGTGGAACAGTATGATGGTTGTAGGGATTCATTTATTTATTTATAAAGTAGCTGAAGGTGGTGTTTACATCTACTCCCTAGACGATAGTTACAGGGTACCTTTGTCGCGCAATTCACAATTTTGGGTAATCGGATTGTCAAATTGTCTGAAGGACATATCCCTGGGATCCTAATGAGAGAGGGCTAAGCAAAGGATATTGTCATTCACGCCATTGTTGAAAGTTTTTAGACATTAAACCCAGCATTGTTCTTTCTGTTGAAGGAAGTTTTCTGCAACCACTCGGTAACAGTAACAAAAATTCCACTGATCCCATCAGGGGTAAGAAGTATAGATGTATGGATACCTCCTCCTTAGTATAGACGTATCACACTATCACTTTGGCTCATATGATTGTGGAAACAATAGGAATAACCATGCATGAGTTTGGAAAGTGCACACAAGCATGGATTGAAGTGGCCTTTCAAGACTACAATTGAATATTGATGTTTAGTCTTTATGTTTCTGTTTCTCCTGTGTTTTTCCTTTCCTGTTTTCCCCCCCTTTTTTCTCCTAATAGGTGGAATTTTTTAAATACAGAAGGTAGGAGGATAATTATTCGCCACACTGTGAAAGATGTTTTGTGATAAATATTGAAAGTTTTGGTATTTGTGAAGGGAACAGCTATCTGTACCTTCAAGAAATCTGAATTATAGTTCAACCTTTTGAAATACCAGGGAGGGAGCATTCATTTTTGAGCCCTGATGAAAGCCCCTGACCATTGTTTGGCAATTTATAGTGGGCAGAAACATGTTGGGTAACCTTTAGGGTCCTAGGACCATAAACTCCGCAAAGACCCGTTTTCCTTTTTTAATATCCATTGCATCCCCGCAAATAAAGGGATACCTGGGGAAACAATATGATTTTTTATCTTTAACCCCCCTGACCAATATCTCCTAAGAGCTCCCTGAAAGATGGTCGAGCCCAATCAGACCTTTAGGAGTCTGGGTGAACCCGATGATGAAGCATGACGCCAATAGGGTGTGTGAATAAAAGGAAATCTTTTTCCTTCCCACGACAGCGGAGTATATTACCAACAGGAGATTTTGTTAGAGCCAATTTTTGGTTTGGATACAATAGTGTGATAAGGATGTTTTCTGCATTCTTATTGAGTGTGGTCTAGCGTCTCAAGAAAAACCCACCTAAGTTCATTGGCAGTACGCTTTGCATCAGGTAATGGTTGCTCATGTGCGTTGATATATTTTTGCTTCTTATGTTGCGCATGTGCTTTCCAATACATTGTTTATCTTCCTGAATGTCATCCCTATATACCTGCGATTGCATGGACATGTGATCATGCAGATCATGTGAGTGGCATTACAGTTAGTGTCTCCGTAAGGACTGAGGATACAGCTTTGGCTTTTACTGGTATTCCCAGTGGCTGTGTTATGGACAAGCTAGTCGTGTAGATTCCTTACTCTCCTGTGATCAAATCATGGTTTTGGCCATTTCAGTGATCCTGAATTGATGATATTAAATTTTTGTTCATCACATTCTTTGGATGGTTGGAGGCAACATTATATGTAGTGAAGCAAATGAGGATGTCTGTCTTTTGGATGTTCTCTGATTGTTCCAGAAGGCTTTCACCATTTTGATTTCTTGCTCGTTTATAGCATTTCTGTACAATATCGTCTGGGTACTTTCTGTCTCTTAGTTTCCCTGCAAGATCATATGCCTGAGTTTGTAATCCTGAGTGCTGCTGCAGTTTCTACAAATTCTAAGGAACAGGCTGTATGGTAGGCTTTCCTTCCGGGGACTTGGGTGAAAGCACAGCAGTTACACATCAGTAAACTGGTTTTGTCAGTGGGTTTATAATATGTTTTGGTCTTCAGTCCTGTTCTTTCAGAATAGATAGTGGCATCAAGTAATGGTAGTGTTGCCTGGCTTACCGAGCTATGTGAATTTCAAAAAGTCATCTCATGTCTTCAGCCAGGACAGAAAATACTGCACAGTATGCTCATTGCCTTCCGAGATGATAAGTGTGTTGTCTATGTAGCGCTTCCAAAGGATTATTCTTTGTATGGATTGGAGTCGGTTAGTATGTGGACCTCCTCGAAGTGACTGACATACATGCATGCTAGACTTGGGGAGAAGGTACTGCCCATTGATGTTCTGAGAGTCTGTAAGAATAATGATCCTTCAAACTCAAAAAGGTTTTCCTTCAATGCTAATCTGCAGCATGCGAGTGTGTTATACTGCCCGTTTTTTTTAACAGTATCTCTTCAATCTTTTCCTGGGTTACTTCTTTGGGCAAACTTATCTCCAGACTCTCGATGTCTAGTTCTAGTAAGAATTTTTTGTGTGGGATGAACGCTAAATCTTTCAATAGAATTAGGAGGTCCCTCGTATCCTTCAGGTAAGTAGGGGTACATTACATAATTGGGTTTAAGAGGAATTCTAGGAATTGGAAGAGTGGTTCTAAAATGTAACCTATACTCTTGTGCATTTTGGGTAGCGATTAAAAGTATGGTATCTTCGGATCCTTGGGGGGCAGGAATTCTGCTTCTTAATTCAAGATCAATTCATTGATTTCAACATCATCTATCATGTTACTGATAATTCTTTGCAGTCTGGCTGTGGGTTCCAGATCTAGAGGTCGGCGGTATCTTGCATCTGTTAGTAAACTTGTACATTGTGTTTGATAATCATTCATTTTGAGTAGGACAATACCACCTCCTTTATCGGCTGGTTGTACAACTACATTCCGATTGCTGGATAGTGCTCTCAGTGCTTGCTGTTCCTTTTACATGATGTTCTGAAATGGTTTTAAATATGAAATGTCCATGAATTCAATTTCCTTAAGTATAGCTTGCTGGAAGGTTTGGGTATTCAACAGGCACCAATGTATTGGGAGGGCAGAACCTTGGTTTTTTGCTCAAGTTGGTATTGCCTTCATTGGTTGGCTCCTGTTTATCATTGAAAAAAAGCTTTGAACTTGATTTTCCTGCAAAACTCTGCCATCATCCTGTATAGACAGAACCTCTTGAAGAGTGGGGTAGTGTTTGGGGATGAAACCTTCTTTGTGGAGGATGGACGTCTGCTCTTCTGTTAGGATTATGTCTGTTAGATTAAATACTAGAAAGCGCTGGTCCCTTATGTTTGGTCTTTCATCAGGCTCCTGGTCTGATTGCCCTGGTCCGTATCTTTCTATCTAGGTTCTTTTATTCTCCTTCCTCGTTGGGAGTTCTGGCCTCTCCCTTAAAAAGGTGGCCTAAACATAGTGGGTGGGTGTCTGGCCGCATATTGGTTTATATAGCAGCCAAATTGTGGTGGAAATAGTTGAAAAAAGGGGACCATTTGTTCATCATAATTGGGTCCTTGCCAATACTGTTGCCAACTTTGGCCTCTCCCCCTGCCCCTTCCTCTGTATCTAATTGTGTTGTTATCTCTGCTGCTCCAACTTGTGGAGTCTGTTGACGGCCTCCAGAGAAGTCATAGTTTGATTGTTCTGTCTCTTGATCCTTTGGTGGATTTTAGTCACTTATACTATAGAGATTTTCTCTTAGGAGAAATGCTTCAGATCTTTAATTAGGGTCTGTGTTTTGATTGAGTTAGGAAACCCTCATATTTAAAGCACTCTGATGGTCTAGGGTGTACCCCAGTACAATGAAACCAAAACATAGACTTCTTTAATCTTTTGCAGTAGTTTCTCTCCTGAAATGTTTGCCTTTCCAGCATGCTGTTGAGAGGAGAGAACTCTACATGGATCTTTCTGCATCACTGGAAAATGTCCTTATAGCTCCGTTAGCTCAACGAGGACATGAGTTTAGGTACAACGTTTGATTACTTCATTCCTTCAAACAGTTCACTTTCTTTCAAAGGTATTGGCCAAAATTCCCATTATAGGATGACGTTGTATGATCTCATAATATTACTAATAGAGCTAGTATGAGCAGTACTTGGATGTTGCCAAATCTTTGCTTCTGAACTAACATCAGCATTTAGGGCCTGATTTAGAAACTGAGAGAGAGGGTACCCTGTCACAATGGTAAAACAGAAGGCCTGCCTGCCTTATTTAGAGTCAGGCAGACTTTCAGCATGTCACCATTAGAGGCTACTCTATCTCCGCCAACAACATACACCTCAGACAGCGTGACAAAGTAAGGGCCATTGGAGGGTCAGCCATTTGTCTACCTACCCCATTTACAGTTGGCAGACAAATGCCAAAATTTCACTGCCTATCACTGCCAGGTAAAATCTGGTGGTAAGGGATGGTGAAGCCTGTAAAATGACCCCCACGTCATCGAAGTAAATTCCCATGGTGAGGGGCTCATTGATTTTTATTAACTTCAGAAACAAAGTCCAAATTTTGGATTTGGTTTTTGAAAATAAAACAAACATTGAAAGTTTGATATACGGATCCATCATGCTTACGAAGTCGTCTGACAAACTTTCAATGCATTTACAGGAGCCGCCATGATGGTATTTCCTGGAAATGCATTAGACATCCATTGGTCCAGCAGACATTGCTAATTTTGGCAGGCAGAGCACCCTCACCATGGTTGGAGTAAAGTACTCCACCATGGCGACGGGTCATACTCCGTCTGCCATATCAAAATCTGACCTGAGTCTCTTTTTGGCACACAAACTATGAGGCTGATTTAGAGTTTTGCAGAGAGAGTACTCCGTGGCAACCGTTAATATACAAATTGCAACTGGCTTCAGTTGGCTACTAAATGAATGGTGGCCTGTAAGAGATAGAGGAGTATCATTCATGTGAAAGTATTTCAAATTGGATTTTTTAAAGCAGTCTGAGTTTCATAAAAAGCTGCTGTAAGAGAAAAACACGATTTTGAATTTTTGAACCACTGCCTGCTCACCAAGAAGCTGTCACCATGGTTCCTAAAAGAGGAGTCCAAAGGGGGCACCTTACCCTTTGTGAATCTGTTGCCATCCACAATCAGGAGTCAGTAACTGGTCAGAATTCCCATCTCAAGACATTGATACATAGCTTACTGATTCATATTTTGGAAGAGATCTGCTAAATGCACCCATTTTAAATGGCAACTTGGTAATCATTTCGAAACTAATTTAGAAAATTCAGAAAAACCTTTATGAATGACTGGATGGGTTTAGTGCATTTCTTTTCAAGAAGTTTTAGATCCCTTTCCAAATAACATGTTTTCCTTTTTAGCCAAGCATTAACAGATGTGGTTGACTGCCCCCTCTCAAACTTGCTTCTTTTATCCCACACATGGTTTGAGAGAATAGCAATTCCTATAAATTAGCATTCGTTCTATACCTTCTCACACTGATAGAAAACCAACCCATAGCTTAGATTATATTTCTACCAAAATCCAAAAAGGATTTATAGCAATATGGATTATAATATAGACAATAGTTCAATAATTTACATATAATGCATAGGAATTGCATTTAACACCAAAAAGTGCACCAGAAAGGTCACATTATTTCTGATACTACATGGGAATCATCTGTTTGTTGAGTAAGAAAACTATCAAAATATCTTTCAAACGTAATCATTTTTTTGTCAAGCGGCCAATCCGTTGCACTCGTTTGGTAATTCTAATCTTTAATATTCCTTGGAATTCCTTCAAGGTATTTCCAGGTCATTACTGTACTTGAGTCCTCCTTTTCACTGGAGGAAACAAATCATTCCGGCGCAGAAAGGTTTGTTCCCTAGCATTTTTCATGATTGGCATCAATTTAATCAGTTATTTCCCAGAAAAAGTGGATGTTTATGAGGATTTTGACGTTTCTCCTGAGGGTTAATAACCTAATGAAAAGGCATGCTGTCAGGCAATTGCTAATTTATGTAACAAAGAAGTATTTCTATACATTTTTAGAGCTTCTTTGTAAATGAATGACTATTATTATGTCACCTGAGAGCACTGTGAATTATTATTGCACTTGATAACTGTGAGAAAGTGCCCATTTTGGCATTGACCATCACCATTTTTATTGGACTGTTGATACTTTTTTTTTGACTCGCGCACTGGGACACTGATAATCACTACTTGTGCATGTTCTGAACCCTAAAATGTAAAAATTGGCTACCTCCTAATTGGCATTTGTAACTTTCCCATACAGCCACATTATTTGAATATAAATACAGCGCTAGCATTGAAAGTTTAAAGTCATATATGAACTGCAACACAGATTGTGCCATCCACTAGTGCGACATGGGAAGCGTGGCTTCAGACCTACCAGTGTAGCCTGACTGCTGCAGTCAAAATAACCCTTCATGACATGAAAAAACCTCCCTTTAAATATTAATAAGTCACCCTAAGTGCTTTTCTTCTCCTTGCAGGAAGACCAGTTGGGGTGGTGTCAGGCACTTTTTTAACTTGTAAAGGGTCTGCCCTATCACAAATAAATCTAAGGTGGGACCTGGACATAACAAGCAGCAAGAAGCCTTTCCCCTGAACTGACCAGTTGCAACTACACCAGGACTGGTCCGGCTGGTGGCCTCTGTTATAGTGAGTTCAGACCCTTGAGTGTTGCCCTGTGGTTCTGTGATCTTTTGCTGTGTCTAAATGAACTTCTCCTATAATCTCTGAGAATCCATGGAATTTGGAAAATTTCTGACTTCCCGTCACTGGAAGACGGGAACCAAACACCCTCAATGATCCAGCGAAGGTGCAACTTCGCTCGGCTGACAAAACAGGATTCTCCCACTTGAAGATTCTCTGCAGCAACAAATCATTTTCAGCAGACTCCTGGATACAGCCTGCAAAACAAATTAGCATGAAGAAAGAAATATTGACAGGAGAAGGTGCCAAAGGCATTTGATCTATGAGAGGATCTCCCTAGGTTGAAATTTGACTTTTCTTTTTCTGAGGTTTTCCTGCCAAAACCAAGACTTTCAGAAGGTCCTTGTTCAATGTTATAAGGCTTTGATACGACTTCCTTGAATACAACCTACTGCCTTGCTCTTCTGGAGGATTTTGGCAGCCCTAAATGTTTTAATATATTTTCTGTACGTAAGTTGCATTACTGAAGTGTTTGACTAGATCTAAGAGGTTAGTGACTTTATTACTTGTGGTGGACTACCACCCACCTCAAATAATAATTCACGTTTGTACAGTTATTATAATTTCAGATTGCACTGATTCTTCCAGGGGTATTTACCAACTTCAGTATGTCAACAAGTCTTTATTTTAACTTTAAGGCCCTGATTATAAGTAGCATAGAGCTGACATCTAATTCTGTATGGAATTTTGTCTAATACAATGATATGCTGGCTGGTGTTCCTGCACCCGGATCTTCAAGGTGCATGGACACAGTGCCCACTTTTACCAGTAGGAAACACTGTCCAGGAAAATCACACTAGGAAAGCGTTCCATTGCAGCATACACACTTTACTGGGCCCTACCCATCCCTAGCCAAGGTAAATAGGTAGCAATTGCTTGCTCCTTCTGTTTTCCGAATTTATGATCTTAGTACCTTGATTATGATTTGACTTCCCGGACTTAGACGCCAAGCACCTGTTTTCAATCCTTGCGGTGGTACAACTTCACGGCTAGTTCGGCCTTATTAATTGAATCCAAAAATGTGCGACTTGTTTGAAAGTGCACTTCGCCTGGGGGCAAGTATCGGATTAAATAAATGCGGCTGGCCTGGCCGTGAAGTTGTAACACCGCAAGGAATTAAAGCTAGTCCATGATATCTAAATCTGGGCAGCCATACAAGAAACGACAGATCTGGCAGTATGCTTTAAATGACTTTGGGCACTTAACACTGGCAGGATGATTACAACAGGGCATTTGTGTCTATGACAACCCACAGTGGTAAAGTATTTGGACTTCCGATCCCAAGATGCATTGCACCTAGAGAGAGGGGATACTTTGGAAGTTATGTTGCTTTGTCACACGTGCAGCCTTTGAGAAAGGATGTAAAGTCTGAAACGTGTTAGGCATGGTTCTGCTTTTAAGTGTTACCTACCAGAGCTCAGAAGTGTCAAATAAATGAAACTTGTTTGAGTGCACTTCACCTGGGGCAAGTTTTTAGATTAAGTTAATACGGCCGGTATGGTTGTCAAGTTACACCACCACAAGGTTTGAAAGCGGGTCTGTGGCGTCTAAGGGCCATATGTATCAAGCTAATTTTTACTCGCAAACGCTGCGAATCGCAAAAAACAGCGTTTGCGAATAAAAATTCGTTATCCGGAATGTATGTAGCCAACTTTCAATGCAAAATAAGAAATCGCAAAAATAGCGATTCCTTACGTTGCGAGAGGCAGAATTCTGCGATTTTCCATGCGATTCTTTATTTTGCGATTAGCTAAGTTTGCGAAAATCGCAAATCGGGTAATCTCAAAATAAGGAATCGCAATGAAATGTATCAAAAAATCGCAATTTGCTAATTCTGCAAAATCGCAATTTAGAGAATCGCAATTACCACCAAGTTGGAGCAGGTGGTAACCAGGTGCAAAGTATAAAAGGAGGCCCACAATGCAACTGACATTTTCCACAATGTCTGGGCTTTACGTGATAGCGAGGAGGCTGCGACTGAGAGCTGCTGCACAGAAGAGGAGACGCCAGGAGAGGATATTCCGTGCGCGCATTTCCATTTTCCAGCGCACAGATGAGGACATCTACACACACTACAGACTGGATGAAGAGAATATCCTTGACTTAATTGAGGAACTCAAACCCTTCCTTGAACACCCCACACGCAGGACACAATCCATCCCCAACCACATCCAGGTCCTGTGCTATCTGCACCTCTTGGCATCAGGCAGTTTCCAGGGGGTGATAGCCACAGCAGGAGGGGTTTCACAAAGTGCTCTTTCGCGCTTTTTCCATGCATTCCTTGATGCCATGGTACAGAGGATGCCCCACCACATTTACTTTGCAAGCACCCCACAGTCACTGCACCAGACCAAACAGGACTTTTATCAAATTGCCCAATTTCCCCATGTCATTGGATGCATTGATGGGACGCACGTTGCAATATCCCCCCATCCCACAATGAGTACGTGTTTAGGAATCGTAAATCTTACCATTCCCTGAACATACAGGTGGTGTGTGATGCTAAACACATCATCACAGACATTGTAGCGAGATATCCTGGCAGCACGCACGACTCATACATCTTCCACCACAGTGGGATACACCGTAGACTCACTAATGGAGAGTTTGGCGAGGGCTATCTACTAGGTAAATGCATTTGAACAGTGGACACACTTGTTAAGGATCGCATGTGCGCTACAGTGTCTCACCATATACCTTCCTCCACTCAGGTGACAGTGCGTATGCAGTTCGTGACTTTATACTGATGCCCTACCTCAGTCTAGCCAATGCAGCAGAGCGGTGGTACAACAGTGCACACATTGCAACAATAGGCACCATTGAGAGGACATTTGGGATTCTCAAAAGCAGATTTAGGAGCATACACAAGAGTGGAGGGGCACTGCAATACAGCCCAGAAACCTGTTGCAAAATAGTGGTCGCATGTCCCATCTTGCACAACATCGCCACCAGGAAAGGCACACCGGTGGAGGTCAGTGACTCTGACACATCAGATGTGGAGGGCCGAGCTCTAGGACGCATGCCTGCCAGTTTAGCTGGTGCAGCTGCTGGGCGACTGAGGCGGGATGATATTACGCGCAACTATTTTTAGGTAAGGAAAAATGACACAATGCTAAATTACAATTGTCAGACTGTTTTTTTAATCCTTAACATCAGGATTGTTAACGTCACACAGGTTGAGTGAAAAACAATGTCCTTCATAATGTCCAGCACATGTTAATGCACAGTGCAAATATCCCATCATGGGCAAGTGTCCATGCGCAGTGGTGAGCTGCATCCATCCGGTGGTCCCATGTATGTGTCCATACAAGCGGCGCTGGCGGGAGGAAGCTACTGTTGGTGGATGCACAGTGCCTCCTTCACTTGTTTCAGTAGCCCTACTGTTACGTCCACTACGGCGCCTATCCATGGTTGGTGGGGGGGGTGGCGCTGCTCTGTACTGATAGGGCATCCTCATCAGTTGGAGTTAGGACTCCTGGTCCTGTAGTGCGGATTGCGCGCAGCTCATCTACAGCCGTAGAGTTCTGGAGCAGGGCCCTTGCCACGTCCTGGTTGTTGTGCGTCACCTCGCGCTGCATGCAGATGCTCCGTCTAGCAAGAATGTTGTTTGAAGAGGCCAGGCGGTTCACCGCACGTCTGTATAGGTCCAGCCGCTGCATCTCCCTACGTCTGGCTGCACGGTCAGCCCTGAGTTCGCCACAGAGTGCCTCCATGGCACATGTCATGCTCCTGTAGCCTGCCCTGACTTTCCTTTGTAGTGACTTGATATTTTTTGCTTGCAGGCGCTGTACCTGCAACATGTTCAATTCAAGCTCGGCAAACACGGACCCATCCCCTGGATCTACACCACTTGTGGCAGCACGGGACCTGCGCGTGTTTGGGACATCTGGCATTGGCTCTGTACGGTGGCGCTGTTGTGGTCCTGGCTGTGTGTCATTGGTTTGGGCAGCGTCATCAGTGTCCTGGCCCTCGTCCTCCAAAGGGGGTAGTGGTCTCACAACAATCCTCCTGTGGTGCTTGGGGGGGTTCACTGGATTAGCCTCGTCCTCACTTTCATCCTCCTGCGAAGCTGCTGGTCTGGTAGGAGAATTGCCCTGTCTCCCACTGCCTGTTGCCTGATTTGCATTAGATCCTGTGGACGTAAAAGCAGACATTTAATTTCTGTTCTGACAATAATTAAATTTCACTTTTTGGGATTACATGTATCTTGTTTTTCAGTTTCCTGATGCGCACATGCTTTTGGGGACTGGCTGGGTGTAAATCTACAAATGTGATGTGCATGTGACTACATCTCCCAGAATGCATTGCAGTGTGTGCTTGTGGACCTGCACTGGATTACTACTTTCATCTTGCCCCAGGCTCGCTGTTGGGTGCGTGGGGGTAGTTGGGGAGGGGTCAGGGGTGTGATGGCATGAACAGTGTTCCCTCACAAACACTCCTTCACTCTGTGATTCAGAAACTCAAGTGCAGCATGGGTAGTCACACTTCCTGGTTGTGATGTCATCAAGCTGCACCTGGGTTTCAGTTTAGCAGATTCGCGAAATTCGCAATTTTGCGATTTTTTCCATTAAGGAATCGCAAAACTGCGATTTTTTATTTAAAAAAATCGCTATTGGGGGAATCGCACTTCATTTAGCGATTTTTAAGGAATCGCAAATTTTCTGCGATTTCTTACATACATACCAGTTAGCGATTCTGAAATAGCGATTTCTTAAAAATCGCTATTACAGAATCGCTAACTGATACCTTGATACATATGGCCCTTAGTCTCGGCAGCCATACACGGAACAATAGGTCTGGCAGTATGTTTTCAATTACTTTGGGCAGTTAACACTGGCAGAATGATGACAACTGAGCATTTGTGACTGTGGCAACCCACATGGGTAAAGTATTTTGACTTCTGATCCCAAGATGTAATGCACCTGCTGAGAGAGGGTGTATATTGTAAATGATGATGCTTTGTCACACGTGCAGCTTTTGAGAAAGGACATAAAGTCGGAAACGCGTTAGGCAAGGTACTGCTTTTATGTGTTACCTACTGGAGCTGTTTAATGCCAAATAAATGCAACTTGTTTGTGAGTGCCCTTCTCC
Organism: Lissotriton helveticus; assembly: GCF_964261635.1. Taxonomy (NCBI): domain Eukaryota; kingdom Metazoa; phylum Chordata; class Amphibia; order Caudata; family Salamandridae; genus Lissotriton; species Lissotriton helveticus. Next base: position 1,162,275,060 of record NC_136070.1, on the reverse strand, counting down.
TGGGGACAAGTTTTTGGATTCAATTACCTATGCCGGGCACAGCTTTGAATTTGCACCACCTGGAGGAATGAAAGCGGGTCCATGGCATCAAAGTCTGGGTAGCCATACAGGGAAAGGCAGAGCTGGCAGTATATTTTAAATTACTTTGGGCAATTAACGTTGGAAGGATGAATACAACTGGGAATTTGTGACAACAGCAACCCAAAGATGTAAAGTATTTGGACTTTCGATCCCAAGATGCATTGCATCTGCTGAGAGAGGAGATACATTGGAGGTTATACTGCTTTGTCACACGTGCAGCCTATGAGAAAGGATGTCAGGTATGAAAAGCGTTAGGCACAGTACTGCTTTTAAGTGTTACCTACCGGAGCTGTTTAATGCCAAATAAATGTGACTTGTTTGAGAGTGCACTTTGCTTGGGGCAAATTTCTGGATTCAAATAATGCGGCCGGCCCAGCCGTGAAGATGCACCACCTCAAGGAATGAAAACGGGTCAGTGGCGTCTAAGTCTGGGCAGCCATATAAAGAACGTGAGGTCTGGCAGTATGTTGTAAATTACTTTGGGTATATATATATATATATATATATATATATATATATATATATATATATATATATATATATATATATATCACATTAGTGTAAATATACTCCAAAAACTTGCCCCGAGTCACAAACGTCCAGTTGTAATCATCCTGCAAGCGTTAACTGCCCAAAGTAATTTAAAACATACTGCAAGACCTGTCGTTCCTTGTATGGTTGCCGCGACTTAAACGCCATGGATCTGCCTTCATTCCTAGAGGTGGTGCAACTTCACAGCACTGACACAGCCACTCACTCACCTATTACAGCTCCTAACACAACCAGTCACTCACCCATTCAACAACTCACACACCCACACAACTACTTACATATCTTTTCACACATACATACAACCACTTACACACCCGCACACCCAATGATACAGACACTCACACAGACACTGACTTTCCAATACAGCTACTGACACAATTTACTTATCCAATGACCTTCACAAACAGTCAAAAACTCACCTATACAGCCACTCATATTGCCATGCACTCACCCATATAGCTACTCAATCACCCACTCCTCCACCCACAGAGCCACTCACAGCCACTCACTCACTGATTCAGCCACTCACACACCCACTCGCTCACCCATACAGCTACTTACACACCCACACACCCACCCATACAGCCACTCACTGAGCTACACACTCTAACACACAGCTACTCACACACACGCACTCACTCACCAATACAGTCACTCACACACCCACTCACTCACCATTACAGCAACTAACACGGCCACATATTCACCGATACACACACACACTCATACACCCATATAGCCATTTACACACAGATTCACAGTCTTACAGCCGCTCAGATGACATATGTTAGAAATAGTATCACTCATTAGTAGTACATAGAGAATAGTAATTTAACTTGTACAGTAGCTTACTATATATCTTTAAGTGTCAGAAATAGTTATGAAACACATCAGTGATATTATCAGTGATGTCACTGACCCTGCCATGAGTGATGCAATATGTGAGGTCATAAGCAGTGCATTGTTTGGGCATAAGTTATAGTTAACTCAGGTAACTATACCTGCTGAATTTCAATGGTTTTGTACAAATGAATGTGAGACTAATTATAACATTCCTGTAACCCTTGTTTTTTTGCTGCTCTTTAATGTTTATTTTAGCCTCAGGGACGTGGTGGTCCCCGGGGCCCATGTGGCCCCCATTTAATTTTTAGTATGTAGCCTGGGGAGGTGGTAGTCCCCGGGGCCTCAGGAGGTCCATGCAGCCCCCATGTCATTTTAAATATGTAGTCTCAAAGAAGGAGGTGGTGGTGGTCCCCAGGTCCAGGGGGGGGTCCGTCCAGCTCTCCAAAATCATTTTCAATTTGTAGCCCCAGGGAGGTGGTGGCCCGGAGGGTCCATGAGGTCTGTGGGACCCCCATATAATTTTTAAGTTGTAGTCCTGGGGAGGAGGTGGTCCCCGGGCCTGTGGTGGTCCATGCAGCACTCCCACTTAATATTAAAATTAGCCCCGGGGAGGTTATGGTCATAGGGCATTTTTAAGCCCCCCTCTATTTTTATGTAAAGACTGCATGCCCCCAGGACCCGGCGCACCCGAAGGCAATAATTAAAACAAGCACAAGAGACTGCACAGGCTTTTCTTTATCAATTCATGATGATATTTGTGAACAATTTGCAAACATTGCTGTGAATTAAAAAAAAAATACTTTTTTGCACTACTGGGGTCCCTCAGGGACCCCACGAGCAAGGCTTCGAGGTCAGAGTATTCCTACCCAACGCCCTTTTCTTTTTTAAATGTTTTTTTGGGGCTCAACTGAAGTCGAGTCCCAAGATGGCTGGCAACACTTCCTGCTTGAATTTTTGGCAGCCAATCAGAGCTCTGCAGATCTCTGCACGCGCTAGTTATTGTCATTGCGGCCACAGATATCCAAATGTTCATTTCCTTTAATTTCTCGTCCACTACTGAACTGATTTACACCAAATAACTGAAAGCCCCGGGGAAGTGGTGGTCCACGTGGCCCCAGGAGGTCCACACGGCCCCCCCTATGTCATTTTAAATATGAAGTCCCAAAGAAGGAGGTGGTGGTGGTCACCAGGTCCAGGGGGGATCCGGCCAGCTCTCCCATATCATTTTCAATATGTAACCCCAGTGAGGTGGTGGCCCGGAGGGTCCATGGGTTCTGTGGGACCCCCATATCATTTTAAATTTGTAGCCCTGGGGAGATGGTGGTCCCCGGGCCCGTGGGTGTCCACGCAGCACCCCACTTATTATTAAAATTAGCCCCGGGGACGTTATGGTCATTGGGCATTTTTAAGCCCCCCTCCATTTTTATGTAAAGTGTGCATGCCTCCAGGACCTGGCCCACCTGGAGGCAATAATTAAAACGAGCACAGGAGACTGCACATGCTTTCCTTTTTCAATTCATGGATATATTTGGGAATATTTTGCAAAAATTGCTGTGACTTAAAAAAATACTTTTTTGCAATGCTGGGGTCCCTCTGGGACCCCACGAGTAAGGCTTTGAGGTCAGGGTATTCCTACCCAGCCCCCTTTTCTTTTTTTAATGTGTTTTTTTGGGGCTCAGCTGAAGCCAAGTCCCAAGATGGCTGGCAACTCTTCCTGCTTGAATTGTTGGCAGCCAATCAGAGCTCTGCAGATCTCTGCACGAGCTAGTTATTGTTCGCGAAGTCATTGCGACCACAGATATCCAAATTTTGATTTCCTTTAATTTTGCGACCACTACTGGACGGATTTGCACCAAATAAGTGAAAGCATGATCTGCATAACTAAATGTACCTTTCTGCCAAATTCGGTGTAATTTAGTCCAGCAGTTCGGGCTGTATTTGTGTTCAAACTCCTATCGGAACTAACATAGGAAACACACTTTTGTTTGCCCCTTTTTTATTTCCCCCTTTTGACGGATCACCCTAAAACTTTCCATGCACAAAAGGATTCACCGGGGCACTTTTTTGGGAACGGTTTGTGAAGATTTGTCAAACGCCGCCAAAGATATAGGCAAGTCAATAAATGCTTTTCCTATGGAAACATGGACCTAACTATAACTACCTTCTGAGTAGGAAGATGTAGTTATAGTTAGGACCATGTTTTCATGTTCCATAGAACGCTCTCAACTCATCCTTGTTTTTGGGGACAGGTGCGTCTCTAATTACATTCAACAATTATAATTTTTTTTATCCCTTCACCTGTAACTTCGTGTTCCAGATATCTAACCTGTTTCTTTGCAAACTTGCACTTACTGAATTCTGCAGTCATACCTTTTTTCCTGTATACTGAGTACTTGCAACAATCTGGTCAGGCTCTTCCTTAGACCTCCCCATCACAAAAATGTAATCTTGGAAGATCTAAAGTTTTTAATGCCTTTAAAAATTACATGCAGCAACCTTTGTAACATAGCCTCTGCTGAGGCTAGACCAAAAAGTACTCTTTATAACTTATAGCACCGAATAGTGTAATGAAAGTGGTGAGGTTCCTTCTGTCAGGTTGTAACGATACCTGGTGATAGGTGGCAGTAAGATTAATAGTGGAAAATCACTTTGCATTCTTGGTGAGGACTAACATCTCATCGATTCTTTGTAAGGGGTACTGGTCCATGAGAATGCTTTGGGTAAATTCTCGTAAGTCAATGGATAACCTTAATTTGCTATTGGCTTTTTAGCTACAACTAAGGGTGCAACCAACTCTGAAGACTCAACCTGTTCTATTACCCCGGCTTTTTGTAGATCTTCCAGTTGAACCCTCACATCATTCTTGAAGGAAAACAGTATGTTCCTAACGTTATTAATACAAGGTTTTAACTGAATCCTGTGTTGAAATCCTCCAGTTTACCAATACTACCTGTGAAGACTTTGGGGAATTTCCTTGAATGTCTTTATTTACCATTGTGTATGGTTAAACATAATCAGCCACTATTGAAATATTGAAATATCTGTCACACCCATAGATACTCAGAACACACATTTCAGTTCAGAATCATCAGACGAACATGAATTGCCCTCATCCTCCTGGTCAACCATTTTAACTTTACCCCATGACTTCCTCTAACAAACATTCTGGAAACATCCTCTAATGCCACACTTGGCACATTTCTGCATGCACGCTGTAAATTCCTGTCATTAGCTAAGTGTGTGATGCTGCCACACCTATAACAGTTCCTCAGGGTTGAACTTTTGAAATTACTCATCCACTCCACCTCTGTATTCTCCTTGTTCTTCTTCATTGGTACTTAAGCAGGCAACTTGGTGCCACTCACTTTGGCTATTACCGAGTCCTCATGTTTAACCTTGATTTCAGATAACACAGCCTTTGCTTATCTTCCAGTCAATTCAGCTCTTTCGACAATGTCAATCTAAACTTGCAGTGGTTTTTCACCTTTTGCTCACAAATTGTCTTGCATATTTGAGTTGTAAGCTCGCATTACTAACTGGTCCCTAATAAGCTCACTGTGCAGGGTTCCAAAACAACATGCATGGGCCAAAATGTTTTAACATGGACTCAAATTCCTGTGATTCTTCGTTCCCCTGTTTTCTGTGGAAAAATTTATAACGATCCACCGCAACATGTAGTAATTGACCAAATCTTCCAGGGCATTGACATACACATTCCCTTGACCATCTGCATGATTTTTTTAATGCAATTGTACACCTTTAGACCTCCTGCTCTCAAACAGTGCAATAAGATGTTATTTTTCTTTTCAGGTGTTAACTCTTCATCTTCATCATCAAACGTGGAAATTAAATTTGTGAAATTTTCTCGCCATTCCTCCCATTTTAATACAGGTTCCCCAGCAGCAGGTAAAAATGCTTGTGGTGGGGAAAGATTGTACACATTTCCGGATACCTTGGTGTACAGGTACATACAGAAATAGACACAACATTCAAGCAGCGGTGCTTCATCTGTTCCAGCCACAAAGGAGTGCAGAACATCACTAGAGTGGTTGGACTCAATGACAGTCATGGTTGAATCGTGGCTGGATGTCTGTTGTATAAAGTGCAGCTAAAGCAAACAACATAATGATGCACTATGGTGGCCACGAGTAAGAAAATATGTGCAGTAAGAAGAGCCATACACCAATGTACTCTGGGCAGGCCAAACAATGTGAGCAGTCATGGTACTTCACACAGTAATAAGGTTAAGTTTCCTTCTTCCCAGGGCCACCCTCTTTAGAGCACTGGCATCCTGGTAGAAACTGTCAGGACCCACCTAATTGGTACGCAATTCACTCTGGAGATAGCACTGCTATGCTCAGGAGGGGGCTGCTGTGGGTCACTCAGTCTCTATATTGGAAAACATGGGTACATATCAAATTAGCTCATAAGGGTCACAGTTCAACAGAGATAAGCATAACTGCATGCTAGCCCCACTGCTTTTTAGTCTATATGTAACAGATCTGCCTGAAGCCAGCAAGACCCAGGAAATTCATGCTCCAAAATCAGGCACACTTGCCCCACACCAGTTGCAAAATTTATATCATATAGCTACTGGCCTGCAGTATTCCCTGTGACCCTGTACAGGTTGAAGCTATTAACCTCTTCTGTGCTCATGACGGCCCCCGGCCGTCATGCGGTGGAATTTGTGCTGCAGCGAAGCGGCTAATAAACTAACAATCATCGCAAACAAATCAGCAGCTTCAGTTTTTAGCAATAAGAATTGTAAGATTAATAGATGTCACAATGGAGAAGTGTGGATTGAGAATCACTGTAGTAACATTGGGTTTAGCTAATTATGAAGGGCCTAATTGTAAGTTTGCCGGTCGATAGGACCTCCAAAATGGCAGTGGAGGTGCTGTGGCAGTCAGGGATTGCTGCACCAGTGGTCCAACTGCTGTATTACGAGTACAGCGGTCAGAAGGCCGAAGAACCGCCGCAACCTCCAGGGATCCACTATACTTGGCAGAGGTGTGGCAGTCTTGAGGGCGCAAAATGCTTAGTGGTGCCACGGCAGAATCGCCTAGCATATTACGAGTTTCCTCACCACCAGAGGTCTCATGTCTCTTCTCACACCATGAAACTGCTGATGGTGAGGAAATCTCTTACCCCTGTGCATAGGGGTGCATGTGTCCCCTGTGTGCATGCACCCCTGTTCTGGCATGGCGAGGACTGCACAGTCCATGCCATGCAGGAATGTGCATTTGCAGTTCAGCAGTGGTGTAGTTCTAAGGCTCACATATGAGCCTTCGTACTGCACTGCCATGGGACCACCACACTGCCCGCCCACTAGACCAGGAAATGACTCTTAATCTGGCAGGCGGGTGGCAGTCCTCTTTGGCGGTGTGGGAGCGGGTGGTGGCATGGCGACCCGCTCCCACACTGCCAAACTCGTAATCGAGCCCATAATCTGCCTCTGTAGCTTAACCTATTCGCTATTCGCTATTTCTATATTCATTTGGTGACACCTCTGATAGGTCTTTTGGTAATTCCGTCAAGCAAAATTACTCCTTTCCATTGATGATAGCCTGCATGCTTTTCCAGCAAACTTGACCATTTAGATAGATAGAATACAACGTAGTTCACTTAGGCACATTTTCAGTTTACCTAATTCTTTTAGTCAAACAGACATTCAATTAGAATTTTGAAAGCTCTCTCAATGAGTCAATCAAGATATGCTCCTTGGTCAAATTAATTTAATAATGCACTGAGTACTTTAATCTAGAAAGCCCTTTAGAACGCCTGCACAACTGATGGCCAAGAAGCACGACCCCTCTTTTATAAGAGACGCTGTGGCACTGAGAACAAGAAATATTTATATATTGTGGGGAGTCACCTCGAAAACAATCTTCCAAACTATGGGGCCGATTATGATGGCGGACGGACCTGAGTCCGTCCGCCACCATAGAGCAGGAGGGAACCTCCGCATTGCCTGCAGAGTTCCCTCCTGTGCAATTAGGATGGGACCGCCACCCTGGCGGTCACATCCTCTATTTTTACCATTGCGGCGGGTGCGGCTTCAAGCTGCATCCGCCGCAATGGTAAAAATGCACACATTGCATTTTTATGCAGAAAGCGGCAGGCACCCTGCGGTGCCTGCCGATTTCTGCATACAAATGCAGGGGGGTACCATAGGTACCCCCCATGTGCACCCCCCACTCCCCTTCACATAGGGGGCCCGCAACGGGCCCCCGCAGTGAAGTTACACATGCTTTTCCACGGCGGAAAACCCGCCGCGGAAAAGCATTTTTAAAAGCCCTTCCTAATATGGCGGACGGTGTCTGAGAGACACCGCCACCATATTAGAGCTTTTCCGCCGCGGTTGTAAGCCAACCGCGGCGGAAAAGCTGCGGACAGAAACCAGGACCCACCAGCCATCCTCATGTGGCGGTGGGTCTTTGGTGGGTCCGCTGCGGTTTTTCCGCATCCTCCGGGCCGGCGGTGGCTTCCACCGGCCCGAAGGATGCGGAAAAACCGCAATCATAATAGGCCCCTATCTTTGCACCTCTCTGAAGAAAGTAACTTGACATCAATGAATCCGTATACGCTTGTTATGCATCCTACTAACGGAACTGCGACATGCAATGTCAGCTTAAAAATATTAACACTTTTGCACCGCCGTAACATCACTTTTTTGACGTTCCGGTGGCGCAATGTCCACTGGCATATTTATAAGTCCACATAAAGCCACGTTACATGGCTTTTCATGGCCTCATAAATATGTGCCCTAAGGGAGGTGTAAGGGAGGCACAACAAGGAGAAATATCTTTATTTCTCCTTGTTTTTCCTCTTTCTATGTGTGCTGCTTCCTGCACAAAAATAATCATTCCCGCAACGCAGGCACCTGTGCCTGCATTGGCACATGGGTCATGGCAGCCCATTGTGCACCGGTGCAGGGGAAAAGGACAGGAGTGCACCACATTTAATAAATACGGCGCATTCCTGCCCTTTTCTTTTGCACTGGTTAGCGCAGCCATAAGGCCTTCTGTGCTCCCCTATGTCCAAAAAAACATAAATGAGGCTCTCTGTTCTATAAAAGCAAGTATATTTCATCTATTTATTATGCCTTTGTCCAATTTACTAGAAAAGTGAAGATGGTGTAGGCCATTCTTCATTAAAAAAGTGATGCCATCGAGCAAAAGAGGATTTGAGATTTGCAACGAAAATGTTCAAATTATAGTGAATTGAATTACATTTATGATTGCAGCCTTGTGCCATTTGGGAAGTGGACAGTAATGGTAATGGGCCACATGAATCAAAGTGAGCAATTGCGATTTTTAAGAAATTGCAATTTAGGAATCACAATTGCTTATGCATTTAGGAATCGCAAAAAAAATTGTGATTCTGTCAAATTCCTTAATTGCGACTCGCACATTGCGAATCGCAATTAAGGAATTGCTTCCCATTCATTATTATGGGCCTAGAGGCCCATAGGAATGAATGGGAATTCTATGCGCAATTTGCGAGTACCAAATAGGTACTCGGAAATTGAGCATGTAATTTCAAGGGTGCAACGGTGCCAAAAGGACACCCTGATGCACCCCTTAAATTGCCATGTGACTACATGTTGCACACACACAGGCGCCAAGGGCATATATGTGTGCAACATGGAACTTTGAAAAATGCACTTTTGTGCATTTGTCAAAGTTTTAGCTTGGAATTGATGGTAATTTGCGATTCTTATTTGCGAAATCGCACATTTTTTGGGGATAATGCATTGCATTTACGGAATCGCAATTTGCGATTCCCTAAATGAAAGTATTGTTAAATATAATTTGGGGATTTATATTGAAAGAAAATATTTTTTTGACATTTATTAGAAGATGATAGTGTTATGGACGTATGAATTCATGCTGACGCATTGCACCGTAGATAGTTTCAAATAAAAAAGGGCCAAATGTGCTAAGCATTTTAACAGTCAAAAACACGCTGATTCGGTATTTGCAACCTTTAAAATGCCTTTTATAAAGTACTAATCCCATTTTAAGAGTCAGTAAAACTTAACAGACTCCTAAAATGTGATTGAGAGCCCATATCTATTCGGGATTCGCTCGGAAGGAACATATTGTAGGAGTCCATTCCACATACTGAATTAGCATGACTCAATGATTTGTGACCGAACTCCAGTAGCAAAACTTTGCAAAATTACGGACTCTTGAGTTGGGGTGGTGGTAATAAATAGGCAGTGGTCCAGATTGCTACCAGAATTTGTGACCAGCAAGTAGGTACATCTGGCCTTTTATACTTATGGCCGGCTTCCAGGCAACCTGTATAGATTGCTCAACTGGTTGATGAATTTCGCATCGACTTTGGACTGGCATTTGGATAAATTGGCCAGTGACAACTATTGTTAATGAAACACCAGTAATTGTAAATTTTGGTTTTGCATTTCTTAGACAATGCAAATATCTGTGCAAAACTGCACCCATGCAATATATGCAAAGAACTACCTTCCACTAAAGGATTGCTAAAAATACTAGATTTTAAGTGGCAGGATGGTTCAGTTTGTTAACTAGTTGCTGCTAAAAAAAATATGGGATGGCCGTTTGGTTATTATTTCCAGTTCAACTGAAGATGAAACCCTTCTGATCTCAATAAAATGAAGAACATTATATTGGGTTTTGTTATTTATATTTCACCCCAAAGTTACTAATGCTTTCTACTAGTGCAAAGCCATGCAAAGTTGTACATGGCATTTCTTCCTATCCAACAGGAAATGGCGGCACTTGGTGCCATGCAGCCATGACTATGGCAGATCTGCACAAACAGCCATAGGTTTTGATGCACAGCCAGATCTACTAAAGGAGCCAAAATCGGCATTGCATCAAAATACCCACTTGAAGGAAGCATGCAATGGGTAAAATATGTACATTTCTCAAAAAACTACCCATTGAATGTTAGCTACAGTGCACAGCACACATTGAATATGTTGGACCTTTCTGAGCTTGTCTAGGCATTTAAATTTGTACTGGAAGGGTATGCTTCCTGTACAAATTCTATGGTAGACAGTGCACGCTCAACCCTACTTCAAGGTGCGAGGCAGAAGGCAGCCTTCTAGAGCATCATTGCAGGGGATGACTTCATCAGCAGGCAATCTCAATAGATATGACTCTGCACCAGGGCTTAATTTGAGCCAGTGAGTACTGGTGCTGGGCACTGACACTTAATTGTCCGCACATAATTGTCGACACTAGCACTTATGACAGCTGCCACATGGTAGTGCTGTTTGTATAATTTAGAGATGAGCAGAACAGCAATTGTCCATTAATTCAGATTAAAATCAACGAATATCTACCACCCAAGCTATTTTTATAGCTTTGGGGCAATGGAATAGTCTGAATTGTCACACTTGTAGGAGTGTGCTGCTTAATAGTTGTGTTGGTACTGTCATTGGCAACGCTGGCAGTGGCAAAGGGTAGTGCAAGCTGCAGAGGCCTCCTGAGTGGGGTCCTGGCACTTATGTTTTTTTTTTGTTTACAAATTAAACACTGCTCTGCACTATATCCCGCCTTATACAATACAATGCAGAAAATGTGATTGTTCCATTGAATTACATGACCAAATACTAAATATAAGTCGTAGAACTTAGAACAAATGTGATAGAAAGCGTTATATAAAAATAACGTGTCATGCACCCTAGATTAAATGTATCAGAACAGACACACGTGGAAGAAAAACGTGAAGCTGTAAGAGATGCCCACATATTTGCGATAATTGCAAAATGGAAATCTCCCAGAGGAGCTTGTCAGGGATAGAAGCTCCGATTAGCGCATGCATCTGAAATACAGACATGACTCATGGGGGGAGATTTACAAGCCCCATGCGCCACTTTTGAGTAATTTTTCCCATGTTAAAAATTACGCAAAAGTGGCACAAGGGGCTTGTAAATCTGCCCCATGGTCATAATGTCTCATCAGGAGCAGTGAAGTCCCTTCGCGTGAAGTCTGGGTAATTCCTGCAGATGATCTTAAGCCGCAACCCCTTCAGGAGGGATCTGGTGAAATGTTGTCATCAAAGCTTATCCTGAACAGTGGCCATGAACAATTTGAGCTCAACACTTTTACTGGAGAAAACTCTCTTTAATAGCTTCTAGTCTCCTTAAGTGGGCAGGGTACGTTTAACCATGGCAGCCTTCTTTCACTGGAATCAGCGGCCATTATCAAAAGTGACAAGAGAGAAGGGGTGGAATGCAAGGAACAAAAGACTTTCACAAAGCAGCACTTTAACTCTGGAACATGTAAAAGTTGGTGCTTGCTTACATTAGAGGTCAGATATTTTCAAAAGATTACAGTGAAATTCCTTTCTCTAATTAATGATTCATTCATTTTGCAAGTTTCAAATGATTTCAAGAATTCAGGTGAAAAGTTACCCTCCACGAAGAGGGTCACAAGATAGCTTTATTGGTTTAGTGCAGGCGTTAGTCTAATCTTTATATCCTTGTGTGTGTATCATTGTATTGAAAAGTGCAGTGAAAGTACTTTTAATGTTAGAGGTACGAATGAGAAACATGTTGCAATGATACAGGTGAGGCTCGGCACCTCTGCCTTCACCTCCTACAGTGGACAGGTGACATCCTATGTTTTTCACACTTCTGTGCACTTGAAATCTCTTAAGCGTGTAAATGTGTTCACTTTTCAAAATTGTGAAACATGCCTCCACGTCTAGTAGTAGCAAAAGTAGTAAAACATTATACTTAAACACAACGCTGGCTTTTGCAGTAATAAGAAAAATGTGTTTTTTTACATTGTTTTAAAACGGCTACAGTATATCAACCTACTTTTCGCATGAGCAGAATTAAAAATGAATGCCGATTCGTGGCTGCATTGACTCTCTCTGCTTTGCATAGTCCATCAAATCCTGCGTCCCTCCCCTTTATTTTTACCCTTCCTTTTTTGGGTGCATATTATCAACGTCCAGCGATAATTATCGGTGGCCGTGCTTAGCGATAATTTTGTTATCGCAGGCTATCTCTGGAATTTATATCGCCCTGGTGAAACACGTTGTTAATAATGTGCTACCAGAGCGATAAAAATTCCAGAGATAGCGAGGTTATCAGCGTTTTGAAGGGAACATTTTCCCTTGCTGGTTTTCCAGCGATGTTCCCTGCAAAATGGCGATACCCTTGCTCATACGACCCAAAGGGTCTTATCAGCATAATCCACCCCAATGTTAGGGACAGGTAAGTCTGCATTTTAGCAGACTTTAGTTCATGGAGAAAACAGCAGTTTTCTCCAAAAACGAACATGTGCTTAAAGAGAAACAACCTTTACAACGCAACTTTTACAACGCACTTCCATTACAACAAAACTTTTACAACGCAACATCCATTACAACGCATGCAATTACTACGCAACCATTTCAACGCATGACACTACAACGCACACCACTACAACGCATGTCATTACAACGCAGTCATTTCAACGAATACCATTACAACGCATAACATTACCATCCAACACTTACCCTACTGTTGCACCCCCTGGAGTTAGAATAATAATTTTTACCCCTACACTATGCAACACTTATCCTACTGTTGCACCCCCTGGAGTTAGAATAGTAATTTTTACCCCTACACTATCCAATACTTACCAAACAAGCAATGTAATGGTATGCGTTGTAATGGCATGCGTTGTAACGGTATTATGCGTTGTAATGGAATGCATTGTAAATGTAGTTTTTAAAATTTTGTTGTAATGGCATGCGTTGTAATGGAATGCGTTGTAATGGATGTTGCATTGTACAAAATGCGCTGTAAATGTATGCGTTGTAAAAGTGTGCGTTGTAACGTCATACATCCGTGCTTAAATGCTGGGGCAGCCTTATAAATATTGCGATGTGAACATCAGCGATATTTGCAAGGTAATCCATCCGGGGTACGCCCAGTGACGCCCACTTTGCATCTCGTTAGAGATGCAAAGGGAGGCGTTGGGAAAAAGGGTGCTAACATGCGATTATGCATGTTAGCACCCGGCGTGGCTTGCGCGCCGTGAAGCAATGGCGGATCTGGCGTGAGCTCCGCAATACCGCGGAACTCTCTCTACGTTAGAAAGCCTCTTCTGTCGTCCTCGGAGCACCGAAAGGCGTCCTTTGTCCTCTGAAGATGTCGTGCCCATGAGGACGGGTTCTCTGGAGCGCTCCGCGCATTTACTTCGACTTTTAGGCTGCCGGTGCTTTTGCCGTGACTGAGACGCGGGCGGCCGCCATTTTGCGCCGCTGAGCACGCGTCTCGCATCTCTGTCACCACCTCACCAACAGTATGCTTTTATCAGAATTCTCCTGTGCGATACCACCTTCTGCCCTCGGACTTTAGTCTTGGTGGTTTTCAACGCCATTTCTCATGTTTCTTTCCCGGATGCTGGCGTTTCTTTTCTTCTGTGGTATGCACTGCCGCCATTTTGTCTCTCACAGCTTTGCTCTCCTCAAATGAACTCTTCATCGCTTTCCCAGTCACCTCCTAGCCAGCCCTTCTAATGTTTACTTATTTACTGCAGCAATTACTATAACATTATTGTTGTTACACCTTTTTTTTTCTTATTTCCTGCAATTTTGGGCTGCGCTTTTGCAATATTCTTCACCTGTTCGGGTATATGTGCTGTTGCTCTCACCATGGTAGTTACCAACAATATTACAACATTTTTTTATATTGGATATTACCCACTTTCTATACCTGCATTGCTCTCTAATATTTTTTGAATGGGACTGATTTTGATGCTATTCATTTCTGAGCCTTTCTGACAGCACACACGAGTTATATACAGGAGGAGTGTTTCTTAATGTGAGGCATTAGCAAACCTCGCTCTTTTTTTTCCATTGGATTTGACCTTTTTGAGGACTTTGGATTGTCTTTTTGTGCCCAATAAATTTGGATTGTTGGTCTATTCTACTCCTGCCTTACCTTTCTCAGTATAATTATATCCGTATACTGCTGGCCCCTTCCACCAGTCCTTTTTTGATATTGTGCTTGCAGTATTATTATGGCGAGTGACTCTCATTCCGCTCGCTCTTCTCTTACTGGGACGAAATCCAAAAGGCAGAAAAATTACCCGCCTTCTCCCATTCATTCCTCTCAAAACTCAGTTCTGGACTCGATACTGGATGAGGTCCGTGGTCTTCAACCCTTTATGACATCGACCAATGAAAAACTTAAACAAATTGAGGAAACATGGATTGTTATGGAAAATAAAGTATCAGATCTTGAACAGCGAGTTAGTGACCTTCATGATGTTTCCATTAAGATTCCATTTTTAGAGCAAGAAATTCATGAATTAAAAATTCATGCTGCGGACCTTGAAAATGGTAATCGGCGCAATAATTTACGTCTGTATGGTCTGCCGGAAAATATTGAGGGTCCTGATATGATATCTTTTCTTCAAAAGTTCCTTCCAGAACTTCTTGACCTTCAAGCCTCCATGAATCCTCTTAATATACAAAGAGCACATCGTTTGGGTCGCCTCAATCCTACTGCTTCTAAACCACGGGGCATCATCATGCTCTTCCTTGAATTCACTGATCTGATGCGGGTCCTGAAAGAGGTGAAACTCAAGCGTCGTCTCAGTTGGTCAGGACACAATATCTTCAAATCTCAAGATCTTTCCAATGCAACCAATGCACGTCGTAAAGAATTTCTTGCGTTATGTCCTCAACTAAGACAGCTCAACATCCAATATGGAATTCTCCATCCATGTTTCTGCAAGATTACCCATGATGGTCGCTCCCGATCTTTTGATGATCCAGGAAAACTCAGACTTTACCTACAGAGCTTATCACCACATGGAATGGACACTAACGTCTAATTCTACCTATGTTTTTGTTCTAATGCCTCATATTTTTCTTTTTTCATGATTACTTTGTCATAAATTTTCTACAAGGTTTTTCATTCTATACCCTCCTTGTATTTCTTCTGAGATCCATGCTTCTTGGCATCACAATGCTCGTCACCTCTCGACTTTTTCTCTTTTTACTGGTCGGGTTCTTTTTCCTTGACCTGTTCGCACTTCTTACTATCCTTCTGTCCCTTTGCTTGTTCGCATCTTTCTTTTTCCTTACATTCGTTTCCCTTTTTCTTTTTCCTTCTTTTTCTATTTTTCTTTCTTTCTTCCCTACTCTTCTGCATTCTCTATTATATGATAATGTTGATCTTTTTGCAGTAGGTTTCATATGTAATTTTTTTCTGTGATGTGCTTTCCCTTATAGTTGTGCCCTTGAGATGTGTCACCTCCACTTGTGTTCTACCCTCCCTTACCTCCACTATGTGTAATTTTGTCACGTGGAACGTACGTGGGCTTAGGTCTCCAGTCAAGCGACAAAAGGTACTGTCTCATTCATCAAAACTTAATTCACAAATTTCTTTTCTTCAAGAAACTCATTGTAATGATGACGAATCTCTTAAACTAAAAAGACAATGGGTGGGCCAAGTTGTTTTTTCTCCTGCTATTCACAAAAAAGGGGTGTTGCTATACTGTTCCATAAAGCTTTAGCAGTACAAATTTTATCCTCACAATGTGACGCTGATGGACGATGGGTAATGGCAAAGATTGTAATACAAAATCAAACGTTAGTTCTTCTGAATATTTATGGTCCGGTCAAGCCTGATCCCAAATTTTGGAACGATATTAAAGTCCTCATCTCTTCAATTGACTGCCATAATATTATTGTTGCCGGCACTTTAACCAATGGTTGGACCCCTTTTCTAATAGATTATCCAATTGTAAATTTCAACCTGATAGATCTCACAAAGCTTTTCAATCGGCCATTGCCTCTCGTCCATTATATGATGTTTGGAAAACTTGTAACCCTGACCAAACTGAATTTACCTTTTTTTCTAATGTACATCACACCCGTTCCAGAATTGATTATATTTTAACTAGTAAATGTTTGCTCCCCTACATCCAAAAATCTGAAATTGGTTCCATTTTCATATCAGATCATGCCCCTGTTTATGCTGTTATGAACCTTACACATGCCTCCCCTCAATTTAGCCGATAGAAACTTAATACCTTTTTGTTGAATAATACGGTTTTTCTTAAAGAAGCTTCCTCTTAATGAATTAATGAATTAATGAATTAATGAATTAATGAATTCTTTAGTCTTAATGACCCATCTGATACCTCTGTTCCTAACAATTGGGATGCTTTTAAAGCTGCTTTCCGTGCCGTTACTATTTCTTTTGTATCAAAGAAAAAGAAATCTACCAGGAAAAAATATGAAGATCAATTGCGACAAATCAAAGGCTTAGCACACATGTATTTTACTTCCCACTCCTCTCATGTCCTTCACGATTTAATTAAGGCTAAATCTATTATTATATATTATATATAAATTATTTAAAGTGTATGCTGCTGCTCGTATAACACAATCTTTGTACTTTATTTATCAGAGATCACTTATTACTCCTATTACCATTTGCAAATTTTCATCCACAGCATCCCCATTATGTTGGTCATGTTCCACTGAAATGGGCACATTAACACATTTACTTTATGAATGTTCCAATGTTTTTTCCATTTGGAATTCTGTTTGGAATGTTTGCATGTTAATATTTAACTTTAATACTGTTCTAACTTTACAGAATGTTTTCCTTGGTTCCTTATCTCCTGATATAGATGTTGCATTTCCTCTCCTAGATTATTGGATCTTTTTATTGCATTCAATCAATCAAACAATCAATCAATCAATAGAATTAGTATAGCGCGCTACTCACCCGTTAGGGTCTCAAGGCGCTGAGGGGGGGGGGGGGGTCGCTACTGCTCGAACAGCCAGGTCTTGAGTTGTTTTCTGAAGGAGAGATGGTCCAGGGTCAGCCGTAGGTGGGTGGGGAGGGAGTTCCATGTCTTGGCTGCCAGGTAGGAGAAGGATATTCCTCCGATGGTGGATTTGCGGATTCGTGGGACGGAGGCAAGGGCGAGGCTGGCGGAACGTAGCTGGCGGGTGGGTGTGTAGAATGTGAGTCGACTGTTGAGGTACTTCGGGCCCGTGTCGTGGAGAGCCTTGTGTGCGTGGGTGAGGAGTCTGAACGTGATCCTCTTGTTGACGGGGAGCCAGTGCAGGTCTTTCAGGTGGACAGAGATGTGGCTGTGGTGAGGGATGTCCAGGATGAGTCGTGCTGAGGCGTTCTGAATGCGCTGGAGTCTTTTCTGGAGTTTAGCTGTGGTTCCAGCGTAGAGGGTGTTCCCGTAGTCCAGACGGCTGGTGACGAGGGCCTGGGTGACCGTCTTCCTGGTTTCGGTGGGGATCCATCGGAAGATCTTTCGGAGCATGCGTAGGGTGTTGAAGCAGGATGACGAGACGGCGTTGACTTGCTTGGTCATCGTGAGGGAGGAGTCCAGGATGAAGCCCAGGTTGCGTGCATGGTCCGTTGGCTTGGGGGCGGTGCCCAGGGCAGGGGGCCACCAAGAGTCGTCCCAGGTGGAGGGAGATGGTCCGAGGATGAGGACTTCCGTCTTGTCTGAGTTCAGTTTCAGACGGCTGTTCTTCATCCATTCCACGACGTCTTTCATTCCTTCTTGTAGGTTGGCTTTGGCGGTGGCCGGGTCGTTGGTGAGGGAGAGGATCAGCTGTGTGTCGTCGGTGTAGGAGATGATGTTGAGGTTGTTTTGGCGTGCGATGGCTGCGAGGTGGCTCATGTAGACGTTGAAGAGGGTGGGGCTGAGTGAGGATCCTTGCGGAACGCCGCAGATGACTTCGGTGGCCGAGGATCGGAACGGGGGGAGGCGGACTCTCTGGGTTCTTCCGTCGAGGAACAAGATGATCCATTCCAGGGCCGCTCCTTGGATTTTAGAGTTATTTTATCATCTTGGAAAGATAACTCAAAGATTTCTTTTCTCACTTGGTGGAACTTTATTTGTGATGAACATCGAATTGCTTCTGTTTCCTCTTCTTCTGTTGCCCATAAAATCAAATCAGATCTTCTTTGGCTTCCTTTTACTACTTATCTCTCTACACACCCTCCTGCTCGTTAACTTCCTCTCTTTTCCTCTTCACTATCATCCAACACGATTTCTTGGGTTTTTTTTCCCCCTGACTTTTTGTTTTTCTATCTCTCTTTTTTCCTTCTTCCTCCTTTCCCTTTTCTGCTCTTTCTTTCTCTCCCCTTCTTTTTAATTCTAATATCACTATTTTTGCTCATTTGCTATTTGCCTGTTTGTTTATTTTCCCTATGTTATATATGATATTTTATGGCTTTGATATGTCTTGCAAAATTTTAATAAAAATTTCTTAAACAAACAAAATGCATGTTATCACCCTCTTGTAAATAATGCGATAGTTTTATCTCCGCTTTTATGGCTTTTTAAGCCAAAAAAGCGGAGATAAAGCCCTTGTAAATATGCCTCTTGGTTACTTTACTTATCCCTGAACTTAGACTAAGGGGAGAGGATGTGCTCTAATGGCTAGACTGCCGACTTTGTAGCTAGGAAACCAAGGTTCGAGCCTCAGGGTCGACTCCACATCCTGTGATTCTGGGCAAATTACTGAATCTCCTTGTGCCTACCAAAAAAATGAATGTGTCCTGTGTAACGTAACTGGTGCACATGTAAAGCGCTCTCTGGTTGAGTTTGCGCTATATAAATTTGCAAAAAAAAGAAAACTCCTTTGGCTTTTCCTGTTTTTCTTTTCTCCTTTTGTTTTAAAGCTTCTGATCCTTGATCTCCGGTGCCTGGTCCTCCTGGAGAGCACTGCCAGTATCCTGGTGAACCTCAGGTCTAATGACCACAGCATCTGTCCAGTATTCCAGTAGGTAAGCTTGCAGGCTTTGATGGTCTCCTGTTCAACATACTACGGGGCAGATTAACAAGCCCCCTTGCGCAACTTTTGCGTCACTTTTAATATGGGAAAAGTGATACAATAGTGGCACAAGGGGCTTGTAAATCTGCCCCTACCTATTTACTGACGGCTTTCTCTTTCTTGCACTCATTAGCTGGTGACCCTTACACCACCTAGGAGCGAGTACATTGGCTAACACAATCGTAGAAGCTATTCCACCCCAGGGGGCAGATTTACAAGCCCCATGCGCCAAGTTTGCGTCAGTTTTAACATGGGAAAAGTGACACAAAAGTGGTGCAAGGGGCTTGTAAATCTGCCCCCCGGCTTTGAAGACATTAATCCGTGACAGCTTATACTCCTGTGTGAGCCATACTTAGGTCAATACCTCCACAGAGAGTTGAGGACAGCCAGATATACATCTTCAGCCAAAGCTCCACAGTTCTCCACCAGTTCCCAGTTGGTGCAATGGCTCATGGAAACAACTGCGTTGGAGTGTGCTAAGCCGTTCAAATCATCTTTTTTTTATTGTGTTGTTAGTCACAATACCCCTCCCATGACATTGTACACCATTTTTACAATGTGTGCAACCTCAAACTCAACACCCTGTGTTCTTGATGCGCCATGACTGAATCGTCTCATGCTGATAACATGCTTCTGGGCCCCTCTGACTTTCCCCTGTTTTTACCTCACCTCTCCTTAAAATGGGTTGTTGCCAGTAACAGTCGATTTTTGGAGATTGAATTGAAGTACTGATACTCTCAGCAGATTCATCTCCTTGAGATCAAGCTGAACTATACGAATGAAACTAATGATTACATGTCAGTGTGCAACACCAATAAGAGATTGGACTGTGAATAGCCATGTAAATCACCACAGAAGAATAATATTGGCTAAAGAAAACAGAATGTGATGTCCATTAATAAACACAAGAGAAGGAGGCAGAGGAGAGTTCCAAGTAGTTTATTTCATATACAACAAGAATCCATCCATAATCTCATTTCACCAGCCAAGATCTGCTCGCTTGGAATCTGTCACTGTCCAACATAAACATTAAGCATCATACAATGCCTAACACAGATGTTGAATTTTATGTCTGTACAAGCTAGAACGCATGCAAAGATAGAATGACCATAAAAAATTACAGAAAGGAAGATATAGCCTGAGGTCAAGAAAAACATCACATGTGAACGTACATAGTTTATGCAACAAAACGATATTGAGAGTACTGTGTCTAATAAAGAAAAATATATTTGAACAATTATGTCTCAAAAAGGGATTTTGCATAGGAAAAAGCCGAACATTATGATTAGGTACATAATGGAACCAAATAATCATTGACAGATGTTGTATTAGAGGAAAAGATAATGAATGATAGAGGAGGTGGCAACATGAAGAAACCTAGGATGGTAGAGTCGCATCTCACCTTACAATTAAATGACTTGCAACCCTGGGGTCATAATTTGGTTGAGGCAATGCACATATCTCAAACAAAGGGACTATGGTTGCATAGGCAAATATTATACAGTGTAGACATTGTTCTGCAGAAAACAGCCTAATTTAAGGGCAACTTCCTTCTTGATGCACCAGTACTAAGCAATTTCTAATGTTCTAGAACCATAAGGAGCAGCTGACCCGAGTGGAACTATTCACAGAGGAGTGGAACAGAAGTAACCAGTCCCTACTCTCTGGACAAAACTATTTTTTGGTAAAACTCAATTTAATTGTCACATCTCTGGTTTCAAATTGGAGGCCAGTTAGACTTGCACCCATTAATAACTCCCTTTTTCTAGTTAGAGTTTTTTCCAAATCTCGCAAAGTCGCCTGGCCTTTCCAGTTGAGCACATATGCAGACCACCATAGTCATTTGCAAGTTGGCCTACTTTGTGTCACTTGTTCCTAACACTTCCATGTACGGCTTTTGCCATTTTCACATTTTTTAAGACTTATTTTTCACATCCACGAGGCTCTATTTAATTTTGGAATTACTATGATTATTTTTATTGTAAAACTTTCACATATTACAGATAGAATATTTCAGTTTGAAGATTCCTCTGCAGTGTAACTAAGAATAATATCATATAGCACAGGTTGTAGAGCAAATATATGACAAATAGGATGGATACCCAACACAATGCTCAAGGCAGCTAAATGCGTGCCGAAGCTAAATTGTAAAAAGTAACCACACAAGGAGTTTTCTACATTTGTATGCCATCAACATTGATGTATTCCAAAAATTTAGTATTGTAAGTCGATGCCACTTCTATGTTCATATGGTGCCCTGAGGGGGTGTCACTGAACACTCTGCCACTAGTTTGTCCCTTACAAAGGAGAACAACTATGTTGCTTGTTTCAGGGTGGACACTGCTTTTTCTCTTATCTGGGCCTAACATTTCTTTGTATCAAAGTGTCCCAATAAGTAGAGTAAATAGCCAACATGATCCAATAAAAAATAAATACCAATAATAGTTCTTCTAAGTCAAATCCAAGGTTTCTAGATCTTACATTTTATTATCAGATTATTATTAGCCAAATACGTGGATGCAAAATAACTTTCGAACCTTTTAGAATTTGTTGCAAAGCTAGCTAGTCAATGGAAATAAAACCATGCTAGCTGCATAAAGCTGAATCAATGTTTCCCCCATTGAATTTTGAGAACTTTTACTTCAGATAATAAAAATAACCACGAAAGTCATTCTAAAAAAGACTAAAAGTAAAAGGGGAATGAGTAGGCACCACTGACACACCTGATCCAGCGTAAGTGGTATAAACATTTCAAGTTTAACTTAAACTTCACTACTTACTCATCTATCCCTTCAGCTGCATTTGGCCCCCTTCAGTTTGATGAATTACAGCATTACCCTCACCACAAAGACGAATGGCCCTCTGATCGATCTTTTCCTAAGAGGGGTGGAAATTAGAGTGTTTAAAACATCAATGTTAGCCACCTAATGAGGACCACTAATTGGTGACCACCCACAAGTTTGAAATTAGATTCAAATACACTCCTCTCAGGACCATACCGTAAAAAATTAGCCTAACCAAAATGATAAAAAGTAGAAGCACTGCTAATGCGACACAAAATAAAAAAATCAAAACTTGATATTCTGAAGAGATTCACTCGTTTTCCATACAAAGCATTTAGATTAAGAGAGTAATTCTGTGCAGTTTCAAATAAGGAACATCAAGACACAATAATATACTAACATGAAAATAGTGCATAGCAAAATGCAATGGCTAGTTGAACAGGTCTTAACCTATTGTGCCTTAAAAACATACAAGATATTTAGGCATACTTCCACAAAGGAGATTTTTTAACATTTTTAGCAAATGGTGCAGTTTGTTTTGCCATTGTTCTGTTCATAGCGCAGTAGGTTTATGATAGAATACAAGCCTATTAGAAGTATCAACTCTCTTGCTGTCCCTTAGAAGGATGCCTCATGCCCAGGCACTGTAACTCACAAAATAGTGAATCTAAATTGAGTGGTACAACATGGTATTCCTGAGTTCTATCTCTCATCAAGTATTCGTTGTTTTAATGCAGCTGGCTAGCACTATTGTCTGACATGCATCAATCATTTGGAAAGAATTTGGGGGCATATCACCAATGATTAGCGATAATTATCGCTAACAATGCTTAGCAACGAATTTTTTAACGCTAAGCATCGCCGGAAATTAGCGCAGAGATAACTTGCTATTAGCAAGGTTTATCTCAGAAGTGATAAAAATCGTCGCGCTAACTTCCAAATGAGAGATTATCACTGGAAAACCAACGATAATCTCTCAAAGTTTGGCGTTAGCTTGATGATAGGGGCTCACAAACTTAGCCATGATATCCACCTTCCATAGGATATCATGGCTAAGTCAGGAAAATACCAGGTGTAAAAAAAGCAGTGCTAACCGCGGTTAGCGCTGCTTTTTTATCACTAACAGGGTTAGAGAAATCCTTGATAATAGGAGAAATGTCGCTTAACAACATTTCTCCTATTATTTTTCTCTGGAACGCCCCCTTTGCATCTCTTTAGAGATGCAAGGGGAAGCGTAGAGAAAAAGGGTGCTAAAATGCGAATTTGCGTGTTAGCACCCTGTTGCTGATAGGGAGATAATTTTATCTCTGCTTTCTTGGCTTTTAAAGCCAAAAAAGCGGAGATAAATCCCTTGATAATATGCCCCTCGGTGTTAACAGCACATTAAGTGTAGATACTTAGCATAAAGTGTGATTACCAATGGTGCCTCTAACCATACCAATTAGATTTAACTAGCATAATAACAGTAAACTTTTGTTAGGCCATTTGCTAACATGGCACTGTCCTGCCAGTTGCTGGTTTTGGGGATCATCAATATACAGTGTCAAAATCACAAATTAACCCCAGTTCAAATGTTCTTTGGTTTACACTCTATCTCTTCCAGCTAGAGTAGTCAATGGGAGTTTGGCGAGGAACACTATGTGGGTGAAGGTGTCACCCATAAATAGCCATTTGTGGTGAAAGTGTTTGATGTCACTTTTACTTTGTATGTTAGTCATTTGAAGTTCATAGCAGCACAGACCCAATGCCCAACCATGTGTCACTTTCATAAATATTATAATCAGGAGAGTTTGAAAAATAACACTGAATAGAATTATGCAGCAACAGTGTAAGGAGAAAAAAGTGCTATTACTCAAAATCCTACATCTGTGTAATTTAACTTAATTTTTTACACATAGCATGCAGAAACGGCCCATACAGGTAAGAGCAGTGGGGCGGTGGTGCCGGGTGAAGGGGCATTTCGACAGACGATGACCAGGGCACATTCTTTATTTATTCATTTTCCCTGGTCATCGTCCTTTGAAATCCCCCCTCACCCGGCCCCCGCCCCACCGCTCTTACCTGTATGGGCCGCGGCTGATAGCATGGTGTATATATTTAATTGGAATTTGGCAGGAATACCATGTTGCTGTGGCTAAAGGTTGGCCAGCAGCTTCAGCCCAGCCAACCTAGCCCAAGGAACCTGACAGTGGGATAGAGCCCTCTCAGCCCAACGATAGTTACACACCTGGGTTGGGGTGTCCCCCTCTCTTGCCAGTCCAGAATGGAGGATAAATATGGGAAAGCTGTCTTCAACAAAAGAAGAAGGTGGGGACTACGGTCATCAGGAGCTTGCCCTTTTCGCGCCGGGAGCTGGAGTTGACGGTGCCGCCCAGGGGGGATGCATGAGTGAGCGCTGAGGCGATCGTGAAAACACAGGGGAATTGCAGGAAAGGGGAACAGGCAATCGGGAAGCACGCAAAAACGCCCATCGAGACGGTAGGGGCTGCAGCCCTGCTGCTCTGCCGTGCACGAACATTATCCAGCAACCTGCCAGAAGGCGATGCACACTGCAGATGTATACAATCTGGCTAGACCGGCGATAAATAACTTTGCTATCAACGTACTTGCTGAGCAGAACCCACAAAAAAGGTATTTATTTACCCCACTCGCTTACACACATTTCTGAAAAACTTCCTTTGTTCAAAATGGCTGGGGCCATAAAACTGTAGTAATAAATCCCATCCTATACCTTCTTGGCTCACGAGGCTCCGCAATTTAACTCCCCCACACAAGACCTCCACAACAGAGATAAGACTCCCTCCAGCAAGCAAGCTAGGGACTGGGCTTGCTCAAATAGAAACTGAAACTGCACTTCCCTGTTCTCAAAGCAAAAACAACTAACAGAGGACTACCTATCTATCTTCCCTATTTTTGGCGGCCATTTTAGACTGGTCTCTCTCTCTCTTTGGCGGCCATCTTGGACTAGTCATTCTCACTATCTGGACATTCCCTAAGACCTGGCCTTTTTAGATAACACACTTTACATAGCTTTGAATTTAAACCCTCATGTGATTAAGAGTCTGCCTTTTATTGCAGTACTATACCTCTACTTGTATTCTGTACATTTTTTGTAACCTACACACACCTCACTTTTCTCACTGGTAATGTACAGAACACTACCTCAAATATTTCTGTCTGCTCGCTAGTGGCATTTTTGCTTCATGCAGCTTTTTGATTGCACCGGTATTTTGTTTCAGTATATCATTAGTATCATTCTTTTATTTGTTTATTGTATATTTTTTGTAAGCTGCACCTATTTCACTTTTATTCCTGGAATGCACCGATTGATGCCTCATATTTTTTTTTGTATATTTTTGTATATTGTGTAAGCTGTATCGTTCGCTACCTCATATATTCTTGTATATCTTTGTACACTGTTTAAGTGCACCCATTTCATTGTTTATCTTTGGATTGCACAGATTGCAACCTCTATATTCTGGGTTTTTTTGCTACTCACTAATGTCACTTGTGTCACATGTAACTTACTGTTTGCATTGTTTTTTACACATGTGTATCACCATCGCTCATCTTCTCATACCCACCTATACTGCCACCCCAACACGGAGCCCATGGAGCCCATCGGCAAGCACACATATAAAATCAATTACCCACCCACACTCACCAAAAAAGCCGCTAAACGCTTTAAACACAACTTCCTGAGATCCCACCCTGAAACCCCTTTTGTCGACACCTACTTCTCACCGGTCAATGGATCCCTGAACATCGATATCATCTTCCACACCACTCGCAGAGCTCAATGGAGAAAAACGTTCCTCACCTTACTCACTGTCTCCACCACCAGGAAATCCGCTCATTGCCTAACTCTCTCCATCACACCATCCCAACTCTTCCTAGGCAGATCCACCATTACTATCTACAATAACGGGATTGTCCTAATTCAATCCACAGACAGGAACCTGGAACTGCTAGACAACCTGTTCCCCACTCTCAAAGAGCACCTCTCCAATCCTCGGACTTCCACTCACATCCCATCCAGTAATATCACTCCGGACTTCACAGCCACCACCCACAACCCTTCTAACCCAGCTCAGCACCAAAACGACACGCACCTCACCTCGTCCCCCAGCACACTAGTCACTCACTCACCTGATGTAACCACCCCACACTCAATCACAGACACAAATCCCTCCCCCTCATACACCAGCCGCCCTGCCACCCCCAACCCTGGGACCCTCACCCATACCACTCCCACTCCCTACACCCCTGGGACCCGCAATCATACTACTCCCACTCCTCTCCCCCTGACATCACAGCCCCCACCCACAACCCCTCCAACCTAGTTCAGCCCCAGAACGACACGCATAACGACAAATCCCACCCTTTATCCCCTCCCACTCTCAGTCCTCACTACCACCCTCTAACTAACCGCGTAGAGCACACCACATCTATTAACTTAACTAACACTCCCCACAACAGGACCAGCACCAATCCCTTTTCCCCTCCCACTTTCAGCCCCCACTACCCTACCTGCTCCCCCATCACCACTAACTTACACTCAACACCCACCCGGCTCTCTCTGCCTGCCACAAACGCCCTCACCGACACCTCCAACCTCCTCCCTACGTCATCAACACCCATCCCTCCAAAAAAAAACTCCTCTCTAACACCAACCAGTACACCAACACCATGGAGCCCGGCTCGAACACCAACACTCCCCCCCACCCGCACGCTCATTCTCAGGTCAGTCACACACCCTTGATGCCCATCCCTGACACCAAGGCTTATCCCACGCTGGACATGATTATGTCCACCCTCCTCCAGCTCAAAGAAGACATTCACACCATCAAGGAAGACATGCACACCATCAAAGAACGACTCTGTACACTCCCCAGACACCCCTCACCCACCACCACCACCCCTCCCATCCTGCCCCCCACCCTTCTGGATGACTCACTCACTCTATACCCCCCACACTTGACCGCGATCCATATCCTCAATTGTAACAACCGCCCCCGCCGATAACGCAACCCTCTTTCAGACCTCGACACAGTAACCCTCCTCCGCTCCTACAACACAGCTCCCATAAACAACACAACCGCCACACACCTATCCATTCCCACGATACATTCAACTCCCTGCAGACCCCCCACACTAAACAACAGAATCTCCGTCCCTGATAACCTTAGGAAAGTCCCCCTCTCACTAGTACCCTCTACTACCCTTGACACACCCCGTCTCAAATGCACTCTCCTCAACTGCAGATCGGCCTCTAGACACTCCTCCGCCATCGCTGATCTCATCTTAACATTGGACCTTGACCTAATCATTTTAACTGAAACCTGGTTAACCGAATCTTCTACCCCTATAATGGACATTCTGGTTCCCCCCAACTACCACATCATCAGACTTGACAGGTCTGGCAAGATAGGTGGTGGAATCGCATGCATATACAGGAACAACCTCTCTGTTCTGAAAGTCACCGCACCTTCCCTACCCTCCCCAACCTCCTGTGAATACATCTGCCTCGATATTATCAGTGAGGGCAAACCGATATGCTCTCTTCACGGCATCTACCACCCACCCAGGGACAACCTCACCTTCGCCCAACAAATCATGGATATGATCTCAACCAATTCCGGACGACAGCTCACCCAAATATACCTTGGTGACTTCAACCTCCACTGGAACGATCACAATGATGCGGTTGTAAAGAGTCTTAAAAACTTCCTCAACGCCCTTGACCTCAAACAATTATGCGACAGCCCGACCCACGAGAACGGCTCTATCCTCGACCTTATCATCTCAAAAGAGGACGCTATCCAACTTGAGTCTATCCAACCCTGTGACTGGTCAGATCACCATATTGTCACTTTCTTCATCAATGAAAAGGTCAAATTCAACACGGTGCCTTCCTCCAAGCCTAAAGTATGGAAAAGAGACCTGAAAAAACTCAACCCAGACTCCCTACCCCCCAGCAGCTGCGACCTCCTACGCCCTCCTACCGGCGCCACGGACGTCCAATCCTTGACGGACCACTATCTCAACACCATGACTTCAATAATTGATGAGGTTGCACCCTTGCAGCTAAAAAGAGCCTCTGCTAAAATCTCCAATCCATGGTACGACGGGAGTCTCAATGAGGATAGACGAGCCATGCGAATGTCAGAGCGCACCTGGAGATCATCTCCCTCGGCACTGCACCTAAAAACCCTGAAGGAAAAGAGAAACGCCTACTTCAGGAAAATAAAGCACTCAAAATCAGACTTTTTCAGCCTCCAGCTCGATCAAGCAAAAAAACGCCTGAGAAAACTGTTTGAGCTAATCAGAACTCAATCCAAGGAACAACCCCAACCTCTCAGCACTAGGCGAGAAGCACCCTCCTGTGAAGACTTCGCTGCTTTCTTTATCCAAAAAACTGACAACATAAAGAGTGATCTCCTCACTGACGCAAACCTCCACTCCAAACCCCACTGCATAGCACCCACTGAATTAAAAAACAATGCTACATGGTCATCCTTTGACACCTACTCTGAAGAGGAAATTGGCAAACTGCTCAGCACCTTGAAACCCTCCAATCACCTCACGGACCCCCTCCCTGCTAACGCTGTCAAAGACTTCACCCCTTTGCTCCTTCCACTCTGGACTAAAATTATCAACAGCTCACTCCAACAAGGAATCATCCCTGACTCCCTCAAAGTTGGACAAGTCACACCCTTACTAAAGAAACCTACAGCCGATCCATCGGATCTAAACAATTACCGTCCTATTACCAATATTCCCACTCTCGCCAAACTCCTGGAAAAATGCGCACAACTACAATTGATCAGTTTGATCTCCTCAACCCTCATCAATCAGGCTTCCGAGCAGGACACAGTACAGAAACTGCTATGACTCACATAATAGACGACGCCCTTCAAATCCTAGATCAGAATGATACCTGCCTCCTCATCTTTCTTGATCTCTCTTCAGCATTCGACACAGTCAAACATGAGAATTTACTCGAACTTTTAAACACAAGAATGGGTCTATCTGGGACTGTTCTCAAGTGGTACACTTCCTTCCTTCACAACAGGTCGCAGAAATTCAAGAGCAACAACCTGATGTCCGCGCCAATACCGGTATCGTTAGGCGTCCCCCAAGGATCCTCCCTATCCCCAACTTTGTTCAACCTAGTTATGGAACCTCTCACCACCTTGCTACAAGCATCCAATGTACTCTTTCACATGTACGCCGATGACACCCAACTATATCTCAAATTACAATCCCCCAAAGACATTGTACTCCTGAACTCAACGATCAGAGGCACTCAATCTTGGCTTGCCGATAATCATCTCAAACTCAATGCTCTGAAAACAGAGTTCCTTCTGATCTCACCTCCCGCGAAGATCTCTTCCACTCAGCTTTGGCTTAAACACCTAACTGCACTCAATGTCCAACCCACCATCGTGGACTCAGCAAAATCTTTAGGCATAACACTCGACAACAATCTCAACATGCAGCAACATATTGGCATGGCAACTAAGGGAGCGAACTACCAAATCAATACCTTGCGGAGACTTAAACCCTTCCTCCCTGCCAAAAGACTTCCAAACTGCAGTACAAGCACTGGTCATTCCCCGAATAGAATACAGCAGCATCGCTCTCTGCGGTCTCCCTCTAACTTCCACTGCACCCCTAAGAGCTTCTCTAAACGCTGCAGCGAGGCTCATCACTGGGTCAAAAAAGCACTCGCATATCTCCCCAGACTTGAAATCCTTGAACTGGCTGCCTTTTGAAGCCAGAATAAATCTGAAAATCGCCTGCATGACACACAAGGCTATACACCTAAGCTCACCCGGATACGTCACCCAGGAGCTGACAATCTCTGGCGGCACTAGAAACACTAGAGGCACAAACAATCTTCTGCTAAAACCTCGAAGATTCCGGAAGGAAAAAACTTATAAACGCTCCTTCTCAGGAATGGCACCCAGGATTTGGAACTCACTCCCTCCTGAAACCAGGCTCATATCTTCCATCACACTATTTAAGAAAGAAGTAAAAGCCATCCTCGTGGCTAAATACACCGGAGCCATTTACGTTTTCAAAGTCGCTGCACCAGTCGGTACTGTCTGATAGATCCCTTCGATTATTTGTGGTACTTATGTTTTTGATTTACCTGACGATCTATGCTTTCACTTATTTGTACCCCTTGCGTTATTGATGTAACTGTTTTTATTATGCTCACTCCTATGCATTCCCCACCCCACTTTTTACCTACATTTTCGCCATATCTAATGGCCTGTTTTGTATGCACTGTAAAGCGCTCTGATATCTGTAAAGATCTGGTTCGCGCTATATAAAACTCTCAAAATAAATAAATAAATAAAGGAAAGCCTTGGTGGATCCTTGGACTGTACCATGGAATACTTGCACTCAAAAGGACTGCACCTGCTCCACTCTCAAGGCTCCATAAAGAAAGGACTGTGCCTGACTCAAAGCAAGAGAAGTGGACTCCCTGATCAGTACTAGGCACAACAGAGCTGGAAGAAGTCACCTGCAAGCCCAAAGAGAGGATCACCCCAGTTGCAACTGTATTTTTCCTAGACTGGGCCAGGTGCATTGTAGAAAATTGAGTCCTAGCTCCCAAGAGGTAATCCAGAGTCTCTGAACTCTTGGTCTGAGCTAGTTGACACTTGTTTTCCCTAAAGGAACCAAGAAACTACAAGATCTATAAAGTAAGAAACTTTCTGCCTCGTTTCGCAGCAAAGCTCCAAGAGGAGACTGGCTCGACATCGAGAGTCAAGCCGCCATCATCCACTCGTGAATCGGCCAGACTGCACTGGTTTGTCCTGCGGAAAGTTCCAGAGCCCCTCGCCATCGATATTGAGGACAAAGACTTTCAGAGACTCACTGAGTTATCGTGCTTCGTGAGGCAGCCATTGTCGAATCGAACTTCAGATCCGAGAACCCCTAGAACCGTCCGACAAGCCAGTCAATGAGAGAAAAGCTCCAGGAAAAAGACTGAGGGGCACATTTACAAGACCTGACATGTCCCTTAGGCCCCAATGTGGCGCAAAAGTGACATAGCTCAAAATTAGATTGATGAAGCCACGCAAGGCCGCCTTGCATGACCCTGAGAGGCTTTATAGATTTCAGGCAAAGCAAAGCATCGCAAATCACTGCATTCCCTTACTCTGTCCCAGGGAGGTGTTCCACACACCTCCCATGGTTTTTGATGCATTCCCTGATTTACCAAATCTGATAAACCTGGGAATGCGCCAAAAAGATACGCTCCCCCACAGGTGAGTCCTAACGAGGAGAAATGTCTTTATTTCTCCTTGTTGCTTCCTCTGTATATGTTTAGAAAGATACATTTGCTTTTCAGGATTGTTTTTGTGGAGAAGGTGTCACTTCCTGCACAAAAATAATCCTGTTTGCACAGAACAGGAATGCATCATATTCTTTTAAAAATTGCACCCTCCTGCCCTTTCCCTGTAACCCAGAGCAACACAAAAAGGTAACTTGCTGCACTGCGTTGCGTTACTTTGCCATAAATATGGCCCTAAATCCAAAGGTAACTTTTTGACCGAGACATAGCACTCAGCCTATCCGAACCACGCTCCATCATCATCGGCCTAAAACTTTGATTTTTCTTGGTTCAACGCAAGATAGCTGTGAGTGACTTTTTAAGCTATTTAACACTAGAATGCACAATTTTTTGTTTAATCTGTAAACAAATCATATCTCAGGTTTCCTACATTGGAGTTTTGTTATCTGGGTGTCATCTTAAAGATAAAAATATTCTCTAGGTTTATAAATTGAAATAGGATTTATTTTTATTGTGCTGTGTCTTTTTCATATTTATTATTTTGCTAATAATAAATGCTTCACACATATCTGTCCCCTAAGTTAAGCCTGACTGCTAGTTTGCCAAGCTACCAAGGTTTGTGCAAGGATTCATTTATTAAGACTTGACTGAACCTATTGGTGAGTGTGGTATTATTATTACCTTAAGGTAAATACTCCCACCTACTAATAATCCACTTTCCTACAAGTTACTTCATACATGTGTATCATTAAGTTTAGAAGAGCAACACATTACTGACCTCCATGAATACCAAACTACAATGGCCTTGATGTGAATTATTGTCATTACCCCCAACTCAGATATTGAATGCAACCTAAATTGTTGGACGGACAGTCAAAAACCTTAAGGTCTAGTATAGAGTGTTCTTTTTCTCGCAACAGGTCACAGCCATCCCATTTCAGTTTCTGAAGTTGATAAGGCCCATCCAGGGCCAAGAAGACTGAAATTCAGACATTCCAGATGGACTGAAAACTTAAAAAGGTTTGAACATCACTCTGGAAATGAAACAGATCACCTAGCTTCCATTGGCTCAAAACCGTTTACACAAAACACTATGCAACAACTACAAAGCCTTTGCAAAAGGAGGTCAGCATTACACCCAGAAACGAGCTACTCTTATGGGTGATTAGTCAAATACAAAGGTTGTTCATGTATATAAGGACGGTGCACCAAAAAAAGAGGAGTGCTCGAAAGCTCCAATTCTTGTTACAAAAATCTTTTATTATATCCAATTAAAACAAATTCTTCAGCCAACGTGTTTCGTTCGCACTTGAACTTCGTCAGGGCTGAAACAATTCAAAAATCCATAATCAATACATAGCATACAGAAACACCCAATAAAAAACACCACTCACAATAGATACCCATGTTAAAAACATACTTTTTGTCATATAGATCATTCCTATAATGTATTGGGAGTTCATAACTTAGAAGGGTAAAGCAAGAAGAAGGGAATATCCTATATACAAATACAAACAATACATTTGATTCCTTCATATATTTAAATATTGATCTCTCAAATCATCTATGGAAACAACCATGTAAAAGAATCATACATGATGTATAAATTAATCAGATCACAAAGTGCTAGATAAGTGTAATACAAAATATATTGACATGTGAGACATTGCATGATCAACAAGAGAAAAGATAAAAAAAAAAGGAAAGAGTAAAAAAAAGGGAGGAAAGAGAAAAAAAAGGAAAGAGAAAAAAGAGAAGGAAAAAGGAGACAAGGGAAAAGAAAAAAGGAAAAAGGGGGAAAAAACAGAAAAAGGAGGGACCAGAGGAGAAGGTGGAGAAAGAGAGAAAATATCTCTCATCATAAAACCCACTCCTCACCTAGCGAATAGAGGAAATTTCCGTTGGGATTACCCGTTATCGGTAAGTAATACAGGTTCAGCGAACCAAAATTCCACAGTAGTCCAAATCAGAGTTGTTGGTCACTGAATAGCTATAGCTATAATCGTCCATTCTAAAAACGAACAAGGGCTGACTTAGATACTATTGTGTTGTGAAAAAAATAGATCAAGAAATATATATATACACACTCTTGTGGAGACGGATATACTCCAGGGGTGTATACATTTCTTAGGACACCCTACTTAAGATGGTCAGGAGAAACTCTTACCTAGAGTGGATATCCAAAAAGGTCCCCGTTGTATGATAACATTGGGAGGGTCCGACTCAAGATAAAGCCGCCCGTATCTGTAAAGAGAGGAGTGAGTGCAATGTCATTCAACTCACCGAGAAAAAGGATAAAGTGCACAACTCAAAAAACTCTAACTATAATACCAATTATATGTGTACGGGTTCGAGATTAAATAAATCAAAAGACGCAAACAAATAGGTTTAAAACCTATATGGTCATAGGGCTGTGTGCAGTATATAACATACAACTATAACAGATTTAGTGCATGAAGAATTAAGGAATCGCCCCGTTGAGGGAATAATCTTCATTGATATATATATATATCGTAAAAATAGCCACAGTGAAGGCAACGACCAAAGGGAAGTGAAATAATACCGGACTCTGCCCATTCCCGGTGTTATGCATTTCGTTTCGATATTCATAAGTATTACTGAATCTAAAGCGTCATGAGGGCATGTAACATACCCCATTTGTAAACTATTTAGAAAAAAGACGACATATGGGGCAATATTGCGTGTTACGAAAATGTAATTGGTATTGTGAGGGCAGTACCGCATATTACAGACATAGAGTTAGTAATGTGAGCAGACACATCCCTTTCCATTTGGAACTTACCGGGTCAATTGGAATGTAGCAGATAAATAAAGTGCAAGACGAGTTCACGATACTGCCCGGTTTAAATTCTCCCGGTCGGGTGTTTATGTCCCGCCCACATCTACGTCATGAACTGCAGTTGATTAAAGCTAATGTGTTTTCTCGGTTCGCCGTCGGCGCCATCTTGGAATGTGTAGAAAACTTAAGTAAACTACAGAATTCCTATATATGCGCAATGATAATTAAATTAAAAAATATATAAAATGAGTCGGAATGACATAAAACGGTATTATTTCCAACATCTTCTCTTATTTTTAAATTGTATCTATTTTAAAGTTATCCATGTACAACTTGATCGCCATATTGAAGTGGTGTATCCAAACCAATAGTTGCGTTTAGTTAAGCCTCGTTAGTTGTACTTATCCCCGCCTGCCTCGTATTGGAGAATATTAAAAAACAGGAAAGTTCTAAAAAATATTGACCAATTTACTCTGTATCTGAAAAGGTCCTATAGTTCTTTTTGGTAGTCAGGTTCTACTTAGAGACCCATCATAACACAATCCGAGGTTAACAAAAGGTGAGGACGAGAAAGAAGAGAAGAGTGAAAAGTATGAAATTTGTATGGAGTCAATTCTTATTGTGCCATTTCCAACAACTCCATATCAGATCATGTATATATTTGCTAAATAGATTATACATCATGCATCATATCAATGCGGTCACAGGCAAATAAAGTTCATATATTAAATATGTTGTCTTATAGTATACAATCAATACAGTATATCCCAATAAGCCCAGTGGGAGATAAGGTTACATTCTCACAAGAAATGATGCATCTCATCATCAGTAATGTGCCCAAGACTGGTTGCCCGCAAACGGCAAATCCACTTTGCCTCCTTTTGCCGTAACAAGAGTTCTCTATTGCCACCTCCTTTTGGTATTGTAGTGTGGTCTATAGCATGGAACTAAAAATCAAGGTCATCTGGATGTTCGGTAGTGTAATGGTTTGTAATGGGGTATCTTATATCCCTCGTTTTGATTGCGCGTCTATGTTCTTGTATCCTGAGTTTTAAAGGGCGCACTGTACTACCCACGTAGATAATACCACACCTGCAACCGAGTACATAGACCACATATGTGGTGCTACAGTTGATGAAATAATCAATCTTGTGATTTTTACTAGAGTTGTAGCTAAAGTTCGAAATCTTATTTTTGCCCATAGGACATATATTACATGTTCCACATGTAAAAAAGCCTTTTTGTCTGTCTGGAAACCATGTAGGGGTAGATTTTAGAGTGGTTACATAAATAGGGCATAGTGTATTTCTCAAGGATGCGCCCCTTCTGTATGTCACGGAGGGTCTGTTTTCAATATGTTCTTTAAGCCCTGTGATGCCCTGCAGGAGGTACCAATGTTTCCGAAGAATATTAAAAATCGCACCACTGTGTGTGGTGTATTGGGTCACAAATCTAGCTTTCGCATGTTCGGTCTTACCAATCATTTTGTTCTTTAGTGTGTTGTCTCTACTTGTATTATTGACTCTCTGTTCTGCTCTTTAAAGTGTTCTTTTACTATAACCTCTCTTTGTAAATCTGCTGATAGTGTCTTTGATATTTTCAGTAAAGGTTTCATCCTCACTGCAATTTCGTCGGATTCTTATCATCTCTCCGTATGGGATATTGTTTTTCACTAAGGAAGGATGAGCACTTGATGCATGTAATACTGAGTTACATGAAGTTTCCTTTCTATACAAAGTGCTGTTAATCCGACCATCCTTGATATAAAAGTGAATATCAAGGAAATGTATGTGTTTTTTATAGTACATCCTGGTAAATTTGATGTTAAAGGGGTTGTGATTCAAAAAGGCAACATATTGCTCAAGTTGCCCCGCAGTGCCGGACCAGAGGCAGATCACGTCGTCGATGTACCTCACCCAGTACACGATGTTGCTGGTCCGGGGGGAGGCACGTCGACCCCAAGCATGCTCCCTCTCAAACCACCACATAAAGAGGCAGGCATAAGAGGGAGCAAACTTGGAGCCCATAGCAGTTCCATGAATCTGTTGATACCAACGATTGTCAAATAAGAAGAAATTATTTGTTAAAATAATTTCAATCATTGAGATGATCATCTCGTTATACTCATATAACCCTGCAACGACTCTATCCAAAAAGGAGCGTATTGCTCTAACCCCATATTCTTTATTGATTGAAGTGTAGAGACTTTCTACATCAAGGGTTATGAATAGTAAATCCTCAGACCACTCAAAGTCTCGGAATTTTGTTAGGATATCTTTGCTATCCCTAACAAATGAAGGTAGATTAAAAACCAATTTCTGGAGTTTTTGATCAACAAATTGAGAGAGTTTTTCAGTGGGGGAACCGATCCCTGATATTGTGGGTCTTCCAGGGGGGAAATCACCCCCCTTATGTACTTTGGGCAGTACATATATACAGGGGAAAGATGGACTATCAACCCTTAGAAATCTGTATTCATCTTCACTGAGGAGACCCATGTCTCTCCATTCAATGAGTTGAGTATTAATCATGATAGTACTTTTGGGGATCAGATTTTTACCAATCTCCCTGTAAAACATAGGATTTTCAAGTTGTCTTTTGATCTCGCCCATATAGTCTACATGATTCATTATAGCAATATTGCACCCTTATCGGCCTCTCTGATGACTATACTAGAGTCATTACTCAGCTGTTTGAGGGCCAAACTTTCTGCTGCAGTTATATTATGCATGGTATTTGGGGTATATTTATTGGGGGTTTCTAAATCATATAGGTCTGCTGTTACTTTCTCAAAAAAAGGGTCGATATTGTGATGATAGGAGTGCGTTTGAACAAATTTCGATTTAGGATGGAATCCACTATCGATGTTGTTACATTGAGAAATTTCAAGATCTTTCTTTTCCCTTCTAAGTTATGAACTCCCAACACATTATAGGAATGATCTATATGAAAAAAAGTATGTTTTTTACATGGGTATCTATTGTGAGTTGGTGTTTTTTATTGGGTGTTTTTTATTGGGTGTTTCTGTATGCTATGTATTGATTATGGATTTTTGAATTGTTTCTGCCCTGACGAAGTTCAAGTGCGAACAAAACACGTTGGCTGAAAAATGTGTTTTAATTGGATATAATAAAAGATTTTTGAATGGAGAGACATGGGTGTCCTCAGTGAAGATGAATACAGATTTCTAAGGGTTGAACGTCCATGTTTCCCCTGCATATATGTACTGCCCAAAGTACATAAGGGGGGGGTGATTTCCCCCCTGGAAGACCCATAATATCAGGGATCGGTTCCCCCACCGAAAAACTCTCTCAATTTGTTGATCAAAAACTCCAGAAATTGGTTTTTAATCTACCCTCATTTGTCAGGGATAGCAAAGATATCCTAACAAAATTTCGAGACTTTGAATGGTCTGAGGATTTACTATTCGTAACCCTTGATGTAGAAAGTCTATACACTTCCATCAATAAAGAATATGGGGTTAGAGCAATACGCTCCTTTTTGGATAGAGACGTTGCAGGGTTATATGAGTATAATGAGATGATCATCTCAATGATTGAAATTATTTTAACAAATAATTTCTTCTTATTTGACAATCATTGGTATCAACAGATACATGGAACTGCTATGGGCTCCAAGTTTGCTCCCTCTTATGCCTGCCTCTTTATGGGGTGGTTTGAGAGGGAGCATGCTTGGGGTCGACGTGCCTCCCCCTGGACCAGCAACATCGTGTACTGGGGGAGGTACATCGACGACATGATCTGCCTCTGGTCCGGCACTACAGGGCAACTTGAGCAATATGTTGCCTTTTTGAATGACAACCCCTTTAACATCAAATTTACCATGATGTACCATAAAAAACACATACATTTCCTTGATATTCACTTTTATATCAAGGATCGTCGGATTAACAGCACTTTGTATAGAAAGGAAACTTCATGTAACTCAGTATTACATGCAGCAAGTGCTCATCCTGTAGTGTAGCTCCTATTTTCCCAATAGGCTCTGCGCATTGGAATAGTACCTACAGCAGTAAAGGCCTAGGCCAGACGTTAACTAGGTCTACTACTGTCGATACTAGACTTAATTTTTGGGTTTGCCAGCTAAGCTCAGAGTTCGCTAGAAACTTTCTCGAATGTTCAAGGAAGGATTAACTCCCCTGATTAGACAAGAAGGGATTTAGTTTCTGACAACCATAGAACATGACAACTTTGCTCTCCCCTAATCAAGAGTCAATCTCAAGAGTCGTGTGAGCACAAGGCAATTATTTTACTCAGTCAGTACGTGCATTCTTAGTCTCATCAGAATGTAGAGAAAAGGAAGAGACGGGCGTGTTCAATAAAAGGTGTTATTTATTGATCAGTCTCTTTTCTCGTACAAGAGAAATGGATCGATATTATTGCAATACTTATAGTTAAGTAAAGTGCATACATTAAAAGCAATAGTATAAAATAATACTGTAAAAACATTGATATGGTTTCTGAGCCATATGATGTTTAAAATGATTAAAATATATTTACATACACATATACATTTGACTAAACGTACTCAACTGGTGTTTCTAAATACGCCTACCCCGTGTACCTGACCTAAGTCTAATACGTGGGCGGGAATAGAAAGTTACAGTTTAAGTTAAGTTTGTTTTTGCCAAGTGAATAACTAAAGAATTCTCTAGGAGGGGTTATTCAGTTCTGTACCTGGAATTTAGGATGAATGAGGAATGGTATCTCTTTCTCTGCTCTCGATATTCCAGGCTGCCTGCGAGGGCTGCCCAGAAGCGCCGGTGCTGGGTCTCTCGGCTTGAGATAGCAGCGCGTCTCTCAGCGCGTCAGGAAGGCGGGGCTGTTGCCTGCGGGGTCTGCTTCTGCTCTCGGCTTCGGCAAGTATGGCTGCTCCGTCTTGTCACCACGCGTGTGTTTGCATAGGGCAAGGTCAGCAATATTTATACCTTAAAGGTGCCGGGATTGACGTAAGGATGGACATAGGTACGTCAATAAAGATGTCATACGACTTGCTCGTTAGCACAT
This sequence comes from Lissotriton helveticus, assembly GCF_964261635.1. Taxonomy (NCBI): domain Eukaryota; kingdom Metazoa; phylum Chordata; class Amphibia; order Caudata; family Salamandridae; genus Lissotriton; species Lissotriton helveticus. The sequence goes on along the minus strand of NC_136070.1, from coordinate 1,162,235,844 downwards.
TCTTTACTAAAGTTCTCTGTGAAATCAAAACAATGGCCGCACGGATTATCCAGGTTGTCATAGGTTTGATTTGTTATGAGAACGTCGTATGCCTTATCAGGGGCTGGAGGAATGTCGCTTGTCTAATTAGATCTCAAGCGTTATGACCTAATCAGATAACACGTTCCTGTGCCGTAGTGTGACTGCGTCAGATAACGGTATCTGCATCATGGGGGATTTCTTGCCTCATGGGCTGACTGTTAGTTAACTAGCTAGGTAGGTTAACCAGAATATGGTCAGGAATAGGGGGATCGATTCAGAACCTATAGAAATACACGACACCCACTCCACGCTAACTATGGTCATATCTACTAATCTATGCATAGTATAACATAGTACAACATACTATAGAGTATAGTGTATACCTTACCACCCCAAAATACATAAATGCATTTTGAAATTTTCAAATATACTGAAAAATTGCAGTCATATATATTGTATGCACTTAAGCTATGAATTAAATGCAAAAGTAAACACGCATTGTTATGCATTATTGCTTGTTGGTATATGAGAAATACACATGAAATGGCTCTTAATATGGCTATACAGAAAAAAAGTCGAAACCATTTCATCACATAAAATATATTGTGAACATACCAGCGGGCAGCTAAAGTCTATATAAAGTCTATAAAGTATCTAAAAAAATAGAAATCTTAGTTCTCTACGAATAGTTTCTTACTTTAAGCAGAAGGTCAGTGTCCCGGGGAAAAATATATAGAAAAATATTTTAAGGGCTTGCTGAAAAAAGTTGCTGTCCGTGAACTGGATTGTAATTGTTCATGTGACTTTATTTTTTAAGTTGAAGGCCGGATTCAGGGAACGCCGTGTGCGAGTTTACTCAAAAGTCTCTATTTCTGTTCCGGAGAGAACATCATATCATTCAGGCTTTCGAAAAAACTGTCAACAGCTTCATGGGAAAGTTCCACTAAGTCGGAAATAGGGGTAACCATGCATTCATGCGCATGATTGTCTGCATTGACATTCTGATTTGCATTGCTGACAGAAGGTCGTACCTGTTCGATGCTGCTTTCATCTTGAACTTCACTACTCTTCAATCGCAGTGGTGAAGATTCCAGGAATGCCGTCATTAGAATTGGCAGCCTTTGAGGGCAGCACAGTGCGTGAACCTTGGTAGGAACCAACAGTGTATCTGCATCCACCGGCGCATCCGATTGTAGCGTCAGACAGGTGTCTAACACGCATTCTTCTCCGCATAGCAGACACCTTAGTACAGGTAAAGCACACCTTTGCCACATTGGTCGAAATGATAGAAACCAAGTCATGTTTAGGTCTCTAAGCCGTGAAAGTCCCAGGATTTTTGATATCCGGTCCCGGTATCCAATGGCTAGGATCGTATCTTCCATTGTCGCGAGAGTTTGATCTGTGACATGGGTTGCCATAACGAAAAATAAGGACTAGGAATAGGATTCCTGCAATTAGTCCCAGGATCAGGGGAAGTCCGCCAAAAATCGAATGGACGAAATCTGGAAAAATACCCAGTATGGCTTTGAATGGTGTTAATGCCATCGAAAATACTGTCTTAAATACCTTTGAGACCCCTGTGGTATCAGAAATATTTAAGATTTCGCTCAGGATTTCCGCGAAATGTACGGGGGAATTGGTTGATAATAATGTATGTATCTCTGCAGTCGTCCTTGCGACTTGTAGATCATACGTTTCTTTTGATGACGTGAGCCTTGTAGGCGTCTGAAGAAGCACTGTTTTCATTCTGCTTAAAGTGTCTATTCGAATAGAAGTAATTTTCAAACTGGGCCATGCCCTCGCCTCCCTGTCTGGAAAGGAGCTGGGGAACAAAGATCGTCCACAGCACTTGACCTTCGCCGTCGTAGTGACGAGATAAGGAGTCCCGGGCATAAGACTACAACATCTGCGGTCTACAATTAGAATGTAACTCCCATTATAGAGTCTTTGAAAGAATGGTTCTATTTCAGTTGCAGGTGCGCCTTGCTGGTGACATGAAAGGTTGTATGAATTCCCTTCACAGGCTCCGTGCAAACTAATACCGTTACACAGAAGCGTGCCGCTTAGTGACATAGCACAATTGTTGCCACTAAGAAACACTTTCTGTCCTTTGTTACTGACACATGCATGTGAATAGGGCAGGTTCCAAGTTGTTTTAAGGTACCCCTTTCCCAATTTCTCGTACATGCCAGCCTGTATATATTTTTGGCAGTATTGAAACCTGAAGGTTGAGATTGGAATATTTATGATTCCGTGGATTATCCATTCACTGACAGGTCGTTCTGACATTGTCAACGGTAATCTTTCTAGTTTTTCAATGCTCAAGATTGTATAATCAGCACCCTTCTGCGCCATACCGATTTGTCTATCAGTAAGATTAAAGATTTGGAATAGTGACGTAGTGTTGATTAAACGCCAAGGCACATAGCCTGAACGCAGATTTTGTAACGTCCAGCCAAGCTGTACGATAGAACGCAATTGTGACTGACCATGTTGTAATAACAGTAAGTCTTGTGATAATATATCGATTGCTGAAGACACAATGCTGTCCAATGAAAAAATTCTGGAGGACAGAGTCATTAACCCATTGTCCACTACAGAAAGTGATTTTTCCAAATTAATACGGTCAATTTCCCGTATTCTTTCTGCTGTCTCAATTTGAGTAACCTTCCAGGCCTCATTGTATGCTGCATATACAGAGGCTGCTATGAAACGCTTTTGACGCTGTTTGCGTGGTCCCATTATGAAATCACGCAAGTCAGCACCATCAGTAAGTAAAGTTAGGTGTTGCTTAATTTCAGGCAGTGTGGAAGTTTGTAGCCATTGAAGGCATAATTTGCCCACACTGTAGGTTGTTATTATCCCTGGGTGATGTCTTTGGTGATATCTAGGGTCTGGCCTGGTCATTTTGAAACCCTGTGTTTTATTCAGGAATCTATCTTGACAGTTATTTGTATCTGTGGGCCAGATCAACCATTGTTTCCAATCAGGATGTGTTCTGTTTTGGTTAAGTATATGGTTTATGTCTATTCCTTCATCTGTATCAGAGTTATTGCTAAACATTGTTGGCTTTGGAATAGACGGGTTATTTAAATCTTTGATTTTGGCTAAGCCAAGACAGGTGGTTTGTTGAACAGTGTCATTTAAAAATATCATTTGTTCTGGGATCATGCAGGCTCTAAACAAAGCTTCTAAACCCTGTACTTGCCATTCTTTTGTGCCCCAAACACTTTTCAAATCAACATTTTTGTCCCAATAATCGAATCCAAAAGTATTCATTTTTTCAAAGAATGAATCAGAATAAATCAATTTTGTGTTGGTTATCATGGTTTTGGTCCCTGTCTTGTTTGACAATTTATAATAAAATGTTTCAGCATTACTAGTGTTAAAACCTTGAAAGTATGAATATTTGTCATAAACGGTTCTAGAGCTCCCTTTTGGAGGTGTAGCACAATGTTCCCATTGATTAAAATTTAAAACATTTCTAGGTTGTGCAGATTTATGCAAGAAATGGTTACCATAGTGGTTATAGCAATACATACTATCATAATTTGTAGAACCTTGCAAATAATCATGTTTTGTAAATTTAGCAGACATTACTAAGTCAGACATCATATTGTTTATACTTTCAAAGTCCCAATCATCAGCAAATGAGTTTGGTTTTGCAAAGTCACTCAAAGAGATCTTAATTTGGTGTGGATATTTCAGGATCTCGACCGGACCATAAATTTCATAGTCAGTGTTGTCCCAGGCTACCCCACCAGGTATTGGAATTGCTGTGAAGTTGGCTGAAGAAAGTTCTGAAGAAAGTTCTCGTTTCTCGACGTGTGAAGATGTGTGTGGTTTGAGGACCAAGTTGATGTTCTGACTTGCTGTGTCCATTTTAGCATATTTTCCCTCAATGAAGCGTCCCAAAGTAAATACCATGATGAGCCAAAGTATGAGGATAAATGCACCAAAACCCACCCAAAATTCAATCCATGGAGAAATCAGATATGTTTCTTTTAGTTGTTTCAAAAGTTCCTTCGCTTTGTCTTTAAAGGATTTTGATGATGGCTGTGTCTTTTGTTCGCTGAAGCCTTCAGAGGAATCATCGAAGTTGATGAAGTAACCGGATGCAGTTCTGTCAATTGTTCCAATTGGTTCAGGATTTTTGTTTTTCGCATTTTCACTTGGTACTTCAGTATAGATTGGTGTGTCTCTGCTAAATGTCTTTATTTGGGTTTTCAGAGGTCTAAGTTCTATTGCATTGTTGCATAGTCCTTGTTGTTCTTCTGTAGGCGTTTCGAAAGTGATGAGCCTCTTTGTTAGGACCTCTGTACTGGTAGCAAACCTTGGTGTTCTGCTACTTATTGGGAGTCCACTTGGCCTACTGTTTGTTATTGGCCACATGTTGTGGTTTTACCAGGTCGATGGATACAACTCGGTTCTCCTTTTTTCCAGCAAGTGGCGGTAGTACAACTGATCTTGTCCCGTTGACAGACAAGACAGGAACTGCTTTTCTGTAAGAAGGCCCAAATTCCTTCTTTACCGCGATCTTCTCCCTGACTAGATCCCCGACTTTTGGAATCCAGACAGGTCTTGCTGGGACAGGTGGTGATTCTTCAGTGGTTGTTGGCTGTTGTTTCAACTGTATGTTGCTCAGGTCTTTTCTTGTTTTGTTTAAGTCCTGCAAAATAGCCAAACGGTCTTTGACATCAAAGCTTTTTTCTGTTACCACTGAAGTCTGACTATCAAGGTCAGAGATCAACATCCTAGTTCCGAATAATAATTCGTACGGACTGAATCCCTTCAGAGAATTTCTTGGCAAGTTATTTAGACTACGTTGGACACTTATTAGATGTTTGACCCACCCAGCTCCCGAACCTAATGTCCTTTCCATTATAGATTGCTTTCTGCCTTGGTTTTTTCTTTACACCATCCCATACCCTCAGGAAGGAAGTGAGAAGATTCCCGCTGGGCTGTGCTCATTTGGCCATTCTTTCCCCCCCCAGGCTGGATTGCCTGAGTGAAAAAAAAAATGGTCGAACGTAGCATGCTCTTAGCGTATATGCCATTTAGACTCGCAAATCTTGTATAACAGTCCGGACGTCAGCCGAGTGCTGTGGATCTACATTATAAGTGGAACTAGCCTGTGTATGTTAATCGCAAGCCATTCTTTTTGTTGGTAATATTATCTGCCTTGATACGACGAGGTATTAAACTGCTTCTCTCCCCACTGCGATCTCTGTTGCAGTTTGGGCAGTTTTTTACAAACAAGGTGTAGTGCAGGCTCATGCCTGGCCACCAGTACCGTGATTGTAATTCTTCCAGAGAATCTTTTAATTTAAGGTGTCTGAGACCCTCGCCCATGTGTGCGTCTGCGATTAACAAGTGTCTCCTGTTCATGTTTGGAATCACTCTATCCCCCACTCCAGGGATTCGAGCAAAAGGGACGGAGTTTGCATCGATTATGTATGTATAATTGAGTGGATAGTTGATCGGTAACGCTGAGCAGTCGCCTTTTGATGACGTTTTCACCGCCAGCAATGTTTCACCGTCAATGTATTTTAATGTACGCTTTTTTCGATCTACGGGAGCCGGTTTACTGGCTGCCGCTGCGGCTGTTTCAGCCAATGAATTCCCCACAACGTGAACGCCATCACGCTGATGACTCAGTGAGTGAGTCTTTGGTAGTTCTTTTTTCAAAAGAGCTACTTGTTCCCAGAGAAATCTCTGCTTTATTGGTGCATCTGTGTCATCTTTGTAACCGTTCTGAATCCATGTCTGCAAATCCTTGTTATATGCTTTGACGCAGAAATATGAATCTGACACTATAAGTGTCGGGAATTCGCGATCCGCATTATCTAGCGCCATTTTCAAAGCTATTATTTCAGTTTGCATTTCTGAATTTGTTTCTACTGAGTGTGATTTTGTTAATAGAGGTCTTAGTTTACCTCCGCGCCACACTTCTTTTGTGATCTCACATGTGGGATTGTATGCATGTTCTCCCCAAACGGAGGGTTGAGCATGTCCGTCTGTATAGATTACACAGGCGTAATGTCGTAGAGGCAGAATGTCGATTGGCAGAGGATACGTCTTTTCATATTTTAGATTTTCCAATTCTTCTAGTTCTTAAAAGACTGTCAACCATGCAATACTTGATAATTCATATCCTCCGTACTGGATTTTCAGATGGGCAATTCTGGATTTTTTGAAGTTGAATTTGTAACCCTCTGCAGCGAAACCAAGTATTATGGTGTTCACTCTTTTCAAGTGAGTTTCCAAGTCATCATCTGTTAAGTAAATGTCATCGACATAAGATAATGCTTCATCATCATATTGTTGTAGTAATTCTGTTACTCTCGCTGAGAATACCCCCGGGCTATTCTTGTACCCCTGGGCTAATCGACAGAATTGTTTTTGAGTGCCATTTACTGAGAAAGCTGTTAAATATCTGCTCTCTGGTGCTATGTTTTGACAAAAGAATCCGTTGGAGATGTCCAAGGTAGTTTTGTATTTTTTGCGCACTATGTTATTCATTAGTGCAGCACTGTGTGAATTTTGCACTGCAAAAGTTTTGCAACATGTGTTAAGGTGTCGGTAATCCAAAACTAGACGATATGAATTGTCTGGTTTGGAGACCGGAAACAAAGGATTGTTCATTTGTGAGGTGCAAGTTTCAATCACCCCCTGGTATTCTAGCTGATCTAGTATTTCATTTACTTGTTTTTTAGCTTCTTGCTTAATTGGGTACTGCCTTTGTGCAGTTGGTTGTGATTTTAACTGGATTTTGTGAGGAGGAGAATCCTCATCCCATCCTACATGATTTTTATATAAAGCAGGTGCTAAGGCCACTGCCCACTTTCTAGCAAGTGTGTATTTTTTATGAATCGGGATTTGATTCGAGAAGGCAGGCATAATTACTTCTTCGCCATGAGGGCACTCCCTGACAAACTCTGGTGGCCAGTCTTTTTCAGCTAGAAGTATGTCATAACCCTTTGAGAGGTTATCCCAAAATAGTCCCCTTATTTTCCTAGTCTTATCTCCCTCTATACGTAATGTTATCTCGTATATTTTGTGGGGCTTGCTAACTCTGGTATCTGCAGTTTCCACTTGAAGGTATTCATTCGTGTCCACTGTCTCCAGATGATTCATAAGGACTTTGCGAGCTATGCTCACCTCTGCTGCGCTGTCTAGCATTGTCTGAGCCCATTCTCCGTTTTTCAGTTGTGTCCTCAGTATTCTCGGCATTGTTAACTACCTTGATACTGGCTACCTTCTTTTTTGGAAATTGTAATTTCTTTTTTGGCTGAGCAGGTTCCTTGTCTTTGGACTTGGCGTGCTCTTCTGATCGTCCTCTTCTTTCCGATTTCTGCGAGGAATTCTGAAAAGATTGAGAGGGACGTGTATCAATGTCTTGATATCTATCAGGTTTTTTAATATTATCCCTATTTCTAAGGTTATATCTATTCCAAGAGGGGTCACTCTGCGGTGACCTCTGTCTTCGGTTCGGAGATTTCTCCCTTCGCCTAGGAGACCTTCCTCTGGACTGGAATTTCTTTTCTTTTGGATTGGATTGTTTGTTTCCATCCCAGTTCTTTTTTGGTGAATTATTATTATTGTTAAAAAACATTTTTTCTGGACTTGTAGTCAGTTGCGGTTTTATTGGTATTCCACCTAGACTATCTCTGCCTAGTTCTTCATAGGATTTTTCTATGATTCTGGCAATTTCAGCTGGTTGGTCTGCTATATCTGTCTCTTTTAACCTCTGGCGGATCGCCACGTTTGCTGCTTCACCCTTTATGTTGGCTAGTAATATAGCCGAGACCTGCTTGAAGTCTTTTAGTAATTTCATACCAAGAGTTAAAGCAGGTTCTGGACCGTATTCATCTTGAATTTGTTTTAGCACATCTGGTATTACCGAAATGGATGGAACACCGTGCGTTTTTGTGTAGATGGAAGCAAAGACTGTACCCCAAGTGTCACAGTCCTCAATGTGTGGTGCGATTCCCATTGGGAGACATATAGTCAGAATCCTGTGTTTTTCTAATGGGGTGGTGTCAGGAAACACTGCCTCTATTTGGGTAATTTTCTGTGCCAACCAGAATGGTATTTGTTCCCGTTTAGCTGGAACTTTACCTAGGCAGGATTGGATGTTCTGTGGTGTAATTTTATTTGTGTTCCCCTGGTGAGGGGTCAGCTGTGGAAGTTTAATCGCTGGCTGAATTGTTGAAGTCCGCATTACATACTGAACTAATTGTCTGTGAATTTTTAGTAGTTGTTTTAGCTGTATTAACAGCTCTGCTGCAGGCATTCTTTCGATGTCTGGATATGGTGTGTATCCGGCTAAGACCGGCCACGTTGCTCCTGGTCTTCCTAAAGGACCGAGCCTTGTAATGTGATTATTATGTTTTAGGGCGCCATCAAATAAGAGCAAATGCTCTTGGAATTTGAGTGGTACTTCCACCTCCTCGAAAGGAGTGTACTCATTAGGAGGTTCCTCTACTTTGTAATAGTGGAAGTACTTTGTTATAGTATTAGCTGCTGGAAAATGTATCCATGTATAGTAAACCTCTGTCTGCCGATATTCGTGTGCCTCGATTACGAATATGACTGTGCCACCTCTAGGTGTCAGTCCATTTTCTATAAGTTTTAAGGTTATAGATCTCCTTTTGGCGACCGGAATGAGTATTATATCCGCGTCTGCTGCTTGCATGGTAGCATCAGCATCTGCTATTTCAGTAGCTAATCTAGTAACCTCTCGTTCTTCATCGCTGTCCATTTTGCTGACAGGATGGTATTATGTTTATTTGCAGATCAGGTTTCTTTATGGAAACAGAGATTAGATGCACAATATTTCGGAACTGTTTTATCCTTCAACGTTGACTTGACCAAGAACCATACATAGGAGTTCCCTCCTGCGAGGTTTTGGAGGATATTATAACCTTTCACCCACTCCAGACGTCTTTGGAGTATTTGGAAAAAGGGGTCTGAGTGAGAAAGCACGACTGAGTTACTCTAAATGTCTTACGTTAGTTTTATCGCCCTTTCCAAACGCGTTGGGCGCCATGTAGTGTAGCTCCTATTTTCCCAATAGGCTCTGCGCATTGGAATAGTACCTACAGCAGTGAAGGCCTAGGCCAGACGTTAACTAGGTCTACTACTGTCGATACTAGACTTAATTTTTGGGTTTGCCAGCTAAGCTCAGAGTTCGCTAGAAACTTTCTCGAATGTTCAAGGAAGGATTAACTCCCCTGATTAGACAAGAAGGGATTTAGTTTCTGACAACCATAGAACATGACAACTTTGCTCTCCCCTAATCAAGAGTCAATCTCAAGAGTCGTGTGAGCACAAGGCAATTATTTTACTCAGTCAGTACGTGCATTCTTAGTCTCATCAGAATGTAGAGAAAAGGAAGAGACGGGCGTGTTCAATAAAAGGTGTTATTTATTGATCAGTCTCTTTTCTCGTACAAGAGAAATGGATCGATATTATTGCAATACTTATAGTTAAGTAAAGTGCATACATTAAAAGCAATAGTATAAAATAATACTGTAAAAACATTGATATGGTTTCTGAGCCATATGATGTTTAAAATGATTAAAATATATTTACATACACATATACATTTGACTAAACGTACTCAACTGGTGTTTCTAAATACGCCTACCCCGTGTACCTGACCTAAGTCTAATACGTGGGCGGGAATAGAAAGTTACAGTTTAAGTTAAGTTTGTTTTTGCCAAGTGAATAACTAAAGAATTCTCTAGGAGGGGTTATTCAGTTCTGTACCTGGAATTTAGGATGAATGAGGAATGGTATCTCTTTCTCTGCTCTCGATATTCCAGGCTGCCTGCGAGGGCTGCCCAGAAGCGCCGGTGCTGGGTCTCTCGGCTTGAGATAGCAGCGCGTCTCTCAGCGCGTCAGGAAGGCGGGGCTGTTGCCTGCGGGGTCTGCTTCTGCTCTCGGCTTCGGCAAGTATGGCTGCTCCGTCTTGTCACCACGCGTGTGTTTGCATAGGGCAAGGTCGGCAATATTTATACCTTAAAGGTGCCGGGATTGACGTAAGGATGGACATAGGTACGTCAATAAAGATGTCATACGACTTGCTCGTTAGCACATTCTTTACTAAAGTTCTCTGTGAAATCAAAACAATGGCCGCACGGATTATCCAGGTTGTCATAGGTTTCATTTGTTATGAGAACGTCGTATGCCTTATCAGGGGCTGGAGGAATGTCGCTTGTCTAATTAGATCTCAAGCGTTATGACCTAATCAGATAACACGTTCCTGTGCCGTAGTGTGACTGCGTCAGATAACGGTATCTGCATCATGGGGGATTTCTTGCCTCATGGGCTGACTGTTAGTTAACTAGCTAGGTAGGTTAACCAGAATATGGTCAGGAATAGGGGGATCGATTCAGAACCTATAGAAATACACGACAATCCTTCCTCAGTGAAAAACAATATCCCATACGGAGAGATGATAAGAATCCGACGAAATTGCAGTGAGGATGAAACCTTTACTGAAAATATCAAAGACACTATCAACAGATTTACAAAGAGAGATTATGGTAAAAGAACACTTGAAAGAGCAGAACAGAGAGTAAAAAATACAAGTAGAGACGACACACTAAAGAACAAAATGATTGGTAAGATCGAACATGCGAAAGCTAGATTTGTGACCCAATACACCACACACAGTGGTGCCATTTTTAATATTCTTCGGAAACATTGGTACCTCCTGCAGGGCATCACAGGGCTTAAAGAACATATTGAAAACAGACCCTCCGTGACATACAGAAGGGGCGCATCCTTGAGAAATACACTATGCCCTAGTTATGTAACCACTCTAAAATCTACGCCTACATGGTTTCCAGACAGAACAAAAGGCTTTTTTACATGTGGAACATGTAATATATGTCCTATGGGCAAAAATAAGATTCGGAACTTTAGCTACAACTCTAGTAAAAATCACAAGATTGATTATTTCATCAACTGTAGCACCACATATGTGGTCTATGTACTCGGTTGCAGGTGTGGTATTATCTATGTGGTTAGTACAGTGCGCCCTTTAAAACTCAGGATGCAAGAACATAGACGCTCAATCAAAACGAGGGCTATATGATACCCCATTACAAACCATTACACTACCGAACATCCAGATGACCTTGATTTTTGGTTCCATGCTATAGACCACACTACAATACCAAAAAGAGGTGTCAATAGAGAACTCTTGTTACGGCAGAAGGAGGCCAAGTGGATTTGCCGTTTGCGGGCAACCAGTCTTGGGCACAATACTAATGATGAGATGCATCATTTCTTGTGAGAATGTAACCTTATCTCCCACTGGGCTCAGTGGGATATACTGTATTGATTGTATACTATAAGACAACATATTTAATATATGAACTTTATTTGCCTGTGACCGCATTGATATGATGCATGATGTATAATCTATTTAGCATATATATACATGATCTGATATGAAGTTGTTGGAAAATGGCACAATAAGAATATTGACTCTATACAAATTTCATACTATTCACTCTTCTCTTCTTCTCTCTCGTCCTCACCTTTTGTTAACCTCGAATTGGGTTATGATGGGTCTCTAAGTTCAACCTGACTACCAAAAAGAACTATAGGACCTTTTCAGATACAGTAAATTGGTCAATATTTTTGAGAACTTTCCTTTTTTTAATTTTCTCCAATACGAGACAGGCGGGGATAAGTACAACTAACGAGGCTTAACTAATCGCAACTATTGGTTTGGATACACCACTTCAATATGGCGATCAAGTTATACATGGATAACTTTAAAATAGATACAATTTAAAAATAAGAGAAGATGTTGGAAATAATACCGTTTTATGTAATTCCGACTCGTTTTATATATTTTTTTTAATTTAATTATTATTGCGCATATATAGGAATTCTGTCGTTTACTTAGGTTTTCTACACATTCCAAGATGGCGCCGACGGGGAACCGAGAAAACACATTAGCTTTAATTGACTGCAGTTCATGACGTAGATGTGGGCGGGACATAAACACCCGACCAGGATATTTAAACCGGGCAGTATCGTGAACTCGTCTTGCACTTTATTTATCTGCTACATTCCAATTGACCCGGTAAGTTCCAAAAGGAAAGGGGTGTGTCTGCTCACATTACTAACTCTATGTCTGTAACATGCGGTACTGCCCTCACAATACCAAGTACATTTTCGAAACACGCGATATTGCCCCATATGTCGTCTTTTTTCTAAATAGTTTACAAATGGGGTATGTTACATGCCCTCATTACGCTTTAGATTCAGTAATACTTATGAATATCGAAACGAAATGCATAACACCGGGAATGGGCAGAGTCCGGTATTATTTCGGAAAGCCGGGACTTTATTATAATTCATTGTGCTGTTTTAATTTTCGCCGCATTTTTTAATTGTTCGTACTTTCTGCCCGAGTCACTGACTCTTGTGCCCCTGATTAGCTCTCACAATACCGCAGCTTCAGCGGTTCATTAGCTCCCCAAAAGCGGAACTTGTTAGGTATTTCAGGACGGCTAGAACCAGTAGTTGTTGCCTGACTCTACCCCCAGCAGCCGATTGGACGCTGCCTGGAGGGTCGCCATCTTGCGTGAGGAGTTGGGACAGGGACACCAGTTGAGCGCTAGGCCCCTCCCACCCTCCCGCCCCCGGCCACCACAAAATGGAGTCTATTCCCCGGAGGCGCAGCGGACGGGCGCAGCGGGCGCGCCGGCGGCGCGCCAAAGGCAAGCCCGTCTTCGCCCGTCCGCGCCCGCCCGGGCCCAGGGGCCAGGACCCCTGACCATTTCATCACCTACTCCGCAACTGCACTCAGGGAACTGCAGTTTCCCACCCCTCCGGCCCCACCAGATGCGACTGAACGCACAGCGCTCCTCGATATCTCTAAACATCCCTCGCGTCCTCATACCCGACCTGACCATAGTACCAGTCACCCCCATCCTACAGTGCCCCCACGGGTATTAAGCTCTGAGACCCACCTCCGAGTACTTTATCTAAATACTCGCTCTATGGTGAAACATCAGCTCGACTTATTCCTCCTGCTCACCACGGACAGCCCTGATGTATTGCTACTCACCGAAACATGGCTCACCTCAGACTCCCATCCTGACATCTTAGCTGCCCTCCCTCCAGACTACTATATTCTTAACGTCAACCGCCCTCTGAAACGCCCTGGAGGTGGAGTAGCGGCCATTATCCGTAAAGAGTTCAGATTTCTCACCTCTGCCTCACTTACCCTACCTGGGACTGACAATATAGTCATCACACTGGAAACCGCTGGTGGTGCACTCGCACTAGTACTACTCTATCGTCCCCCTCTGTCGATGCCATCTTTTCCTCTATCTTTGAGTGAACAGGTAGCTGACCTGCTCACGCATAACTCCAGAATCGCCATATTTGGGGACTTTAACTATTGGTACGACAGCGATCTTGCGGGGCCTCACGCTATGGAGCTTTTTGAAACCTTGACCAGCCTGAACCTTACCCAGCACATTACCTCACCGACACAGTCCAAAGGCCATATTCTAGATCACGTCTGGACCCATAACCTTGCCCTGTCTCGCCCCAACATTTCCCCCTGTCTCTAGTCAGATCATTATCTGATAGAGGTCACCATCACAATTAAAGGGAGCATAAAGGCCCCTACCCTTCCTGGTGGACAATGCCGCAAATGGAATTCCTATGACGCCCAGGGATTCCTCGACTTTGCAGCCAACACCTGCCCTACCATCTATCCTACATCCGGTACCGACTCTATGGAAGGCGTAATCTCCACCTGGCTGTTAGCGGCCAGCGATAAATTCGCCCCTCTCACCAGCTTCGCTCACACGAGGTGTGGCAACTCCCACCGCTGGTTCTCTGAGGAACTCAAAACCCATAAATCGAAGCTGCGCCTCCTCGAACGCAAATGGAGACGGGGTTACTCCACGGAGAACCGCGCGGAGTATGTGAAAGCCCGTAATGAATACAAAAGTGCTATCATAAAAGCTAAGGCCTCACATATCTCCGAAAGAATCAACTCAGCCTCTAACAAATCTAAAGAAATCTTTAAAATCATGAACGACTTCTCCTCTGACCAAAGAATTCTTCCCACCCAGGTTCCAACCCAAGATACTTGTAATGCGCTCAACACCTATTTTGTTCAGAAAATCGCTGACATCAAGAACGCCATTTCCTCGTCCATCCCCCCTAGTTCCTCTGACTCTTCCTCCCTCAACCCTTCCACCTTCACCCAGTTCCCAGCTATTACTCCCAGCACTCTCACTGAGCTCACAACCCGCATTAAATCCGGTTCTCCCGAGGACTGCTGTCCCCCCTCGGTCCTCAGGGCAGTCTTCTCTGCTCTACCAGACAGTATCCTCCCTCTCTTAAACACTTCCCTAAGCACTGGCACGGTTCCCTCTGCGTTCAAACAGGCCATATTGGTTCCTCTTCTAAAAAAAGCTGGAGCTGACCCTGCCAACCCAGCCAATTATAGGCCTATCTCTCTTTTACCCTATTCTTCCAAACTACTGGAGGCCTATGTTACAACCTGTCTGTCCGCGTTCATTGAGAGCTCCGGCTTTTTGGAACCTAACCAGGCAGGGTTCAGGCCAGCCCACTCTACCGAGGCAGTCATTCTCAAAGTCTTCGATACTCTTCGGGAGAATGCCGATAGAGGGTCCTCCCAGGCACTAATCCTTTTAGGCCTCTCGGCCGCGTTTGACACAGTGGACCATGACATCCTCCTCCACCGTGTCGGACAAGCAGGCATCCAGGGCCCTGCACAGGATTGGATTAAGTCCTTCCTTTCGGGCAGAGTGCAGACAGTCCACCTAGGCCCCTTCACTGCAACCCAGGTACCCACCACCTGCGGAGTCCCTCAGGGATCCTCCCTTTCACCTCTACTTTTTAATCTGTATCTTCGCCCACTAATTCAGTCACTTAGCAACTGGAACTGCACTGTCCTCAACTATGCAGATGATATGCAGATTATCTTTCCCTTAGACATCCCGGATGCGATATCCAATTTCCAGGCTGTAATGCTGCACATCCAACAATGGATGATATCTAATCAGCTTAAACTGAATCCGGAAAAAACAGAACTCCTCCTGCCTTGCTCTAGTTCTACTCACTGGGGACCCCAATTCTGGCCAGCTGAACTGGGCATTGCCCCCACTCCCTCGAGTTCAGTAAAAAGTCTGGGCGTCACCATTGATAAAGACCTCTCCTTGAAAACCCACGTCGGAGCCATTATCTCTGCTAGTATGTTCCAGCTTCGCAAAATTCGGAAAATTACTCACCTGCTCTCCCACGAGGCCTTGGTGCAAATTGTCATCTCCCTCGTTCTCTCCCGTCTCGACTTCTCCAACTCCCTTTACTGGGGCCTTTCCAGGTCCCTGCTCCACCGCCTCCAGATGGTGCAGAACCAGGCAGCAAGACTTATCTGTAAAGTCCCCAAATGGCAATCTGCTAGACCTCTCCTGGCCAAGCTGCACTGGCTGCCCATCGAACAAAGGGCTGCCTTCAAAATTGGATGCCTAATCTACAAAGCACAGCATACCAAATGCCCGACCTTCCTGAAATCCCTCATCAACCCACACCGTCCGACCCGTAACCTCCGCTCGGCCCACCTTCATCTTCTCACCTCCCCAGTGATCAAGTTAAAAAAATTAGGCGGCCGGAGATTCAGCTTCCTGGCACCCAAGCTGTGGAACTCCTTCCCCCTATACATTAAAACCTCTGACACCTTGCTGAGCTTCAGAAAGGGCTTAAAGACCTGGCTCTTTTCAAACTCTCATTAGCTCTTCCTCCTGCCCCAATTTCAATCTCAGTGCCAGGAAACCTCCGGTGTCAGTGCGCTTTATAAATGCAGCTTAACATTAACATTAACATTAACATTTCACTTCCCTTTGGTCGTTGCCTTCACTATGGCTATTTTTACGATATATATATATACCAATGAAGATTATTCCCTCAACGGGGCGATTTCTTAATTCTTTATGCTCTAAATCTGTTATAGTTGTATGTTATATACTGCACACAGCCCTATGACCATATAGGTTTTAAACCTATTTGTTTGCGTATTTTGGTTTATATAATCTCGATCCCGTACACATATAATTGGTATTATAGTGAGAGTTTTTTGAGTTGTGCACTTTATCCTTTTTCTCGGTGAGTTGAATGACATTGCACTCACTCCTCTCTTTACAGATACGGGCGGCTTTATCTTGAGTCGGACCCTCCCAATGTTATCATACAACGGGGACCTTTTCGGATATCCACTCTAGGTAAGAGTTTCTCCCGACCATCTTAAGTAGGGTGTCCTAAGAAATGTATACACCCCTGGAGTATATCCGTCTCCACAAGGGTGTATATATATATATTTCTTGATCTATATTTTTCACAACACAATAGTATCTAAGTCAGCCCTTGTTCTTTTTTAGAACGGACGATTATCGCTATAGCTATTCAGTGACCAACAACTCTGATTTGGACTACTGTGGAATTTTGGTTCGCTGAACCAGTATTACTTACCGATAACGGGTAATCCCGACGGAAATTTCCTCTATTCGCTAGGTGAGGAGTGGGTTTTATGATGAGAGATAATTTCTCTCTTTCTCCACCTTCTCCTCTGGTCCCTCCTTTTTCAGTTTTTTCTCCCTTTTTCCTTTTTTCTAATCCCTTGTCTCCTTTTTCCTTCTCTTTTTTCTCTTTCCTCTTTTTTTCTCTTTCCTCGCTTTTTTTCTCTTTCCTTTTTCTTTTTAATCTTTTCTCTTGTTGATCATGCAATGTCTCACATGTCGATATATTTTGTATTAGACTTATCTAGCACTTTGTGATCTGATTAATTTATACATCATGTATGTTTCTTTTACATGGTTGTTTCCATAGATGATTTGAGAGATCAATATTTAAATATATGAAGGAATCAAATGTATTGTTTGTATTTGTATATAGGATATTCCCTTCTTCTTGCTTTTCCCTTCTAAGTTATGAACTCCCAACACATTATAGGAATGATCTATATGACAAAAAGTATGTTTTTAACATGGGTATCTATTGTGAGTCGGTGTTTTTTATTGGGTGTTTCTGTATGCTATGTATTGATTATGGATTTTTGAATTGTTTCAGCCCTGACGAAGTTCAAGTGCGAACGAAACACGTTGGCTGAAGAATTTGTTTTAATTGGATATAATAAAAGATTTTTGTAACAAGAATTGGAGCTTTGGAGCACTCCTCTTTTTTGGTGCACCGTCCTTATATACATGAACTTTGGGATCTGCAATGCAGGAGAGTATTGGTGCGGCATACTCTGGACGTAGTGTGCACAACATATCGACTTAGACATCATACTCGGAAATATTTTGTGCATAACCTTGGTCAGCCGCCTTGTTCTTTTTAATTAAATACAAAGGTTGTACCTGCTCTATTAACTGATCTGGTGAGAAAATGCTACACTCTCTTTCTCTGAGCAGAGTAACAAAATGTAATATCTCATAATATACTACCAGAAGTGCTTTCAAATTCCTTGAGTACACTGCTTGTTTAAGGTAGTGTGAGAGTTCTAATTCCTAGAAAGACATATTTGCAATGGGAGCACTTAAAATAAGCAAGTTGGTCAAACAGGCAGAGTCTAATTTCAGCCATGTCAGGCTCAACGAGTGAGGAGAAGCTGTTTGCTGATTTCTTGGGACCTTTGATATTAGGGTTTGTACATAGCCCAAAGCAATTGAGGTATGAATGCAGCATTGTAGAGTGTATGTGGTGGTCTGCTTTGGCTGTCTTGTTAATCACTGAATAATCGGTTCATATTGTAGGTCTGTGGGTCTCAAGGTTGGCTGTGAATTCGCAGAAAAATAATTTAAAGACTATCAGTTCTAAGGAATCATTTCACCTAACAGTTTTTTCAAACATTTCAAGATGAATAGCATTAAACAATTGATAGGAACCCATTCATAGAATGCCTTTCTTTAATTCCCTTTTAGAAGATTTTTAAGGGGATAACGTAATTGTTAAGTTATGTTATATGTTATGCCTACTTATAAATTGCAACAAATCACACCCTAAGTGTATGTCAGCGCTGGGGATTTTCAAGTAACGCATCCAACCCTTAAAATAACCTTGTTTTCAGTAGTCTCCTAAATTGGGAGAAATCCACACAGCTACGGAGATAGGAAGCTGAATCCATGCCCTCGGAGCGGTGTAGGAGAACGCTCTGCCTCGATATTTTGCAGCATGATTCCAAAAAATTGCTAGAAAAGCCTTATCACAAGATCACAGTGTGTGTACAGGTGATAGTAACATAGTTTGTCCTTAAGATAGGAAATCTTACAAAAAGAGTTTTGTGGACAAGACATCATAGCTTTAAAAAGATGTGATTTTACGGCCCAATTCACAGAACTAACTTAAGACAAAATCCTAAAATTACTACCATTTTGGCATTCACAGAAGGCACTTAATCATTTTGGTATTCACAGAAGGCACTTACTCATTGATGAGTAAGTGCCTTCTGTGAATACCAAAATTAATAGGTGCCTTCTGTGAATACCAAAATGGTAGTAAGTTTAGGATTTTGTCTTAAGTTAGTTCTGTGAATCCGGCCCAAAGATTGGTAACCAGTGAAGGGACCTAAGGATAGGAGCTGAAAGAGAGACTGCTAGAAAATGACAGTCTAATCGGGCAGCCGTGTGTTGCATGACTTGCAACTTTGTTAACAAGGTGTCATTGGCTGCCATAAGCAAGGCATTACTGTAATCCTGGTGACTGATAAGCAGCGCCTGGACCAGCGTTTTCCCGGCCGAAGCAGGGAGCAAAGGAAAAACTTTCTTCAGGATGCGCATAGTCACAAAACATGTCCCTCTCGTTGTGGCTATGTGGTTTTTCATAGAGAGATTAAGGTAAAGAATACAGTTCTCTTTAGTGTGTTTTCAACAGGATCTGGAAAGATAAGCTACTGCTGCTAATGGAATTGGTCACAGAGATTAGACTATTAGCCAAATGGCAGACATTCTAGCATGTTACAGCCAAGCTAGTTAAAATGTATGAAAGAATATTGGTGCACATGTTTAACTGAAATTAAAAATAGTGAAATAAAGAAACAGCATAATTTTTCAGGGAAACGAATTGCCAAAAAGTACTTTTTGATTAATTATGCAAGGGATCCTGGGTTGAACTGAATACAGCCCTCCAAATACTATTAATTAGTTTGGTTAAGCATATTGAAGGCCAAACACTTTACAAGTATAGAATACTAGACAATGAATTATGTGATTTGCTAGGAATGAAATCACTGACACAACACTTTTGACATTACCTGTGAAGGCCACCAGGGGTGTCAATGAAGTGTAAAGTATAATGTTGTTAGTTGATGTATAAGGACCATACATCAAGAAACATTATAAAATAGATCTAAAAATTAGCTATAAGCTGGACATTACATACATCACCCCTTTGTTTATATTTTTTTTCTATTTTTCTGCTGTTGTGTATCACTTACTTAGGCAGGAGTCAAACAAAAAAGTAAAAATTAAAAATGCAAATAATGCTATTCTGTAACACACTCAAATTTGGAGAAAGATGGATTATCTTTATTGCAACAAGCCATCGCTTTAAAAAATAATTCAATAAGTAAAAGATCAAATGTGTTAAAAGAACAACAGCCTCTTAGAGCCTTATTATGACATTGGCGGTCTCAGAGTGCTGCTGCCACACTGCCACCCTGCTCCGAAACTACCAAAGCCGTATAAAACAGCTCACCAGAGTATGACTTTTAAAATCTCTGGCAGGCAGATCTTTGATGGTCCCATGGCGGCGCCTTTGAAAAAGGCACTGTAATGGGAGCATCAAAAGCAGTTCCTCCAGGGCATGGGCTGTCATGTCCATGCCCTGCAGGAACTGGGGGTATATGCAGACAGAGGCCTTCTTCATTTACCCCATGGTACAGAGGCACACTACAGGGCCCCCTTTTGTTTACTCAACTCCTCACTTTTCATGGCGGTCGCACTGTCATGAAAAGTGTGGCAGTGGTGAAACTCGTAATATGCTTGGTGGTGCCGCAATGGCCCTGCCAAGGATATTGCTGCCTCAAGACCACCATCCCACAGCCTGGGATCTCTGATCCCTAGCAGTTGCAACAGTCCTAGGGTGGCTCGACCATCCTGGTCGTAATAGGGTGGTCAGAAGACTGCCACCGCCAAGCCCCCACGAGTCTGACGGTCTGTGGACCACCACACTGCTAATGAGGACCTTAGTTTCTACAGGTCCATAGTTCAAGGTGTCTCTCCCAAAAGGAAAACAAAAATGTACTTTAGGTATTTGTGACACCTTTAACTTGAACCTTGCATCTGCACATTCATACACAGAATCGATTATATAGTAATCATAACTAAGTTCTACCACACGTTGCACCTCATTAATTTTGCATAATAGCATGGCCTGCAAATGACAACAGATCCCAGCAGCAGAAATAATCTTTAGCAAGTCATTTACAGTATGCGATTACATTTCTCTCATTCCAAGGTGTTTATATGCCATAGTATGCAAATAGCACATGGTATATGAACAGAGGTTTGGCTGATTTAGGTATCTATAATGTATCCACCAGATCCTACAAAGCTTTATATAAAAGAAAGTAACTTCGCCAAAAAAGCATTTGCAAATGAAATTCCGTCTGCAATGCCAAGCCAATGATATCATTGTTGTTTTTTAGAGTGTTTCCAAATATGGCTGTGACTGCGGCGCTTTAACCTCAAACAGTTACAGATGATGCAGACATTCACATAGAAAGCTTACTTTGTCAGAGCATGCGGCTGCCAGGAGTTCTTTTTCATTGTGCTCATCACCGCATTGCAGAGTCATTTCTGATGGATTCATCCCACCACACCGCCCAGACCCTATAGCTCTCAGCACAGCAATGTATACTAAGAACATCATTTTGATGGATTTAATTATAAGCCAGCAGGATGGTTTTGCGAGTTAGAGGTTCGTTGCTGAAATTTGCTGTGAACACAAATTGAGACTCCTTGCCTGCTCTGCCCTCCACCGTGTTTGAGTGAATTGAATGAGATAAGTTGTGTGAAAGTGAGAGTTATTATTTACAGCTCCTAGGCAGAAACGCAATATGAAATGCTATATAGAATTCTTTGATAATCAGTATTAGAAAGAGCAGGTGGCATTCGAATTGGTCTTCATTTTGTTAAATTCGGCAACCTCGACTGATGTATTAAGAATTGTAGGAAAAAAAGGTAACTTCAGAGAAAAAAATGTTTTCATCCATGTTGCTTACCACCAATAATGTATTTAATAGTGTCTTACTCTCTACCAAACGACATCTATGTAAAAATGAATCTGTTGACCATGAATACTGGAATACAAATGCCTAAATTAAATCTTAATATGCATTAATACAAGTGTTTTATATTTATGCACCTATAGGTCAATATAGTTAGTATAAAGGGTGAACAAAAGCTAACTTTCTTAATTCACATCCCAATATTTATTACCAATATGTAACCAAATAAATGCAGTCTACAGACAAGAATTACAATAGCCAACAGGTCTGACTGTTTTGGGCTAACACACAGAAACACAGACTTGCTTAAATATGCACCGATTATTTGTGATGTTTGACTGTGCAACCAGCTGCATGGCACTGCAAGCTTGGAGAATTAGAAAGAGGGTGCAAATACAGAAGACACGGGTATATTTATGAAAACTGTTGCATCCTTTGGTGAAAACAGCAATGCAACAGTTTTCACTGTGCCCTCCTTGTGACGCGATGGATGCGCCCACAGAGTGGCATATTTAAGAGCCTATGCAGCACTTTTGCACCACTGTTGCAATCATGATGCAGCGGTTGTGTTAACAATGTGCCATGTTGAACCATATTTGCAAGGTGATGCATCCAGGCAGATGCCTCACCTTGAAAAGCCTGCGCCACATTATACCGGCGTCCGGTATAATGTATGCAGGGTGGGCGTTCCCATGCAACAAAGCCTCGTAGGAGTGGCGCAGTGAAATCTATCAAATTTAACTGCGCCACTTCTAGGACGCCACTGCATAAAAACTTTACGCCTGCCTCATAGCAGGCATACAGGTGAGCACTGCTATGTGTGTGGGCCTGCCTCATGCATTGCTAGAGTTGTGTCATGCTTGCGACACAACTCCAGCAATGCGTGACTTTTGCGCCGACAGATTCGTCAGTATTCCTGATGCATCTGTCACTCCTTGCAACATGTAGCACCCTGCAGTAAATCCAGCTCATCTATTGTGTTGCAACGAGGGCGCAGTAAAAACTGTTGCAACACTGTTTTCATGCAGCGATGCTACAGTTTTCATAAATAAGACCCAGAGTGAGGTAGGTTTCACAGAGACAAGGCACAAATAGCCTGGGTGCGTATGTGCATGCTGGTGCTTAAAGCGAAGCTGGTTGGCTTTGCCAATATTTGTTTGCTTTTCCCTTTGGGACACTAAAACTAAAGGGGATGTCCTGCTTGCTATGCCATAAGACTCAAGTTGTACTCAATGTTGAGGCCCAAAAAGTCATAACAGGTCTAGGGCTTTTGTGATCCAATACTGAGGGCTTAGTATTTCCGGCTGTAATTTTTTGTTCATGTAGGACCAAAGCTTATGTTGATATTGTTTGGCCTCATCAGTGGCATCACAGTGTTTTTAAAAAATGGCAAATTGGAATGTGATCCAGAGTAATTACTGTTGGTTGAGATCAATTAAAGCTTTACACTCATCACTTGGTTTTCTCAATGGCTACAACTGCAGTGATGTTGCAGAAGTTAGTTGTCCTCTCTGTGATCAGGGCCGGACTGGCTACCGGGCAGTTGTGTGTGCTGCGGTGCTGGGGGCTAATTTCGTTGATGGGGACCTGCGTGTGCAAAACGAAATTCGTTTTGCTTTTTTTTATTTTAAATCGCACGCAGGTCCCCATCAACTAAATAAGCCCCCACCACAGAGAAATTAGCCCCTGGCTCGGCAGCACACACAACTGCCCGGTAGCCAGTCCGGCCCTGTCTGTGATGGTAGTTGTTGCTGTAGTAGGAGCTCCTGTAGTCTGCTCTGAGGTTACAATTGTGATCAATGCTGTTGTCCATGCCTTGTTGGCAGCTGCTGTTGCTTTGGTTGTCCAAGTCCTAGTGGCAGTTGTGGTTATTGATGGGCACTCTGCTTTGGCCACAGCTGTTACATCTGCTGTGGTCACTACTGTTATGACAGCTGTTCTTGCTGCTGTTAATTTCGCTTTGGATCTCAGATATGGTTATAGCTGTGTTGGCTATTCTGCTTCATGTGGGTTTGCCCACTTTGCTGCTGTGAACCCATCTGTGCTTGCAACTGCTGTTGCTGATGTGTTCCCTACTGTGGTGAAAACTGCTGTTGCTGCTATTCTCTTTGTTGTGGTTTCACCTGTGGAGTTTGCTCTGGTTAAACTGTGGTTGCTGCTGTTTACCATATTATAGCGGCGGCGTATGCTGCTACTGTTGGGAATGCTGTTATCAGTCCAGTAGTTCCCGCTGTGCTTGCAATTACTATTGCAGCTTTTATTGCACCTTTGTTGTGGCAGTGCTCCTACTGTAATAGAATTCATTGTTGCTGCTGACGTTACTATTACGATAGCTGTGCTTGTTAAAGCTGTTTTTGCTGCTGTGGCAGCTTTGGAAGTGGCTGTTGCAGCAGAGGCTGTGGTTGGTGTGGTGACTGTTCTTGTTGCTGCTGTAGTCCTTGCCTTGGTGGGAGCTGTTATTCCTGATGTGGTTCCTGCTGTTGTGGCAGCTGTAGTTTTTGTTCCTTTTTTTTACCATAGTGGAACTGCTCTCCCATTCCTTGCTGCCAACTGTTCTTACTGATATTGTCCACGCCATGGTGGCAACTGTGGCCTTTGCTGTCACAGCACCTGTTATCGCTGCTGGTGTAAGAGCTGTTGTTACTGCTGTGGCCCCTGGTGGGCTGGTAGATGTGATTTCTCCTGTAGTTTCTACTATGGTTACCAGTCGAGGCTGCTCCCGTGAATCAGTAGTGGGGTGGGGAGGGGGTCGGGGTGAAGGGGGAGACATTTTTCGGTTTTTTTAATCACATACCTGCCACCTGGCCAGCTGCTGCCTCTTTTTCTTCCTTTCCCAGGCTTCTGTTGGAACAGGAAGCAGGATAGGCTCCCCTAAGCCA
The DNA here is from genome assembly GCF_964261635.1 of Lissotriton helveticus. Lineage (NCBI taxonomy): Eukaryota > Metazoa > Chordata > Amphibia > Caudata > Salamandridae > Lissotriton > Lissotriton helveticus. Next base: position 1,162,211,649 of record NC_136070.1, on the reverse strand, counting down.
ATTACAACGCTGCAATGCAGCTTTGTGATTGGTCTGAGCTCCGTGTATCGGCGCTCAGATGGGGAATGGAAGCCTGGGCCTGTTCTTCACCCAGGCTGTAATGCAGCCTCGGTGGAGAACATGCAAAGTGCGCTTGAATGTTTGGCCAGCCCCAGAGGTCCGGCCAAACATTAATGTGCACTTTGGAGGGTGCCACCAATCCCCCCCCCCTCCTGCGCAGCCTAGCCCCACCCCACAAAACTACCGCAGCCCAGAAAAATATAATGATTATAACATCTCGTTAGTATCATTTTATTTTTCCTTTTATTTGCTTTGTTGGGGCGACGCCCCTCTGCCTTAGCGGAGGAGACGCCCCTGATGGTTTCAGCTGTAGTTGCTACTGTGGCCTCCCGTTGTGATTGCTGTTGTCCCCACCTTGTTGGCAGCTTGCCTTCGCTGTGGGTACAGCTGGTGGCTTCTATGGTCTTTACTATAAATCCTACTATTGTGTTTCCAGCTCCGATGGAAGCTGTTGTCTCTTCTACGGGCCCTTCTGCCCTTTTAGGTCTGCAACACAATGGATTTTACTAACATAAACTGGAAATTAATTTGACAGTTATGAGCATAATATTTGTGAGTCCTTTTGAAAATCATAGCTCTTGTATGATCTGTTTATCACACTATGATACAGAAGTATGAACAGATTAAACCAAACGTCATTTGCTAGACTGCTGCGGTCTCTTATCGGCGATGTTTAAGATGGATTTAAACTCTGAATAAATACGGTTAGTTGGGAGAAAGCATTATTTAAATTTTGAAATAACACTGACTTGATACGTGGCCCAACAGTTCAGCCTGCAGCATGTTAAAAAACCGGAGGCAATGCCATTAATTATAATTATTGTACTCTTAAGAGCAGAAAAGCAGCAGGAGTATCTTGTAATGTACAGAGGAAAGCTTCAAAATGTTTACACGAAAGCTGTGAATACTGCTCTTTCGGTACTACAAATCCATGTCAGATGTTAATGGAAATAACATCATTTTTATGTCAAAATGGCAGCCTGCCATTAAGTAATAACAAACACGCTCTCACGAGCTCAGCTGGACCGGGCTGCGCGCGGAGATGAATGGAACGTCTCGAGGATTTATGTGGGACAGAGCCAAGTGTCACCTCAGCGCGGCCTGCCATTGGTCAGAACCGAGGAACAGTAGAAACAACCTTTTATGCGGCATCGTTAATCAGACGCAACTGACAGCTTCTCCGCATATAATCCTCACAGAAATTACCTCTTCGGTAATGGCATCCTCTGTTTATGAGGCTGCGGATTTATGAAGTGTTTCCAGTTGCTGGTCACTAGAAAAGCAACTTGTAAGTGCACTTATTCACTTATTTTCCCAAATATAGCCAGTCCTATTAGCAAATAATTAATGAATAATTATTTCTGCACGCAAAGCGCGACGTGCCAAAATAATGCTTTCCTCTAACTGAATCATAAACAAGCCCGTGTTTAAAATGGGGGAGTGTTTGCTCGCGTACCAGCTGTTCTCTCGCAAGCCCGGCCCAGCCTCCAGCTGTTCTATTGCTCCCCTTACAGCTATGTTAAGCCGGCTGCAGAAAAGTCCTTTATAATGCAACAATGAAGATAGTACTCTTAGGGCGGGTTGCCAAACACACATCATGGAATAAATCCCTTACAAAATATGTACAGGTGTTAGGAATAATCCCTATAAACTCATTTCCTATGCATATCACAAACTTTGCAGAAACCTTTGGAATCCTTCTCGCCCAAAAACATGTTTGTACAGAATTTGGAGATTAATGGTGTGACTACTGAAGCGATTCAGATTAAATACTTGCTCCGTGTAACCAAAGCAAAATGCTACATAAAGTCTACCCCAACGGTGCCAGCATTCGGAGTTTAAATAGGGACACATGTCACCCAGTAATGTGTTGCTTTTTTTGTCTTTGGAGGGGGAGAAGTGAATTCGTGAGGCGGACACTATGACCCTGCAGAACGGAATGCCCCCAGGTCCACAGCCACATCACTAGACACCACTTTCCTGACACAGCAATTGGACAGGACGTGTGGAAAGGAGCAATCTGTTGCAGTGCATAGCAGTGCAGGGTCAGCATGAGTGGAGACAAAGGCCCTTATAATTAGAGAAACAATTATAACTGCAAATTGAATTTATCTAGTCAGCATACTACCCCTGACAAGGAATTGATGCGCTTTGCTCTGAGTAGCTTGCTGCTCCGGAGCCCAAGGTTAGAGGTAAATAGGTAGCAGATCAGTAATATGCGCTTCCTTTTCCTTGTAGGATTAGTTGGGATAAATTTGAGATCTCATGCACTTACTCTATTCTTTTGAATAGGGATTGATTAATTGAAATGGATTATTAAAGATGTGAGATGTTATTGGGACTGGTAAACATGCACGCTTGTTAGTTGGATGAGTAGGTGGACAGAGAGGAGTTTGGAAAAATGTACGGAGAAGGAATCTCCAGTGGAAGATGGCATCTTCAGTGATGTCCCTGTGATCTGTTCATTCTGCCTCCACTCAGTAACATGGATATATCGCTCAGGCCACTACATGGTGCATGCCACACAATGCAAACGACGTGGCAATGGTCCAATGGTGGCAGCATGACGCCTGCCTAGAATCCTTAGCCAAAGCATGCTGCTATCATGGGACCGCTGCAGCACCACCCGCCTGCCTGCTCTAGATTCTACTCAGAATCTGGTGGAAAGGTGCACTACAGTCTTGGTAGACCTACTGTGGCCGCAGTGGTGGTGGTCCTACAGGACGACCACCAAACTCGTAATCAGGCCCTAAATTTCCGATTATCTGACAGCTATAATCACATTTTAAAAACAGAAGATCTCTATACAAATTATATGAGTTACAAAGCAATAGTGTATATCAAGTTTGCTGTACTGAACCACTGAACAGGGTAAGGAAATGGAGTTTTGTTGCCCATCAAGCTTTCAAACTATGGGGCATATTATCAAGAACGGCGTTAAAATTATCGCTGGTTTAGCGGCAGAAAACTGCAGCTAAAGCGGATATAATGGGCTTGATAATATGCCCTAGAGAATTCCAATAGAAGCCTATGTTCACACAAGAACATGGGCTTCTATTGGAATTCTAAAGGGCATATTATCAAGCCCATTATCGCCGCTTTAGCAATAGTTTTCTGCCGCTAAACCGGCAATAATTTTTAACGCCGTTCTGGATAATATGCCCCCATGTTTTATGTGACCTGCACTGCTGTTCCTATGTGACTGGGAAGCACTCATCAGCAGTCTGATGTCATTGTGTAGGTCTTTTTTGCTGCCAGCAGTGGGACAACGAAGAAAAAACGGCTATATAATTCAGTATTGCAAGTAATTGGATTTTTTTGTCAGGCGTCTTTTTGTTGGTCCAAAGATGCAGGACTATGGGATGTTTCAGTTATCAATTTGTCCATTTGGCCAGTCACTGAATATGCTTTAACAAAATTAAACATTCCTTGAAAGCATTGTAAATAAACGTTCAAAATGGGCAGATGGCGCTACTTGCTTTGCCAATGCTGGCACATTTTAAAAGTATCTGGCAACTTCAAAGCCAGTGGCGGTGACTACAAAGCACTGACAAAATGACACTGATTGGTTTTGCTGATGCGTGTTTATTTGTGCATTGTATTTTGTTTCTTCATTGACAGCAACATAACATTTTCATCTATAATGTTGTGCAACTGTGATGGAACATACATCGAGACAGGCTGGATAATTTATATTTATGTTTATGGTTATTCAATGAAAAAAACTGTGGCTCAAACATGGAAATCCACTGACACTTTCTATTTGTGGTCACCAACGCGCACAAAAACATCATAACTCACCCCATTAACCATGTAATTCTCTAGATAGTTCTTTTCTTTGCTTCTGCACTTTTGGCGTTTTGACTATGGGTGGTGGTACAAGTTATTGCTGTGTCCATTGGCAACCATATCTGCAGAATTTCATTGGCTTTTTTGCGTTTGAGCCGGAACCATAGCTTTTTTATCTGAGATTTTTAATTGAATTGATTTTTTAATGTTTTTATAATATATTTAATTTCAAACCCCTCCCTAGTGTATGACTTGTTGGGCAAAAGCCTGGCCGGTGTGCCTAACCCAACAGGGCCAGCCAACCCGCTGTGCACACAGACTTCAGGCATTTACAGAAGTGGTTGGGTGCAGAGGCATAGCTACCCAGCATGCTGCCAGCATGCTGATGTTTTCCAAGACTCTAGGTCCCCACCACTTGTGCCTTGTGGTCAGACACCCTTGCCTGTGGAATTTCTTTAATATTGCACCAGCTTTGAAAATTTGGATCTATTCGCATATCGTTCACAAAATGACAGCAAGTCCGGCACCTAAAATGGGAGCTGGTTTCTGTTTTTTCCTGGTGTGGGCCTCGAGATTTTTATGGCTATGCCTCAGCACAGCCTGAGGTACGCAGACCTCTGATGTTTGCCCGCAGTTGAAGAGGACTATCTTTTGCATTGTATGCTAACCGATTTTCATTTCTAACGAGTTTTGTTCCAGCCCTAGGATTCTGGGCACTTTACTCTGCTAACCCAAAGTAAAGTGCAGTGCATGTGCTCTCTCTTCTAAAATGGATACATTGGCATACACTTGATTGGCACATTTAATTTGCTCATAAGCCACTAGTATATGTGGATAAGCAAGCAGGAGTATGATGAATATGGGCCTTCAATTGTCCACCGTTAATGCAGTAAAAATAGTCACCTACACAACTGGTTGTATCTCTAAACCACCTGGGAAACCTGACCTCTAGCCTGGGCCCTTGTCAGGAAAAAGTCACAAAGTGGATGTAGCTGTCCTGTCTGAAGTTGAATGGAGACAAGACAGAGCTTATGCTTCTAGGCAATAACCCGGCCTTCAATCCCGGGCTACTCTGGCCTAAGTGTCTCGGCCCCCGCCAGTTCCTCAAAAACAAATCAAGAGTCTGGGCATATGGTTAAACCAATCCCTGACTTTTAATTATCAAGCAACGATTGCTTCGGTATCTTGAGGATGCTGAGGAAAACTCTTCCTCTTCTCCCATTAGGGGCTAGGCAGGTAATGGTACAAGCCCTGATTCTATCACGTATAGACTACGGAAATGTGCTCTACCTTGGAGCCCCTCAGTCGACCACCTCCAAACTACAAGTCATCCAGAACTGTACAGCTCGCCTAAACCTTAAACTCCCCTATCGGCAAACTGCCAAACTCCTGCTGAATACACTGCATTGGTTACCCAATTTGGAGAGAGTCAAGTTTAAGGCCCTTTGCATCACCCGCAAGTCCTTCTGGGGGGAAGGCCAGCCCATCAATCAAGCCATTGCTGTGCCATACTATCCTATTAGAAGCCTAGGTTCAGCTAACCTTTCACTCGTTGCTGTCCCAAAAATAAAGAGGGCAAGATGTGGCAGCCGCTCTCTCTCTTATAACGCGGGCAAGCTTTGGAATTCACTCCCGCTCAAACTACGTATGGAATCTAACCTTCTTTCCTTCCAGAAACTCTTAAAAACCTGGCTGTTCCAAGCTTACACCCAGTAAAGTCGCCCCACTAGTCCACCGTCTGCAAATAGTGCAGGGATGCCTTAGGGTAGCTATGCGCTTTATAAATGCTTATTCTACATGATGCTACATGTACATACATGTGCCCAGGGCTTGTAAATTAAATGCTATAAGTGGGCTGCAGCATTCATTATGCCACTCACTACAGCAGCACTGTAAAATCATGCATCCAGGTCTGCACCTGAAGCCTGTGTAGGCAATTTTAAACTGCCATTTTGACCTGGAAAACTAAACAGTTTGTCAGACGCAAACCTTCATTTTTAACACCTATAAGCCACCCCTAAGTTAGACCCTAAGTAGGACAGAGTACATTGTATTTAAAAAGTAGGACATGTATATTTAATGTTTGTCATGGTAGTAAAAAACCTCCAAGGTTATTTATTTTACTGTGGCAAACCTAGCCCTCTCAAACAAAACCACATTATAATAACTTACGTTGCTTAATTTCAGTTTGGGAACAAAAAGAAAAATTCCCTGCTCCCCTCTTGTACCGAGGACAAAGAAATGGGTTCAGAGGGGCATACGGTTGTTCTCTTGTTTTGACTACAGGGACATAACAAGCTCCAAGAGGCCTTTTCCTCTGCATTTCCAGCTGACTAATTCCAGCTAGACCTGCCCAGAGTTCTGCTGCTGGCCTCTGCTGGAATGAGTCAGCCAAGTGCTGTTCCAAAAGTTCCTTAATCCTTTGCTAGTGTCAAAGTGCACGCTTTCTGAAGTTTCCTGAATCCTGGGATTTGGAAATGTTTTACCAACGTTTAGTTCTGAGAACCGACAGGGGGCTATGACCAACCAGCCAAGCTGATCGACGGAGGTGCATCGCTACTGGGCCAAAGATGCTGGTTGCTCCCACTTCATTCTTCCCCTCAACAGCAGGACCTCGCGATGAAGGTATCAGCATCATGAAGAGCTCTTCCGCTATAGCCTACAGCCTTGCCCCACTGGAGGAATCCAAAATACAAAATAGTGATTAAGTCAGAAAGTATAAATCTTCACTGGGTGTGTTGGACGGTAAAAAAAGTATTCTGTTAAGTTAGCCTCTACTCCTCTTCCATTTTGTCTACCGGCCCCCATTTTTGTGTTTCTGCGGAGACTTTTGTAAAGTCAGAAGTTGCGTGCTCACTGAAAGCTGGTCATACTGATAATGCTCGCATGTCAGAGTAAGCAGCCCTGCCCTGCGGATGGGCCAAAGTGCACAGATGTCTAATCTGTTAGCCCAGCAATGCCTGTAACCTCCCTTGCCTACAAAGATTACGTAGGGGTTTATCAGGATTCAACAGTTCAGCATTTCAACATTATACAAAGGGGTTGTGTAAGGGATTGTGTAAGCATTATGTAACAATGACAAAGTGGTTTCAATGCGTTTCATGAGGCACGGAAAAGTATAAATGCCTTGTTTAAACTTGTACTTGTTAGCCCCCTCCCTCCAGCACTTGCAGGGTCTGAGTGATGAGACTCATCTCAAGAGATGTAATAAACCTGTGTTTTGTTCCACTCCAGTGTCGATCCTCATTTAGTGAACCCGTAGACAAAGGGTATCCCTGCACTATTGAGACAAATAAGATATCTCACTTCTACAGTCGAAGGTGTGAAAAGTATTTGGCTAGTGAGAGTTCTACTCTGGATGAAAAATTCACATTTCTTCTGCTCTGAGCATCAACTTCATCAAGACCTCATCCAGCGATATACGATTAGGGTGAGCTCTCCTGGGTCACATCCTTCTGCCTTGCCCCGCTGAGGATTTTTTTCACTTTCAATCTAGAGACTACAGACCAATATAAGAATATAAGAAGACCTTTTCTCCTGAGGCGGAAAGCCGGGAGCTACAGGCACGAGCACTCGCTCATTTTTAAAATACTTTGAGAGTCACGATAACTTGTATTTTGGTTGAAATAACGATCTGACAAACCTGTGTGAATGCGTGTGTGTTGATTTTAAAAACCTCACCTTACCACAGCTCCACTCACCCGCCCACAGCCTCGCAGCGGATCTTAGCGCTGCCGAGGACTCGCAGGGTAAACAAACATTGCTGCCATTTCCCGCCGCACTCTGAGGCCACACCCCTTTCACGAGGCCACGCCCCCTGAGTACTTAAAACCGCGAAAAGCAAGCATCTGGTCAGAAGACCTTTTCTCCTGAGGCGGAAAGCCGGGAGCTACAGGCACGAGCACTCGCTCATTTTTTAAATACTTTTAGAGTCACGATAACTTGTATTTTGGTTGAAATAACGATCTGACAAACCTGTGTGAATGCGTGTGTGTTGATTTTAAAAACCTCACCTTACCACAGCTCCACTCACCCGCCTACAGCCTCGCAGCGGATGTTAGCGCTGCCGAGGACTCGCAGGGTAAACAAACATTGCCGCCATTTCCCGCCGCACTCTGAGGCCATGCCCCTTTCACGAGGCCATACCCACTGAGTACTTAAAACCGCGAAAAGCAAGCATCTGGTCAGAAGACCTTTTCTCCTGAGGCGGAAAGCCGGGAGCTACAGGCACAAGCACTCGCTCATTTTTTAAATACTTTGAGAGTCACGATAACTTGTATTTTGGTTGAAATAACGATCGGACAAACCTGTGTGAATGCGTGTGTGTTGATTTTAAAAACCTCACCTTACCACAGCTCCACTCACCCGCCCACAGCCTCGCAGCGGATCTTAGCGCTGCCGAGGACTCGCAGGGTAAACAAACATTGCCGCCATTTCCCGCTGCACTCTGAGGCCACGCCCCTTTCACGAGGCCACACCCCCTGAGTACTTAAAACCGCGAAAAGCAAGCATCTGGTCAGAAGACCTTTTCTCCTGAGGCGGAAAGCCGGGAGCTACAGGCACGAGCACTCGCTCATTTTTTAAATACTTTGAGAGTCACGATAACTTGTATTTTGGTTGAAATAACGATCTGACGAACCTGTGTGAATGCGTGTGTGTTGATTTTAAAAACCTCACCTTACCACAGCTCCACTCACCCGCCCACAGCCTCGCAGCGGATCTTAGCGCTGCCGAGGACTCGCAGGGTAAACAAACATTGCCGCCATTTCCCGCTGCACTTTGAGGCCACGCCCCTTTCACAAGGCCACACCCCCTGAGTACTTAAAACCGCGAAAAGCAAGCATCTGGTCAGAAGACCTTTTCTCCTGAGGCGGAAAGCCGGGAGCTACAGGCACGAGCACTCGCTCATTTTTTAAATACTTTGAGAGTCACGATAACTTGTATTTTGGTTGAAATAACGATCTGACGAACCTGTGTGAATGCGTGTGTGTTGATTTTAAAAACCTCACCTTACCACAGCTCCACTCACCCGCCCACAGCCTCGCAGCGGATCTTAGCGCTGCCGAGGACTCGCAGGGTAAACAAACATTGCCGCCATTTCCCGCCGCACTCAGAGGCCACGCCCCTTTCACGAGGCCACACCCCTCTACCAAGACCTCCTCTCTCTATAAAATATGTGCATGTACTGAACGCGCAGCGGGCGAGCGCAGCGGGCGCGACGTTTGCGCGCCAAAGGCGCACCTAAGGCAAGCCCGTCTGCGCCCGTCCGCGCCAGCTCCGGGCCTAGGGCCATCCATACTGGCAGTACCTTACCAGCCCCGAGAATCACATGGACCAGCACACAGCTACTAGACCTAAGTAAGACAGCCTGCTCGTCTCCCCTCACTTGTAGCTTTCCTCTATCTTGCCCCTTCCGGCACAAATGTCCTAATTGTCCTTTCTCCCTCTGCCCCGACTGGTCTCGTACCAGAAACAGCTCACCAGCAACTAAGCAACCCCCCCCCACCAACTCCTACTCCATGGGTTTGGTTAATTGTCGCTCTCTACCCAGCCACGCCAACGACATCTGGCTTTTACTGTCCACCTCATCCTGGGACGCACTGTTCCTAACAGAGACTTGGATTAAAGACTCCTCCAATCCTGATATCGCCCTAGCTCTTCCCACTGACTACAGCTTCACAGGACTCAGCCGTGAAGGCTCCAAAACAGGAGGAGGAATCGCGGTGATTCTGAAGAAACATCTGAAAATCACCTCACGAAAAATCTCAAACATTAACCCCATTGAAGCTCTGTACTTCTCTATCACCGACTCCACCACAGCAGTTTGCTCAGGGATTCTGGTCTACAACCCCCCGAACTCCCCACAACCTGCTGTCCTAGAGCTAATGGCTGTCACAGCAGATCTCTCCCTCAAACACCCCCACTTCATGGTACTGGGAGACTTCAACCACCACGTTGATGTAAGTAGCTGTAACCGCGCCTCCCAACTCCTCGAATCTATGCAAAACATCAATCTTACGCAAAAAGTAAAAGGCCCCACTCATAAAGCAGGTCATACTCTCGACCTCATTTTCTCGAATAGCGAGAAACTCATAATCCTCCCCTCCCTACCCCTACCTTGGTCCGACCATTTTCTTATACCCTTTGAGTTATCCCGAACTCTAATTACAAAACAGGAATCTTCCATCAGATCTCAGGGCAGAAAATGGCACAAACTCACACTTACTGCCATAGAACCAAACTACCATAATAGTTTAATCCCTCTCCCTGATGACCTTAACGAAGCAGTGCGTACACTAAATAGCGACCTTATGTCCACTATCGAGAAAGTCAAACCTCTTCAAAGCCTCTTCTCCCGTAGACAACAACCTTCGGCCCCGTGGTTCACGGAAGAACTACGAGCACACAGAAGTTTGTGCAAGAAGCTGGAACGTCAATGGAGACAGAACTATGATACAGGAGCTAAGGCCCTCTATCGACAAAGTCTTAAAGAGTTTCGCAAACTCAAACGCCAATCCATGAGCACATACTTTTCCCAAACAATTGCCAAAGCAAAAAATTCAACCAGGACCCTATTTAATATAGTGAAAGAATTCACTCACCCCAGCGCACTCTCCACTCCAGTGCCCATGTCACAGACATTATGTGAAAACCTATCTAACTTCTTCGAAGAAAAAATTGCCAACATAGCGGCAGCGATCCTTCAGAAAGATTCCGATATCACCAAAGATCCTACCCTCAACAGCTCTCATGCATTTACCGCATTCCAACCCCTCAGCAAAGAATTTGCTCTTAAACTATTTCAGGACTGTAAATCTGGTTCACCCCTGGACCCTGCCCCAGCGCTGATCATGAATGAAATTGCCCCCATCATCATTGGACATCTGGAACTCCTCATTACTCACTGGGGTTGTTCCCTCTGCCTGGAAACACGCCATGCTAATCCCGCTTCAAAAAAAGACTGGCATTGATCCCTCCTGTCTAAACAACTACCGACCTATTTCACTCCTACCCAAACCCGCAAAAGTTCTGGAAAAAGCTGTTCAAAAACAACTGTCCCACTACCTGGAATCCAACTCCTTACTCCACGACACCCAATCAGGCTTTAGACCAGAATATAGCACTGAGTCGGCGCTACTAGAGGTATCCGAATCAATCCGCGAATGCACGGACAAGGGAGAGAAGGCATGCTGGTCCTCCTCGACCTATCCGCTGCGTTTGATACCATCTCACACGACAAACTTCTGATTCGCCTACAAGAAGTTGGTATCGGCGGGCCCCCCCTCGCATGGATAAAATCTTTTCTCACAAACAGAATACAGCAAGTGATGCTAGGACCTTTTCTATCCTCCAAAAAACAGCTGATCTGGGGCGTCCCACAGGGCTCTGCCCTCAGCCCACTCCTATTTAATGTGTACCTCAAACCTCTGGCTAAAGTTGTTGAATCCTGTGGCGTCAAAGTAACCTTTTACGCTGACGACACCCAACTGGTGTTCTCCTTCAAAGAACACACTGAAAAATCTTTTAACAACTTTCGCCTCTGTATGCTCAACATCGCCACCTGGATGTCGGCTAACAATCTAAAACTCAATACTGACAAAACCGAGGTCCTGTTCTTTAATCATAAATCGCCCATACCCTCCAATCTCTGGTGACCGTCTGAACTCAACCCCCCCCAGAACCAGTTCAAACCGCCCGCAACCTTGGCTTTCAATTCAATACCTCCCTCTCCTGCAAAACTCAAATCAATAAAGTCACCTCAGCCTGTTTCGGGAAACTTCGAATGATAAAAAAAATCATCCCCTACCTACCACTTGAGTCCCGTAAAACGGTAGTTCATGCCCTCATCACTGCTCATCTGGACTATGCCAACAGTCTATACGTAGGCGCCCCTACTTACCTCATCTACCAACTTCAAAAAGTCCAGAATGCTGCGGCCAGGTTAGTCTGCAATATCCCCTACCGTCATTCCATCTCACCCCACCTAATCAAACTACACTGGCTCCCAATAAAACTCCGTATTCAATTCAAGGCCTTAACTCTGGCCTTCAGATCGCTTAATGACCAAGGCCCAACCTACCTACGTCGCAGAATGAGGTTCTCACAAGCACCAAGAAACCTAAGATCCAATCATCTCCGCCTCATGATCTGCCCCCGCTTTCGCCTTTCACGTACAGGAGGAAGGGCCCTGGCAGTAGCCACTTCCAAACTGCTTCCCACAGAGTTAAGATTCCTGACGTTCGAACCCCAATTCCGAAAAAAACTAAAGACCTGGTTATTCTCACAGATCTAATGATCTCACTTCACTCCTTCTCGACCCTCCTGAGATTATGTCTTCAGTGCCGGGACACCTCCGTCGGAGGTAGCTGTGCGCTCTACAAAATTCTAAATAAATAAATAAATAAATAAATCCTTGGCAGTAAGGATACTACGTGGATTGAGTATCTTTCCCACCAAGAATGTGGTCCACCCACCGAATTTAAATGCACGTGCACCTTAGTGTTAATCACTGCAGAGCCTGCTCTGCAGGGCTGTCAGAGACCAACTTGTCATTCTGTCCACCTAATTTATTTGGGTGGAATGACTGGTCAGGTTTCACTGCCCCTCACCGCCAGAAACAAACTTCACAGTAAGGGGCAGTGAAAACTGATAAATGCGTCTTTCACCATGGGAGAGAACTCCCACGGTGAAGGGAGCATTGCATTTTATATTTTCAATAAGAATATCCAGTTCCTGAGTTTTCTTTTTGAGAATAGAAAAAAGGAACCTGTTTGTAAAGGACTCTGTGCAACTGATGGAGCCCTGTACTAAACAGACAAATGCATCAGCAGGAACTGCAGTGACGGCAATTCCTGGCAATGCATTATAAATGGCCGCCACCTTGGCGATCATTTATAATCTAGCAGGCGTTTTTGTTTTTTTCTGAGTTTTATATAGCATGAACTTGACCCGAACGTATCAGAGCGCATTACATGAGCACTAGTTGTGTTACAGACAGACACATTCATTTTTATTGGGCACGGGGAGATTAAGTGATTTGCCGAGAATCGCAGGATGTTGAGCGTCCCTGCACAAGCTCAAAAATGGTTTCCCAGCTTTGAAGTTGACTGCTCTAGCCGTAAGGCCGCAGCCTCTCCCCAAGTCAAGGGAGAGGAGTTGGCCTAACGGCTAGGGCGGTCGACCTTGAATGTGGGAAACTGGGTTCGAGTCTCAGCAATGACGCTGAACATCCTGGGATACTGGGCAAATCACTTAATCTCCCCGTGCCTAACAAAAATGAATGTGACCTCATGTAATGCAACTGGTGCTATGTAAAGCGCTCTGATATCCGATTCGAGTCAAGTTCGCGCTATATAAAACTCTGTAAAAAAAGAAAGGATAAAACATTTTATTGGGACAAACCTGGTCCCTGTATCCAGCCCATGTTCCAGCTGACTGTTTGCAGCCGATGGATATACAGCCGTACACCTCAGCGAATATCATTTGAAATCGCCCGAATTAAAGGACTTTGTGCCAACTCGCTCCAGGTGACTTACAAGCACTTGTGAATCAGGACTGTCGTGCCTTTCAAACCCGTCTTGAGAAAGACCCGCCGCGACCGCAGACAATGGCGCCCCTAAGGGTCGAAACGTCGACATTTCTTCTTAGGCCTTACCACTTCAGGATCCCAACATATTGATAGAAACAAATTAGGATTCTGCAAAAGTCATACTAGTAGATGTCCTACATGAAATTATAACTTGTATATATTTGTACAGATTGTTTATATTGAAATTGATCAGTGTTGTATAGATTGTTTTTGTCACGTGATAACTATTCACTATTGTCACGCTTTGCACTTTTTTCAATATATTGACAGTCATTTGTAAATTGTCTTGAATGAACTTTTTTCAATATATTGACAGTCATTTGTAAATTGTCTTGAATGAACTTGATAAAGATAAAAGATAAAGAACTATATACAGGTTTTCTTTCCATTTATTGTAAGATCCTGTTTAGTATGTATGTCAGAAGGAGGTTCCTCTATTGCATGTAATAGCATTTGCAAATTAGTTGTGTTGTCACCGGACAGAACCATTCTTTATATTTAATCATGTTCCATCGCAGTTAACATTTGACTTTTTTCTGGTCCAGCAGAACCAGATGACCGCGGGTGGCACATAATGCTTTTTAGTGCTATTTTGTACCTTAATCTTGAAACATTGATATCCCTGGTTCTACTGATTGGATGTTTGGTATTTTGGTGTCATTTTATGTAATAAAATGTACTCTATTGTTCTAAATTAGTTTAGGATTTTTCATTTTATTACTTTTTGAGTACTGCATACATTTACACACTGCCTTTGTGCCAAGCTCTCAGGGGGTTAAGCACAGGTTTATTTAGTGTCTTTTGGACCCTGACAAGCATTATGATTAATATTTGAGGTGGGTTTCCATCATCAACAACACCCCCAAATGGCTGCAGATTCTTTTTAATCAGCCCAAAAATCACTGAAGGAAAAAAACATATTCCAGCCAATCTCTTTTGTCAAAAAATTAAAAAAACTTGTTTGACTGGACTTGCAAATCATGATTTACAATTTTAAATGGCACAACCAAACAAATCCTACTCTGCAACTTAAAAAAAGCTTGTATCTCTGAAACTATTGAAAAAGATTTACACCAACAAAAGCAAGCTTTCTGAGTATAGTTCTACTTTCATGCCAAGTTGGGGTAAATCCCATCAGCAGTTTGGGCTGCAGGTGCAAACAGAATTTCTTATGCCATTGGAGTCATCGCGTAGGTCATTGACTCCTGCCTGATAAATAAAGTACAGGCCTACATCTCTTGGAACCTGCCTCATGGAGTGCACCCTTTTTGGCTAATATTGAAGCAGGGTATGCTCCCTTTAAATCATTTACTGTCTAAATGGTATGGTTCTTCACCGATTTGTAATTTGTGCAATATGGCCTCCTGGATGTTAATCATGTGTTATTTATCTGCCCTGCATTTTTATTATGTCGGTGTAAATGGATGCGACCAATATGTATACAATTATCTATTCTTTCGGCCTCTGCACTAATCGATTATCTCTATGAGCCGCCAAATGAAATGTTCTGCCATAGGATTTTTTACTTTTTCAAGTGTTTTCTAAACATGTACTAAGGCTCATTAAGTTTGTAGGGAGAAACCGCTAATACTTGTTTTTAATTCTATGTCAATTGCACTAAGGGCATAAAGGATATTTTAATTATCTTACATTATATATTATATTGTAATGTTTTAATCTGAAGATGTTTATATTGTTGAATCTCGCATGGGACTTGCAGATGTTTTGATGAATAGGAAGATTCAGTCAGAGTCAATTGTATTTCAAAATAGATTCTTGACTATCTTGTTGTTGGTTTTCCAGCTTATGTGGATCTCCACTGAGTTCCACAATCATAAATAAAAATAAACTTGAAACTTATGCCCCCAACCTTTTTTCCTCTGAACGGGCGACAAAATTGGCATGCCAGACCATAGTGGACTATGCCATGGTCTTCCCAAATTTGGTGCTGATCTATCCACAGGTACAAAAGTTAAAGGCAAATTAAGAAAATGCCTTTTGAATGGAATGAGCAGTTGATTTGTAATTACACACTGGCATATTACAAAATGAAATGTGAGAACATCCAAAACTTGCTACATAGGCACCGGATGGTCAGCTATATGTCTATAGAAAAAGAGAGGAACCCCTTAAGAAAGTCAGGGGAAATAGGGTATTAAACCAAAGAGAAAACACAATTCCCGTAACCTCAAAATAGAAATATCTATGCAGTAGTTGAACTAATAAACTCGTGATTACAATTTGCAATATTCATTAATATTTATTCGAGAAAGATAAAAAAACTGAAAGATACACATCTTTCTAGATAAAACAAGAAAACAATTCATTAAAAATACATAAAAACAATTCACATCAATGAAACAAATAATAACAGTTCATAAGTGTTGTAATTACTTCATACACAAAATCTATCTCACTAATAATCCTGATTCTTCTTATGGCCCGCATAAAAAGAGACAATATGGAAGTTTGACCTAACCCCTTGTCAAATACTTGTACACATCCTGGCACTGTGAATGTAAAGAACCCAACAATCAATATTACAAAAATTTCCTCATTTGATTGCACAAGTTAGTTCCTTGAATTGTGTGACCCTCAGCGTTGACGCGTTTCGATGGTATATGAATTATTCTCCCATCTTTACCAAGACTTTATATAGATTATTGTCTCTTAATCTTCTATTTGTGTCGGTTTTTCTGTTACGCCTCCTATATTTGGCTTATGTTTGAGATATAGCACCTCCTGAAATACGTGATTTCCTAGGTTGTGCTTTACTTCAGCACCTGCTTCCCTTGTATCATCAATCTGGTTTGCGGTAATATATAATGATTCCCACTTTCAGTTTTAATTAAAAAGGACGTCTCTGCACCTTCGGTTTGTTATTGCAATATCCTTGTATTTCTTGTAAAGGTTAGCAGAGCGTGTAGCGGTAATTTAAGCGCACTCGCTGCTTGGACCCGCGGCGTTAAATCAGTCCGCCGCTGATCCTACCGGCATCCTAATGTCGATGTGGATGTTTGCAATGTCCGCGGCGGTGAATACGCATCCTCCGGGCCGGTGGTGGCTTCCACCGGCCCGGAGAATGCGGATTCACCGCCAACATAATCGACCCCTTAATTTGGACCCTATGAAGGCAATATTCAACACAACCACAGAACTCATAATGAGAACTGGAAGGTATGAGCATTTAGACAGGTTCTAGTCTTCCTCAGCTGGATATCCATAGAAGCCTGAAGCCAATTCAACTGCCCTGCATGGCACATAAACCCCTCCACTCTAATACCCCACTCTACTATGCTGAAGAACCTACCATCTCAGGAATATCTCAATTCCTACTCTTCTCTCACAATCTTCTTCTTGAAACACTTTCCCTCAAAAAAGTAAGAACTCTCAAACAATCCTTTTGTGAAATAACTCCCAAGGTCTTGTTGTGTGTTTCTTGCATGGCCCATTGTTTTTCCTATGTTAGCGTAACTGTGCACGTTGTAGGCCACTTTCATTTTGAACACATTACTACATAGCACACTTGCCTTTGTGCCACATTGTATTTTCGCACAGAACCTGCACGTTTTCGTATTTTATTCTTTTCCTGGGATTTAGTCTGAACACACTAGACAAGGTCAAACAACAATGCCCCTTGTTATTCTCTTGAATCAGAAACCAGCACCTAGACATAATAATGGGGAGAGGAGTTGGCCTAACGACTAGGGCAGTCAACCTCGAATCTGGGGAACTGGGTTCTAGTCTCTGCAATGATGCTGAACATTCTGTGATTCTTGACAAATCACTTAATATCCCCGTGCCTAACATAAATTAATGTGTCCTCATGTAATGCAACTGGTGCTATGTAAGGTGCTCTGATATCCGATTCGGGTTAAGTTCGCGAAATATAAAACTCTTAAAAAAAAAAAATAATAAATGCAGCTTCTGTTTGTGAGCACAAATGTCTTGTCATATAACTGAGGACAGGGGTTCTGAAAAGCACACACTGACCAAAGGTCCGGAAGCAATAGTGCTGCATCAGCTGAGATGTAAAAGATCCACCTATGTATGCTTAGCTATGGGGTCCATCACTAACCCTAGACTTTTAATATATAATCATTTAGCTTCAGTAGGAAAGGGGGAAGAGAGTTAGGCTAACCTGTTTTACAACATGACAGGGCTTTTTATGGGATATGGTTTGTTAACCATTCTAATGATATTTTTGTTATGCATTTTTGTCTGTGGTGCAAATACTTCATCTTAGAGCTTGCTAGTTGAAATATATATTATAAACTTTGTTTGTGTCTTTTGTTCATGTTATTGTGGACAAGTATGAGTGAGAGCGGAAGGGGGTGTCCTGTAACCACGATCCCGGGGAGGGTCGAGAGGGAATACCTTTTGCTATCCGGTGAACAGGGAGGACCCAACCTACCTTTCTGGGAGCTTTTTCGAACCTGTGCCCGCTTTCTCCTTTGCCGGTTCCGCCGCCCTGTCTGCTGCGCTCGCTCTCCTCCCGCCGCCGCATTCCAGCAACATCAGCGCGGCCTCTGTGTGGGGGAGAGCTTGAGGTGCAGGGGACTACAAATCCCAGCTGACTTTGCGGCAGGAAGCCGCCTGCGGGGAAATAGCGCCAGGTGGCGCTTAAATCAAAGCGTCACTGCCCGCGTCGCGGGACGCGCGCGGACGTCGCCGGACTAAGCTCGGGCAAAGGGCGGGCCGTCTGTGGCCATCCGGGGACAGAGGAGGACGGGACGGGCCACCCCCTTAACATCGTGCTATCTCTGACCCAATGTTATTGGTGCTCATCTAAGATTTGATTTGCTTGTATCGATGTGGGGTTGGGTGGTACATTATTCTGGCTTTTGAAGGCGGTTCCTAATCTGTGAATAATGACTAAAATTATTCAAAGGGGTGGTGGTGGTGTTGGGACAATGGATGCTTTTCTGAAACAGGCTGAATTGGAAATTGACAAGGAGATAGCACTAGTAGAGAGGAGATTCTCTCTGGAGCCATTACAGAGTCAGGATTCCAATCCTGTCTTGGCTATGGCCCCAGATGCTATCGATAATATATGTCCTGACCCTGGCTACTCACAGGTGCTGGTTTCGCCTACTCTGGACGATAGTGAGGCAGTTTTACAAATTTCTAACTTAGGTGGTCCATCCCTACCTAAACCCACACCCTCCCCTCCCTCTACACGCACTAGGCAGTCACGACTACCTCCTGGGGATAGAAAGAAAGTCCAACCTATGAAAAGAAAAGCTCAGGGCCCCCCAAAGGGCAGTCGTCAACAAGCAAAATTAGCCAAAAATAAAAATTCTGCAACTGGGTTAGGTGAAAATTTAGAAAACTCTATCCCTCAAATGTTTCGCCCAGTGTCCCTTTTCAGGCCTGATACACAGCCAATTCCTTCAAATGGCCCCATTGAAGGAACTATGTCCGATTTGATTGGGCACTTGAAGGAGCTATTTGGATCCTTCTTCGTCCAGTTATGAAGAAACCTGAGATGATAGAAAGTAGGCTCGATCAAATGGAAAATCATCTCAGAAACGATCGTCTGCCTGCCAAAGGGGCTCAGAAAATACCAGCATTAACTACTAAAGTATCCCTCGCTCCCGTAGGTTCAAATCCCAATGACCCAGCAAGTTTGAAAACTATTAATACTAAAGTACCCACAGTCCTGGATCTTCCTGTAGTAACACCAACTAATAATCCCCCAGCTAAGTCTCCCCCCAAGGGTCTGAGTGGGAGACTATTTCCAAATGCGAATATTTCCTCAAGGGAAGTTACTCTTCATCTACCCCCGGAGGCTTGCCCCTACACTGTCATCTTGGCTAATGTTCCCATGCTCCCAGAAGGTGAGGTAGAGCACTGGTCAACATTGAAAAAAAGGCCTTACACTTTCTAAGTATTAAAACAGTTTTGGGAGAACACTTACACGCTAATTTTAAGATGGTTCGTAGAGTATCCTGGTTGGGTCATTCAAAGAAGGGAATGCAGGGGGACTGCGTTATTGTAAATTTTAGTTCACCTGAATTGGTCAGACTCATTCACAGGCAGACTGGATCGTTTAGGATTCATCAGGACTCTGTCAATGTCCTTCCACTGGGCTACTTCTACCGTCAACATTCCGAATTAGGAATATACACGAAGGGCCAGGGTTTTCCACTAGCTGCCCCCTTAAGTAGTACTCTTCCATTAAGCAATAGATTTGAGATTTTTAATTCGCTAGACTGTAATGATTGACTCCCTCAAGCTAAGAAGGGGGACCATGAGGAATTAAGGCCTCCTAGTACTGTGATAGAACTTTGCCCCATGGCAAATATTTCGCCAGAGGATCCCACTCTCCTTGGGTCTGATGGTCTAGGAAAAAGTAGTACTGACCCTACTTATGAACTAGTAAAAGTCAGTAACTGTGGGGGTATCATTCTAAAGGAGGGCAAGGATGGCTTTGGAATTTCTGCTCAATCCAACAGTTCTAATCATTCATATGTATCCACCCTGGTCTCTTGGAATGTGGCAGGGTTGAGAAGTAAATTAACATCCCTGGATTGGCTAGCTTTTCTAGATATCAGGGATATAATTCTTTTACAGGAAACATGGCAGGTGACCCCGGAATATAAGCAAGGATATTTAAATTTTTATATTCCGGCTAGTCCTAGTGTGCGGGGGAGACCAAAAGGAGGCCTACTCACATGGGTAAAGCAGAATAATAGGTATTCTATTTCCCAATTGGCTACTAATAGCCCAGACATTTTGCTAATCAAACTTAAATGTCCTGATTATAAAGATTTATTTGTTTTTAATATTTACTCCAGGGGGCTACCAGGTGGAAAACCTACTGAAGCAGTCGACAAATTAGATGCTCTTCTTGAGTGCTACTGCTCAGAGGGTGATATTATTGTAGCAGGAGATTTTAATTGTTGTTTCGAACCTCTAGACAGTTATGACATAGACCTCACGCTGGAAGAGGATTACATCTGGAATATACCTCAGTTGATAATACCACCTATCAAAAGATGGACAGAGGCTGCGCTGCAACTTAAAGTTTTATGTATAGAGCATGGCCTGAGAGCCACAAATGGAAGAACGGGCTCTGATAAACAGGGCGCATCTACCTTTAATAACATTGTATCTCATAGCCGTATAGACTATATCCTTACTAATAAAGAGAATTGGGCCAGCATCGAGGATATGCGAATAGTAGAAAGAGTAGAGAGTGATCACGACCCATTACTCCTATTATTTAGGCTATTTGACATAACCAATGGCGAGGGCCAACCTGATTGTGTGGAAATAGCCCTTTCAAATGATTATAGACGAGTAAGATGGGCTAATTGTGCAATGAATGAAGAAAGTATTGCTGCTATGAGAGATTTGACTCTCCAGGCTATAGAGGAACTTCAGAATAATTCGACTGTGGAGGACATCGTATCTAATACTGGCCTAAACCATGAAAACATTTTTAATCAGTTAAGGTGTTTTTTTATTAAAAAGGTGGCACAAAAACCTAGTAGGCCACTGAGGAAGGAAGACCAATGGTATGGCAAGACCTGTAGAGTAGCGTATAAGGCCCTATCAGATGCAGTTAAAACTAAAGACACAGTTAGGATTAAGACTGCCCGAGTCATGTATAAACAAACCCAATATAAAGCAAAACGCGACTGGGACGAAGAATACTGGAAGGAATTGTTGAGCGCCAGTAGCGAAAGATCAATGCGCTCCTTCTGGGATATGGCAAATGGGGAAGGGGGGTTAAAAGGGTTGAACCTATTAATCATGTTTCACCTAATGCCTGGGTTTCTCACGATGCATCCCAGTTTGCGTCTACTGACAAAGATGGTGATGGTTGTGAGGCTTTTTCTAATCTAACCCAGGGTACAAATCATCTTTCCTGTACCAGAACAGATGTTATTAAGATCTTGAATGATATCCCAAAAGCTAGAGCTCCAGGCTTAGACTCAGTCCCAGCAGACCTTTTCATGCATGATAAGGATCTTTGGGCTTCCTATATCCATTTGTTAGTAAATGGCATTGATATGGGCTAACCTATACCTGAGTCCTGGAAGGGTGCAGAGATCATCCCAATTTTTAAAAAGGGGGAGTGCTCGGACCCTGGAAATTAAAGGCCAATTAGCCTTATAGCATGCATACAAAAGGTGGTGGAAGGCTTCTACTACAGCGCATCCAGGGCTGGATAGAAACTGATGATGTTTTGTCACCGCTCCAGGCCGGATTCCGTAGCCATACCAGTACGGTTGACAAAGTTTTTAGATTTGTTTTAATATACTGGCGAATAGTGCTCATAGGGGGGGTATGCTGTTTGCAGCCTTCGTTGATCTTAAATCAGCGTTCGATTTGGTGCCACTTGCAAAGTTGTGGGCAGCCCTAAAAGATCAGGGTATGCCTTTGGATATCCTGTCCCTCCTAATTAGACGTTCATCAAAAAAGGGATGAGGAATAGTTGTCCCGTTCAGTTCCCCAAGGACAATATTAGAGTAATCAAGTAGAAAAGGACACTTGTATCTACAAACCCATTGGATTCGCTTTGACAACCCTCATAGAAGCCAGAAGTTTTTTACGATGCGGTATATTTGTTTGTCCGCCCCTCTTCTAGCGACATGGCATAGTCATTGGGTAGTCAAATGTAAGGTATGCCTGCCTCGCCCGAGGCACCTCTGGAGAGTGTAGAAGTGTCCAGAGATCAAAAAAATAGGTGCAATGGCCAACCAGTGAGGGTATAGTTAAAAAACAGTATAAGCACCAAAACAAATTTAATAAAGAAGGTGAATACTGTAAACTAAAAGCCAATGGATATATTCGATAATCGTGTGACCAGATTATCATATACGTTGTTTTTTAAAAAGTCGACATGTTTCAGCTCCTAAAAGGCCCAGAAGGGTCGGTGGAGCTTTCGTCAGGACGTACACACAGAATTGTACTTACACTACTCGTGCAGTATTCGAATGCTTAATAGGCAATCATGGGAATATTATCCTGAATGTGAGGCGAAAATCACTCCCTCAGGGTGCTAAGAGCCGCCGTTTTTGTGGTCACCGCGACATATGTTGTGCGCCGTGCTTGTGCTGGCTCTGCCCCTGGAAGCTTCCAGGGGCAGAGCCAGCACAAGCACGGCGCACAACATATGCCGCGGTGACCACATATGTTGTGCGCCGTGCTTGTGCTGGCTCTGCCCCTGGAAGCTTCCAGGGGCAGAGCCAGCACAAGCACGGCGCACAACATATGTCGCGGTGACCACAAAAACGGCGGCTCTTAGCACCCTGAGGGAGTGATTTTCGCCTCACATTCAGGATAATATTCCCATGATTGCCTATTAAGCATTCGAATACTGCACGAGTAGTGTAAGTACAATTCTGTGTGTACGTCCTGACGAAAGCTCCACCGACCCTTCTGGGCCTTTTAGGAGCTGAAACATGTCGACTTTTTAAAAAACAACGTATATGATAATCTGGTCACACGATTATCGAATATATCCATTGGCTTTTAGTTTACAGTATTCACCTTCTTTATTACATTTGTTTTGGTGCTTATACTGTTTTTTAACTATACCCTCACTGGTTGGCCATTGCACCTATTTTTTTGATCTCTGGACACTTCTACACTCTCCAGAGGTGCCTCGGGCGAGGCAGGCATACCTTACATTTGACTACCCAATGACTATGCCATGTCGCTAGAAGAGGGGCGGACAAACAAATATACCGCATCGTAAAAAACTTCTGGCTTCTATGAGGGTTGTCAAAGCGAATCCAATGGGTTTGTAGATACAAGTGTCCTTTCCTCCTAATTAGACTACATGATGACAATTTTGCCCGAGTTTGTTGGAATCAGCAGGGGAGTGTAACTGACAAATTTCCTATTGCGAAGTTGGATGGCAAGCTGATCCCACTGTTAATGTTTGCTGATGATACGTTACTAATCTCAAAAACACAACAGGGCCTCCAGAAGTCCATTGATGTTTTTGAAGTCTTCTGCAATGACCATGGACTTGTCTTTAACACAACTAAGATTAAGTTCATGGTCTTACATAAAAACAGATACGTTAAAGGGAAAGTGGTTATGGATGGGGTCCAACTGGAACAGACGCAAGTATTCACTTATTTGGGAATCACCTTATCATCTAGATTAGATTGGAGATACCACACAAACCAGTTGGTTACAAAGCATGCCCAACTATCGGGAGCACTTACTAAAGAATTTTACTTGTCACATACCAGGCCAATTACTCCGGTTTTAAAGATTTACAATGCGAAAGTGGGAGCGGCAGTCCTTTATGGAGGAGAACTGTGGGGACTTAGTAATTTAAAAAAGTTGACGGGTGCGCAAAGTAAATTCTTGCGCAATATTACAGGTCTCCCGGTTTCTACTCCACTGATTCCTCTTCGCTACGACCTGGGAATTTATTGTCTCAAAGATATGGCCAGATATAGATCAGTTGCCTACTGGAGGAGATTATGGGTTACCCCGGAACTCTCCCAGTATGCACGAGCCTTTCTCGAGGTTAGAGATGCTGATAGGGCTCACAAAATACTATGGTTGAGGGAGGTAAAAGCTATATATTCAGCCATGGGCCTATCCCCATTGTGGGATGACCCATTAGGGAATACCTTTCCACCTAGGAAAACATTCAGAGACCTGTACTGGAACATGCTTGAGGTAATAAGATTTGGCCGCTGTATTGAATTATCACTTACGGCGGAATTTCTTGGATTGAAACACTCTCCAGCTTTCGAGGGTTATTGGGATTGGATTACCATCCCAGGGGACAGGAAGAAATACCATCAGTTTGTAGTGTGTTTATCTAGGAACCTGAATCGATATTTCTATTTTGTGCCCTTGTCCGGTTATAAATCAATAATATCCATACAACGGCATAAAAACCCTATTCATAATTCAGTCATAGCACATGCTGTCACATTAAGCAAGCCTACTCCTCCAGCCCCCTAGAAAGCACACCAAGTTCTCTAAACAAAACCAAGCCTCCAGCAACCTGGGAAATCCCCCTTGCTATTGTTTTGATTTCGTCCTAGAACTCCAGTAAAGCACTGTAAGAACGGCCAGTTCTTAGTGACATCTTTATTGACGTCTTATGTCCAACCTTACGTCAAACCCGGCACCTTTCAGGTATAAATATACCAACGCTGCCTTAAGCAAGGACACGGTGGTGATGAATCTGGAGCAGCTACACTTGCCTGAGAGCCTAGCTGATGCGAGAGCCCACGGACGCTGCCCCTCCCTTTTGACGCGCTGAGAAAGAGGCTGTCTTTTCTCTTGCCGAGAAATCCAGCCTCCGGCGTTTCCAGCTTACCCTTGCGGGTGACTGGGATACCAAGTCCTGAGAGAGAGATACCAGCCCTCTTGCCTTCTAATACCCAGGTACTGAACTGACTAAACCCTTACAGAGAATTCTTGAGTCAGATTCTTGGCAAAACAAACTTAACTTAAACTGCTACTTACTTACTCCTTCCCACGTATTAGGCTTAGGTCAGGTACACCGGGGTAGGCATAGTTAGAAGCACCAGTTGAGTACGATTAGTCAATGTATATATGTATGTATCTATTTTATCCATTTTAAAGTTCCATATGGCTAAGAAACCATATCAATGCTTTTACAGTATTATTTCATAATCCTGCTTTTACTGTATGCACTTTACTTAACTATAAGTATTGCAATTGTAGCAATTCATTTCTCTTGTATGAGGAAAGAGACTGCTCAATAAATAACACCTTTTATTGAAAACGCCCGTCTCTCTTTTTCTCTGCAATCTGGTGAAACTAAGTACGCACTTATTGACTGAGTGAAATAGCTGTCTTTTGTTTTCACACAACTCTAGAGATATACTCTTATTCAGGGAGAGCAAAGTTGTCATGTTTTATGGTTCTCAGAAACTAAATCCCTTCTTGTCTATCCAGGGAGGTCAAACTCCTCCTCGCTTATTCGAGAAAGTTTCTAGTGAACTCTGAGCTAGCTGGCAAAAAACTTAAGTCTAATATAGTCAGTAGAGACCTAGTTAACCTCAGTCCTACGTCTACACTACTGAAGATATTATTCCAATGCGCAGAGCCTATTGGGACTATAGGAACTACACTACATGGCGCCCAACGTTTGGTAAGGCGATAAATCTAACGCAAGACGTTAGAGTAACTCAGTCGTGCTTTTTCACACAGACCCTTTTCCCGTAAATACTCCAAAAGACGTCTGGAGTGGGTAAAAGGTTAAAAATCCGCCGGAACTTAGTAGGAAGAGATTTCTATGTATAGTTTTTGGTTTATTCAACGTTGAAGGATACAGTGTTCCAAAATATTGTGCACCTAATCTTTGTTTCCTTGAAACTTGATCTGCAACAAAAAAACTTCCTGTCAGTAAAATGTCAGACGGTGAAGAAGAAAGGGAGACAGCTAGAGTAGCAGCTCAGCTCCTAGAGGATGACACTAGTCTCCTGCACGCCAACCCGAATGCTATACTCATTCCGGTCAACATAAGAAAAACTATAACTATTAAACTTATAGAAAATGGACTAACATCGAGAGGTGGTACAGTCATATTCGTAATTGAGGCACATGAATATCGGCAGACAGAGGTATTCTATTCATGAATAAACTTTCCGGCAGCAAACGCTGTCACACATGAATTCCACTATTACAAAATAGAGGAACCTCCGGATGAGTACACTCCTTTCGAGGAGGTGGAAATCCCATTAAAATACCAAGAGCACCTGCTCTGATTTAAAGGCGCCCTAAAACATAATAATCACATCACCAGGCTCGGTCCACTAGGTAGACCAGGAGCAACGTGGCCGGTTCTAGCCAGCTACACACCACATCCAGACATTGAAAAAATGTCAATACCAGAACTTTTAGCACAGCTAAAATAACTGATTAAAATTCATAGAAAATTAGTCCAATATGTAATGCGGACTTCAACAGTCCAACCAGCTATTAACATTCCACAGCTGACCCCTCATCAGGGGAATACAAATAAAATAACACCACAGAACATACAATCATGTCTGGGTAAAGTACCCATAAAACGGGAACAAATTCCATTCTGGTTAGCACAAAAAATCACTCAAATAGAGGCAGTATTTCCGGACACTACCCCTACTGAGAAACACAGAATTCTGACTATCTGCCTTCCAATGGGGATCGCACCACATGTGGAGGACTGTGACACTTGGGGCACAGTCTTTGCTTCCATTTACACAAAAACACATGGTGTTCCGTCCATGGCGGTAATACCAGATGTGTTAAGACAGATTTAAAACGAATACGGTCCAGAACCTGCTTAACTCTGGGTATGAAATTACTGAAAGACTTCAAGCAGGTCTCAGCTTTATTATTAGACAACATAAAAGGGGAAGCAGCATCTGTGGCGATCCGCCAGAAATTGAAAGAAACAGATATAGCAGAACAACCATTTGAACTTGCCAGAATCATAGAAAAATCCTATGAAGAGCTAGGAAGAGATAGTTTGGGTGGGAAACCAGTAAAACCCCAACTAACTGAAAATCCTGAAAAAATATTTATTAAAAATAATCTAAATACTCCAAAAAAGAGCTGGGATGGAAATAAACAATCCACTCCCAAAGAAAAAAGATTCCAGTCCAGAGGAAGGTATCCTCGGCGGAGAGAAAGATCTCCGGACCAAGGACACAAGTCTCCCCAGAGGGAGCCCTCTGAGAAAAGATACAACCTTAGAAATAGGGATAATTTGAAGAAACCTGATAGATATCAAGACATTGATACACGTCCCTCTCGATCTTTTCAGACTTCCTCGCAGAAATCGGAAAGAAGAGGACGGTCAGAACACAGGGAAGAGCACGTCAAGTCCAAAGACAAGGAACCTGCTCATCAAAGTAAAAAATTACAATCTCCAAAAAAGAAGGTAGCCAGTATTAAAATAATCAAACATGCCGAGGATCCTGAGGACACAGCTGAAAAACGGAGAGTGGGCTCAGACAATGCTAGACAGCGCAGCAGAAGTGAGCATAGCTCGCAAGATCCTGATGAATCATCTGGAGACAGTGGACACGAATGAATACATTCAGGTGGAAACTGCAGATACCAGAGTTAGCAAACCTCATAAAATATACGAAATAACATTACGTATAGAGGGAGATAAGACTAGGAAAATAAGGGGTCTATTTTGGGATAACCTCTCCAAAGGCTATGACATCCTTTTAGCTGAAAAAGACTGGCCACCGGAGTTTGTCAGAGAGTGCCCTCAGGGCGAAGAAATGATTATGCCTGCCTTCTCAAATCACATTCCAATTCATAAAAAATATACACTTGCAAGAAAGTGGGCAGTAGCCCAAGCACCTGCATTGTATAAAAACCATGTTGGATGGGATGAGGACTCTCCTCCTCGCACAATCCAGTTAAAATGTCAACCAACTGCACAGAGGCAGTACCCAATTAAGCAAGAAGCTAAAAAACAGGTCAGGGAGATCTTAGATCCACTTGAATACCAGGGGGTGATTGAAACTTGCACCTCACAAATGAACAATCCTTTGTTTCCTGTCTCCAAGCCAGACGATTCATATCGTCTAGTTTTGGACTACAGACCTCTAAACTCATGTTGCAAAACTTTTGCAGTACAAAACTCACATAGTACAGCACTAATGAATAACATCGTGCGCAAAAAATACAAAACAACATTAGACATCTCTAATGGATTCTTTTGTCGAAACATAGCACCTGAAAGCAGGTATTTGACCGCTTTCTCAATAATGGGCTCGCAGAAAAATTCTGTCGACTCCCACAGGGGTTCAAGAACAGCCCAGGATTATTCCCAGCAAGAGTAACAGAGTTACTACAAATGTATGATGATCAGGCATTATCTTATGTCGATGACATCTATCTAACAGATGATGACTTGGATACTCACTTGAAAAGAGTGAACACCATAATACTTGGGTTCGCAGCAGAGGGTTACAAATTCAACTTTAAAAAGTCACGAATTGCCCATCTGACTGTCCTGTTTTTAGGATATGAATTATCAAGTGAAGGCAAAAGCCTGGCAGACAATTTCTTAGAAAAATGTGCTGTAATCCAAGCACCAAGAACGCTGAAAAACTTACAATCAATTCTAGGTTTCCTGAATTTCGGAAGAACTTACATTCTAAATTATGCAGAGAGGGTTAAACCTCTGTATGAACTAATAAAACCAGATTTTAAAACAATCAATTGGACTCAAAAACACACAGAAATTCTGAGATCATTGCAAACAGACATGTTAGCTAAAACAAAATTGCAAACACGCGATAACACACGCAACCTTGTGATCCGGGTCATCCCAGGATTTACATATCTAACCTCTAATGAGGGAGAAACGGTACCAATAGCATACAAATCACATTTGTACACAAAAGATGAAAAAACATTCAGTATTAAGGAAAACATTGTACATGCGGTTCAAACAGCTGTAGCAAAAGAAAGAGACCAAGCCGAAGGCAGGCGGATTACTGTTATAACAGCAGAATCAGCCTTTGAGGCATTAACAAGCCCATGTAATTTAACTACCGTGGCATTAAATCCAAAATGGATACAATGGGAACATTCTCTTGCTACAGACAAAGTGAAATACTATTTTGGCCCAAACATGAAAAGATTAAAAAATCTAGAATATGAAAGAGAATATCCTCTGCCAATCGACATTCTGCCCATACAAACTTTACGCCTGCGTTATATACACAAACAGTTATGCAGAACCCTCAGTTTGGGGAAAACAAGCCTATAACGCCACATGCTAAATGGTTAAAAACGTGTGGCGCGGAGGTAAATTGAGACCTCTGGTAACAAAATCACACTCTGTAGAAAACAATTCAGATCAACAAACT
Organism: Lissotriton helveticus; assembly: GCF_964261635.1. Taxonomy (NCBI): domain Eukaryota; kingdom Metazoa; phylum Chordata; class Amphibia; order Caudata; family Salamandridae; genus Lissotriton; species Lissotriton helveticus. The sequence continues at coordinate 1,162,182,372 of NC_136070.1, read as the reverse complement.
GAAGTAATAGCGTTAAAAATGGCGCTAGATAATGCCGATCGCGAATTCTCGATACTAATAGTGTGCGATTCACATTACTGCGTCAAATCATACAATAACGACTTGCAGAAATGGGTTCAAAATGGTTACAAAGATGATACAGGTGCCACAATAAAGCAAAAATCGCTTTGGGAACAAGTAGTTCTTTTACAGAAAGAACTACCAAAGACTCACGTGATACATTCATTGAGTCATGAACGTGATGGCGTTCACGTTACAGGGAATTCATTGGCTGAGACAGCCACAGCGGAAGCAACTAAACCGGCTTCCGTAGCTACAAGAAAGCGTTCAGGAAAATACATAAACGGGGAAACGATGCTGGCGGTAAAAACGTCATCAAAAGGCGACTGTGCAGCGCTACCCGTCAACTATCCACTCAATTATACATACATAATCGATGCAAACTCCGTTCCTTTTGCTCGAATCCCTGGAGTGGGGGATAGAGTGATTCCAAACACGAACAGGAGAAACTTATTAATAGCAGACGCACACATGGGTGAAGGTCAAGGGCATCGAGGGATCTTGAAATCTCTGAGAGAATTACAATCAGAATACTGGTGGCCGGGAATGAGCCTGCAAAACTACAAATTTGCATTTTACTGTCAAAACTGTAACAGAGATCGCAGTGGCGAACTGCCCGGAGTATTGCCAGGACCCTTCTTTTAGATATCACAAGAATATCAATACGAAATACCCAGAAAAAATGCGTCCCATTAATATTATTTAAGACTAGATTCACTTAAAATGTAGACCCCAGCGCTCGGCTGACGCCAGAACTGTTATAAAAGATTCGCGAGTCTATAGCGGCATAGACGCAATTAGCATGCTACATTCTGACCAGGATCCTGCTTTTAGCTCTCGAGCTTATAAGGAGGCCATGACCAGCATGGGCATTGCATTGCGGTAATCTTATCACTTCCTTCCTGAGGGAAATGGGATGGTGGAAAGAAAAAACCGAGACATATAGCAATCTATAACGGCAAAGGTATTAGGTTCGGGGGTTGGGTGGGTCAAACATTTAATAAGTGTCCAACGTAGTCTTAACAATCTGCCAAGAAATTCTCTAAACGGTTTCAGTCCGTACGAACTATTGTTCGGGACTAGAATGCATATCCAGGACCTCAATAGTCAGACTTCAGTGGTAGAAGGAAAATGCTTTGATATCAAAGATCGTTTGGCTATTTTACAGGACTTAAATGAAACAAGAAAAGACCTGAGCAACATAAAGTTGAAACAACAGCCAACAGCCACTGAAGAGAAACCACCTGTCCCAGCAAGGCCTGTCTGGATTCCAAAGATTGGGGATCTGGTCAGAGAGAAAATCGCGGTGAAGAAGGAATTTGGGCCTTCTTACAGAAAAGCAGTACCTGTCTTAGCTGTCAACGGAACAAGATCAGTTGTACTACCGCCCCTTGCTGGTAAAAAGGAGAACCGAGTTGTATCCATCGACCTGGTTAAACCACAATCATGTGGCCAATAATAAGTAGTAGGCCAAGTGGACTCCCAAGAAATAGCAGAACACCAAAGTTTGCTACAAATCAAGAGGTTCAAACTGGGAGACTAATCACATTTGATAAACCTACAGTGTATGAACAAGGACTATGCAACAAAGCCATGGAACTTATGCCTCTTAAAACCCAAATTGTAACAGCTCGTCAAGAAACACCTGTCTACAACGATGTAGCCTCAGACTATGCTAATGAAACAAAGAAAATTCCAAAAGCAAATAAAAATCCGGAAGCAATTCCAACAATTGACAGAACTGCATCAGGCTACCTCATCAATTTCGATTACTTTTCTGAGGATCCAAGCGAACCTGAGGAACAGCCAACAGAAACAAAGACTTTTAAAGACAAAGCAAAAGAACTCTTTCATCAACTCAAAGAAACCTATCTGATTTCTCCATGGATTGAATTTTGGTTTGTGCTAGGTGTACTTTTCCTCCTGCTTTGGATCATCATGGTACTGTGCTTGGGACATTTCATTGAGTGAAATTATAGTACAATGGACACAACAAGTCAGAACATCAACTTGGTCCTAAAGCCACACAAGTCTTCACACATCGAGAAAAGAGAACTTTCTTCAGTAAATTTCACAGCCAATCCGATACCCGGTGGGGTAGCATGGGACAAAACAGATTACGAAATATATGTCCCGGTCGAGCTCTTGAAGTATCCTCATCAATTTAGGTTTCATTAAGTGACTTTGTAAAACCGAGCACATTCTCTGATGATTGGGACTTTGAAAGTATTAATGATATGATGTCAGATTTAGTTATGTCAGCAAAATTTACAGAACATGATTATTTACAGGGTTCATCAAATTATGAACAGATGTATTGCTACAATCACTATGCTAACCATTATTTGCATAAATCTGCATAACCTAGAAATGTTTTAAATTATAATCAATGGGAACATTGTGCAACTCCACCAAAAGGTAGTTCAAAAACATTTTATGAGAAATTCCCATACTTCTCAGGGTTTAACACAAGTGAAGCAGAAACGTTTTATTTCAAACTGTTAAATAAGACAGGAATGAAAACCATGCTGACAAACACTAAATTAATCTATTCAGAAACATTTTTGAATACATTTGGTTTTGATTTTTGGAAAAATAACATTGAAACAAAAACCATCTGGGGTACCAAAGATTGGCAAGTCCAAGGAATAGAATCATTATTCAGAGCCTGCATGATCCCAGAACAAATTATATTTTTAAATGACACAATTCAACAAACAACCTGTCTTGGCCTAGCCAAAATTAAAGACTTATACAAACCGTCTATTCCAAAGCCAACACCTGACATAACACTACAGATGTTGAGATAGACGTATCCCATATTTTTAACCAAAACAGAACACATCCTGATTGGAAAAAATGGTTGATCTGGCCCACAGACACAAATAACTGTCAAGATAGATTCCTGAACAAAATACAGGGGTTCAAATTGACCAGGCCAGACCCTAGATACTCCCAGAGACAACATCCAGGGATAGTTACAACATACAGTGTAGGAAAACTCTGCCTCGAATGGCTACAGACATCCACACTGGCAGAAATTAAGCAACACTTGACTTTACTTAAAGATGGTGCTGACTTGCGTGATTTCATAATGGGACCATGCAAACAGCGTCAAAAACGTTTCATAGCGGCCGGTATATATGCAGCTTACAACGAAGCTTGGAAAATAATGCAAATTGAAACAGCAGAGAAAATACGGGAAATTGACCGTATTAATTTGGAAAAATCACTTTCTGTTGTGGACAATGGGTTAATGACTCTGTCTTCCAGAATATATTCAATGGACAGTATTGTATCATCTGCTATAGATATAATCGAACAGGACTTATTAATGTTACAACATGGTCAGTCCCAATTACGTTCTATTGTACAGCTTGGCTGGACGTTGCAAAATCTGCAGTCAGGCTACGTGCCCTGGCGTTTAATCAACACAACGTCATTATTCTCTATCTTTAACCTTACTGATACACAAATCAGCTTGGCACATAAAGGAGCGGATATACAATTCTGAGCATTGAAAAACTTGAGAGATTACCATTGACATTGTCAGAACGACCTGTCATTGAAAGGATAATACACGGAATAATAACTATTCCGATAACAACTTTCAAATTTAACTTCTGTCAAGAATATATACCAGCAGGCCAGTATGAAAGGTTGGGTAAAGAATACATTAAGTCATCATGGAAATTACCTTACACACACACACATGTTATAGTGAAAAAGGACAGAATGTATTTCTTAGTGGTGATAATTGTAAAAGGTCACTAAGTGGTATACTTCTGTGTCAGGGTATAAATCTACATGGGGCCTGTGAGGGGATTTCAAATAACCTTTTATGCCACCAGCATGGCACACCTGCATCTCGAATAAAGCCATTTTTTAGATGGCTTTCTAACGGGAGCTACATTCTAATAGTGGACCACAGATGTTGTGACTTGGTGCCAGGAAAAGCTTATCTAGTAAGCGTTTCTTCCATGGTCACTTGCTGTATGCAAGTATTGTTTCCAAACAGCACTCCAGAAAGGGAGGAAAACATTTGGCCATTTTTGAATATCTCTTCTATTCGAATTGATACTTTAAGCAGAATAAAGTCTGTCCTTTTGCAGACAACTGTGCCCTTGACGTCATCAAAAGAAACGTATGATCTGCAAGTCGCAAGGACAACGGCAGAGATACATAGCCTTTTATCAGCAAATTTCCCCCTACATTTCGCAGAAATGTTAAGCCAAATCCTAAATATGTCCGATATTGGAGGTATCCCGCATGTATTTAAGACAATTTTTACGGGACTGTTAACACCCTTCACAACAGTTCTGGGCATTTTTCCTAATTGTGTCCATTCTGTCTTTGGTGGCCTTCCACTCCTGTTGGGACTCGTAGCAGGCATTTTATTTTTGATTCTCCTGCTTCGTTATGGCAAGCCAAAACGCAGACAAGACTCCAGCAACAATGGAAGAAACGATCCTAGCTATACGCTATCGGGACCGCATAACTAAAGTCCTTGGATTAGCCCGGCTAAGAGATCTGAATATGACCTGGTTTCTTTCATTCAGACCCATCTGGCAGAATTGTATCTTACCTGTGTTAAGATGTATGCTGTGCAGAGAAGAATGCGTGTTGGACGTCTGTCTTACACTACAATGAGAAGTACCATTGGATACAGATACTTTGCTAAGTCCTGTAACGGCTCATGCATCGTGTTGTCCCCAGCGGTTACCTATCCTGAAGACGGCATTCGTGGAAACTTCACTACTGCGATTAAAGGGTAGTGAAGTGCAAGATGAGAGCAGCATCAACCAGGTACGACCTTCTGTGAGCACTGCTGATCCTGTCATCGATGATAGCAATCATTCTCACGACTGCACAGTTGCGGCATTTTCCAACTTGGTCGAACTTTCACCTGAAGCGGTAAACTGCTTTTTTGAAAGTCTGTCTGAAATGATGTTTTCCCCCGAACAAAAAGAATAACTTTTAAGCAAACTAGTACACGGCGTTCCCTGAACTCTGAATTCGGCCTTCAGCTTTGATAAACAAAAGCTACTGAACATATTTTGAACTATATTTTTTTTCCTCTCTCCCTTGAAAACGAAATTATTTTTTCCCGATTCCAAAATATTTACCTTTTTTTGGCACAAGTACTCTGCTTGAAGTAGAACTATTCTTAGAGAACAGAGCTTCTATTTTAGGAACTCTAGAGACAATATATTACCTCAGCCTCTAGCATATTTACAAATAACTGTATTTATATGTGATGGAATGGTCTCGCACCTTTTTTCTGTATTAAGAGCCATTTCATGTGTAAATTTCGCAAATCATTCATGCTGATATATATATATGCATCCTTTTTTTGAATGATTACACTGCTTGAAACGCGTACAGTACCTATAATCATTTTCATGTATTTAGCATACACCATTTCAAATGCAAAAACATTTATTTTGGGGTGGATCGGTATACACGTGCACCTTTAGATATGTTTACTATTGCTTAGTTTTTAGTAATGATGGACATTAATTCGTGGAGTGGGTGTAGTGTGTTTATCTAGGAACCTGAATCGATATTTCTATTTTGTGCCTTTGTCCGGTTATAAATCAATAATATCCATACAACGGCATAAAAACCCTATTCATAATTCAGTCGTAGCACATGCTGTCACATTAAGCAAGCCTACTCCTCCAACCCCCTAGAAAGCACACTGAGTTCTCTAAACAAAACCAAGCCTCCAGCAACCTGGGAAATCCCCCTTGCTATTGTTTTGATTTTGTCCTAGAACTCCAGTAAAGCACTGTAAGAACGGCCAGTTCTTAGTGACATCTTTATTGACGTCTTATGTCCAACCTTACGTCAAACCCCTGCACCTTTCAGGTATAAATATACCAACGCTGCCTTAAGCAAGGACACGGTGGTGATGAATCTGGAGCAGCTGCTACTTGCCCGAGAGCCCAGCTGATACGAGAGCCCACGGACGCTGCCCCTCCCTTTTGACACGCTGAGAAAGACGCTGTCTTTTCTCTTGCCGAGAAATCCAGCCTCCGGCGTTTCCAGCTTACCCTTGCGGGTGACTGGGATACCGAGTCCTGAGAGAGAGATACCAGCCCTCCTGCCTTCTAATACCCAGGTACTGAACTGACTAAACCCTTACAGAGAATTCTTGAGTCAGATTCTTGGCAAAACAAACTTAACTTAAACTGCTACTTACTTACTCCTTCCCATGTATTAGGCTTAGGTCAGGTACACCGGGGTAGGCATAGTTAGAAGCACCAGTTGAGTACGATTAGTCAATGTATATATGTATGTATCTATTTTATCCATTTTAAAGTACCATATGGCTAAGAAACCATATCAATGCTTTTACAGTATTATTTCATAATCCTGCTTTTACTGTATGCACTTTACTTAACTATAAGCATTGCAATTGTAGCAATTCATTTCTCTTGTATGAGGAAAGAGACTGCTCAATAAATAACACCTTTTATTGAAAACGCCCGTCTCTCTTTTTCTCTGCAATCTGGTGAAACTAAGTACGCACTTATTGACTGAGTGAAATAGCTGTCTTTTGTTTTCACACGACTCTAGAGATATACTCTTATTCAGGGAGAGCAAAGTTGTCATGTTTTATGGTTGTCAGAAACTAAATCCCTTCTTGTCTATCCAGGGAGGTCAAACTCCTCCTCGCTTATTCGAGAAAGTTTCTAGTGAACTCTGAGCTAGCTGGCAAAAAACTTAAGTCTAATATAGTCAGTAGAGACCTAGTTAACCTCAGTCCTACGTCTACACTACTGAAGATATTATTCCAATGCGCAGAGCCTATTGGGACTATAGGAACTACACTACAAGTTCAGGGTGGGGACACTACCACTCAATACCTTCACTGCGAGGTGGTGCGGGGGACAAGGCTTTCTCTGCCCCTTCTGCCCCACCCAGCGGGAAGATTTCGGGCATATCCTGTTTGCATGCCCTGAATACAAGGTCCCTAGATTATCCTGGATAAAACGCATTTGTGTTCAGCTGGGTCTCAAAACAGGCTGTGAGTCTATCAGGATCCTTCGAACTAATAATTCCCAGGCCGTGGTTATAGCTGTCGCTAAGTTTCTTCACTGGATGTGGATCATCCGGTCCCGTAAAATGAGCTTACAGTGATAGCTTAGTGGCACTTCCTTTTTCCCTAATTTCTCTTTTATGGGTTAAACTCATCTGAAAATATAGTATGTGTCTAATGATGAATTTATAAAGTTTAAAAACTTTTTAACTATAGAAACGGTTTAAAAAAAATAATTGTATAATAATGTGTTTTTTAATTAGATTTAATTAATATCTGTTTTTATCTATGTAATGTATGTGTTAAATTATTGTTGGATGGTCAATAATTGATGCAGTGTTTAGTGGGTGTTATTTACTGTCTATGGAGGGTAATTTTAAAAAATTTAAAATTCTAAGTATTGAACATGACTTGTTCTTGTAAATGTCTTTTATGATTTAAAAAAATCGAAATAAAGACTTATGAATTGAATTGGGTCGAGAGGGTTGTGTTGAGGGGTGCCAACTCACTTGTTTCTCTGAAAAGGTTAGGAGGGCAAGTGAGGCACTATAACTAATCAGACTCTGGCTCATAGACACTGAGGTGGTATGGCGACTCAGCCCATACATACCTGATGTTCTATGGTCCCAAGCATAGTTCTGTTCCAGAGCAGAATCCCTGAAACAGTATGGAACTCCAACACACCTAACCATCACACATAACTCAGACCCCGAAAACTTCACAAATGAGTTGAAGACCCTCCTTTTTCAAAGCCCCTTATTTACATAACTACAGTTAGTAACTGGTGGAAGGCAGGGACAACCCCCTAAGACTATGTAACTATACACCATTGCATGATCTGCATTAACATATGCTACCATTTTCTGGATCACTGCTTATTTGTTGCTATGTACAGCGGACATGTCTATGTTACGAATGTGTACAGCCATCCTATGTGACGTACTATACTAGGGCCTGGCTTCTTCTGTATAAAAACGTAAATAAACTGGAAATGCAAATAATCCCACCACTGGTATCTCTGATTTCTTTAGGAGAGTTACATTTGGGATCTGCAGTGTCTTCCCTTCAGCTGCTCCAGTCCAGTATAGTATTTTTCCAAAATTCATCACACACTAAAAACCCAACCACCAGCTGAAAGGTTTTCATCTGACAATTATCCAATATGATTCTACCAATCAGAATAAGATATGTAATTCACCATGGATCTAGGCATCTTGATGAACAATTATAAATCTGTATTTCCATATCTGAAAATAAAACAAATATATATGTATTTGATGCCAGATCATGCATTCACAAATGTCTGAATGAGAATGTATCCAAGTTCAAAAAACACTTCTGTCTCCTGGAAACAGAATTCAAAACGTTGATTAACCTGGTAAGGCTAGTCAAATTTCTGGACCACCATAATTTCATTCATTACCAACTACTTCAGAAATGCAAATATATGTTGATTCAAGAGTTCCATGAACTCTTTTCCTTAGAACAAAAGTAAACATCATCATGGAATCAGAAATGAGAAGGAATAGTTTTTATGTATGCTGTAGGAAATTGTGTTTTTGATTGAGGGAGTGAAGACCGTTCTCGAGCAACAACCACAATCCCTGTCATGGTGAACCACAAAAGTACCTAAATTCATCTGTGCTTAATCCTCTTGTAGCTTGGGCACAAAAGCAGTCAGGCATAACTTAGTATTTTTGCAGAACACAAACAGTAAAAATGTAAAAACATAACACAAGTAAAATCCCACACCAATTAAAAAAATAATGCATGTTATAAATAATTTGACACTATAACAAACTAAATCCAATCAATTAAACTGGAGATATGATCTTGTTCCATTTTTAGTAAAAACTAGTGTCTAAAAGATCACAGTGCCAACCATGGGCATCTGGTCATGAAAGTCAAAGGTTAAGGCCAACTGTGATGGAGCATCTTCCAAAACAGGAGGTGGATTGGGCCCAGTCTTGGGTTACCTGTGGACTTAGAAGACAATGTAAAATAAAGCTTCTGGCAAAGTAAAGTTCAGTGGGGCACAGTAGCCGGCGGTGTCCAAGGAGGAGGTGTCATTGTCAGGGAGCAGCTAGATAGAGGATCGAAGTAAAGATTTCTACGTATGGACTTTGCCACTTTTTTAGAAGTTGAATATCTCCACTGTTAGAGTATGCTCTATGCAAATAGCTTTCCCCTTTTCTTCACAATAACCCTGGTGGGTTTATACAATTTGTGCTGTATTCAGAAACTCTTAAATTAACATAATACCTTGTTTTTGCCAAGGCTTGTTGCTTTTTGGGTAAGTGTTAGACACAGTTAAGATTGTTTCAAGAACCTTTGTTTACAACATGTGAGGCCTTGTGACTTCATAACACCCATCATTTGTATAATCCTGCATCGTGACTTTGTAAAATCCATCATTGCATAGCGCTGCACGTTTTCCTAAAAGAACCGTTTCAACGTGCAGCGCATCTTTCATTTGTGAGCCCCACCCGATCCCATCTATAAAAGGCGGTCCGGAGCTTCAGAATTTGCTTGTGCTCTTTGGACATCCCTCCTCATTGGAAGATCCTTACCTGTTCCTGCGGCCGGAGTTTTTCTTATCGACGGCTCATCTCTTCCTCCCGAGTCCTTGGTCCGGAGCGAGGGGCCTTCTCCACTTCTTCCGGCGCTTCTGAGTTCCTGGTCCAGCGTGATATCCGGAACGACCTGCAACAAAAGAGAAAAGGTTATCAGATAGGTTAAACTGTGCACAGAAACTCTAGTAAGTACAATATCTTTGACTTTATGAAAGCATAGAACATTTTGGAATAATAACGGATGCAAATACAAACGCAAGGAAGACAATCTTCTTAATCTTTTGTGTATATTATAAAAAAACGAATTGGAGTTTGAACATTTGAAGCCTAATTCAAATTAGGAGACTTAAAAAGCGCAAGAGACAATGTACATAGGAAACTCCTGTATGAATGCTTAAATACTTTGGATGTTTTATGTACCTCAAGAACTCATTTCAGGACATTCTCTCATTCAAGAGACATGAATAAATGAGGGAAGTAATTCATGAAAGATATGTGCGCAAATGAATCTAATCATAAATAATAACAGACTTATGTTAATGAATGTTTTTTCCTTTTTAGTTGATATTTAGAAAAAGAGATACAACTTTTCACGGAAAGAATTCAATCTGGTGATACAAGTAAAGAACCAGTAATAGAGAGGTACATTACCGAATAAGGGTTGTGTTTAAAAGTACATGAGAAATTAAGATCAGTGTTGCTAAGGACATTATTGGTATTTTGTTTTGTCTTTTGGTAGATAATCCAGTCAGCCAAAGCTCCCTTCAGCTGGTGTTTCAAGAGGAGCAGTGTTTCTCTCTTTTATTTTTTTATCCACTTCCCCCTTCCCTTGGGCTTCTTATCTTCTCGCACTGTCTCTGTAGCATTGCGATAGGATTAGAGGTTTGAGGGAGGGTTAGAATTGTCTTCAAACCTCTCCAACAGAACTATCTAGATCTACAGGTGAGTGAGGGTACAACAGGGACATAGCTGTAGGCTGTAGCTAGGCTATCTGGTTTTAGGTTTAAACCATAATAACTGATAAAACTCTACCAAAAGGAAAGTAGCCATCACTGTGTAAACATATCAACACTGAAAAAACACCTTTGCAACCACAAACTAAGTGCCATTCAAAGAAAGGAAAAGATGAATGAGAGACATTTTTATTTCTTCCGGAAAGGGCAAATACAATTTAACTTTGATATACAAGGTAGCATCAAGAAAGACTGGGCTAACATTATTTTGTTTGAGTTTTGTTGTTTAGGGATGTCACTAAAACATTGTCTCTTCTTCCTTCTGCTTGTTTCAGTTTTGTGGTCTTTGGTCTAAAGATGCAGTGCTTAGACGCATGTTTTAGGTCTTATTTAGTTATTTTATAAACTGTAGAGAATCAGAAAATATCAAAATCATATTTGATATTTTGGCTTCATTTGATTTCACTGATAGGTAAAATGGCTGGTTTCATAAGAATCTTTCATAATATGTACCATCATATTTACCCACAGACAGAGAATAGGTGAAATCCTTTGATACATCAGCCCCCTTTTCAAGTGAGTCAGTATTGATTGCAAGTGAATTGCCAAACACTGCAACCTTTAAACTTTCAATGCAAGATGTAGTGACAGGTACATGTGAAAAGAATGTTGTCACCAAGCATCTGAGACAGTGGTGAAAACATGACACCAGATGTTTGGTAAAAATGGAACGCAGTGTCGTTCGGAATGCTGCTGAAATGTTTTCCTACCAAGTTCAAGAAAGATTGGAGTGAGATTGTTTGTATTTGCAGTAATTTAGCTACGTATGTGAAAAAGTTGTATGATGGTCTGTCAAAATCGATACCTGAGCTGAAGTGCTTCCCTGTAAGAGCTCCTTGTCTCTTGCTAGACAGTATGCTGAAAGCATCTATAGAATCTTCAGAGAATGCTATTGACTTTGTAGTCTATTCTGGTGCAGTAAACATTTATTTGGATCTCATATAACCTGTGCACATAAACTTTCAGTGCAGAAAGCAAGCAATAAATAAAATTAAATTAAAATTCCATAAACACCGAAAAACACTGTTTCTGTTGTTTTTTTATCGGAGCTCCTCAGCACCCCGGGATCAACACGGGAAAATTCAGTGCTAATCGGACATGATCGTAGAGTCCAAGCAGAAATACAACAACCGGAAGACACCAGGCACACCGCAGCAGTAAAAGAGCGTTGGAAAGAGCAGCCAAAAGGCCGAAAAAACAAGAAGGAAACTCTAGGAGCGCACAGACCGAAAAAACAAGATGGCGGAAGGGGCGCACTAACGGGAGCAAGGCGACGCTCGGGAAGCCCGCACGTGGAGTCCGTGGAAAAGCGCAAGGTCAGTGCAGTGCGAATGCATGCAAGGGATAGCTCCCACCGAGCCCCCACCGCCCTAAAGTGCCTCTAGTCGAAGCGAAACCAAGCAAAAGCATAGGGAACGCAACACTAAGCAAGCAAAAGTGAAACTGCAAATACCCACTGGGGGCGGCCATCTTAAAAGAGGCATCAAAGGGCGTAACAGCACCACGAGCCGAAGAACACGCAGCCACCAACAAACATGGTAGTCAGCAGCAACAAGAAGATAGGAAAGGCGCTCTAGCGAAAACATAACGAGGGCAAAGTGATTGAACACAAAGAACTGGGCGGAGCGCGAATGAAAGCAAAACCGCAACACCAACGAAGGGCGGCCATCTTAGAAGGGGGCGTCTAAAGAACATCCAAAGGCGGTAAACAGCGCTAAGAGCCGTAGCGCACACAGCCCTACTAAACGAGACTTGCCAGGCTGCAAAGAGAGAGGCAAGGCCACCTACTATCGGCCCCGCACCGAGAGCGCATACCAAAACGAGCGCGCACAACGATCGATAACTCAACGGGCGCCATCTTGGTGTGGGCTATACCATTGAGCAACCCATAAGCATAATTCATCTGGGCACCATCGCGGTCAAAAACAAGGTCACACCAAGAAAAGAAAATAGCGCAACGGCCCAATGAAAGAGAGATAATCACAACGCTGCCAACACGAAATCCCCCTGAAAAGGGAACTAACAACAAAGTGGCAGAAAAGACCCGAAAAGATACCCTAAGAGGGCATAAGCGCGAGAACGACCCAAAAACAAACCTAACGAATAAGCCTACGACACATCATAGAAGCTCAGCTAGCGACACTCGCGCACAAGTAAAACCAGACCCTGCACTAAAAACAGTGAGTGCAAGAGAACTGAGCAAGACGCCAACAATTGGAAACGTCAAAAGGTTTGCGTTCCTACAGGCCAAAAGAGGGCGGAGCAGTATGGCGGGAAGCGACGGAAAGGTGACCCAACAACAAAAGTAGCCTAAAGCAGAAACCACACCAGAATCACCCTTCAAGCAAAAAGCAGACATTAGCGCCACACTGGACAGCATCCTTAAGAAACTAGCCGAGGTCTATGACCTTGCAAAATTGACTAAAAAAGACACTGATGCCATCAAGCTGGAACTCGCAGCCTGTAGAGCGGACATCCACACGGCCAACAATAGGATCATCTCGGTCGAGCAGAGAGTCAGTGACATCGAGGACAAATCGCAACTTACAGGCAAAACGATGAGCCACATCGCCAGAGCAACTACAGACCTTCAAAAACAAGCGGCCGAATTTGAAGACCGGCAGCGGAAAGGGAACATTGGAATCCTTGGCATCCCTGAAGGGGAGGAAAACAAAGCGGGCTCTGCGTGGCCATGCTACAGGACCTCATCCTAAAACTAACAAACCTAAAGTTTGATAACCCCTTCGAAATAGACAAGGCATATAGAATCCCAGCGCAGAGACAAGGAAGTAGACAAACGCCAAGTCCAATAATATGCAAGCCGCTTCGATCACACCACACAGATGCCATATTCGGAGTGGCAAGGAAGAATACGAACTTGCAATGGCGGGGCAGTAAGATTATACTTACGCAGGACTACTCCAAACCTACAGTGGACATTAGGAAAGCTTTCTGGCACTAAGAGAAGATCTAAGAAGGAAAAACATAACCTACTCGTTTGCCGGCCAGGCAAGATTCAAAATAACCAACAATGGCTCGACCTTAATCTTCAATAATCCAACAGAATTTCACAATACCTGTCGGGAACAGCACCGCAAGAGATGGAACTAACAACTACGTCATCGAAAAGAAGAGCATCACAAGATAGAGCCAAAGAATAAAAAGACGGCCAACTAATGATAAAGAAACAATCACAAAAGGACTCTCAACATAGAATGGACGCGAGTAACCCAACCATATCTACCTCACATGCACAAAAATATCAAAAACACTAGCACTGAATAAGTCAGACAACGTATCTACCTCATCCAAAGCGACGTGCACACCTCCAAGAACCAGACAAAGTGAATGAGCACTGGAAGAACAACAGACCCATAATGAGACATCAAAATCAAATCGCCGGAACACTGACACTCAAATCCTTTAAAGGAACAAGAAGAACAGACTAACTGGGCAGCCGGCAAAGCCATACAAGAACCAAGGGAGGGAAAACAAAAGACAATTTGCAACTAGATCGACAACCAATTAAGGGGGCAGAGGACATTGCTGTCACACGCTTCAATCACGAAAAAGAAGAAGAGGGGAGGGAGGGGAAGGAGGGATGGGCGGGGGGAGAGAGAGAAGGGCTCAGTTATGCTCACCGTATTTGTTTGGTAGACTTAGTGTTGTATGTCACGTCCGTCTCGTAAGTCACGTCAAAAACACACAATCCAGACAGATAGCAGGACCAAACCAGGCAGATCTCGACTGCACAGTCAGCCAACAAGAGGTAATACAGAAAACAGTACCCATTCACTTGGAAATTCTGAAAATACAGCGACCAACATCACACCGCGATGAATAGCAAAGAGACATTACAATCCGATCTGAAGGTCATATCACTGAACGTCAAAGGACTTAACCACCCGGTAAAAAGGAAAAAGATATTAGACTACCTAGCCAAAACAAAGGGAGATATCATCCTCTTACAAGAGACCAAACTCTCAGAAGTGGATGCGAGCAAGCTTAAAGCACGCTGGATAAGCAACCTAGCCTGTTCACCAGCAATAGGAAAAAAGGGAGGAGTTATCACCCTAGTCAGCACCAAGGCCAAAATATTAATCGAAAGTGTAGAGCACGATACCGAGGGAAGATTCCTGTTCACATGACTAAAAAGAGGAGACAAAACAATATCGGTAACAAATCTATACGCACCCAACACTGACGACGCAACATTCTGGGAGAACGTAACAAGAACCCTAGAAAACCCTAGAAAAACACCATACGAGCAACCTAAACATTGTCGCAGGCGACTTCAACCAAGTCCTAGATCACACTTTGGACAGACAATCACACGCCGTGTCAAGGCCAACGGCCTCTCACAACACCCTGAGAAATATCTGCAAAATATTTCAATTAGAAGACCCATGGAGACTACAGCACCCTGACACCCGAGACTACACTTTCCATTCCAACCTGCACAACACTTACAGTAGAATCCACTACATTCTCATCTCGAAATCACACACACACCTGACTGATCATACAGACATAGCGGCAAGAACAATCTCAGACCACTCCTGCATTAGCCTGCACATGTCAGGCAGACACAATGACCACATTACCAGAAAATGGCGGTTCAACAATATAACGCTAGCTAGACAAGAGGACAAAGATACAATAGAAACAGCGATCAAGAACTACATAACGGAAAATGACACAGAGGACACCAACCCAAAATTCCTGTCGGAAGCCCTGAAAGCAACGATAAGAGGGAACCTGATAGAAATCAAATCCAGAAGGGACAGAGAAGCCACAGCGCAACTAAACAAGCTAGAAGTGGACATCAAGCTACTAGAAGCAAAGCACATAGAAGACATATCAAACTCAAATCTCCTTCTAACACTCACAAGTAAGAAATATGAATACAACAGAATCCTCAGCGAGAGAGCAGGATTGTGGATCAGGAAGTACAAGCAGATCAACCTGTGCGAGGCTAACAAAGCAGGGAAAATACTGGCTACATACCTCAAACGTAAACAACGACAGCACTCCATAGCAGACCTCACAGACAAACAAAACATGACACAAACAAACCACTCGGAAATCCTGCAAGTCTTCAGGGAGTTCTACAAAGAACTATACACCAAAGACAATAACTTAGACGAGGCAGGCACCACGGACTACTTAAAAAGTCTGAACCTTCCAAAACTAACAGACGAGGAGGCAAAAATACTTGGCCAAGCATTCAAAGAATCCGAGATAGCAATGGCCATAAAGTCACTAAAAGACAACAAAGCACTTGGACCGGACGGCTACACAGCACCCTTCTACAAAAAGTACAAAGATCTCCTGACCCCAGTCTTGACAAAAGCATTCAACCACTGCTCAGAAGAGGGCACAGTAACGGAAACGATGTCGCAAGCCGACATAATAGTTATCCCTAAAGAAGGCAAAGACACACAATGGCCCAGAAACTACAGACCAATATCGCTTATTAACCTGGACTGTAAACTATACGCAAAAGTACTAGCCACCAGACTCAACAAAATCCTTCCCCAGCTAATAGGAAACACGCAAGTAGGGTACATGAAAACCCACATGTCACACCACAACACTAGACTACTATGTCAGTTGATCGAACACTCCTCTAACTCAACGCTCCCAGCCGTAGCTATCACACTAGACGCCGAAAAAGCCTTTGACAGAGTCTCCTGGCACTTCCTCGAGAAGTGCCTGCAAGAGTACAACGTAGGAAGTGAATACACGGAGAAAGTCATGGCACTATATAAAAAACCTACTGCAAAAATTGCCATAAACGGCGAATCCTCAGCCCCGTTAGAACTGGAAAGAGGCACAAGACAAGGGTGCCCGCTATCCCCATTACTATTCCTACTAGCACTAGAACCCCTGATCACAGATACCCTAGCAAACAATCAAATTGCAGGAATAACGATAAACAACACAACGGCCAAGATCGCGGCCTATGCAGACGACTTGCTAATCATGACGAACGATCCTGCCGATTCCATACCTGCTCTCATGAACACGATAGAGAGGTACGCCGTACACTCAGGCTACAAACTTAACAAAGACAAATCGGAATGTATGCCACTCAATGTGCACACCACCAAGGAGGTACTAGGAAACATAGGTCTGGAATGGCAGCCTAAAGCCATCAAATACCTAGGTATACAGTTCAAAAGAAACCTAAGAAGCACACTAGAACTGAACGAGACACTTACACTGCGCAAGGTAAAGGACCTACTAGATTCATGGTCTCCCAAGTTTATAACTTGGTGGGGACATATAGAAACAATCAGAATGATGATCACACCCATAGTCAACTACCTGGCAAACATGTTACCTCTGCCCCTGACGGAAGACTTCCATAAAAAACTAGACCAAATGATCAGTAAATTTATTTGGCAAGGCAAAAAAGCAAGGATAAGTCTCTGCAAGCTCAGATTAGCAAAGAAACTAGGAGGGCTCAACCTAGCCGACCTCAAAACGTTCCAGATGGCTTTCATAGCTAGACAAGGCACGTACTGGGTACTACCAAATCAAAAATACACGCCGACATTGTTAGCCATAGAGAGAGCCTTGCTAAACTACACTACCCCACTCACTCAACTAACTGCGAACAAACAAGCACTCAGCAGCAACCCGATCCTAAAGCTCACAAGACAGGCACTACTGATGGTAGATCGGAAACTAGAGGTCAGCTTCAAAAACTCACAGTGGGAAACACTTTGGGGGAACAACAAGATCAAATACAGAGGGAAAACCTTAGACATGAGTGTATGGAAAAGTCGTGATATACAGTTCCCAACACAACTAGAACTAGAGGGAATACCACACACATTCAACAACCTAGAGAAAGTACACAACCTACCAAGCATAGAACTCTACAACTTCCTCGCCATAAAAACAGCTCTAACGAAAGCGAAACTACACAGACAAACACCCTCTATCTTCCAACTATTGGAGAACATAAACAAGATTGGTCACCAAGTCTCACTTCTGTACAAACTGCTTCGTCCAGCCACGTCCAAGCTTAACGAAAAAAAAAACATCTACTGAGAAGAACAAATGAAGACAAAATTGTCGAAACAAGACGTGCAAGCTATGTGGGCCTCACCTTCTAAGAATATGATTTCCCCAGTACTTGCCCAAACAAAATTCTGGCTACTCCACCAGGCCTATTGGACACCGGCAAGACTAGTATCAACAGGTCTGAGAGACAATGACATCTGCTGGAATTGCGGTGTAGAAAGAGGCGACCTAAAACAGCTAATCTTCAGATGTACCAAAGTCAAAAAGTTCTGGAAACAAGTGTCAACCTTTATCAACAACACACTGGGCTCCACCATCAATTTAGCATTTGCCACCTTAGGTACAGCACTTTTAACGCATGAAATCACAAAGCAGGAAGACAAAAACCTACTTGACTTTCTCCTCTCCACAGCTACAAAAATAATACTAACAAACTGGAAGGACACCTCCAAGGCTACCTTCAAAGGCTGGCTCAACTGGGTGACCTTCCTAAGAGGCACAGACACTGCCACCCTCAGAAACACACCAGGTAGACATCACAATAGAGCAATGTAAACCAAATTAGACACGTACATGGACAGTCTCAAATCGTCTTAGCTACACCTCTACCACCAACAAAACGAACTGGTCTTATCTCTGTCGATCAAACCACTAGAAGGTTTATGTTTTATGTTGTATGTTCAAAACTGCGGTGAATACCAGTAAAAACTCTGTCAGTATATGTTTCTTTCTGTACCCTGTAAATACCAATAAAAATACTTTAAAAAAAAAAAGAATTTACCAAAAATAGAAACTGAAAACACGAAAGTCTAGCTGTAGCCAATAAGGGCTCCAGGAGGAGAGATACCCTTTCTTGAGAGGTCCTGCTGAACAGGATTTATTTTCTGCTGTTGAGAGCAATGTAGCGAGAGCTTCAGCGAAGTGAGATTAAATTGCGATGCACCTCAGACAGATCGTTGAGGTGCCAGACCCCAGTCTACTGTCTTTTCTCGGGCCACGATTTAATGGAAAATTTTCTATGTTCTAAATTGCGGGTTTTAGCTATTTGGGGACTTTTACCACCACTTTCAAGGGTCCAGGATTAGTGGGGCACCACTTGGAGGGCAGGACTCACTTCAGGAATGGTACAGCTGCATGGTTCAAGGTTGTCAAGCTTGTTTGGCACTGTAGCTGTGAACAGGAGGCCGACCTACTATCCCTTGGAGTCACTCTGGTAGTCCTGCGTTCAACCACCAAGACAGGCCTCAAGCTACAGAGCAGTGCTTTGAGGGTACAAGGCAAGCTTAACGCAGCAGGACAGTCCTCTGGTAGCAGCAAGGAAGTCCTCTGAAGTACAAAGTAGGCCTCTAGCAACTGGTCAGTCCTCTTGAGTACAAGGTGTCAAGTTCCTTTATGTGCTTGAGGTAGTCCATTGAAATGCAAGGAACAGCTCCAATCCACACCTATTGTGGCAGGATGGCCCACCCTGCCAACACCTGGTCCCCTTTTGTCTCACTGCCTCGGAAAAACACACAGAGGCCAACTGCCTTCTACTCATAGCAATGTGAAGCAGGACACAGGCACTAAGTGGTTAGGTCAAGAGAAAGCTTTCTAAAAGTGGCAATTTCAGAATTATGACTTAAAATCAAATGTTACCACTAAAGAAGACTGGATTACAATTCTTTTGAGACCAAACATGTCATTTCTACCTGTCCCCAATCACAAGTTAGCACTTATTAAATGTAATAAGGTAATCTAATGTTATCCTATGTGAGAGGTAGGCCTCACGGTGGTGAAAAAAAGGAATTTGGGATTCTTTCATCACCAGGCTATATAAAACTTGAAAGTACATTACCAACTTTTTAAATGTAATGCACCTTGTCCTGTGGGCTGTTTAGGGCCTAAATAAGGGTACTTATATAGATGATATATTGTATGTATTTTAATATATAATGTTAAATATTATAATATGTCATATTAAAAAGGAAGGAATAGGCCTGACAAAAGGTTTATTTTGCCAGGTTGAATTGGCAATTTAAAGCTGCACACAGACTGGACACAGACTGGAATGGCAGGCCTGAGAATTTTTAAACAGCTACCTAATAAGGTGGCACAATAAATGCTGCAGCCCTTCTAGTAACATTTAATATACAGGCCCTGATTACCTATAGTACCTATAGCACCACTTTACGAGCAACTTATAAGTAAATTAAATGTGCCACTAAGGCTTAGGCCAATTTTACCACGTTTGAAGGAGAGAGCACAAGCACGTTAGGAGATCCAGGATCTTGCCACTTCCTGTGTTTGCCACTGGCTGCACTACAAAGTGCCTGAAGTCATCCAGCAGTGCCGGAAGCAAAGAGTGTTGTTGGCCTCCGTGCAGGAACTCCAAGCCCCAGTCTACATCACCTTCAGAAGGAGGGGCCAGGATCTTCCCACTCCCTGCGTTGGCCATCCACAGCGCTACAAAGTGCCTGGAGTCATCCCACGGTTCCAGAAGCAAAGAGTGTTGTTGGCCTCTGTGTGGGGACTTAAAGCCCCAGTCTCCATCGCCTTCAGAAGGAGGGGCAAAGATCTTGCCAGCATTTGCCGCCTGCAGTGCTACAAATTGCTTGGAGGCATCCGCGGTGCAGGAACCTAAGAGTGTTGTTGGCCTCTGTGCGAGTACTTCAAGCCCCCGTCTGCATCGCCTTCAGAAGGAGGGGTCGGGATCTTGCCACTTCCCGCATCTGCCACCCACAGCAATACAAAGCCCTTGGAGTCAGCCCCACAGTGCTGGCCGCACCAGGGTAAGGCCCGGACAAATGTCAGGCCCATCTGCCCAAATCTGCGCCTAGGGGAGGGTGGGCTGCGCCACACCTCAATCACTTCGGATAACAGTACTGTGCTTCTAAACTGCAGCTATTTATGCCACCTCAGACTGCCACTTAATTTTTCTAAAGCAAAAGGAACATTAATGGATGGAATGCTGAACAATGCAAACATTCACCCCCAGTCACAAGGATCAGTGCGAATCAGTCTTCACCCGGTTCCTCATGGGAACAGTCCAGCCCGAATTTCCAAGCCAGTACCTCCAAGGACCAGAATCAAGCATCCTGGGACTGGTTTTGGGCATCACCTCTCATCAGCCAATGCTAGCTTGAGTCCAGTGGCACAGTAGGGTGGCGTGGCGAGCAAAAGAACGATGGACTAAACCCAGATCTTTGTGACTGGGGGTGAATGCTTGCATTGTTCAGCATTCCGTCCATCAATTGTTCCTTTTTCTTTTGTTGTACTAAGTGGGAAGGGTATGCCCAGATGTGGGTCCCATGCTCCCTGCTCAACTGGATTCAATCTAGGCTGATGAAGGGTTATGCAAAGTGAGCAAGGGACTTACGTATGTGCATACCCTGCCAACTTAGGGTGAAAAAAGTTTCAGTTCTCTGTCCATCATCTTCTTACATTTGCATTGTTCGCCCTAAGTTGGCAGGGCATGTTTGGGTTGGACTGTTCCTATGAGGAACATGGTCAAGACTGATTTGCATATGGCTGGGTCTGAACTGGAGTGGCAAAGTCAGCTAAAGAACGATGATGGATTCAACCCAGATCTAGTAGTGACTGGGGGTGAGTGTCTGAAAAGTTTCAGCGCTCCGTCCATCATCTCCATGTGTTTGCTTTGTTTGTGCTAAGTTGTCAGGGTATGCCCAGATGTGGGTCCATTGCTCACTTTGCCACTGGATTCAAGCTAGCCTTTCTGATGAAGGTTGTTACCCCGAAACCAGTCCCAGGATGCTTGTTTCTGGTCCAGGAAAGACCTGGCTGGACAGTTCGGGCTGGACTGTTCCCATGAGGAACAGGATCAAGACTGATTTGCACATGGCTGAGTCTGAACTAGGTGGCGAAGTGAGCTAAAGAATGATGATGGATTCAACCCAGATCTAATAGTGACTGGGGGTGAGTGTCTGAAAAGTTTCAGCATTCCGTTCATCATCTCCTTGTGTTTGCTCTGTTTTTGTCTTAAATTGGCAGGGTATGCCTAGATGAGTGTCCCTTTCTCACTTTGCCACTGGATTAAAGCTAGCCTGGCTGATGAGGGGTGTTATCTCAAAACCAATCCCAGGATGATTGTTTTGAAAAGTTTCAGTGCTCTGTCCATCATCTCCTTGTGTTTGCTTTGTAACTATGTATCAGGATTACTTGCTAACACCACAAACAACAACCATTTGGAACTTTCAATGGGTTCAATTATAAAAAAGTGAATATAACTTATCTGGTTAAGCTTTTAACTCTCATCTCAAACACAAAGGTAACCTGTGTGCTTTGGATATTACTGGTGCAGCATTACTCTACAAAACAATATAATTCTGGAAGGCTTGCAGTTTTCCTTACTGGTAACAAAAAACTTCAGGATATTTGTCAGTCCATTTCACTCCCAAAACATCCAGTTCCATTGTAGCAGCACCTAAATTTGTAGCAATTAACTTGTCTCTGGTAATGACACATTCAGAATGATTGGGATCGAGGATTATGTTGAGTTCTCCTTGTTTGTCCCTTCTCACAAAATTTGGACCGTTCCTTGCAAGATAGATCACCCCTTTTGCTTAATTAATCTGGAATTTGAGTTCTGCCTTACATTTCTACCTTAACCTTTTATATAGCTTTGACTTTCTTTCCTCCTTAAGCAAACAATTTGACATAAGACTCTTTCACCTTCACTTGGCGGAAGTTTTCAAATTCTTCTTCACCAATTAAAGTAAATGGTGAACGAGATTCTGCCATGATGTTGATGTTGTGAACGTTAATTACTGCATTACAATAAAGAGGTTTTCTCTTTCTTGTTTGCTTTATCTCAATGATACTTACCTCACTAACTTTATGTTCTCCCTCGATTAACTGCGGTGGCCCTGTTACTAGCTAAAAGATGCATAGCTATGTACAGGGGAAGCAGGACTGCTCTGAGAACAAAAGACAGGGTGTAGAGTAAGGAACAATTGGGAACATACATAGAGGATCTACCTGTGACATCAAGACCATAATATATATGGGGACGAGTGATTCAATATTTGCAGACACAGGAAGATGCCCCACCAGTTGAGTGGGAGAGAAATGTCCTTGATGCTCAACAAAATTCGGAGTGAGGGGAAATGGCAATAGATAGGATACTTAGAAATGTCGGGGTGCAGAACAAGTTGTAATATGTTGTACTGAAATGAGGTATACTAAAATCACAGTGTGTCATGTTGATCTATGTCATAAATTGATAATAAAATAACAAAATAATTGTTTTCAGTGCGGAGTTCGGGTTCAGTCAGGTCTCTGTTGAGGGTGGGGGGTAAACTCTGATCCACCAGCAGAATTCGCAGGGTTTTGCCACTTTGTGCTTCGTTTGGAACACGAAGTTTGGCCAAAAAAAGTTTCCAGGCACCAAGCTATTGCTTTTTCTGCATGTTGCATTGACAGGTGGTATACCAACGTTGGCCGGGTTCTCAGAGACACCCTGTTCATTAATTCTCACCCTGCAACGTAACAAACAGTGGCAAATAGGTGATGCGCATATCGAACTGATAGGTATTGGCGCACTGGGTTAGCGCTGGACACCCTAGGCTCGGGTACTGCCGCTGACATGGGCTACAATATCCATTGAAAGACCATTAATTCCCAGAACAGGGTCTCCCAGGAGCGTGCCCACAGGCCCCTCTCACCTTAAATAGACAGGGTCTGCGCTGCTCCCCGACACTCACTCCACTGGACCTAATCCTGTCCTTGCAGATGCAGCCAGTCCTCGAGTCCTGGGCCAGGCAAGGGTCCGCTGTGTTTGTTTCAGTGTTTCCCCCCCCTCCCCCCCCCCCATCACTCGCCAGCATTGGCTGACATCACATGGTCATGGATAGCATATATACTGCCTCCCTTGTTGATTGACTCTAGTCACAGCATAGGATGTAATACGATTGGTTGGAGTGTATGCCATTTGCCCTGGAGGGATTGACATTCTGCATACAATGGGACCACACTGGTCTGAGCTTCTTCTAAGTGTGTGCAACGCAACTGGTGTGTAAGGGAGAGCGATCTTTACAACGGTGTCAAAACATCGCAATACATTTACATCGCTGTTTTTACAAAGCAAGTCGTTACAACGACTTGCACTGGAAAGCACTCTAGACTAAGTGTGATTTACTATTCCAACACCTTCCCTACTGTACGTAGACTGGAGTTGGAATAGTAAATCACCTTATTACTAAGATCAGCGCCCTCCAGCGCAAGTCGTTCTAACGACTTGCGTAGTAAAAACAGCGACGTAATGTACCGCAATCTAAATGATCGTGTTGTATCGTCATACATCCGTGTGTAAGCAGCACTGAGGCTTCAAAGCCCCATCAAACCGCTCATTCCCATCACGGGGAAGCCAGGCAGCAGGGAGCAAAGAGGCAGCCACAGCTCAATGCTGGCCGAGCAGGTATGAAAACCTGAATCCCCTCGCTCTTGCATTGCCAGCCCGGGCTGCAATAATCGTGATTGATTGATTGGCTGGCTGCAGCTGGCATTTGTAATGGTGGACACAGGAAGTTTCCAGCCACACACCAGCAAAAATTATGGGTGCAGCTACTGTAGGCCACTGGGACGTCATTCAGCTGCAAGTACGTGCTAATTGTTGTGATATATTAAGGATTAAAAATGTGCCCCTAACTGTGGGTTATACATAGCGTACTTTTACTGTGTGTGTGGGGAGAAGGTGCGCTAGAGAGCGAGGGTGTGAAGAGACAACAAGTGGACAGGATTGCTGATAAGTATTGCAAATATTTCATCCACTAACTTGGAAGAGGCAGTTTCACCAATGCCTTTTTATTTTTACTGCAGCGAATCTCTGTGGGTGCATGTCATGGGGCATTAACTTGACTGGACCCACTCTCTCCACCTGCTCACGGAACTCCGTAGAAGTTTGCAGAGTTTTTTGGTAACTGCACTGAATTCCAAGGGAGTAAAACCCATGCCTAGTCTCTGTGAGGAAGATGACGTCCGGTGTACGGTATGAGATCATGTCCCAGTCCCATGTCATGGTGTGTTTGCCGAGTGATCGGGCATGGAGTAGAGTGCACTGGGGTTGTGCCATGGTGGTATAGTTCAGCGTGGTGGATGCTGACGTGTTTGCGGTGTCTCCAGTGTTGTTGGTTGCTTCTATGCTGCAGGTGAAGCAGCAGTGCTAGCAGGAGAATGGTCCTCTAATTGTGCAGGGAGATGTGCAGCAGCAGTGGTTATTGTCGATGCGTCTGGGGTCCAGGGCTCAGAGGTCAGCTGCAGTGTAACTGCGCGCGGTGGCAGGGCCAGGGTTCCCAGCGCTGGGCGCGGTCCAGGCACAGATGGTCGCAGACTGGCTTGCCTTTGGCACACTGGCGGAATGTCCGCCACACGCAGCTGCATTGCGGCCTCCATAAGTAGGTCCTAGGTGGTAGGCACTGCTCTGTTAGTGGCTAGAAGCGGGAGGAAAAGGACGGAAATGCAAGCGGGCAGAGCAGCGGAAAAAGAAGGAAAAAAAGCAAAACGGCGGGAAAACAAAACAACATATCCATAGTAGTAATGAGGCTAAAACAGTAATACAGGATGAAACAGTAACATTAGAAGTAACAGCTAGAACAAACAGTGGATTACAGTGAAAATACAGCAACAGTAGTAAACGGCACAAAGTCGCAGCAGCGATGGGGAGCTGGCACAGGGACCTGTTACTGGCTAACTGCTGAGCTCACCAAACTCTTTTGAAAAACTCTGAGTGAGTGATCCAAACTCATGCCGAGGCCTGCATCTCATGAAACAAAGTAAGGCAGCAACCTTAGTTTGTCACCTGGTGATGGCATCATAAAACTAAACAAGCACTGGCAAAGAATATAGGTCACATCTTTGAGACATTTTGACTTTGCCAATGCCTTTTAGCTATATTATGCAGCATCAGCAACATGCGCTGCAGCAAGCAAGAAGCTCAAAGATAAAAAAAAGTCAATGAAAAAGGTGCACATTGCCACCGTGTGGCATGTTCTGGTACACAAATGTCTCCAAAATGACATGTGACACTTATTTTTTTTTATCAATTCAAGATCTAGGAATAGAAGTAGCTCAAAAGTGCTTTAAGTTGGATGGGCAGGCAGCATTTGCTGCCTTCTCCCCTGCAAAAAAATGTATTAAAAAAAAAGTGATACCAAAGGGGATGATGGACGGGGCGTTTGAGATTGGATTCAAGATAGCCTGGCTGATGAGGGTTATGAACCCGAAACCGGTCCAAGGATGCTTGTGTCCGGTCCAGGGAAGACATGGCTTGGCAGTTCGGGTTGGACTGTTCCCATGAGGCACAGGGTCAGACTGAATTGCATATTGCCATGTCTGAACTGGGGTGGTGGAGTGAGCTAAAGAATGATGATGGATTAAACCCAGAGCAGTTGACTGGGGGTAAGTGTTTGATTTGCTCAAACGCTCCGTCCATCATCCCCCTTGGTATCGCTTTGTTCGCCCTAAGTTGGCAGGGTATGTCCAGACGTGGGTCCCTTGCTCACTTTGCCACTGGCTTTAAGATAGCCTGGCTGATGAGGGTTATGAACCCAAAACTGGTCCCAGCACGCTTGTTTCCAGTCCAGGGAAGACATGGCTTGGCAGTTCGGGTGTGACTGTTCCCATGAGGCACAGGGTCAGACTGAATTGCATATGGCTATGTCTGGACTGGGGTGGTGGAGTGAGCTAAAGAATGATGATGGATTAAACCCATATCAGTTGACTGGGGGTAAGTGTTTGATTTGCTCAAACGCTCCGTCCATCATCCCCCTTGGTATCGCTTTGATCGCCCTAAGTTGGCAGGGTATGTCCAGACGTGGGTCCCTTGCTCACTTTGCCACTGGATTCAAGATAGCCTGCTGATGAGGGTTATGAACCCGAAACCGGTCTGAGGATGCTTGTTTCCGGTCCAAGGAAGACATGGCTTGGCAGTTCAGGCTGGACTGTTTCCATGAGGCACAGGGTCAGACTGATTTGCACATGGCCATGTCTGAACTAGGGTCCTGGAGTGAGCTAAAGAATGATGATGGATTAAACCCAGATCAGTTGACTGGGGGTCAGTGTTTGATTTGCTCAAACGCTCCGTCCATCATCCCCCTTGGTATCGCTTTGTTCGCCCTAAGTTGGCAGGGTATGCCCAGACGTGGGTCCCTTGCTCACTTTGCCACTGGATTCAAGATAGCCTGCTGATGAGGGTTTTGAACCCGAAACCGGTCCGAGGATGCTTGTTTCCAGTCCAGGGAAGACATGGCTTGGCAGTTCGGGCTGGACTGTTCCCATGAGGCACAGGGTCAGACTGATTTGCAAATGCCCATGTCTGAACTGGGGTGGTGGAGTGAGCTAAGAATGATTATGGATTAAACCCAGATAAGTTGACTGGGGGTAAGTGTTTGATTTGCTCAAACGCTCCGTCCATCATCCCCCTTGGTATCGCTTTGTTCGCCCTAAGTTGGCAGGGTATGTCCAGACGTGGGTCCCTTGCTCACTTTGCCACTGGCTTTAAGATAGCCTGGCTGATGAGGGTTATGAACCCAAAACTGGTCCCAGGACGCTTGTTTCCAGTCCAGGGAAGACATGGCTTGGCAGTTCGGGTGTGACTGTTCCCATGAGGTACAGGGTCAGACTGAATTGCATATGGCTATGTCTGGACTGGGGTGGTGGAGTGAGCTAAAGAATGATGATGGATTAAACCCATATCAGTTGACTGGGGTAAGTGTTTGATTTGCTCAAACGCTCCGTCCATCATCCCCCTTGGTATCGATTTGTTTGCCCTAAGTTGGCAGGGTATGCCCAGACGTGGGTCCCTTGCTCACTTTGCCACTGGATTCAAGATAGCCTGGCTGATGAGGGTTATGAACCCAAAACCGGTCCCAGGACGCTTGTTTCCGGTCCAGGGAAGACTTGGGGTGGCAGTTGGGGCTGGACTGTTCCCATGAGGCACAGGGTCAGACTGATTTACATATGGCCATGTGTGAACTGGGGTGGTGGAGTGAGCTAAAGAATGATGATGGATTAAACCCAGATCAGTTGACTGGGGGTAAGTGTTTGATTTGCTCAAACGCTCCGTCCATCATCCCCCTTGGTATCGCTTTGTTCGCCCTAAGTTGGCAGGGTATGTCCAGACGTGGGTCCCTTGCTCACTTTGCCACTGGCTTTAAGATAGCCTGGCTGATGAGGGTTATGAACCCAAAACTGGTCCCAGCACGCTTGTTTCCAGTCCAGGGAAGACATGGCTTGGCAGTTCGGGTGTGACTGTTCCCATGAGGCACAGGGTCAGACTGAATTGCATATGGCTATGTCTGGACTGGGGTGGTGGAGTGAGCTAAAGAATGATGATGGATTAAACCCATATCAGTTAACTGGGGGTAAGTGTTTGATTTGCTCAAACGCTCCGTCCATCATCCCCCTTGGTATCGCTTTGTTCGCCCTAAGTTGGCAGGGTATGTCCAGACGTGGGTCCCTTGCTCACTTTGCCACTGGATTCAAGATAGCCTGGCTGATGAGGGTTATGAACCCAAAACCGGTCCCAGGACGCTTGTTTCCAGTCCAGGGAAGACATGGCTTGGCAGTTCGGGTGTGACTGTTCCCATGAGGCACAGGGTCAGACTTAATTGCATATGGCCATGTCTGGACTGGGGTGGTGGAGTGAGCTAAAGAATGATGATGGATTAAACCCATATCAGTTGACTGGGGGTAAGTGTTTGATTTGCTCAAACGCTCCGTCCATCATCCCCCTTGGTATCGATTTGTTCGCCCTAAGTTGGCAGGGTATGCCCAGACGTGGGTCCCTTGCTCACTTTGCCACTGGATTCAAGATAGCCTGGCTGATGAGGGTTATGAACCCAAAACCGGTCCCAGGACGCTTGTTTCCGGTCCAGGGAAGACTTCGGGTGGCAGTTCGGGCTGGACTGTTCCCATGAGGCACAGGGTCAGACTGATTTACATATGGCCATGTCTGAACTGGGGTGGTGGAGTGAGCTAAAGAATGATGATGGATTAAACCCAGATAAGTTGACTGGGGGATAGTGTTTGATTTGCTCCATCAACCCCTTTGGTATCGCTTAAAAAAAAAGACTACACGCAGCAACTGGCAGCAGTGACGTTGGAGGTAGAAGCAACGGGGAATGTGGGAAAAAGACACAAAAGTGAGCAGATTAGGGGAGGGGAAAAGCAGCACTTAAAGGAGAAGTGCACCAAGAAAGCAAGGTCAGGAGGTCATGAGAGCAAGAGCAACACAAAGAGAGTGGATGAGAAGCACATGGGTGATAGAGCAAAATGGAGCAACATTTAGCGCAGAGGACAGGGAGAAGAGAAGTAGATGAGAGAGACAGCTCGAAAACACATGTACTCTCATGGACTGCCTAATAAAAAATGCAGATCCCAAAAAATAAGCAGACGAAGGACAAGCAACAAAAGTATGCTCCAAGGGAGTGACAAACACAGAAGAGGAAGGCAAGCCCAGACAAGGCAACAAATAAAAAGCAAGCTAATAAGAGTAATAATAAAGCCAGCCAATGGTAAGCATCAAGTTGGCCGTAAGCCCACTCCAGGTTCACAATAGGTCTTTCGCAAACAGACAGCTAAGGATGTCTTGTATGCTCAAGCTATTTGCCATTTTCAGTGTATGGGAGTGTCAGAACTCTTTTCAGGGGGCCACGAAGGACCTACTGGGCCCAACCATAGGTGTAGAGAGGCCTTTTACCCCTGATGTCCCAGGGTCCGGCCTACTATGGATTCCAAACAACTGGGCCAATTACCGCTTCTTCACTTGACTCTCAGGGTATGCGTGGTCCGAGCTGTCAAAGGCTCATTCGGGGCAAGGTGTGGATACAGATTAGCGAATAGGGGCTCACAACTCAAAAAACGCATGCAGCAGCAATAAATCATTACCCAGCCAAATACTCACTTTTATATAAAATGAGAAGTTAGTGGGATTTGTCCTGTCTATTTTGCCTTCCTGCTTGTGGTTGTGTCACAACCCAAACTGTAGCCATGTGCGGAGCTGTTTTTTTCATTTACTTCTGCACAACTCACATCTTTATTCCGCCTAAAAAGATATCGAGCATCATCAAAATACTGGGCTTCATGCAGTTTTCATTTTCGGAAAGTAATCTTTCATCTGGGACTTCCAAAATGTCTCCCACATTGCAATCTATCATCTTGAGGAACAAAAGGAAATGCACTAATGCTGTATGTCTCTCTGGCTTTTGAACCCATAACCTAGCAATATCCACAAGTCAGAACTAATGAATCACGCTGCTCGCTCGGATGAAACGCGCTGCATTATGTATGAAGCAGGAATACGTTAGAACTTTCCGGACTGTACTTGTAATTCCTATTGACTAAGAGACATTACAATTGTAATCCCAAGGGGAGTTGGAGATCTCTCCTGGCGGCTAATCTAAGTAAGTAAATAAAAGTTTCGGATGAAAGCTTAGATCACGGGCCAAGGCTGCTGGCAGCACATAAATGAAGCTAGACCTTAATGTTTGTTAAAATAAATTCAATCTACGATGTGCAGAGGCAAGCACGCCCTCTTGAAAATTTTGCAAACAGTTTCAGCTCGCGGGCTGCTGCAGCTCACTGGGAGATTGTTCAAGAAAAAGTGCCTTAATCACTTTCACCCCATCATGAGTTTAATAGTACCAACATTAGATTTTTACATAATTTTTTAATTGCTCAAGTGTCATTTTGCATAGATTTAAATTATTGGTCTGCCCATAACTTCTGTCATTTCCTGTTTTCCTTACCTTTACTCTGACCTATAGTTTTCTTCCATGATTTGGCGATTCGAGCAGAAATTTCTTCTCGGGTAAATGGTGAAAATGCATTGCGAATGCCCCAATTTTCACGCAGAGGTTCACCCTCTTGTAACAGACAAAAAAGCCATTGGGACTTGTTTATGAATATTTTATGAAAAGCATTGCAGCAAGCTACCTTCCTGCACTGCATGAAAGGGAGAGGTGTAGGAATACACTGTATTTAACATTATACAGCGTATTCCTGCTCTGGCGCACAAACTGCTGCCTAGCCCCAATGCAAGCACCCTTTCACCCTGGTGCAAGGGTGCCTGCATTGTAGGCAGGATTGTTTATGTGCAGGAAGGAGTACCTTCCTGCACAAAACAATCCTCAGAGGTAATTTCCAAAGAATGCAGCACACTTAGGGCCCGATGTAGGTAATAGGGAAATACCGAATTCTAAAGACCGAATTTTACCGATTCGGTATTTAGAAATCGGTATTTCAGATGTAGGTAAGAATTCGGTAAAAAATACTGAATTCTTAATATTCGTTGTTACCGAATGAGTAATTGTGATTCGGTAATAATGAATACCTACTCATTCATTCCTATGGGCTTTGAGGCCCATAGGAATGAATGTGAAGACATTCGGTATTACGATTCGGTAATACCAAATTGGTAATACCGGGAGGTATTTCAAGGGTGCCAGGGTGTCCAAAGGACACTCTGTTGCACCCCTGAAATGTGCATGTGAGCACATGTGGCGCACATCCATGCCCTAAGGGCATGGATGTGTGCCACATGGCACATTTCAAAAATCAAAAAAGTGCTTTTTGAAAGGAAATCGCTACTTACCACCAACTTGAAGTTGGTGGTAAATAGCAATTCCTTAAGTCTGAGGTGCGCTGTTTTAAGTGCTACCTACATTGCCAATAAGGAATCGGTATTTACCGAATACTTATTACCGATTTCTTCCCTACATCCCACATGCCTAAATTCCAGTCTGTAACTGTGAAATTTACCGAATTTGACCGTTACCGACTGGTATTTGGCCACCTACATCTGGCCCCAAGTGCTAGAAATGTGTTTTCTAGTTGGCAGAGGTATGCACCCTGTCCAAACAGGAACCCCCACTCTAGTCAGGGTAAGCTAGATACACACTTAAAGATAACCTGTGCTCACCCTCTGGTAGCTTGGCATACAGCAGTCAGGCTTATCTAAAGTGGCAATGTGCAAGTATTTGTGAAACACACACACACACAGTAACACAAATGAAAACACGCAAAAGTACTCCACAAATGGTTAGAAATGTAGATTGGAAGTTTATGAATAAAACAAGACCAAAATGACAAAAATCCAGTACGTAGAACAGAAGTTATGAATATTTTCAAGAATAAACCAAAATATAATGCTTAGGTTCATAAAGCGCCAACCAGGGATATCTGTTCATGCTAGACCGGGGTAAATCCAGAGTTCAGGCTGACTGTGGTGGATGGCAGGTCTGCTATAGGACTCATGCAGGTCACGCTGAAAAAGTACCTTGGATGGAGGATGTTAGACCTGGCATCATTGGCATGAGTCTCTCCTCCATTTTTTCTGTTTGCCTCCTCTGTTTACGATGTTTTTGCTGGTATATGCTTGGGGCACTGTGCCACTGCTGATCAGTGCCACAGTGCAAGTGCTCCCTATGTGAAATTGCTGTATTGATTGACTTCCATGTTTGGCTTATTTGGTTTACTGTCAGTCCCTAGTAGAGTGCACCAGGAAAGCCAGGGCTTGTAAATACAAATGCTGCTAGTGGGCTTGCAGCACATGTTGTGCCACCCACAAGAGCGGCCTAGTAAAAGTATGTCTGAAGGTCTGCCATTGCCAGACCACGTGCAGTCTGACTGTCACGAGGACTGCGCAAGTACACCTACTTGCCAGTCCCTAAACCTTCCCTTAACTTCATGTTAGTCACCCCTATGGTAGGCCCACGGGCAGGGTGCATTGTAAGCATAAGGTAGGACAAGCCTGACAAGGTTGGCAGGTCCTAATAGTGAATTACAGCCATAGTCGTTTTTCACTATTGTAAGGTAACCTGCTCTCCATCAGTTAGAATGGGCTGCCAGGATTATTAATGCTATAATCCTAGCGGGCTCGGGGAGCATGGTGCAATGTCGAGTTTGGTATCCCTGAACTCAGGGTTTAATAACGAATCCGTTTGTGTGGATGGTTTTTGGACTCTGTGTTTGAAAATAGCACTTTTAGAAAGTAGCTATTTTCTTGTCTAACTGTCTACCGGTCTCTGCTGGTTCTGGTGTGCGTGTGACAGGAGCTGGGTGGCTCCAGAGAGTCTGAATGAGTCAGTGTGGGATGAGTGGGGCATTTGCATTGAGAGTAGGGGAAGAGTAGCTCCTGATAGCCTGCCCTGCCTGATACAATGTTGGCTCCGCCCCCCTGCCAGGCGACTGATGACTCTGTGCTTGCCTGGGACTTTCCTGGCCCGCCTCCTGCCGGGCAGCTGATGGCCCTGCCCCTGCCAGTGACAATGCTGGCTCCGCTCCTGCTGAGCGGCTGAGGACTCTGCCCTGCCCAGTGAATAGGCCAGGTGCTTCGGCCTGGCAACACCCACAACAAACCCAGGATGGGGGGAAATTCCCCTGCATGGACAAAGGGATCAAAGCCAAAAAGGGGTATAAGAGAAGGACCCCTGAACCAAGAATTCAGATCACTTCTGACAAGGAAACCTGAACCAAGGACAAGAAGCCTGCTGATCTAAGGACTGCCTACCCCTTCTGCCAGAGTGCTGTTTGTTGGGGGAATCCTGCATTGCTTCTTTATTTTTGCCAAGGAACCAGGAGAGAGGAACTGTGTGTGTACTCTCACTCTTTGCTGAGAAAATCTCCAAGGGCTGGAAGAGTGCCAGTCTCCTGTTGAAGTCACAGGGCTAAAGGACTTCATCTGCTTAAAGTGCTATTTGCTGGAATTTGTGAATCCAGCACCTCTGAAAGAATCCAGCAATCTCGACGCCGACGGACGCCGCCGAATCCAGCTCGACATCGTGAGTAACGGCTCCAGTGTCCCGCTTCCTCGACGCCGGCCGCCGGGCCCGATCGACGCCAGCAGCAACGCCAGTGAGTAGTGAGTTCGGCTCCAGCTCCAAGTGACCTCGTGTCTGCACCGCCGCTGATCGCATCAACTTCGAGCCCTCTCGACGCCGTGAGCGCTGCTCACTCTTGCAACCTCGACATCGACGACGTCGTATCCTGCTTCATCCCGTGAGCGCTGCTCCCGCCTGACTTCGGTCGACGCCGCTGCAGATCGCCCCGACTCCGAGGCCCGATCGACGCCGAAGACGCGACGCCGGACATCTCGACGCCACTGATCATCGAGTGCTTCAATTTTCCAAGGTACTGTGTTGTTGGGGTCTGTGCGACTCCGGGCTCGACGTAGCGCTCCTCGCGGTCGACGCCGAACCTTTGGATTAACTTTGCCTCGACGTCGTGTGACTCCCGTGTGGGTTACATTGTTGCCAAGAACTGTGTTTTAGAGAAGAAGAGTTGCTTTTGATACTAAAGACTTTGTGCTAAGAAGAAACCGTGCTTGAACTATTATTTTTCCTTCCAACAGTATTTATTAAGATTGTGGTATATTTTTGTCGTTATTTGGTCTTGTGCTAAGCCTTATATAAAAATACTTATTTTTATAATACTACTGTGTCGTGTCCATTTGTAGTGTATTCACCTTATTACTGTATGTGGTCATAAATGCTTAACGCACTGCCTCTGAGATAAGCCTGTCTGCTTTGCCAAGCTACCAAGGGGGTGAGCAGGGGTTATCTAAGTGTGTGATCTCCTTGCCCTGACTAGAAAAGGTGTGTCCCTATTTGTCAGAAGTGTATACCTCTGCCAACTAGAGACAGCCGCTTCTAACATTGGTGGCAGCGGTGGGATTTTGAACTTTGCATTTATGACCCATGTGCAGTGATTAGTGTGCGCTACATAGTGAAAGCAGACCATAGCGCAGCCACAATCTGTTTTGGTAGGATTCTATTTTTGTTCTCCAATTGCCTGAAGCTTGATTTTTGAAACTGCCAGTTTTGACCATGAGTAATGCTGGAGGCACTACACCTGTTGTTGAGGAGGAGTTTGATAGGAGTAAGATAAACGACTATCCAGTAAGGAAGCTGAAATCCTTTTGCAAGCAGTTGAAAGTTCCTACCACAGGCATTTCAAAGAGAGCAGATTATCTCAAAGCATTGGAGGCCTGGTTAGAGGCCAGAGGTCCCTCTGATCCGGTGGTGGTACCGACAGAGGAAGAGGAGGAGGAAGTGCCCGTGACTGGGCCTGTATCCCCCCCTGGCAGCAGTGTTTCCTCCAAAGGTCTTTCCCCTGAAGAAAGAGAAGAAAGGGCGAAGGAGCGAGCATACAACATGGAAATGGAAAAACTTAAGATAAATGGGCAGTTGGAATTAGAGAATGCAAGAGGCAGGAGAGAAGCTGATTTGGAGATCAAAAGATTAGAGTTTGAAAGAGAGAAGTTAGCTGTTGAGCGTGATACCAAGTTGAGGGAGTTGGAGCTCCAAGCTAAAAAGTTAGAATTGAATCCCTCTGGTGGCAGCATCCCATCTGTGCCTGCAGAAAGTAGGTTTTATTTTCCCAAAGATGTGATCAAAGATTTTCAGAAGAATGAGGATATTGGTCAATGGTTTAAAGCATATGAGTTAGCATTGTTGGCCCACCGGGTCCCTGAGAAGGATTGGGGAGCGGGGTTGTGGGGTCGCTTTGTGAATGAGGGAAGAGATACCCTGTTAGACATGCCTGTTGAGGATAGGACGTCTTATGCTCATATGAAAGATGCTTTAATGTTAAGGTATGGCCTCACCCCAGAAAAGTACAGACAGGCCTTTAGAGAATGTAAGAAGTTGCCTGGTACCACGTGGGTGGAGTATGTGTCATATTTTTGCAGAGCCATGGATGGTTGGGTAAAGGGCAGCAAAGTGGAAAGTTATGATGCTCTTTATGATTTGTTTGCTTGGGAGCACTTGTCTAATAACTGTTTTCCAGAGCTGCGCCAGCACCTTATTGATAGCAAGATATCTAACCCTAGAAAACTTGCTGAAGAGGCAGACCGCTGGGTCAGTACCAGGGTCCACAAGGGTCCAGTGGGAGACTCAGCCAAAGGTGGGCAGGGTCCCCAGCAGAAGAGTGGGGGGACAAGGGTAAACAGAAGGAGTCCCAGAAAGGGCCCCAAAGTAATCCCCAAGGGAACCAAGGGAAGGGTTCCCAGCCTCCCCCAGATAGGAAATCAGAGGCCCCGACAGGTAAACCTGTTCGTAGGGGCCCCATGACTTGCTTCGCTTGTAAGCAGGTGGGACACCGTTTTTATGGTCCTCAGTGTCCCTTGAAGAACTCTAGTGCACCACCTGGTGCACCACCACGTGCCGCCCCCCGTCAGTTGGCTAGTATAGCTCTGGGAGGGGAGGAGATGGTTGCCCATGGTGGGGAGGGTCCCGCAGAGATGTCCCTGGTCTCCCTAGGAGACATGGAATTGGTCCCGCCACCCCCTCTGCCTAGTAACACTAAAAAATATAGGCAGTGGGTGACCATAAATGGCCATAGAGTGGAAGCTCTCAGAGACACCGGAGCGAGTGTGACAGCTGTCAAGTGTCACTTGGTGTCCAGAGAGCAGGTTGTTCCCCACGCATTCTACCCTGTGATAGCTGCTGACAACTCCCAGAGAGAGTGTGAGGTAGCTCAAGTTTCCTTTGAATGGGGGGGAGTTTCAGGTACTCTTCAGGTTGCTGTAAGGCCCGCCATGCCTGTTGATTGTCTCCTGGGCAATGATTTAGAAGACTCCCCTTGGGCTAAGGTGGAGAGGGAGACACATTTGAAGATGTTGGGTGTGCCAGAGTGGGTGTGTGCAACCACTCGATCCATGACAGCAAGTAAGGGTGTTGATGGGGTTCTGGAGCCTGAAAGTATGGCCCAGGACCCAGCTGTGAAGAGAAGAGGCAGGGGGCGCGGGAAACCGTCCCCCGTAGTTCCCGTGGTCCAGGAGGAGGCAGACCTTGAGGGGTATGCCCTGGAACCCACAGGTGAACAAGTTGCTGAACTGGGAGACCTGCCCGAGCTGACCCACTGGCAGCAGGATGGTGGTCCCTCCAGGGAAGAATTCTGTGCAGAACAGAAAGTGTTCCCTTCTCTTGTGGGTATGAGGCAGCAGGCCTCAGCCCAAACCTCAGGTGATCAGTCAGGGTCACATTTTGTTTACTGGGAGAACGACCTCCTGTATAGCGAGCCTAAGGCTGCTGAGCCTGGGTCAGCCCGTGTGCTGGTGGTACCTCAGCGCTTCAGAGCCTTCCTACTGGGTTTGGCTCATGACGTTCCTTTAGCTGGACATCTGGGGCAGGACAAGACCTATGACAGGCTTGTCACCCATTTCTATTGGCCTCAGATGCGAAGGGACACAGATGTCCATTGCAAGACCTGTCAGACTTGCCAGGCAAGTGGGAAAAGCGGGCGGAAGCAGAAGGCTCCCCTCCAACCTTTTCCCGTGGTCAGTACCCCCTTTGACCGGGTGGGGATTGACATTGTTGGGCCCCTGGACCCCAAGACAGCCCTGGGCAACAGGTTCATCCTGGTCTTGGTGGACCATGCCACACGGTACCCGGAAGCCATCCCTCTCAGAACAGTGACTGCCCCCGTGGTGGGACGGGCACTGATGGGTGTTTTCTCCCGAATGGGGTTCCCCAGAGAGGTGGTGTCAGACCGGGGCACCAACTTCATTTCCAACTATATGAAGTCTCTGTGGAAGGAGTGTGGGGTAACTTATAAGTTCACCACTCCTTACCACCCTCAAGGTAATGGGTTGGTTGAAAGATTCAACCGTACCCTTAAAGGCATGATTATGGGTCTTGAAGAACCAATGAGGCGTAAATGGGACGTCCTCTTGCCATGCCTGTTGTTTGCTTACCGTGAGGTGCCACAGAAGTCTCTAGGGTTCAGCCCCTTTGAGCTTTTGTATGGTCACCCGGTAAGAGGACCTTTGAGTCTGGTCAAAGAAGGCTGGGAGCAATCTCCCAGGAAACCTCCCCAGGATGTATACAGTTACATGCTGGCCTTTAGGAACCAGACTAGGCGCTTCAGAGATCTTGCTCAGGCAAATCTGGAGGCCAGCCAGGAGGAGATGAAGCGGTGGTACGACCAGAAGGCCACTCTGGTAGAGCTTCAGCCTGGACAGAAAGTTTGGGTCATGTCCCCTGTGGAACCTTGTGCGCTCAAGGACAGGTGGACTGGACCATTTGAGGTTGTGGAGAAAAAGAGCGATGTCACCGTCTCCCAGGAACCCCTTGCGGGTCCTGCATGTCAACCGTTTGAAGCCCCACTTAGAAAGGTCCGAAGTGGGCATGCTCCTAGCTACAGATGCTGGAATGGAGGAGGAGAGTGAGCCTCTTCCTGACCTCCTGTATGCAAAAGAGCAAGATGGGTCAGTGGATGGTGTTGTCCTCTCTGACACCCTGACCCCTGAACAGCAGCAGGATTGTCGCCAATTGTTGGGACAATTCCCTGATCTGTTCTCCTTGATTCCTGGTGTCACTCAGTGGTGTGTCCATGATGTGGACACCGGGACAGCACTCCTGTCAAGCACAAGGCTTACAGAGTGACTGACAAGGTCAGAGCATACATCAAGGAGGAGGTCTCCAAGATGTTTGCCTTAGGGGTGGTTGAGTCCTCTAGCAGTCCTTCGGCCAGCCCAGTGGTCTTGGTCCCAAAAGCTGCAGCGCCCGGTGCTTCACCGGAACTTCGGTTCTGTGTGGATTACCGAGGACTCAATTCAGTCACCAAGACTGACGCGCACCCCATCCCCAGAGCTGATGAGCTCATAGATCGGTTGGGGGCTGCCCGGTACCTCAGTACGTTTGATCTAACGTCTGGGTACTGGCAGATCGCCTTGACTGATGGGGCAAAAGAGAGGTCAGCATTCTCCACACCAGATGGGCACTACCAGTTCCGGGTTATGCCCTTTGGGATGAAGAATGCCCCTGCCACCTTCCAGAGGTTGGTCAACCAGGTCTTGGCTGGACTGGAGGATTTCAGTGCCGCCTACCTGGACGACATCGCAGTGTTCAGCGCCAGCTGGGAGGAACACTTGTGCCACCTCCAGGAAGTGTTGTTGGCCCTGCGCAGAGCAGGCCTCACAATCAAAGCCAGTAAGTGCCAGATTGGGCAGGGTTCAGTGGTGTACTTGGGGCACCAAGTAGGGAGCGGCAAGGTGGCCCCCCTGCAACCCAAGATTGATACCATCCTGGCATGGGCACCGCCCAAAACCCAGACTCAGGTGAGAGCCTTCTTGGGTCTCACGGGTTACTACAGGAGGTTTGTCAAGGATTATGGTAACATTGTGCACCCCTTGACTTCGCTAACTTCCAGGAAGCAGCCACGACTTGTGAACTGGACTGACGCCTGTCAGACGGCCTTTGACACCCTGAAAACTGCAATGTGCACAGCACCCATACTCCAGGCACCCGACTTTTCTAAAGAATTTGTTGTCCAGACGGACGCTTCAGAGCATGGCGTGGGGGCTGTTCTAGCTCAGGTGAATGAAGAGGGCTGAGACTTACCTGTAGCCTTCATCAGCAGGAGGTTACTTCCCAGGGAACAGAGGTGGAGTGCGATAGAAAGAGAAGCATTTGCTGTGGTCTGGGCGCTGAAGAAGCTAAGACCCTACCTGTTTGGGACTCACTTCCGGGTTCAGACAGACCACAGGCCCCTCAGATGGTTGATGCAGATGAGGGGTGAGAATCCAAAGCTGTTGAGGTGGTCCATTTCCCTACAGGGGATGGACTTCACGGTGGAACACCGACCTGGCACAGATCACGCCAATGCTGATGGTCTGTCCAGATTTTTCCGCCTTAGTGATGAGGACTCCCTAGGGTAAGGGTAGTTCTCCCCACATTTCAGCTGGAGGGGACACGTGTTAGACCTGGCATCATTGGCATGAGTCTCTCCTCCATTTTTTCTGTTTGCCTCCTCTGTTTACGATGTTTTTGCTGGTATATGCTTGGGGCACTGTGCCACTGCTGATCAGTGCCACAGTGCAAGTGCTCCCTATGTGAAATTGCTGTATTGATTGACTTCCATGTTTGGCTTATTTGGTTTACTGTCAGTCCCTAGTAGAGTGCACCAGGAGTGCCAGGGCTTGTAAATACAAATGCTGCTAGTGGGCTTGCAGCACATGTTGTGGCACCCACAAGAGCGGCCTAGTAAAAGTATGTCTGAAGGTCTGCCATTGCCAGACCACGTGCAGTCTGACTGTCACGAGGACTGCGCAAGTACACCTACTTGCCAGTCCCTAAACCTTCCCTCAACTTCATGTTAGTCACCCCTATGGTAGGCCCACGGGCAGGGTGCATTGTAAGCATAAGGTAGGACAAGCCTGACAAGGTTGGCATGTCCTAATAGTGAATTACAGCCATAGTCGTTTTTCACTATTGTAAGGTAACCTGCTCTCCATCAGTTAGAATGGGCTGCCAGGATTATTAATGCTATAATCCTAGCGGGCTCGGGGAGCATGGTGCAATGTCGAGTTTGGTATCCCTGAACTCAGGGTTTAATAACGCATCCGTTTGTGTGGATGGTTTTTGGACTCTGTGTTTGAAAATAGCACTTTTAGAAAGTAGCTATTTTCTTGTCTAACTGTCTACCGGTCTCTGCTGGTTCTGGTGTGCGTGTGACAGGAGCTGGGTGGCTCCAGAGAGTCTGAATGAGTCAGTGTGGGATGAGTGGGGCATTTGCATTGAGAGTAGGGGAAGAGTAGCTCCTGATAGCCTGCCCTGCCTGATACAATGTTGGCTCCGCCCCCCTGCCAGGCGACTGATGACTCTGTGCTTGCCTGGGACTTTCCTGACCCGCCTCCTGCCGGGCAGCTGATGGCCCTGCCCCTGCCAGTGACAATGCTGGCTCCGCTCCTGCTGAGCGGCTGAGGACTCTGCCCTGCCCAGTGAATAGGCCAGGTGCTTCGGCCTGGCAACACCCACAACAAACCCAGGATGGGGGGAAATTCCCCTGCATGGACAAAGGGATCAAAGCCAAAAAGGGGTATAAGAGAAGGACCCCTGAACCAAGAATTCAGATCACTTCTGACAAGGAAACCTGAACCAAGGACAAGAAGCCTGCTGATCTAAGGACTGCCTACCCCTTCTGCCAGAGTGCTGTTTGTTGGGGGAATCCTGCATTGCTTCTTTATTTTTGCCAAGGAACCAGGAGAGAGGAACTGTGTGTGTACTCTCACTCTTTGCTGAGAAAATCTCCAAGGGCTGGAAGAGTGCCAGTCTCCTGTTGAAGTCACAGGGCTAAAGGACTTCATCTGCTTAAAGTGCTATTTGCTGGAATTTGTGAATCCAGCACCTCTGAAAGAATCCAGCAATCTCGACGCCGACGGACGCCGCCGAATCCAGCTCGACATCGTGAGTAACGGCTCCAGTGTCCCGCTTCCTCGACGCCGGCCGCCGGGCCCGATCGACGCCAGCAGCAATGCCAGTGAGTAGTGAGTTCGGCTCCAGCTCCAAGTGACCTCGTGTCTGCACCGCCGCTGATCGCATCGACTTCGAGCCCTCTCGACGCCGTGAGCGCTGCTCACTCTTGCAACCTCGACATCGACGACGTCGTATCCTGCTTCATCCCGTGAGCGCTGCTCCCGCCTGACTTCGGTCGACGCCGCTGCAGATCGCCCCGACTCCGAGGCCCGATCGACGCCGAAGACGCGACGCCGGACATCTCGACGCCGCTGATCATCGAGTGCTTCACTTTTCCAAGGTACTGTGTTGTTGGGGTCTGTGCGACTCCGGGCTCGACGTAGCGCTCCTCGCGGTCGACGCCGAACCTTTGGATTAACTTTGCCTCGACGTCGTGTGACTCCCGTGTGGGTTACATTGTTGCCAAGAACTGTGTTTTAGAGAAGAAGAGTTGCTTTTGATACTAAAGACTTTGTGCTAAGAAGAAACCGTGCTTGAACTATTATTTTTCCTTCCAACAGTATTTATTAAGATTGTGGTATATTTTTGTCGTTATTTGGTCTTGTGCTAAGCCTTATATAAAAATACTTATTTTTATAATACTACTGTGTCGTGTCCATTTGTAGTGTATTCACCTTATTACTGTATGTGGTCATAAATGCTTAACGCACTGCCTCTGAGATAAGCCTGTCTGCTTTGCCAAGCTACCAAGGGGGTGAGCAGGGGTTATCTAAGTGTGTGATCTCCTTGCCCTGACTAGAAAAGGTGTGTCCCTATTTGTCAGAAGTGTATACCTCTGCCAACTAGAGACAGCCGCTTCTAACAGAGGAAGCATCAACGTCTAGGGCCGGATGCGAGGAGCAGAGGAGGCGATGCATCGTAGTTGATCGCATTGATTCAGGCGATGCGTCGGTTCTGACCTGCACAATCAGTGAAGCTTTGTCGATGAACCCCTATTCGATGCAGGTGATGCATCATCATCAAACCACGCAGTCGGTCGTCGACAGGCTGCACAGTGGGTTGAAGAGATGTCGCCAGGCAGCAGGTGCATCGGCATCAAAGGGTGATGAGTAGGTTTTGATCAGCTCCAAGTCTTCAATGTGTGGATCCTGGTGGGTCAGCACAGAAACAAGCACCTCTAGAACTGCATTAGCACAACTTGGCAAGGCAGGACTCACAGGTGGCAGAGTCCAGGTACTGTTGCAGGGTTGGTAAGAAGTCTTTAAAGGCCCTGAGACTTCAGGACAGGAGGCAGCCAAGCAAGCCCATGGAGTCACTCTGAGTTCAAGTGAGATGGGTCAAGTCCTTTCCTCAGCAGAGCAGAGAGTAGCAGGCAGCTGGCAACAGGCAGCACATCAGAGCAGAATCCAGCAGTTCCAGGAGAGTGGCATTCCTTGTAGCAGGACAGCAGTTCTTCTTCCTGGCATAGTTCTTCACAGGTCCAATAGTGTACTGTCTTGGTAGGGTGAGAGACCCAGTATTTATACTCAATTGAAGTAGGGGTAACTTCAAAGAATAGTATTTGAAGTGCACACAGATTGTTTCTTCCCAATCCTGGCTCCAGACAATTAGTAGGGGGGTAATCAGCCCTGTGTGAAGGAAACAGGACAGTGCCTATTCAAGTGTGCCATCTCCCCCTCCCTTTCTGCTCGGGAAGAGCTATCAGAATGCAGATGAGTATGCAGACACATCTAACCTTCCTGTGTTTGTGACTGTCTAGAGGGAATGTACAAAGTGTAGCTGTCACCCTCCCTGGACATGTATCGGAGACAGGTTGCGGCACACAGAGTGGTAAGAGCAGAGAAAAGGCCACTTTCTAAAAGTGGCTTTTCTAAAATAGTAATGTAAAATCCAACTTTACCAATAAAGAGGATTTAACAACACCATTCCAGAGATATAAAAAATGAAGCAGCTACTCCTTTCTAATCAGAAATTACAGCTTAAAAGTGTACTAAGGAATTCCCAATGTGTTCATATGAGAGGAGTAGGACTCACAGTAGTGAAAAACTAATTTGGGTGTTTGTCACTACCAGAACATGCAAAACCTAACAGTATGTGTTCTCCCTTTTACTTACACAGCACCCTGCCCTATAGGCTACCTAGGGTCTCTACTGAAGAGGTGACGTATGTGCAATAAAAGGGGAGTTTAAGGCTTGGCAAAGGGTTTTAAATGCCAAGTTGAAGTGGCAGTAAACTGCACACACAGGCCCTGCATTGGCAGGCCTGAGACAGGTTTAAAAAGGCTACTTGGACAATCAGTGCTGCAAGCCCACTAATAGCATTTAGGTTACAGGCCCCGGGAGTATGGTATACCACTTTACAAGTAACTTATAGATATACTAAATGTCAATTGTGTATACACCAAGTTTGCACGTTTAATGGAGAAGCACATGCACTTTAGCACTGGTCAGCAGTGGTAAAGTGCTTAGGCCCTAAGGCCAACAAAAAAAATCAGTCAAAAAGAGGAGGTAAGCAGGAAACATGTTTGAGGGAAGACCACCCTATGGATGGCAGCTCTAACACTTAGAAAGAGAAAGCAATGAGGAGAAATAAAGAGATGTGACTCTGGTAGGAAGGCATACAGTTCTGATGCATTCCCATGTCTACGAGTGTTGGTAAATTTGGTAATGTGTCAAAATGCATGGGTGGATGTGTGGGAACACCCACGTGCCACCCAGGGAACAATTTCCTGCTGCAGAGTAACACAAGGGAGCGATTTGCGCTGCCTTGAATTACTCGAGATTTATCAAGCCACACAGGGCCATGCAAGGTAGTCTTGCGTAGCTTGATAAATCTCATTTAAGTTTTGCATCGCTATAGTGTCTCCTTGCCTGGCACAAGGAAGACACAAAACCTTGATAAATATGGGCCTATTGTTCTTAAAGAATGACACAACTTCCCCCACCCTTAATCACTGTTTGCAATTCTTGCCTGCAGCAGTTCATCTCATTAAAAACAAGCAATGCAAATCAAATGATTTTAAAGTGTGCTTCAAAACCATTTGTTTTTGCATGTGGGTGGTTTCTGTCTGCTGCAAGTCACCACGAGCAGCACTGACCTTAAGGGCTTTGGGGGAGGAGGGGTGATGGATCTGCAGTTGCTTGGCTCAGAGATTAGAGCACATAGATGATAAATTCCTTTCAAATTCAATAATGTATTTCTTTATAATGTGATCTCTGTAACACATTTCATGTTAGTATATTAAATTACACCATTGCATTGAGTGAAAGATTCTAATCATGAACTTAGAAACATTTATACCCCCCCCAACCAC
This sequence comes from Lissotriton helveticus, assembly GCF_964261635.1. Classification (NCBI taxonomy): domain Eukaryota; kingdom Metazoa; phylum Chordata; class Amphibia; order Caudata; family Salamandridae; genus Lissotriton; species Lissotriton helveticus. The sequence continues at coordinate 1,162,138,144 of NC_136070.1, read as the reverse complement.
CCTGAAGGCAATGCTATTAGTGAAACATGATGAAAGCTGGTGTTTGCCCCCTATACACAGCCCGGGGTGTCACTGTAGATGGAGAAACATTATAGTCTTTTGTTTTTGTGAAACGCACACCTTGACTGATGTATTTCAAGGTTATCTCATGTGATGATGAAGCAAAATGAGGGACTGTGAAAAAAGAATTGCCTAGGATCACACAATGTGGTCAAGTTGAAGCCTCAATTGATGCAAGTATTTTGTGCAATTCATCCACTACATGGTTATCTAATTATCTCTCCCGTTTAAGATTAAAGCTTAATGCTTTGTGTTCATTTCATTGAGGTGCTAAATCAGTGCACTGTGTTTAATGCATTCAGGCTATGCGTGTTTCATAAGGATTGGTAGTAGTAGTGTTTGATGAGGGTGATGTTATAATGTGGTACCCACAATTAAATCCAGAGCTTCCACCCTTGGTCAGTACATTGAAACCGTTTGCTCCACAGAGCTATACGTCTTAATTCGTTGTCATCCAGCCTTAAATTAATTCATACACTCTCTCCTCACCATCCAACTATTCATTCATTGAGCCATGCAGGCCTGTGTCCAGTTTACATCCCTTCAATGATTGGAGAAGTTCAAAAATAAAAATCTGTTGTAAAACGCATCATAGTTCAAATTCCCATCATCCCATACCTTATGTGCTTCCTTGTTAAGTTTTCAATAAACAAATGTAAGTACAAGCATAAATGCATGCATGCATACACACATCTCTGTCAATGGTTATTACTTTGTGGAAAGGGACACACAATGATTCATCTATGACCATCCAATCTTGACTCTGTGAGAACACCAACAAGAGATTGGAGGCCAGCATCACACAATGCTACTCAGGCTATAACTGAATCAATGTTCATTTTGGGTAATAGGGTGCATTTGAACTATTGCTTATGTGCTGGAGCATGTATACCACTAGAAATGTCCTTCTTTCGTAGCTAAGTGGCAACAATTGAAAATTGTCAATTTATGATTTTTCGGATACATGGCAACATGTTATATTGACATAAGATGATTTTCTAGACTTGCCATAAGAATTAAATGTGATGGTTGATGGAAAGGCATTATTTATTAACAAAAAGAGAGGTGAGTATTATCATGCTGCTATGTGCTCTGTACTGCTGTGCTTTATTGAAATATTTTATTTATTGGATGGTACTGGATAGTTGTGTGCAGTGGTGTAGGAGGATACTACATGGACTTCCCAGTGATTATAAAAGATGTTATATGGGTTTTGCAGTGGCCATGGGAGGATTCTATATGGATTTTGCAGTGGTCATGGAGGCATGCTGTGCAGATTTTGCAGTAGTCATGGGGAGGTGACATATAGACTTTGCAGTGGTCAGTGGAGGATGCTACATGTATTTTGCCATGATAATGGGTGGATGCTCTATGAATTTTGTTTGTTTTTGCAAATCTTTTTATTGTAATAATCAAACATAATGTTGCGATGACAGCATATAGCACAGTACATTCTCATGAAACATAACACTACAGAGAGTGAGCATCACTGACTTCTTAAACCTTCCAGATATCCCGACTTCACCAACATTCCAACATTTGACAGCTCCACAGGTTTAACTCAATTGACAGGTGCACATAGCATCCTTCTGTATTCATGCCACTTTCCCCAAATGTTTGTCCATTTATTTGGGCAACCCCTGTCCTCATGTACCACCCTCTCAGCTTGCATATACCAGTCTATGTCTGCCTTTCACTCCCTCAAAGTTGGGGTCGATGTAGCCCCTCACATCTTAATCATGTTACGCTTGGCCACCATAAAGCTCAATGTCCCCCAGGGACGAACCTTCCTGTTTAAGTCTGTTGCCTCCCATATATTTAAGAAGCATCACTTTGCCAATATCATCATGGCCCTCTGCACACCGTCATGATACAGGACGTTACCACCTTCCAGTAGTGCTGAGGTGGCAAGAAGTCCCACCGCATATGAAGGAATGTGCCCTCACCACCACACTCCCTGGGGCACCACGGACACTCAGTCCTTCCCTTCTTAACCAGTGCTGTGCAGGTGTAGTTGGACCTATGTAGTATCTTAAGTTGCATGAGTCTAAAACAGGAAAGTAGAGTCATCTCTTTAGGGTATGCCGTTGCCTCCTGACCCACATCATCTGCCCATCTTTCTCGAAGACATGTCAAGAGATCAGGGGAGTTGTTTAAGAGTTTACGATAAGTTAGGGTAATTGCCTTTTTTACCATATATTCATCCAGCAATCAGTTCTCCTCTCCCCTTGGTAGCGCCCCATGTAGCGCATGGCTGATCTGGAGTTAGCGATATGCCACTGTGCGTGCTAGTTGGTATTCCCTTTGTAAATCCCCAAAGGATATCACATCCCCACCTACCCAGAGATCTCCTACTCATGACAGGCCTATTAGGCCCAATTTATCAAAGCCCTGCTGCTCAGCCAGCACACCCAGCTTCGCTGTGTCCCATAACGGAGAGGCACAATTGATTCCACCCCACCACCCCAAAGCCTCCAGTGCAGTGTGCCACATTTTAATTGTAACTGAAGTCGGGGTGGGCAATGATTTGTAGCATTTACCACAATAGATGGCTCTAAGGTAGACCCTGGTTGCATATTTTGCCGGTCCATTCTATATGCAGATTCATCATGAGGGAGGTATAACTAGTGATTTATCTTTGTGAGCTGGGGTGCCCAATAGAATGTTTGAAGGGTCGGGAGTGCTATTGTACCATCATAAAAGCCCCTTGTCAGTTTTGGGAGGGATATTATCCTGGGGGATCCCCCATCCCAGGGGAGTGTATGAACAGCAGTGTTCACCGCATGAAGTATGAGAAAGGGAACGGGTATGGTGTGCTGTGGAGGATAAAGAGAAAGTGCGGCAGAGCCATAATTTTAAAAAGGGTCGAATTCCCCAGTAGGGACAGTGACAGGGTTCTTCAGTGCTGGGCATCACTTTCGCAGACGTGTTAGTGGGGGCTCTAGATTATAGTTTTGAAAGACCTCAGGGTCCCTGGTGACAAACATTCCCGGGTAGCGGAATCTCTCCGTCACTACCCATGCTGTAAAGTCCTTGGGGAGGCATTGGGTATCTCCATAGCATACATAAGTCAATGATTTATGTCATGTTATAGTATACCCAAGTATTTCTGATGCAAGTCAAATATGTGAAATATTCTGTGTGTTTGTTCTATGGATTTTGCAGTTATGGGATGATGTTACATGAATTTTGTAATAATCATTGAAGAGTGTTGTTTGGATTTTGGTAGGGGTTATCCAGCTATTAGTTATTTTTTCACACATAAGCTTGCAATAAAGGCAGCTGACATTAATGGTGAGGTCATGGACATGCTGTGGAAATTTATTGATCAGGGTTCTATGCGTTTGGTAGACTATGATTCTGATTGGTGGATTTCTCCCACTGATTCCTGTGTGTAGTAGTGTTTGGTAATTTTTCCTGCTGCTCTTTATTAATTTAAGAAACAATTAGCATATATGCCACCAGGAATTTAATAAAAACAACTTTACTCCCTTATGTTAGGAAGGAAAATCTGTATTATTTTAGATGGTGCACGTCCAAATAAACAAATGGGGTATATGATCCTCTTTACTGCCTAGCATCCATAGAATTTTCACTAATCGGGCATGTGGAGAACTGGTAGTGCCAAGTATAAGATGGGAGCCTTTATCTCCTACCCTATAGGCTACGGCAACAATTGCCTCAGATTTGAATCTCAACATTATCTTCTCTAACATTCTTACCCTTTGAAACTGAGAGGTTTGAGAGTAAGGATTGATTAAACAACTATGTAAACCACAACACATGCCTGGACAGGTTTATAATCTGATCAGTGTGGCTCGCAATATAGTTTCACACAACCATTGTGTCATCACATTTTTATGGAGCTTTTCATATAAAATAGTAAACTAATGGCTTGGTCAGACCAAACAAGACGGTCACACAGATTCAGTGGTGGCTGGTAGAGAACAGGGGTAGCAGGGCGGGGGAGTTGTTGAAAAATATTTTTGAAAAACCACTAACTTTTTCCGTCATCTCTCATTGTTGTCTCCACTTCTTTTCTCATCCTGACTCTGGGTACAGAAGAAGCAGGAAGCACACAGGCTCCCCAAAGCCAATCACAATGCTGCAATGTGGTTCGGCGTTCAGACGAGGACAGGTAGCCTGTGCATGTCCCCCACCAGGCTGTGCATTACAGCCTGGTGGGGAACAAGTAAAGTGTGCATGACTGTTTGGTCAGCTTAGAATGGCCGGCCAAACCATCATGCATACTTAAGTGCATGAACCACTCCTCCACCCTTTGCCACCAGCCCCACCCCCCCAACCCAGCCACGCAGCAACAAAAAATAAAATGATACCAACGTTGTTAATATCATTTTTATTTTCCTTTTCCACTGCTCTAAGAGCAGTGGCAATACACTTTTCCGCCTTAGCTGATGAGCCGTCCCTGAACAATTTCTTGAAGGAACATGACCCTATATAAAATATGAAAGCCCAACCTTCATAACATTAGGGCAAAGCACAACTCATAGAGATGCAAAGCTATGACAGCATAAGGCTGTTCATGCCAATCCCAGGTACACAGAAACCAATGCTGCCCTGTTGTTTAGGATGGATATGACCCATTTGGTGTTGATAAGGGAATGGATGATATCTGTACTACAGCAATATAGTACAGCGTATTAATCATTCAGGGTGACTACGCTTTTGACGGAACTAGAAGTTGATCAGAGTGAATCTGTAGTACCCTTATCTTTTATTACTCTGGAAGGCAGACTTTGTGAATAGGCCAATGCTACCTAAAAAAACAATACATTGACAGAGCTTTTATCAAACATGTAGGTGATGCTAGTGAGACTAGTTATAGGATAATTTCTGTAGTGTCCTAGCTAAAGACCTAGGAGTCAGAGGCGGGAGGACACACATGTGCTGTTAGTGGTCAGCACGTAACTTAACCACGCCCGGGGCCCCGGGCTTTTTATTAACTCCCCTTACGTCCCCAACGTTCACGTTGGACTCGACCAAACCCCTCTACGCTGGAGGGGCAAACAGGACAACAGTGGGAGGGGGCGTGTGCTGCAGTGGTACGCCCCACTGCCAGCAACACTACATTCCTCCTTTACCTGGGAATAAAACAAAACTGGAGCAACGACAGCACACAAATCGCTTCATAGTCATTGGGTGTGCTGTAACAAACATAAAGTACTTTCTTTTACAGTCTCTGTGGAACATGTCGCCGGCAGAGTCCTTGGAGACACCGTGAGACCCATCACATGCAAAACACAACAACAGATCAGTCTTACTTTATTCTCGGCGGGGTTACAATCGCGGTCTGCTCAACGCCAGCACTGTGCCACGAAGTCCCGATACCTCTGGGATGGTCTGGGGCACGGACGTAGACTGTACTTTGCTTGGCTCCGCCCCTCCGCTACGGTCTGGGATGGTTCTTCAGAGTCTCTGGTTTCGCTGGTGCTGGGGTCTTCTGCGGGTCCATTTGGTTCTCGATCGCTCTGGGTGGCGTTACCGGATTGGCTTATCGGGGTTTCCGTTCCAGCTGGTTCTGACGGTCTGCATTGAGGGGCTGGGCGCCAGTCGTCCAGTCCTTGATCATCACCCCTTTCGGGCACTTTTTTAAAGAAAGAAATATTTCTTGTCACGACCTCTCCATTTCTTGTGGCGGGGATCATTGTCCCCTTCATCTCCGTCACTCTCCAGGGGTCAAGTTGAAATGGTAGACGGAATTTCCCACCAGGGTGGCGATCTTTAACTAGGACTGTATCTCCGACTTGAATGGGGCTTCCCGCCGCTCTCCGTCTCTGGGAGGCGTCCTGGTTGTTCCTGGTGCGCTGCTCCATGGACTGGTTTCTGGGGGCTGGCGTTAGCTCCCACGTGGGATGGTGCGGGATAGTGTCCAGAATTGCTCGGTTGAAAGAGAGTCGACTTAGAGCGACTCCGGTGGTGCAATGGGGAGTCAAACGGTATTCTCGAAGAAACTGGTATAGGGCTAGTTCTAAACTGTGGCCGTCGGCTATTGCAATTTGGTTTGTTTTGTTTAGAGTTCTCATTAGTCTCTCGACCTCCCCATTGGCTTGGGGCCATCTTGGTGTTATCCGTTTGTGTCTGATGCCGTGGCTCTGCAGGTATTCTGTGAACTTGTTGCCATTGAATGGGGGTCCATTGTCTGTGTGGATTTCTTTCATGAGCCCATGGGTGGCAATGATTTTTTCAAACTTTGGGATTACTTCCGACGCCGCCGTGGATGCCACGATTTCCACTTCAGGATAGCGAGAGAAATCATCTACCACAACGAGCATGTACCTGCCGCCGGGGAGGCTGCCGAAGTCCGCGCTCGCTCGCACCCATGGGAAGTAGGACCTTCTTCGGTGATTATGGGTGCTGGGGGGTTAGGTAGACTTGTCGCTAGGCACACTGGGCATCTCTGGACAACTTCTTCGACGGTTTTGTCGAGCCCTGGGAACCACAGTTTGCTTCGAAGTCTGTTTTTAGATTTCACAATCCCTTGGTGTGATCCGTGCGCCAGCAAGGCGGCTTGTTGGGCAAGGCTGTTGGGCAGCACAAGGCGAGGGCCCCTCAGGAGACATCCTTCGGCTGAAACGGACAGTTCGTGTCTGACTAGGTATAGGGATCTCAGGACAGTCTGGGCATCTGGGGTGCGAAATGACGCTGGGCTCTGGAGCGCCTTCCAATCGCCAGATTTTACGGCCAGGATCGCAATCTGGAGGCAGTCGTCGTCCTCGGTGGCTCTCGCTACTTCTTCCAGGGACATTGGCCGTGGTCTTGACCGTTCAACGATTAGCCGGACGTACTCTTTCGTGGCAGCTGCCTCGGCTGCTTCTGCATCGGTGACCGGACGGGCGTGCCTCGATAGGTAGTCCGCCGGATTTCGGGAGCCGGGTCGATATTCCACCGTAAACTGGAACTCTTGCAACTGCAGCACCCACTTCTCGATTCTTGGGGGTGGGCAGAGGATGAGCCTTGGAAGAGTGGGATGAGGGTCTTATGATCGGTGACCACTGAGAAAGGGTGCCCGTAGAGGTAGATGTGGAAATGGCGGCATCCCCACAGAATGGCGATGGCCTCTCTCTCGATCTGCGAGTATCTTTGCTCGGTAGGTGTCAGGGTGCGGCTGGCGTACGAAACTGGGGCCCACTCTCCACACGCTTGCTGTTGAGACAGAACCGCTCCGAGGCCTGTTGGGCTGGCATCGACCACTAGTTGTGATTCGTGTTGCGGGTTGAAATAGGCCAGGGTTGTGTCCGCAGATAGAGCTGCTTTGGTCTTTGCAAACGACTCCTGTTGTTCCGGGCCCCATGTCCAGGAAGCAGTTGATTTCGTGAGGTCACGAAGGGGGCCTGTCAAGTCCGACAGATCCTTGATGAAGCGCCCGCAGTATGTTACCATGCCCAGGAAGCTGCGGACGGCTGTCACAGACGTGGGGGCTGGCGCGTTGTGGACGTCTTTGACCTTTTCTGGATCTGGGCCTACTCCTTGATCGGAGAAATTGTACCCAAAGAAGCTGATGTCTTTGCGTAGGAATTCACATTTGTCCTTGTGAAGGGTCAGTCCTCTCTCCTGCAACCGGGTGAATACTGCCTGGAGGCGTTGGACGTGTTCCTCCAAGGTCGGGGCGTGGACCAGGATATCATCGCTCACGTTGAGCACTCCATTGAGGCCTTGCAGTACATTGTGGATGATGTTCCAGAAGACTTCGGCTGCACTTGATATGCCAAAGTTGAGCCTGGTGTATCTCCAGAGGCCTACGTGGGTGGAGAAGGTCGTGATAGAGCGGGAGTCTGGGTGAAGAGGGATCTGATGGTACCCTGACCTTAGGTCCATCTTGGAGAACCACTTGGATCCTGCGAGTTCCCCGATGATGTCGTCGATGGTCGGTGTCAGGTGACGTTCTCTTTTGATGGCTAAATTGGGGAGACGCATGTCTACACAGATTCTTACTGCATCGGGTTGCTTTGGTTTCTTGGCGACCACAATGGGGATACCCATGGTGTGGGCCCGGTCACTCGTTCAATGATGCCGGCCTGTTCTAGCATTCTCAACTCGGCTTCGACTTTCGGTCTGAGGTGAAACGCGATGCGTCTGTGCCGGAGGGCCACTGGAGCTACTGACTGGTCGATGTGGAGTCGGACAGGAGGCCCTCTTAGACATCCGATGCCCTCGAACAGCGAGGAATGTTCTGATACCAGGTGATTCAAACCGTGAGCTTGCACCGTTAGGGCAAAGTGGATCAGCCCGAGTTCTCGCGCTGTCTTGCAACCAAGGAGGAATCCTGATCCTTCCTGGGATACGTAGATCTTTGTCTGCAGTTGCGTCGAGTCGTGGGACACAGTAGTTCGGAATACACCGCACAGGCGCAGCGGGCGACGAGTCCCATAGGCGAAGACTTGCACTCTGGTGGGGTGGAGTGGAGGAGCGTTCTCTAGATCCTGATATACGCTGGCGGCCATGAGGTTTATAGTTGCGCCTGTGTCGATGAGGGCTGCGACGGATTGGCCATGCACTTGGACGGTGCACATTGGTTCCGTAGATGACGTGGCTGCTAAGGTGTTGAGCATGCGTACCACGTGGACGGATGCGGCGTCTTCTTCATCCTCGTCCATGTCGCTGCTGGCGGATGTGTTCGGTAGCTGAGCCATCTGTCGCACTCTCCTGGGTGGGCCACTCTGCTTCTTCCGTTGCGACGATAAGCAAACACTCGCATAGTGGTTGGCTTTGCCGCAGGCGCTGCAGATCTTGCCTTGGGCAGGGCACGCGCCTTTGTGGGGAGTGGCGCCTCCACACCACATGCATGCTTGGTCGTGGGCGGCTTGGGCTGGCTTCGGTCGCCCTTTGCGGGGTGGTCTCGTCCGGTTATCTGGAGTTTGCGACCTGATGGCGCAGATGGGTTCTGTTTTGATCGTGACAGCTGGGCTAGGCTCCATGTGGGCGACACGGGCTTTGGAAAGTTCTTTGGATCCCCCCAGGGCCAGGATGTCACGCATAGACATGGCGTCCGTTTCTAGCACCCTCTCCCGCAACTTCAGGGAGGCACACCCCTGTATGAACTGGGCGCGGATTTCGTCTTCTGCATCCGGGAGGGTGCACGTGCTGGCTAACTTCTTGAGCCGAGCGTAGAAGACATCTACGGACTCTTCTGGGAGTTGGCAGGCTTGGCGGAGCAGAAAGCGTTCGTAGTCTGCGCTGGCAAATGGCTCAAAATAACGTGCGATGGCATCCCTCAGGGTGGTGTACGTGTGGGTCGGGTCTCCTTCCGTGACGTCCTTGGAGATGTCGTGGATCGCTTCCCCTCCCAGGTGTAGGAGCATGGCGCGACGTCGCGCCACAGCAATATCCGCCGCGATGAAGTAGTTTTCGAGACGCTCCACCCATTTCCTCCACCAGGCTGCTTGTGAGGGGGGTGTCCCTGTGACGGCAAAAGGTTCCAGAGGCGGCACGGTGGCCATGACGGCTGAAGACAGGCAGAACGGGTGACAGGAGGGGCCGTAGGCGGCTATGCAGGCTCCTGCCGTTACCAGAAGTGGATCCTGGAGGCGTGGAGGGCTCGTAGGCCTCGCTCCGCGAGATGCGTGAGGTTTGGCAGGGCCTGTTCACACGCGAGATGCGTGAGGGACGGTAGGGAGGCCTTGTCGCGCGCCAGAAGCGTGGTGCCGGGCGCTCACAGTGCATGCGCGGGATAGCCGTGGAGCCGTCCTGGGCCGGGGGCCGATCAGAGAGGTGCAGCTAGGGCTGGAGGCAGCGGGGAGCATCGGGGGCTCCTTGGGGTACCTGAGTGCAGCGAACAGGTCCGTGGTGCTGCGGAGGATGCAGGACGGCCGGGAGGCAGGCCGGAGGCTTCACGGGGCACCGGTGAGTGGCCCGAGTCGCTGCAGGGGGCAAGCAGGTTGATGGTGTCACCGAGGCGGGCCACAGTGGGCTGACGGCGCTCGGGAGTGCCGGGCAGTGCGCCGCGTGCAGGCTTGTACGGCGCTGGGCAGCGGAGCACACCCGGGTTGCGGTGGTGCGGCAGGGCACGCGATGGGGTGGATCGTAGACCACCTCGTCGCCAGTGTAGTGTCCTAGCTAAAGGCCTAGGAATCAGAGGCGGGAGGACACACATGTGCTGTTAGTGGTCAGCACGTAACTTAACCACGCCCGGGGCCCCCGGCTTTTTATTAACTCCCCTTACGTCCCCAACGTTCACGTTGGACTCGACCAAACCCCTCTACGCTGGAGGGGCAAACAGGACAACAGTGGGAGGGGGCGTGTGCTGCAGTGGTACGCCCCACTGCCAGCAACAGTACAATTTCCTTCCGCAGATACTTTGTAGACCACGTCAAACTGCCAAAGCAGTGCAAACTTAAATGCTGAGTTCTAGGAAATGGGGTGAATCTTATTAAGAATAAAGCAAGCTTGTGACTCTGAATGGGGATTTATAAAGCATAAGTTGAACATGTCTGATTGGCTACAAACACAAGGATGTAGATCATCATCCCTGCATTTGCATTCACAAAATTAAAAGCAGTCTGTGTTCCTTAAAGAAACCGATGCTGCTTTAAAAAATGTAAATATAATAAAACATCCCCTTTGAAGGAAAAATAAGGCGAGCAGGTAGTTTCACCCTGGTCTATGGCCTGCTACCCTGAGGTTTCTGACATGCTATCCAAAAGTGGAAGTGGAAGTGGAAGTGGAAGTGGAACCCAAAGGGACCCCTTCTCCGTGGCGGATCTGTTTCTATCTTCATTCAGGAAGTGGTAATAGATCAATAGTTTGCGATCACAATTGCAATGGCAAACGATTTGTATGTAGCATATAAAACTGCAAATACAAAGGAATGCCCCTTTTGAGCTCCTTACTAATTGCAACCCGGTAGGGGTCGCTAAACCCATTTTGTGAGTAAGAAACATTTTCAAATCGCAACATGGCTTAAGTAGATTGTAAAAAACATTTAGCATTTACAAATACACTGTGATTTTGGATATTGCAGTGTTTGCAAATGTAAAATGAATTTGAACATCTGGCCCTTAGTTTACAACTTAAAAATACATAATCTTCCCTTCTTTGTTTCTTTTAGACTATTACACAGCCTTGATAAAGCCCAAAAGAGTTTTGTGTTGCTTGCTGACTATAATATCTAGATCATAATTATAGGTGCAACGCCAAGAAAAATAAGCATTTGCAATGCAATAAGTCTCGCATTTGCGAGAGTTAGAGCTATTAGAATTGTAAATGAAAATGTCTTTTATCTATGTGTTTGCCTTTGGGGCCTTAGAAGTGTTTAGCCATGCAGCACATTATCCACCTCCTTCACATCCATTCCAGAGGAGCATCCCGGGTCAATTCAATTCATAATCTTTATTCGATTTTATAAATAAAATCATTTACGCCAAGTCATAAAAATTACATACGATTTCTCATTAACAAATTGATATTAACACCCCCATAAAAAGCACACTAGAGAGAAGCAAATAAAAAGACTATTTAGCAACTGTAAAAACAGTAGGGCTGGTCTAACTTGCGTAAAATCCATTAATTTTAAAATTGGGCGTAAAGATTTATGTCTTAGATTATTGTATTTTGGGCAAAGCATAACAATATGTAATGTATTATTGATTGATTTGTCACAGTTACATTGGGGCAAGTCTGATTTCGTAAAACATCCATGATTAAAAGGGATTAAGTCACAGGTCCTTTCAGCATAGAGAACAGGACAAGACCAGTGAGGGGGTCTGTAGAGGGACCTTGTGGCGCTGCACAGGAGATATTAATCCGTCGCTAGGCTCCTAGTGGCACCCTTTGGAAGTTTGTAGGATGGAGGAAGCGCAGGGCAACAGGAGGGGTGAGAGGCAGCAATGCCAATCCCTGTATTCATTTTATTGGGTTTGTAGGGCGCTGTTATTTGTCCCATGTGATTTCAAGGCTAACTCTAGAAATGGCCAGTAAAGGCAACATGGGAATTGGTAGCTCACACACTGGGGGTCGAAACACACTTGTGTTTTTGTTTCAAGTGTAAAAAGGACTAAACTATCTTTGATGACTTCTATTTTAAAGTAAGAGCTGTTTGTTGTAACGTTTCTGGGGCCAGAAGTCTGAAAGAACATTGGGCCAGAGTTGGGGGGGTTCAGCACAGACCACAAAACGCTCTATAAGTGTGGAAAAGGCCGCTTTATTGAAGACCGGTGCACTTCACAAACATGTTCCTTGGCCTTTGCTGCACAAAACTAAACCTTGCTATACATTTGTTCAGCTACCTTGCCTCCTGCCCCCACCCCTAAGGTTTCTCCTTGTTCCTTTCTTTGCAACAATTTATAAACCCCCACTCAGTCCTTAACTGTTGAACTTTAACCCTGTGACCGCTTCCGTACCTCCCAAAACATCTACCTAAGTAAGCATTTCCTGTGTCAACTTTCCCTTATTGCCTGCTCTCAGAGCAACTTGTTTCCAACCATAAACTTAACCTGTAGACATATAAAAGCGATTTATCACACGCCACGCACCTCCTTCAAGCGACAACCAAAGTACAACTTAATCCCTAGCACACCTGTGTCCAGCAAAGCTGCCAAACTTCTCCATCACTGTCTTGACTACCCCGAAATCCTCCTCCCCTCCTCCCCCCAGCAGAAAAGGAGGGTGGGTGGGAAACATTTTTCAAACTCCCTGCCTACCCTGACCTACAACCGGCTGCCATGTCACCTTACAAAATTGGTGACACAGCATACAAAATGTCCGGATATATACCACCCCTCCCCTAGCCCAAAAAGGTAGCCCAACGAACCCAATTGGGCTCTGGGCTGTACCATTGGCCCAAAAACCCTGGGGGGGCAAGCCTCCCTGGGGTCGGCCACCCCCCCAAAGCCCCATTTGGCCAGAGGGGGGCACAGCACAGACCACAAAACGCTCTATATGTGTGGAAAAGGCCACTTTATTGAATACAGGTGTACTTCACAAACATGTTCCTTGGCCTTTGCCGTACAAAACTAAACCTCGCTATACATTTCTTCAGCTAACTTGCCTCCTGCCCCCCCCCAAAGGTTTCCCCTTTTTCCTTTCTTTGCAACAATTTATCAACTCCCACTCAGTCCTTACCTATTGAACTTTAACCCTGTAACCTCTTACTTACCTCCCAAAACAACTACCTAACTAAGCAGTTCCTGTGTCAACTTCCCCTTATTGCCTGCTCTTGGAGTAACTTGTTTCCAATCATAAAATTAATCTGTAAACATATAAAAACTATTTAGCACACGCCACTCAGAAAATTCCTTACCTGCCTCTAACTATTCGGACTCCCCAACCTAGGGATTCATAGGATACCTTGTAATGTTCAAACCCCGCTCTATAATCTCCTTACTCCGTAACAGTCATATCTCCATCCTGAAGCGAGACAATAGCACCCCATCATCCCTGGCAAAGTCTACCACAGCGTACCTTAACTCAGTCTGTTCTACTCTCCCAGTACCCTCCTTATCCCAAAAGCCTCTTGTCCCTGATCATTTTTCTCCTGCTTTGTCTATAGCTACAGTCCCCCTTACTGTCTCCTGGGAAAGAAACAACCCCGACTAGATGATACACCACCCCAATCACTCGTGTTTACCTGCCAATAGACCCTTACCATTCGCCTACCCAAACAGAGGAAAGCCCCTTACTCACCTCAAAGTCCTATAATCCCAGGGAAAATATCAGCAAAAGGACTTTTCATTTATTACTTATTATATTGTAACGCGCGCAAAAGGATACAAAGTTCCCCAGGGGAAAGAGGTTTATCTACAGAGGAGAGATGAATACAGAGTGGACCGTCAAGGAACTAGGAGGTTCCTCTATCGGAATTAGAGAGCCCACACACCCAAGGCGTTTAGGTGTGGAACACACCCTGACCGTAGGGTGTCCAGTGTCATCATTGGCTCATTGCTCCTCGTCAGACCGGTGCTGCAATGTCTGACGGGGTGCCAGCAGGCACCCTTTTGGCGGAGTTCTTTTATTCCTTGCCCTCGGTGTGTGAGAGTCAGGGAGATGGTAGTGTAGTCGGTGCAGAGAAAGTGAGTGATAAAAAGGGTAACCAGTCCACAATGGAATTTATTGGTGTGGCTGCTTCCCTGATTAAAAGGGGGGTGAGAGGGGAGCGAGGGACTGTGGTGAGTTTCAGAACCTAGCTCTACCCCCTGGTGTGGTCAACATGTTTCTCGCCATCCGGCGATTCGTCAGGACCAAAACAGTACTACACGTGAAAAAAGTGCTAAAAACACAAAGAGAACAAAATAATGTCCAAATACAACCTCACTGGGTCGGTTGAGTAGAGGGCCAGAGGTCCTGCTCTAATTAGGCGACCCTAAGGAGGATTAAAAAGGGCCTCGCAGTCTGCTCCCGTGAGGCCAGCGCTGTCTGGTGGTGATGCCTTAGTCCATGCGCCAGCATGCCAGAGACACCTACCCCTCACGCTCGCAGCACCTGCCACTTTTCCTCTGCCAACAAACTTTAATCGACTCTGTGTACCGGCCCAGGCCAAACCTTTTCCTTTTCAACTTCATAACGCACAGCCCAATTACAACGGAAAGCTCGCTATCCATATGGACATTTCCTCCATCGCCAGCCTTGCCACTGTACCTGAAAAGACACAAGCGTAAATATATGCAAGCAAACTGGCACCAACTTTGCTCTCCCTGTTAATGTATATGACAACCGTCAGCTCCCCCTCTCCCCAGTCACATTAACTTGCCCTTTTTCCAGCCCTCATTGCTGTATCCACTGATCCGTGGAGGATGAATACCATAATGGCCCGGACCTCCCTAAAATATTGATGCTCTACGCATAGTCCACCATAGCCGGGCTGCAGACATCTTGTTGCCTAAGACCTGTAGAAACAACTCCCCCCTTTTTGGCTGGCCCCATCTTATGCTGAGCAGCCCTATATCCCCGGGCATGCTTCACTAGCTGCTGCCTGCTCCCCTTCACTCCATCACTCACCTGGCTGTCCCTACCCGGCAATTCTCCCATGAAAGCCATCCTTGCCCCTTGCCTGCAGTAGTACCCCCATCCACCTCTGTCAATCGTTGACACATACCCTGTACCACAACTACTTCGCTTCCCCAATAATAATAATGAGCCCCCTTTAAAATATTCCCTATGCTTAGCCCTGCGCTCTCCGGGAACTACCACCCCAAGACCCTACCTGGCTTGACACCAAATATTGTGTTTCAGACAACTTAAGACCAACACTCACATTGGCCTGAGTACCTTTGCAAACCTCAGGTATTGTATATTGTCCATTTGCACACCTGCCATGTTGCACTCTGATTTTGCCCCCTTGTGCGCCTCCTCACTCCCCTCGCAACTGTTCGCCACCTGTGTAACTCCTTCTTCGTCCCAGCTGACCAGTGCATGTCCTGTTCTGTCAACGTAAAGCCTGTTAATGACCCTCCCCATCACTCAATAGTGCCCTTCTTGTCCGTACCACCCTACATGCGCATGTAAACTGTCACATAGGCCCTGTACCGTCCTACCCCTCACTTCCCACTGAGCCAGCATGTAGCCTACCACCATCACCATATGCAGCTTCTTCTCTACCGGTAGGCATGTCTCCCTCACCTCCGAGACAAAATCACTACCCAGAAATGGTAACACTGTATTCGGACCTCGTGTCTCCTCTGGTGTCTTGTGGACCCTCCCGGTCTCTTATAAACTTGTTTATAAGGGTTGCCCCCCCCAGGATGAAGTCGTGTAGGTAGTGTGTCGCAGTCTCTTTTCCTGACTGCAAGAAAGAAACCATTGCAAAAAGGAACTAAGACGCTCAAAACATGCACATGATGCAACGCAGCCCCTTGCTAGCGCTTTGTCCACACTTATTTAAGACCTTCTCCGTATGCAACTTCTTCTCCATCAGTAGGTGTGCCTCCATCACCTCCGAGCTCAAATCAATACCCAGAAATGACAACACCATACTCGGACCTTGTGGCTTCTCTGGTGCCCAGGGGACCCCAATTGCCCCATGAGCTCTCGTAAACTGGTCATCTGTTGCTGCCTGTCCATTGAACTGGGTTGGTCCACCAGGAAGAAGTCGTCAAGGTAGTGTGTCACCACCTCTTTCCCCATCCCCAATGGATAACCCATTGCCCAAAAGAAGCTGAAACGCTCAAACATGCACTGTATACTGCGCAGCCCATTGTTAGCGCTTTTTCCACACTTGTTTACCCTTCACCATATTCAGCTTTTTCTCCATCGGTAGGTGTGCCTCCATCACCTCCGAGTCCAAATCAATATCCAGAAATGACAACGCACAGACCTTGTGTCCTCTCTGGTGCCACAGGACTCCCAATTGTCCCATGAGCTCTTTAAATTTGTCTACTTTTTCAAACAGTCTGCAGAACTGGGTTGGCCCCGCAGGAGGAAGTCCTCAATGTAGTGTGTCACACCTGCACAGGATATTTAACATCCCATTGGTAGCACTTTGCCCACACTTATTTGCCCTCAACTGAATACTGTGCCACTGAAAATCCTCTGGGTGTACCGGTAGTTAAAGGTAAGCAGACTTTATGTCCTTTTGCCCTCAGGGCCCCTGTTCCTACCCTCCCCCCAGTCCGTTGGCTATGTCTACAGACCAATATGGCCCTGAGGTCATTTAGTCTGCTAGAAAATCTTTATTACCGCCCCCTTCAGCCATGAACTATTGTTGCCTCCATCAGACTTGCCCCGATTCCATTCTGGGGCTTAACTCCTATTGGTGAGATTATCCCAAACTTGTCTTCTCCTCCACGTAGGGGCCTTCCCTACTCCCCTCCTCACTTCCTGACGCCCTTCGTCCCGCACTACTGTCTTGCGTGTACTTACTGATTTCAAGCTGTCCACCCCCTGTCGTACCGAGGTCCCTTGTACTCCACCAGACACCTTCTTAAACCTGACGCCTAATGAGGCAGCATCTTCCCGTTAGGGATAGTATGTCCGCCATTGCTCTATGCATGGCTATTTTATGGGTGTACAAGCCTTTTTCCCATTGTACCCTGTGCTCCTCTTCCCCCGCTGCCTCCTATTTTATGTTGAGTCCCTTGTACTCCCTTGTGCATGATCCCTTTATTAATTTCCTCTGCGGCCCCCTGTACCCCCCCTGGTGTTTAACTGTGTAACCTCCCCATACCCCTCTGTTGGGTGCGTCTGAAAAACAAACAGGGGTGGTATACCAACGTTAAACTGCTGGCCGTGTAATAGTCTTCCCCCACCTGAATGTCCCTTTTATTTGCTGATACCAGTCCATGTCTATCATCTGGCTACTTTTCGCAGTCTGCACTCGCAGAATCAAGACCCCGATGATCACTTCCCTATGGTCATGACTACCTAGGTCTTCGCCTGTTCCACTTATGCACCCTTGACACCCTCTTTCGTCCTAATCTCCCTGTGGCACAACCTCACGTCTCTAAGAAATCCCCCCTCGGAACCGTTTCTTTCACCTCCCACCTGGGTTACGGTCCTCAAAGCTTCCCACTCCCCCATATGTCAACCCTTAGAGCTGTACCTCGTGTCTCTCTTTGACCTCCCCTACCTGCGCCCCTTCGCTGTTGCGATTTTCCCTTTTCATCTCATCTTTACCAGCCGCAGTCTCCGTCCCCTCGTCCTGTTGACCTTCCCTGTCATCTTTATAAGCTTCCTTCCCGCTGACCTTTACCATTACGAGGCCTTGCAATAAAAACCACTTTTTACGCCCTTACCTGGCGTCAAGGTCGGCGTCCACCCTGGATCGCGCCACCTAACCAGTCGTCCCTGGGCTCCATCACGCTGTCCTCGGTCGGCCGCTTTCTCTTCAACCAGAAATGGACTATGCACATGGTTACCATGGCCCCCCACTCCCTCTTTCCTTTCCCCTTCTTCCTGCTGCTAAATCGCTCTTCCTTGTTTTAACTTGTAGATCTCTGGGAAAACCGCCCTTCTGATCCTGGGCTCTTACCCAGCATCTCCTGCCACTGTCCCTGTGGCCGCATCAACCCCTTGGGGTTGTTGTACCCCTGCTAACTCCTCTGCTTGCCGTTTCATTACATCCTGCCCGTCCCTCGATGTTCCAGCTGTCCGCTTCTGACATTGCCATCTCTTCCTCTCGGTCATGCGGAGCCGCATGTGACTCACCCGAGACTGCTACCTCCCGTGCCTGCGGACCCTGTAAGTAAAAAGTAAGGTCCGGTAAACCAGGGTAAATGGCCCCACCCCTTTCTACATCGGGCCCCCTTGTGCCTTCTCACTATTCCCCCCCTCCCCTGTTGCCTACACTCATGGGCTGTGGCATATTTCCTCACGCCTACCCTCTTCCAGCCCCACCTCAGCCCGACTGTGGCCAAGCCCCCCTGACTACACCCCCTACCCATTCTCCTATGGGTTCAACCCCCCTGTGGGCCTCAGACGATCCAACCCCCCTTCTGGCTGCTCCCCACACCCCACCCCAACCTGCTCTTTTCCCCTCCCTGTCTCCCACGGACTTGCTTTCCCCCCACCAACCCCTTCTGTAAATCCCACTGCCCCTCCCCCATGAAACTTCCTGCTCTAATGTTGTCTGCGCAACCCCCCTTGCTGCTGAAGGGCACTCCTAGCCCTGAACTATGGCTATGGGGCCACTCCCCCCACCCACCAGGGGATTGCCTATGTCTACTGACCCCCCTTCTGCCGCTTTGGCACCAGTAGGGGGTACTCAACAGGCTGTATGCCGCCTGCGCCGAGCCCGGCCTCAGCGACCTCATGCGCCCTTCTCCTAACCCTTGGCCCGCTCCCCCTGCTAGGTTGGGCGCAGGTAGCCACGAGGCACCCCGCCCCCTCTTCACAGCATTAGATGCATGCAGCCGCATTGCAGCTCGGCCGCACCCACTCACTCCTCATCGCAGCCAAAACACGTGTGCAGCCACTTTGCAGTGTGGCGGCACCCACTCTTGGCATGCACGCCACATTCTTCCCTGCACCCTGAACTAGATCTTAATTTCGGGGAGGGCTAACATGGCAAATGAAGGGGCGTGGCTAATGGTAATCAATGGGGCGGAGCTAAAATAGCAGATAACCAGGATTGGTTAATGCTCAGGTCAAGTTGAGAAACAATGTGGTGAATTCTGCATTTGAAACTGGACAACAATTGGAGCACACCTTTTTGTTAATTTGATGCATTTATATGCTATGGTCTTATGAAAAAGGAACAGAATGTACTGAATTAAAAGGCCAATTTAATATATTTTACTACAAAGCACTTTAGGAACACAATATAACCAATTTTCACAATGCCATTTCAAGGCGACGACCCTTTTTCGCCAGTTCATTAACAATTGCTTCTATAGGAGGACAATGTGCTCGTGAAATCTATAGATAGGTGTGTGGGAATGCCCTAGCTCCACCCATGGAACGCAAGGTAACTCAAGGCAGCTTAATGCTCTGCCTCTCATTACTCTGGAGTTTCTAAACCACGCAAAACCACACAAAGTGGCCTTTGTGTGGGTTAGGTAAATCCCAATTAAATGTGTAAAATTATGGCAGCGTAAAAGAAAATCAGAATGGATGGATACAAGGGTGAAAGTATAGTAAATATAAATGTGAGAAGATGGATGCGTTGGTGAAGGGATGGTAGAGTAAATAAATATCTGAGATGATGGCTGAAAGGATGGGTGTAAGGTTGGCAGAGTAAATTGAAATCAGAAAGGATGGATAGTTGGATTGATGGATGAAAGTATAGCAGCTTCAGCATCGCACAAATGTATGACATTACAACACATGCCATCACAATGCATGCCTTTACAACGCGGTTGTAACAACTCAAGTGCTGTTACAACACGTTACCATTACAAAGCAAACTTTTAGCACGCATATGCCTTTACAACAAAGGCATATGCGTGGTAATAGTTTTGTTTTAAAATATAACTATTTTAAAGGTAAGTATAAACGCTATATATATATATATACGTATATATATATATATATATATATATATATATATATATATATATATATATATATATATATATATATATATATATCCCTGTAAATGGCTTATTTTTTTAGTAAAGTGTGTGTGTGTGTATATATATATGTATATATATATTCACTGAAAAAAACATAGGTTTTACACCAGTTATAGTTAGCTGGAAGTTTTACTCGCATAAAACCAATGAAATTCCCACGTTATAGTTAGTTGGACTCACTATAACTTGCGCGTGCAATGCACTGCTGATGACGTCACATATTACATCACTCATGACATGGTCAGTGACATCACTCATGACATCACTGATGACACCATCCAGTGAATGTGTGTCTTTCTGAAAAATAAATATTAGTGAATAATGATTAAATATTTAAATATATGTATTAGTGTTTCACTTTGTGTATAAGTGGCTGCATGGGTTGGTGAGTAGCTGCATGTGTATGTATATGGGTTATTAGATGTTTTTTTAATATCAGTATGAGTGTCTATATGGTTTGGTGAGGGTATTACTTAGCACATAGATGCATGAATGACTGACTCTCTGTTTGTTTATGTTTTGAAGACAGCATATGTGCAGGACTGTGTGGGTGGATGAGTGTGTATATGTGTGTGTTAGTGAGTGAATGACTGTCTCACTAGTGTCTTTATCAGTAACTACATATGTTTTAATCTAGTATATGTGAATATTGATGTATATAAGTGAGTATATGTGAGATTGAGGGATTGTAAGAGTTCCTGTTTAAATAAGTATGTTTTTCTGTAAGTGATTGTTTAACAGAGTAAATATGTGTATGTTTTCTTAGAAGTAAGGTGGTAGTGTGTGTATACCTGTATATGCAAATAAATGGATGTTCAATAGTTTATTTGCATGTGTGAGTATGTGTGTGAGTAACTTTTGGATGACTGTCGTTGTGTAACAGGATATATAGGTGTATCACTATATATGATGACTGAGTATATGTATGAGTGACTACATAGAACTGTTGGTGAATGAGTGGATGTGTATATAGATGGTGGAATTACTGAATTGGTTGTTGTAACTGGTATGGGTATCTCCATTTTTTTGAAAATTTTAGTTTCTATTTTTGAATATGTGTTTCAAAGGTTACATTACAGTGAAAGGAGGTCTGTCACTCTGTCACATGGATGGTGTCATCAGTGATGTCATGAGTGATGTCACTGACCATGTCATGAGTGATGTAATATGTGACGTCATCAGCAGTGCATTGCACGCGCAAGTTATAGTGAGTCCAACTACCTATAACGTGGGAATTTCATTGGTTTTATGCGAGTAAAACTTCCAGCTAACTATAACTGGTGTAAAACCTATGGTTTTTTCAGTGAATTTAATAGTTTTTTTTAATGCTAATTCCTAACTATAACTGGTGTGAAACCTATGGTTTTTTCAGTGAATTTCAATGATTTTTTAATAGCAAATCTTTATAGGTATATGAAATAATAAATTTTAAAACGAATTTTATATTGTATAATTATGTCATTTAAAAAAAATATATATATATTTTTCACCCGGGGCGCTCCCGGGGCGCGTACCGGTGAACGCACGGGTAAGCGCAATGGTACGGCGCGCCCCGGGGCGCGTACCGGGGAGCGTCCCGTTAGCGCTATTCTCGCGAACGAAAACAACATCGTGATGTTTCGCGTAACCGCGTGATGCGTCATATGACGCACAGCGTAAGCGCACCCGGAAGCACGCGAGCGCATACGATCGCGCAACGACCTGACGCGCTTACGCTACGCACCCGCGGGCGCGTACAGTGCAGAACAGTTTTGGTTTCCAAATGAGTAAAGCCCGGGTCATGTGAGCTGAAAATAACACTTCTCATTGGTTCAGGACAGTTTGTTTTTTCCAAATGATGAAAGACCCCACCTTTTTTCCTTATTCTGACTTTGTCCTTTCATGTTATCTGTTTTACCTCAGATTGGGAAGCAGACTGAGTTTCTTTGTTGTTGGTTTGTTTCATTTTTTGGGTAATGCTTGTTAGGAATGTTTGCAAGAGATAGGAAATGTATGTTGTAAAATAGTGACTTTTCAGTACTGAAATGGAATGATTGTACATAAGACCTGAACTGTGTTTCTAAAATGTTATTGAAAAATTGATTTTGGGGCAAATTAATAGCTTTTACATTTTTGAGAAAGAAGAAAAAGTGTGTGCATGATTAAATAAAATAATTTTAAGCTTTCACAATCATGTCACCTGTGTTACCTCAGATTAGGAAGCACATTGAGAGCCTTATTTATGAAAACAGCGATGCGTCACTTTTAACTGTGCACTCCTTGTGATACCAATGATGCATTATATTTAATGTATGACGCATCATGTTTGTAGGACTTACAGATAAGTCAGTATTTCTGATGTATCTATAAGCGCAAAAGTGACGAATTGCTGGAGTGTGTCACAAAAATGACGCAACTCCAGCAATGCATCCTTTCACATGGGGAAAGCCCCATGTGAAAGCGTTTGCCTCAGTCTTACGCCTGCTGTGAGGCAGGTGCAAGATTTTGACGTAACAATGTCCTAAAAGTGACGCAGTGAAATCTCAAAGATTTCACTGCGTCACTATTACGAGGCTTTCTGCGGAGAAATGACCCCTCTGTGTACATTACACCTGACAGAGGTATAATGTGGCGCAGAGGTTTAAAAAATGACGCATCTACCTACCTGCGTCACTTTTTAAATATGGCGCAGCAAGGCACATGTTTTATGCCGCCAATGCATCACAAAAAGTGACGCATCAGTAGCGCAAAACTGACGCAGGGCTTTATAAATGAGGCTCATCTTTTTTTTGCACACTACTCCAGTTTAGTACTGTCCACTGCACTCTTGGACACAAGCCTCACCTTCTGTGCTTCCCTGGACAGGCTTTATCACATCAGCACTCCTGCTTAGGCCTCATAATCTTTTTTTAGAATAACATTTGAAAAACAGAGAAAAAGTCATATGTATAAGCTTTTCATTACACTACTAAAATATTTTTGGGGCAAATTAATGAGTTTTACATTTTTGAGAAAGAATAAATAGTAGGACCTGCACTGTGTTTCTAAAATGTTATTGAAAAATCGATTTTGGGACAAATCAATGGCTTCTACATTTTTGAGAAAGAATAAATAGTGTGTGCATGATTACATAAAAAAATTTGAACTTTTCACAATCATGTCACCTGTGTTACCTCAGATTAGGAAGCACACTGAGCTTCTTTGCTGTTGGTTTGTGTTATTTTTTTGGTAATGCTTGGTAGGATTGTTTGCAAGAGAGAGGAAATGTATTTTGTAAAATAGTGAGTTTTCAGTACTGAAATGGAATGCTTGTACTCCAGCAATGCATCCTCTCACATGGGGAAAGCTGCATGTGAAAGTGTTTGCCTCAGTCTTATATCTGCTGTGAGGCAGGCGCAAGATTTTGACGTAACAGTGTCCTAAAAGTGACGCAGTGAAATCTCATAGATTTCACTGCATCACTATTACGAGGCTTTTTGTGGAGAAATGACCCCTCTGTGTACATTACACCTGAAAGAGGTATAATGTTGCGCAGAGGTTTAAAAGGTGACGCATCTACCTACATGCGTCACTTTTTAAATATGGCGCAACAAGGCACATGTTTTATGTTTAAAAAGTGACGCATCAGTAGCGCAAAACTGACGCAGGGCTTTATAAATGAGGCTCATCTATTTTTTTGCACACTACACCAGTTTAGTCCTGTCCACTGCACTCTTGGACACAAGCCTCACCTTTTGTGCTCCCCTGGACAGGCTTCATCACATCTGCACTCCTGCTTAGGCCTCATAATCTTTTTTTAGAATAAAATTTGAAAAACTGAGAAAAGGTGATATGTATAAGCTTTTCATTACACTACTGAAACATTTTTGGGGCAAATTAATGTCGTTTACATTTTTGAGAAAAAATAAATAGTGTGTGCATGATTACATAAAAAAATTGACCTTTTCAGAATCATGTCACCTGTGTTACCTCAGATTAGGAAGTAGATTGTGCAGATGAGGTGAGGCATGCCCAGAGGGACAGAGGAGGTGAGGTCTGTGTTCAAGACTGTAGTGGGAGAGAGGCCTTTCTTGGGGAGTATAGGTGGTGAGGCCTGTGTTTAAGAGTGCAGTGGACTAGACTTTATGAAGCCTATCCCCCACTGCACTCTTAAACACAGGTCTCACCTTCTTTGTACCCGTGGACAGACCTCTCTTCCACTACACTCTTCAATACAGACCTCACCTCTCCTGCACCCCTAGACAATCCTCACCTCATCTGCAACCCTGAATAGACTTCAACTAATCTGTATCCTTAGACAGGCCTGAGCTTATTTACACCCTTGGACATGCGTCACCTCATGTGCACCCAGTTAGCATCATTTATACTCAATACATTGAGGCCTGTCCAGAGGACACAGATGAGGTAAGGCTTGTCCAAGGGTGAGAGGAGTTCAGTCCTCTCCACTGTATTCATGGACACTGAATGCTTGTACATAGGACCTGCAGTGTGTGTCTAAAATGTTATTTAAAAAACGGTTTTGGTGCAAATCAATACATATATATTTAATAATCAAAAATTGTTCGAGACATTATTCATTTTTATATATAATTCATAAACTAGTACCAAATTGATTATAATGTAAATTCAAAGTAATAGTATACTGTGCAACTTTTTTATGTTACATAGTAATTTTGCTCATAGTTACTTCTTTTCTCCCACTATATTATCTCCAATGTGTATTTGACATCTCTTTTTGTCAAGGTAGTTCGAAGCCCTGTGGCAGAGGGCAGAGGCTGCGCGCAGAGCGCTTGAAATCGACTTTCATTTTAAATGACTTATTTACCTTGCTCTGCTGACTACGAGCAGCCTGCTGCCATCACCGTCCCGCTGAGTACGAGCGGCGGACGGGCATCTTGTTTTTTTTAATCACTCCCCCCCTCCCGCCTTCCTGACTCCTCCCCCATCGCGTCGTAGCCTACATAGGCTCCGCCCACTTCCCCTCTCGCGTAGTTCGAAGCCCTGTGGCAGAGGGCAGAGGCTGCGCGCAGAGCGCTTGAAATCGACTTTCATTTTAAATTACTTATTTACCTTGCTCTGCTGACTACGAGCAGCCTGCTGCCATCACCGTCCCGCTGAGTACGAGCGGCGGACGGGCATCTTGTTTTTTTTAATCACTCCCCCCTCCCGCCTTCCTGACTCCTCCCCCATCGCGTCGTAGCCTACATAGGCTCCGCCCACTTCCCCTCTCGCGTAGTTCGAAGCCCTGTGGCAGAGGGCAGAGGCTGCGCGCAGAGCGCTTGAAATCGACTTTCATTTTAAATTACTTATTTACCTTGCTCTGCTGACTACGAGCAGCCTGCTGCCATCACCGTCCCGCTGAGTACGAGCGGCGGACGGGCATCTTGTTTTTTTAATCACTCCCCCCCTCCCGCCTTCCTGACTCCTCCCCCATCGCGTCGTAGCCTACATAGGCTCCGCCCACTTCCCCTCTCGCGTAGTTCGAAGCCCTGTTCGCAGAGGCTGCGCGCAGAGCGCTTGAAATCGACTTTCATTTTAAATTACTTATTTACCTTGCTCTGCTGACTACGAGCAGCCTGCTGCCATCACCGTCCCGCTGAGTACGAGCGGCGGACGGGCATCTTGTTTTTTTTAATCACTCCCCCCTCCCGCCTTCCTGACTCCTCCCCCATCGCGTCGTAGCCTACATAGGCTCCGCCCACTTCCCCTCTCGCGTAGTTCGAAGCCCTGTGGCAGAGGGCAGAGGCTGCGCGCAGAGCGCTTGAAATCGACTTTCATTTTAAATTACTTATTTACCTTGCTCTGCTGACTACGAGCAGCCTGCTGCCATCACCGTCCCGCTGAGTACGAGCGGCGGACGGGCATCTTGTTTTTTTTAATCACTCCCCCCCCCACCTTCCTGACTCCTCCCCCATCGCGTCACAGCCTACATAGACGTCCCTCATGCGTCAGCGCAGCGGACGAGCGCAGCGGGCGCGACGGAGGCGCGCCGGAGTTGCGCCTGAGTTAAGCCCGTCTGCGCCCGTCCGCGACAGGTCGGGGCAGGGGGCACCTCCTCATGCCCCGCCGCTGTCATACTCATCCCTCGCCCTTATATCCCATTGGATCCCAGGTACCATCAGCTCGCACGTGCGCAATCGGTTGCAACACCTAAGTCTCCTTTCGAGACCCTCGGCCACTCCACCTGCTGCCACACCTGTCTCTTCTCCCCTCCCCTGCGCTACTGCTTCCACTCTCTCCCCCCCTCCTGCCCCCCACACGCCGATCTTTAACACTACTGCTGCGCTTCTTAACACCAGATCAGCAGTCAGTCATCAGTATGAGCTATTTGATTACCTTGACACTCATAATCCGGATCTCTTGTTCTTAACAGAGACCTGGTTTAAGGCCGACTCCATACCTAACGTCTTAGCCGCACTCCCTCCCTCATACTCCATCATTCGAGCAGACCGACCGGAGGGCCGAAGAGGCGGTGGAGTGGCCTTGATAGCTCATACCGACTCCCATCTTCAGATTCTTCCTTTTCCCCCCATCTCTGAAGTGGACTGCTTGATAATTCGCGCTAGCTCTTACTCGGCTCCCCTCACTGCTGTCCTTATCTATCGTCCTCCCCAACCCACTCCCACTTTTGTTTCCAGCCTCCAGGATATTCTCGCAACACTGGTCATCAACAACTCATCAGTTTTGGTGTTGGGCGATCTCAATTTTTGGCTCAACGATCCGGCCGAAAGCCCTTTATCCAAAGAATTTACTGATCTTATGACCAGCCTTAATTTTATTTCCCATGTTCATAGCCCTACCCACGTGCATGGCCATCTACTCGACCAGATTTGGACCTTGAACATCCCCACTACTTCCCCCACTATCTCCCCCTGTTCCTGGTCGGACCACTTTTTAATTTCCTTCTCCCTTGCTTTAGCTCCAGCGACCAAACCCCCCCTTCCCAAGAACACCTGGGTTAGGAAATGGGGCAAGGCAGATATGCCATCTTTCTGCTCATCCCTACTTAATTCCTGCCCCGACCTTTCCGGCCTCGCCGCCCCGGTCCAAATGGCCACTATTGATAGCTGGCTGACCCAGGCAGGCGACGACTTTGCCCCTCTGAGGCGGATCACGGTCAAGCGAGCCCATGCTGCTAACCGTTGGTTCACCTCTGAGCTTAAGGAGAAGAAACTGGCCGCACGTAGAGCAGAGCGTGCATGGAGAAGAGACTATTGTCCCGCCAAAAAAAACACCTATCTCTCTGTGCTCAAAGCATATAAGCAAGGCATCCTCGACGCCAAGACCCTGTTTTATTCTAACAGGATACTGGCAGCAGAATCCCAAACCAAAGAGATCTTTGCTACGGTATACGAGCTTGCCTCATCTAATAGAGTCACGGCCTCGATCCCCCTTCCCAATCGCTCTGCGACTCACTCAACGATTTTTTCGTTGACAAGGTCGCAAAGATTAAGGCCAACATCCCCCTCCCTTCCCCTACCTTCACCAATCCCTCCCCACCTGCTGTCACTTCCAAACTTACTTCCATTCCCCCCCTTACCGAGGTCACCCTTCCTCCCTTGCTTCACAAGATAAAGTCAGGCTCCCCCCTAGACTTTGCCCGGCTCATATTTTGAGAGAAATCTTCCTAAACTGTCCTACCCCTCCCCTCCCTCTCCTGAATGATTCACTCAGCAATGGAGTGGTCCCCACTGCTCACAAATTCGCGGCTGTTATTCCCATCCTTAAAAAGCCCGGTGCCGACCCTTCATCCCCCTCTAATTACCGTCCTATCTCCCTTCTGCCCTACCTGGGCAAGGTTCTAGAAACCCATGTTACCAGCACCCTGAGCACCTACGTGGAAGTTAACCACTGCCTCTCCCCTCGGCAGGCGGGTTTTCGCCCCCTCCATTCTACGGAGAAGGTGGTGACCTCAGTGATGGACTGCCTACGCGAGGGCATTGACACCAACCTTCCGCAGGCCCTCATCCTTTTAGACCTGTCCGCCGCTTTTGACACGGTGGACCATTCCATCCTCCTCACCCGTGTCAGGGCGGCGGGCATAGAGGGCCTGGCCCTCGCCTGGCTTGAGTCCTTCCTGAGTGGTAGGGCTCAGGCGGTCCACCTAGCTGGTTTCACTGCTGCCCCTCGTAGGGTCGCATGTGGAGTTCCCCAAGGTTCCTCACTTTCTCCCCTTTTGTTTAATTTATACATCTACCCCCTTATTTTTTTGTTACAGCAGCTTGAGGTCACGGTGTTTAATTACGCCAACGACCTCCAGCTAATCTTTGACCTTTCCCATCCTTCCTCTTCATCCCTGAATGTCCAATCCGTCATGCTGTTCATTCAGGATTGGATGAACTGCAACCACCTCAAACTCAATCCGGACAAGACGGAATTAGTCCTGACCGGAGGTGGTTGCAGTCCCTGGTCCTCCTCCCACTGGCCTCCCTCACTTGGTGTCCCTCCGATCCCCGTCCCTAAGGTCAAAACCCTTGGTATTTTTTTGAATTCTTCACTCTCTGTTCACTCACAGGTCAACTCAGTTGTTTCCTCCAGTTTTTTTCCCCTCAGAACCATTAGGAAGATCTCTCGCTTTTTCTCTCTACCCGCTCTAAAGATCATAGTGATGGCTATGGTGCTCTCGCGCCTTGATTATGGCAATATCATCTACAACGGCGCCCCAGCCTATGCCATTCGCCGTCTGCAGCTAGTGCAGAACCAGGCTGCCCGCCTGATCCATGGCCTGCCTAAATTCCATCGCGTTACTCCTTTATTGCAGGCCCTGCACTGGCTGCCGGTGAAAGAACGAGCCTTGTTTAAGCTTGGCTGTACCACCTTTCAGGCCAAAATGGGCACCGCTCTGGAGTTCATTTGCTCCGCCATCAAGCCCTACACGCCGGGCAGAGAGCTTCGTTCCTCTCATCAGGCCTTGTTAACTATCCCCCGTTTCAGAAAGAAAAAGGCAGGCGGAACAAAATTCACAGTTCTCGCTCCTGCGTTCTGGAACTCTCTCCCGACGGAACTCCGTGGGACACCCTCCTACACTGAGTTCCGGAAAGGTCTAAAAACTCTGCTCTTTTCTCGAGCTTATAATGCTTAGACCCCCTCTGCTCCTGTTGGCCTCTCTACAACTCAAAAGCGCCATGAAACCGCGTGGTAAAAGTGCGCTATAGAAATGTTTTTAAATTCAAATTCAAATTCAAATTTTTCACCTCCTGCCTCCATGTTCTTTCTGCTTTCCTGGCAGACTATGATATGGATTCCATATACCACAATAACTTCTGTAACAACATACAAGATATCTACAGAGGAAACGGTGTACATTAAATGTAAGACTCAGCATTGGTACCTACATGTTGCTACTTAAATCACCCACATAACACAACAACTCTATTCAGAGCTACCCTACCTCTAAGCGCTTTACATTATTATTTTACTGTTTCACTGAGTTTTCCCCATGTGTGGGGGGGGGGAGGTGTGTGTGTGGGATGTGTGGGGTGTGTCTGTGAGGTATCTGTGTGTGCGTGTGTGTGTGTGTGTGTTGTGGGGGGTGAGGTGTGTGTGGGTGTGTGGGATGTGTGGGTGTGGGTGTGGATGTGTAAGGTGTCGGTGTGGGGGTGTGGGGTGTTTGGGTGTGGGTGGAGGTGTGCGTGTGTGAGGTGTGTCTGGGGAGTGTGTGGGTGTGGGGGTGTGGGGTTGTGTGCGTGTGGGTGTGTGTGCGACGTACTTGTAGGTACCTAAAACAGCCACAGAACCCAAAAGCTCTTTTCAGAGCTACCCTACCTCTAATCACTCAAAATTATTTTTTTACACTACTATTTTCACTATTTCTCACCAAAGTACGCTCCCCGGTGCGCGTACCGGGCGCTCCCCCCGCGAAAATCGAATCTTTTTTTTTTTTACTCGAGGGACCCTTTTATGGCCCCCACATCAAACCTAGGGGGTCAGGGGGGGGTCTACCCTGCCCCCTTTTGGTTATTTCCCCCTTTGTTTTTACCACCTCTTGTGTCTCGATCCTACCGAGACACAAGATGGCTGCCGCTCCGGACTGTTTCGAATGTTTACAGACACCCGAGAGCCAATCAGCTTTCCGTGCGCAAGTCGCGTGTTGTGCCCGGAGTGCTCCCCGGTGCGCGGCTATAGATATATACATTTATTTGAACCTAAATTACTCAAAATCCTCTGGAGCACATATCTTGAGACATAGCAAAGGCACATCAGGCTACCAGTCCCTACAATTTTGCCAAGTTTGGTGAAAATCCATTCAGCCGTATGGAAATTAACATGGGGAAAACACGTTTTGGGACCCCCCTTTTATCTCGGCCCCCGCTTGACGGATCCCCCCCAAACTTTCAGGGAAGGACCGGAGCGCCGCGAGGCAAAGTTGAGGAAAATTTCAGGCAGATTCCTCAACCGGCGCCAAAGTTATTCCCAAAAGAATGTTGCGATTTCCCTATGGAAATCAATCCTAACTATAACTACCTAGTGTGCTCAGCGATTTGTTTTTGCGACTCCAAGGTTCCTCGGTGAGAGGAATCGCTGTTTTGTATAATTATATATATATATATATATATATATATATATATATATATATATATATATATATATATATATATATATATATATATATATAAACACACCACATTTCCTTAAAACCCTACAACCCTCCAACCCATACCAACCCTAAAATTGCCCCCCTGGCACCCCAAAGCCCATACCCACCCTGAACCCTCAAATTAACCCAAAACCCATACCCACACTAAACCCCAAAATTACTCCCGGCACCCAAAAACCCATTACCAGCCTGAACTCTGAAAATAACCCCCTGGCACCCCAAAACCCATACCCCCCCAAACCCTAAAAATTACCCCCTGGCATCCCAAAACCCATTACCACCCTAAACCCCAAATTCACCCCCCTGGAGACCCAAAACCCATACCCGCGCTGATCCCTAAAATTACACCCTTGCCTGCCAAAACCCGTACCCACCCTGAACCTTAAAATTACCCATGGCACCCCAAAACCCATAACCATGCTGAACTATAAATTCCCCCCCTGGCACCCCATAACCCATACCCACCCTGAACCCTAAAATATACCCCTGACACCCCAAAACCCACACCTGCCCTGAACCCTAAAATTACCGCTGGCACATCAAACACATACCCACACTGAACACTAAAATTAACCCTGTGGCACCCCAAAACCCATACCCACCCTGAACCTTAAAATTACCCCTGGCACCCCAAAACCCATACCCATGCTGAACCATAATTTCCCCTCTGGCACCCCATAACCCATACCCACCCTGAACCATAAATTCCCCCCTAGCACCCCATAACCCATACCCACCCTGAACCCTAAAATAGCCCCCTAACACCCCAAACCCCACACCTGCCCTGGACCCTAAAATTACCCCTGGCACACCAAACATATACCCATGCTGAACACTAAAATTAACCCTGTGGCACCTCAAAACCCATACCCACCCTAAACCTTAAAATTACTCCTGGCACCCCAAAACCCATACCTATGCTGAACCATAATTTCCCCTCTGGCACCCCATAACCCATACCCACCCTGAACCATAAATTCCCCCTGGCACCCCATAACCCATACCCACCCTGAACCCTAAAATTGCCCCCTGACACCCCAAAACCCACACCTGCCCTGAACCCTAAAATTACCCCTGGTACACCAAAACACATACCCACGCTGAACCCTAAAATTAACCCCTGGCACCCCAAAACCCATACCCACCATGAACCCTAAAATTCCCCCCTGACACCCTAAAACCCACACCCACTCTGAACCCTAAAATGACCCCTGGCACCCCAAAACCCATACCCGCCATGATACCTAAAATTACCCCCCTGGAACCCCAAAACCCATACCCACTCAGAACCCTAAAATTACCCCCTGACAACCCCAATTCGTAACCCACCCTGAACCCTAAAATGACTCCCTGGCACACTAAAACCCACACCCACCCTGAACCCTAAAGTTACCCACTAGCACCCCAAAAAATGAATACTATATTTGCATATTCGGAGGGGACTGTCCTCTTTGACGTTTCCATATATGTAAGTCAAGAACAACATTCACAGTAACCTAGATATGCAGCCAGTAGGTAATGCTGTGCTGAAAAATTCCAGTAACTTTAATGCACTTACATAAAAAACTGCTGCCTGCTGTTCTGATACTATACTGTGGAGTCTGGCTGATCAGCAGCACTGCGTCCTGGCATCCAGCCCCTCCCAAAGGCCTCACAGAGTAGATAGGTGTGGGCCAAATGATTCCTGGTTTCTCCTTGCCTGGGCCTCCTCTGCTGCTTTGTGGGTGCCCTTGGATGCAAAAATAGAAAGATCCATGGCCCTGTTCACCATTTATCTGGTGAGCAGTGCAGTGGATGTGAATTCCATCCAAGTGCACAGACAGCAGGGGCAAAGGGATGGCCAGTGCAGGTGATGCTTTTCCTTTGTAAATTAATTTCTGCTGGCGTCATAGCCCAGGGTTTGCTGTCTGTGCACTTGTATGGAATACACATCTATACAAGTGCACAGACAGCACACCCTGGGCTATGATGCCAGCAGAAATTCCTTTACAAAGGAAAAGCGTCACCTGCACTGGCCAGTCCTTTCCCCCTGCTGTGCACTTCACACCCCATGCTCACAATACATCAAGGGGCAGATTTATGAAGGCCTTGCGCCGCCGGTGCGTCATTTTTAACATAGGAAAAAGTGACACACCGGCAGTGCAAGGCCTTCATAAATCTGCCCCCAAGTCCTTAGGTGAAATCCCTGCCTTCAGGCAAGGATTTCACCTCTGCGCCACTCTAAAGGAAAACAAGAGGTGGGGGCAGGGGGGTTCACTCGCTGAAACCGTTCAGAGGCTGGCTGTCTGGCTCGGGCTGTTGGGCCTCTGAGAAAGCATCAAAAAAATCCTTCTCGGATCGGATGCGAGCGTTAGTGAAACATTTCAGTGCATGTCATCTTAGCCCGGGCAGAGGAGGCGAGGGGGGAGGGGGGGCTGAAGCCCGGTGAGCCCAATCGGTGTTGCGCGCCTGACCCTGAAGCATTCGGTGGTCAATGCATGCAGCCGCTTTACAGCGCGGCCGCACCCACTGAACTCCTCATCGCCACATAACACGTGTGCGGCCGCTATGCAGCGCGGCCGCACGCACTCACCGGCTTGCAGATAACCTTCATCCCTTCAAAAGACCGCTTCTCTCAGTGGGCCCGGACTTGCAACCTCGGCACTACTCAATGCAAGTAATGCCAAGTAATTACCGCGCGCCATTTAAAAAAACTCCCTGCCTACCCCGACCTACAACTGGCTGCTGTGTCACCTTACAAAATTGGTGACAAGGAGTACTGAATGTCCGGATATATACCTCCGCTCCCCTAGCCCAAAAAGGTAGCCCAACGAGCCCAATTGGGCTCTGGGCTGCACTACTGGCCCAAAAACCCTGGGGGGCAAGCTCCCCTGCGGTTAAAAGTAAGAGCTGTTTGTTGTGTTTTCCGGAGCCTCAAGTCTGAAAGAATATTATTCATTTAACCAAGTTGAGTGACTTCCGTTCACAGGTGCATAAAAAACCAGATTGGCGACAGCGCCCAAATTACAATGGTTTGTGAGGAGTGGGAGGACATGAAAGCAGGTAAAGATATATGTCAATAATATTCAGGCAGACAGTATAGTCAGTTAACAAGGACCAATACAATATTGTCTCTTTAAAAGACGATCATTCCAATATATGAAAAGAACACTATAATGTAACAAAAATGTAAAGGTTACGGCATATTTAAATGTGGAAATTAATTTACGGTGAAATCATTGGAAATAGTGTACATTAACTACATGATATTCAGATTTTGGTACACAGTTCCACCTCATAGGTGTGCAGGAACGTATTGCTGTGCTAAGTGAAGGTGGCTTGTCCCTGAAATCTAGTCATGTCAACTTGTAAGTGTAACCATTTGGATTGGTATGGTGAGTGAAACTTTTAGAAGAGGGAATTATCCTCACAATTTGTCTATGTTAAGATGTAAACCCAATAAGTAGGATTTGACGGCTGCATCCAAAGATAACTCCATGGAGTTTGTTATATTGAAAGTGTCATCATACTGAGCAGAAAAATCTGAGCTGGAAAAATTCCATCCAATCATAAGTGTCTCGCTGCAGCTGATACTTGACATGGGGTGATTTCTTCCTGCTAGTTCTCATGGAGTGGCATTTACTATCTTTTCTTTTTTTTTTACATTTTTTTTTCATTAGTACATAAATACCATAAGAACATTCCGCAATAAATATAGATTTTTACCTTTGATGAGTACTCTTCATTTACTAGTGACACACATCATACTATGACAGAACACACTACCAAAATGAAAAGGAAAACCCTGCAGAACTTAGCTCGATCATATGGCATACAAAAGGCCTTCAAATGCAAAACAACAAAATGCAAGATTGACAAGACATTTTAAAAAAGACGACCAAATGTTAAGAAACTGGTGACTTAATGCTTTGGCTCCATAGCTTGCTCAGTTCTTCTAGCCCAGTTTAGGTGCCTGTTAGAGACGACCATCTTTTGCATGGTTTTCCCCCATATTTTTGCCTTATTTTGTGAACCAGTTTTTGCTGGCAATAGGACTCTGAACATTTTAACCCTGCCAATCAGAGGTAAAGTGCTGAAGCTCTCCTTTCTAAACCTAGGTATATTAATATACACTTAATTGGCACAGTTAATTTAGTTTTATGTCCCTAGTATAAGGTACTGTGTGCATTTAGGGCCAGTAAATCAAATGCTACAAGTGGTCTGCAGCACTCATTGTGTCATCCATTACAGTATCACTGTAAAACAGATCTCCACATGTCCCTGCAGGCTGTGTGCCGTTTTCTACTGCCATTTCGACCTGACAAAATAAAATGTCCTTTATAAAACCTTAAAGTCACCCCTAAGGTAGGCCCAAAATGCCCATGGGATATGGTGCCTATTATTAAAAAGTAGACTATGTATATTTAATGTTTTTCATGTCCGGGCAGTAAAAAACTGCCTAAGTCTTTTTTTTCACTGTGGCAAGGCTAGCTCTCCCACAGGGAAACACAGGGTTATATTATGAGAACTTACAATGCTTACATTTGTTTTGGGAGCAGCTAAAAGAATAATTCAAGGACTTATGTTAATTGTAATTTAAAATCCAACTTAGTGGTGAAGTTGTATTTTATATTACTATTTTGAAAATGACACATTCAGAAAGTTGCCATTTTTCACCCTAAGACAAATGTGCCTTTCTGCCAGTGTTCAGTGTCACCTGACTGTTAATGACTCTCCTGTGGCGTTATGTGTATTGCTCCCAGACAGTGAACAAAAGGCTTGGGGTGGAGAGGTGTTTTCTTCCTTGAGGATGATGCCCTGGAGTTTGTGCTGGCTCGTTTCTGAGCTTCAAAAGGAGGCAACCCTGTCACTGGCAAATGCAGCTGACACATTGACCTCCCTCTCTTTTCCTTCCTAGTCCACTCCAAATCCAGTCTGTGGTGGGAGGTGGGAGTGATCGGAAGGCTACCCCAGAACTGGTTTGAAGTGATCACAAGGAAGGGGTTGTGCATTATCATATCCATACCTCTGGGTGGTCACATGGAGCTCTGACTCGGAGAAGAAAGGTTCTGCCATGCTGTATTTAGGTAGAGAGGGGCACTGTTGGGTGGATTACAGTAAACACACAAGGAAGTGCCCTAAACCCAGGTGGGTAGGGCCACATCAGGGAACCCTTGACCTATTTGTTAAGGAGTGGCCAGGAGTTTCCCTCTCTCGTGTAGCATCCCCAGTGCCCACCACTTTTCCCTTCTAGACCTGTAGAAGAACAGATTAGGACTGATCCTGCTGTCTGTGAACTCAAAAGAGATTTGAAGACTACACCTGCTCCCCCATCGTGTACCGAGGACATCGAAGTGGACTCCAAAGGTCATAATGCTGACCTGTTTTGGCTAAAGGTACATAAAAAGAGGCCTTTACCTGCAATCCCAGCTGAGCAGTTCTGACTGGACCTGGCCTGGACCCTGCAACTGGCCTCTACTGGAGTGAGTCTGGACCCTCAAATGCTGCCCCCAAAGGCCCTAGCCCCATGGCTTGTTTAATGTGTATTTCTACTGAAGTTTCCTCAAACCTGAAACTTAAGTAAGTTTTCCCACTTTTTGCTCTGAGAACCAACAGGGGTCTGGGACCAACTGCCAAGCTGATCAGACGACTGTGCATTGCCATTGGGCCATAGATTCAGGTTGCTTCTGCTACATTCTTCTCAACAGCAGCAAACTCATGCAGAAGCTGTCTGGCTTCGTGGAGCCCTCTGCAACTATAGAGTACAGGCTGCAGCCATGCCCCCACCAGGAAAATCTGAGCCCCAAAAAGTGAATATAAGCTTGATTTTGGGTTTGTCAGATAGGATACCCTCTCACAAACACAACGCATATCCCGGCCACTATATTACAAGTGCCATAGCATATTTTGCACTTATAAACGACGGACAGGATATCCACCATGTTTGTAACAGAGTATCCCATCTGCCAAACTCTAATACAGGCCCCAAGTCTGAAGGTAGAAACATTCAGTAGATAAAGGAACAAAAAGTATCCGTCTGGTGAGGGACCTTCCCTGCATGAAAAATTCTAATTTCTTCAGCTGTGTGCTTCCCAAAGGTCAACAACATCACCAAAACCTCATCCAGCAGCTATCCAATGACAATGAACCATCTTTGGCCACAGCCTGCTACCTTGCCCTGCTGAGAATTTTTGACTTCCATCCAAGAGACTAAGTTCAAATGTAAAACTTTTCGCCAGGGCGAAGTTGGTCGAGTTCCCGATCTGTGCTCTATCGCAGTTGGCCTTAACATTTGACTTTGTCCAGTCAAGTGCAACTAGATGATGACAATTTGTGCATAATTCTTTTGTTGGCGCTATTTTGAACCTTAAACTTTCAATATTCATAACTCTGGTTCTATGGATTGGGTTTGTTTCTCTTTTTGGAATCATTGTATTTCTTCAAATGTACACATTTTTCTAAACTGGTTTGGGTTTTCCATGTGTTGTGTTTTCACATTATTACTATTTTGGTACTGAAAAAATAATTTACACATTGAAGTTAAGCCTGTCTGTTTTGCGCAAAGCTACCAGGGTGTAAGCACAGGTTTATATAGTGACTTTTCTGGATCACCCTGGCAAGGATTCTGATTACTATTTGAGGTGGCTTCTCACTCCCTTAAATAATACCCCAATATCTTACAACACTGAATCTGCTGCCAATTATTCAATCAATCAGGTGTTTGTTGAGCGCGACTACTTGCTCGTAAGGATCTCAAGGTGTTGGGGGTGGGAGGGTGCACTTCCAATGTTAATGATTTTGTTTCCTATAGTCTTTCACAACAAATTACTCCCAATCCCCACCCATAACTGTGATACTGTTGCAAAGCCTATCTATTAAAATGTATAATTTGGAGCAGCT
Organism: Lissotriton helveticus; assembly: GCF_964261635.1. Lineage (NCBI taxonomy): Eukaryota > Metazoa > Chordata > Amphibia > Caudata > Salamandridae > Lissotriton > Lissotriton helveticus. The sequence continues at coordinate 1,162,100,671 of NC_136070.1, read as the reverse complement.
TCCGATTGAAAGCTGCAAAGCTCTGTTGCTTGACTGCCTACTCTAACACATTTTTGTCTGTGTACCTGCCTTGACAATATTATTATTATTTTTTTTTTAAATATTTTTTTATTGTATTTTTCTTACATGGAACATACAAATAAAGACATATGAGAGTATTTGGCTGTTAGTCTCTTGTTCTTTCTTTTGGCGCATAAAACGTGGGCAAATTGTCTGTGGCTTTTTGGCTGTTGGTCACAATACCCACTTGGCTGGCCGGGATTGTGGCGACTTTGCGATGGGCCTGGATTTCCTGACTCTGTGCTTGTTCTTGAACATATAACATGAAGACATGTAACATATAACATATAGTTGTTATCTGCTTTTTGGATGGTACTATAGCTTGTTCTCGGTGCGGGTGCGAAAGGTGCCTATGGTGGTTTGAACGGGTCTAGGGCGGCATCTAGTAGTGTCCACATCTCTCTGTTGGGTTTCTTCCACGGTGTGGATCTTGGAGCCGTGTTGTCTGCTCCCCTTAAGAATGTTACCCAGTTTAGCCACCCTTTGTAAGTGGCCTTGGTGGTATCCTTCCAATTGGCCAGAAGAGTAACAAAAGTGTTATTTGATGGATTATAAATGACGACATCCGAGGCCTTATTTTGCAATAATGCTGTTGCATTTGTGTTCACAGTACTTTTTCTCTAACTACTGTGTCCATCTTTCTTTTATCATCAACACAGTATGAGCCTCGAATAGTTTAAATGATTTGTAATACCTAATAATTAACAACTGTGCGGCCTCTTTAACTTATACCAGTTTGCATTTCTTTAAACCTTCCAAAACAACCCTCACTTGTGAGCAACTCACATTCACTTCTGAGCAGGAAGCCCAGAGATTTCTGTTAACAAGTGACAAGGACCCATTACCTTAATCCAGATTTCTTCTCTTTTCAGGATGCCGCAGTGACTCAAATTTTCACCAAAATATCTTTCTTTTGTTTATTTTAATGCAAGGATTATTCTCTACCAGCTTTTTACTAACTCTGAACCGTAGTAATACTGTTAGCCCATCATTAGTGTTCAAGTTATAATGCCAATTTATCAACAAGGAGGGATGAGGAATTAGAGGTCTGTTTCTTTCCCCAGGGCGAGTATAAGTTAATCAGAATGAAAACGGACACTTGTAACACTTCCCGACCATTGGCTAAGAAGTATATTAGGATACCCTAAAAAAACTCAATGTTTGTTGGTATGCGGTTTATATGTTTCTTCCGCCCCACATTGTAGTTTTGGCAGTTATCATCGGATATTCTAATGAATGGTTTGCCAGCCTCATCCAGAGGCACCTCTGGTCTTAAAGTGCAGTATCCAGAGATGAAGAAGACAAAGTGTGAAATCAAAATTTGCAAAAAAGGAAAAAATGTTAAAAGGTGGAAGAGCACCCAAAGTATTTTAATGTAGGGTGAAATCCCACTGTATTAAAAATGTTTATACTGCGTTCAGATCAAGTTACTGGATCTTGGAGTATTGGTAGTTAATTGTCGACATGTTTCAGCTCTTGCGGCCCGAGGGGTCTATCGAGCTTTCGTCAGGACTAACATAAACAGATAGATACAAAAATGTTACTCACACAATTTGTGTAGTACCTTTGTTATAGTCAATTTTTCGGATACTATTTTAGGGCAAAACTGTTCCTCCAAATTCTGTAATGAGAGGAAAAAATGTACACATACATATACACACTTTTTGTATTGTAATCAAATAAGGCTGGAAAAGTAAGTATACTTGGTCACAGAAATAACAATTTGTTATTAAAAAGCAATTACTGGAAGGCGACTGTGTCTTGGATTGAGAAGAGGACGCTAAATAATGGGCCCCTTGTCGGTGGTCATAGTTCATTATTTAACATTCATTCGGGCAAAGTACGGAGAAACACGGCTGGCGTTTCTGTCTTAAGGCATGATCTTGTTGGGTACCTATTCAATGTATTCTGTATTCACGGTGGTAGCTCCTCTTCTCCGGGAAAAGGAGAGCAGACTCTAGTAGCTCTAGTAGTGGTTATGACTATTCTGCATTAAGTCATTGTCGAGAGCTTAAGTCTATGTACTATCGCGCTAGTACGCCGGTTAGAAATATAAATCCTACCTGGGTCAGTAGAGCCAGTATCTTCAACAGGGTTTCCGCTAGTTATTAGCCAGAGCTGTTAGGAGAAGGCGAGTTTATTAAGGTATTGTTTGGCTCGTCTTACCGGTATTCGTTTAGGGAGAAAATATTCGCCGCCATTACCCGCATGTGGGACTGCTTCCCGACTTGTGCTGACTCTGCCCCCGGATGCAGGGTCAGAGGGCCGGGCTCGTTATTTAAAGGGCTCTTGCAGTTACGCGTAGAAGCGAGCTTTTTTTTCTTTTGTTATTGAGGCAACTTTATGTTTCTTAAAGGCTATGGGCTCAGAGAGACAGGCTCTAGTCTGATACCAAATCAGCGTGGTAATGATATTAATAGATGGACCCAATGAGGTGCAATTTAACCCAATCATACAAAGTCTTAGACTGGTGAAAGTAACAAAAAATTTTTGACACATTATGACGCTAGGTGTAGTATTACGTTATGTTCAATATCTAAGACTGGCGAAAATTACTGATTTATTGAACAAATTGGTGCCAGGAAATAGAATCGTTCAAACCCTGTTCATATGTTTTAAGTCGATTCACCCACCTCTGTTCTTTTTCGTAGAGTATTTTCTCACAGTTGTTGGTTTTGTCTGTAAGCATTTCTATGACGGTCCAATGCATTTCGTCACAGGAATGGTTCAGTTCAATAAAATGGGAACATAGTTTAGTTGTATTCTTTTTAAGTCTGATGTTACTTTTATGTTCTCCTATTCTTGTTTTGATTTTGCGGCAAGTCATCCCGATATATTTCTTTCTGCAGGGGCAACTCCCCATGTAAATAACGTGAGAGGAATTGCAGTTGGTATGTTGTTTCTGTGTCCATACCAAGGACTCAGACAGTTGCAGTGTTTTTGACATTGTTGTTGTCTTGCAAGCTACACATGAACCACAAGGGTAGTGCCCTGTTATCGGAGTCATCCTGACGTCTCTTGTTATGGCCAAGTCTTGTGTTTTGCGAGGTCGTGTATGCACTAAGGCATCTTTTAGGTTTTTTGTTCTTCGATTTGCAAATCTTGGTTTGGGCCAACTGAAAATCCCAGTATTCAGGATATGCCAGTTCTTGTTGACCATTTTTTGTACATCGTAGGAAGAAGGGCAGAATGTAGTAACACAGGTAGTTAGATCTTGTATCTGTGCCTTTGGATAATTTTGCAGAAGGCCTTCCCTCGGTTGATTGTTCGCTCTTTTTTTGCAGTACTTTATTGTTTTTTCTGTGTAGTCTCTCTTCCTGAGTTTTTCACTCAATTCGTTGGCTTGAATTTGATAGTCTTCATTTTTACTGCAGTTTCTTTTAAGCCGCAGAAATTGGCTGTAAGGAAGGTTATCTCTGAGTGGCTTGGGGTGGTAACTTTTATACGAAAGCAGGCTGTTCTTGGCCGTTGGCTTAGTATATGTTCTGGTATGTAGGACGTTGTTTTCTACAAAAATAGTAAGATCTAAAAAATCCAGTCTGTTGTTATTGGCTGTGTGAGTGAATTTCAGCCACGGATCTAGCCCATTGAGCCAAGTCATAAACTCTTCCAGATTATTTGTGGTGTTCCAAATAAGTATGATGTCATCTATATATCTCTTCCAGTATATAATACTGGAAGAGAAAGGGTTTGTTTCGTTTTGGACATATTTGGTCTCAAAATGGCTTACATACAGTCCTGCCACCGAAGGCGCGAAGGCACTGCCCATAGAGGTGCCATGGGTTTGGAGGTACAGTGTTTCATCATAGGCAAAAAAGTTTTCTTTTAGTACCAGTTTGCAACACTCAAGGATAAAGTGCCTGGGTGTGTTATGATGCCATTCTTCCATGTAAAGGACATCCTCCAAAACCTGGATAGTCTCATCTTGTGGTAGGCTTGTGAACAATGATTCAACATCAAGACCAACTAGAAGCATTTGTTCTGGGTCGAAAGGTTTGTCTTTTATTTGTATGAGGAGATCTCGAGTGTCTTTTAGGTATGTTTGTGTTTTCTGGACCAGAGGTTTAAGGTATTCATCCGCAAATTTGGAAAGCGGCTCAAGGATCGACCTTATTCCAGAAACTATAGGTCGGCCAGGTGGTGGAGACCTATTTTTATGCGTTTTTGGAAGTGAATAGAAATACGGTATTCTCGGTTCTTTTGTAACCAGATATTCTGCCTCTTTTCTCGATATCCACATCTTAGTCTCTGCCTCATATACCATGATGGCTATTGTATTTTTGAGTCTCTCTGTTGGATCCGTGGTGATCCTGCGATAAAATCTCGTGTCGGACAAGAGGGCGAGGCATTGTTGATTGTAACCAGTTTTGCTCAAGATTACTATGCCCCCCCCCCTTGTCAGCGGGCTTTATCACAAGTTCCGTATTGGACTGAAGTGACTCTAATGCCATGCGTTTCTTTTTCGTCAAGTTCTGGAAGGTTTTCTTCTTTTCCAGCTGATCCACACCTTTTAACAATGCTTGTTCAAACGTCTGTAGTTCGGGGGGGACACTGGAGTTAGGAGGATTGAATGTTGACTACCTTCGTAGAGAGGTGTCACCTTCTTGTCTGCTAGAAGTGTTGTTTGAAAAGAAAGCTTTCAATTTCAGTATTCTGCAGAATTCCGCCAAGTCGCACTTAAGTTTGAAAGTGTCGAGTTGGGGAGTGGGTACAAATCCTAGTCCCTTATTGAGGATACTGATTTGTTCTTCTGATAATATAGTATTTGAAAGGTTGACTATCAAGGATTGGTCTTGCTGGATGAGGGCTGTGCTGCTGCCATGCTCCGTGTCTGTACATTCCTCTGCTGGTCTTGCCAAGTTAGAGACTTTTTTCTGCCTCGGGGTTGGTTGCGGCCCCTGGATAAAAAGGCGGTTCTTGTTGGTGTTGGTCTTGTCCTGCCATTTGTTGTTCACCCATTTGTGGCATCGGTCGCATTCCTTGGTTGAAAGGATCCATCCAGCCACCATATTGTGGAACAAAGGGTTGGTAGAATGGTACATTAAAGCCTGGGTAATAGGGTCTTTGCCATCTATTTCCTCTCCTAGGGCGTTGATTTCTGTAATTATTGCGGCCTCTTCTCGGGGTGTAGTCATCAGAGCTGTTGATAGAATTATTTGAGGAGTTATTTCCTGTTGAATCATTGTCAGAGCCTGGTTCAGGGCCAGAGTAATCTTCTTTGGTATAAGGGTGCATCTTCTCTTGGCTAAACTTTTTTAAGTCTTTGCCTAATTTCTGTAGTTTGCTCTGCATAATAAACTCTTGCGTCTCATCAATTTCCTTTGTTATGTCTTCCAATCTTTTTTTATATGTGAGGGGATTGATGCCTTTCTTCAATTCGTTTTCACAGGCTTTGATTTCCTCCAAAAGAGCTTCGGAAAGTCTTCTAGCTGTTTTGACAATAAGGACCAAATAATCCAAGGTACATTTCCATGAAATGGTGGACCAGTCCTTGCGAAAGGCAAGGTCGTGTAGAAAGATTCTTGGGGCGTTGTTGACCCATAAACCTCTGGGTGCAGTTTTGAACCTTAAATATTCGGTCATTATTATTCCATATATTGAGGTGCGAATCTGATCTCTTTTCTTTTCGGTCAATTTTTCCCAGTCATCTGTCTGAGCTAGGGCTTCAGTTAATTCTGTATTTTGCAATAGTGGTTGGGCTGCCAGTATTTCATCTATATCATTAGCATCAAAACTCAATCCTGGGTTGCCTTCCATTTGCTTTATTTCTTCTTCTTTTCAAAGAATTTTTAGTTTGGAGATTCCCGCAGATGTACGCTGCTTAGATATCAATTTATCAACAAGGAGGGATGAGGAATTAGAGGTCCGTTTCTTTCCACAGGGTGAGTATAAGTTAATCAGAATGAAAACGGACACTTGTAACACTTCCCGACCATTGGCTAAGAAGTATATTAGGATACCCTCAAAAAACTCAATGTTTGTTGGTATGCGGTTTATATGTTTCTTCCGCCCCACATTGTAGTTTTGGCAGTTATCATCGGGTATTCTAATGAGTGGTTTGCCAGCCTCATCCAGAGGCACCTCTGGTCTTAAAGTGCAGTATCCAGAGATGAAGAAGACAAAGTGTGAAATCAAAATTTGCAAAAAAGGAAAAAATGTTAAAAGGTGGAAGAGCACCCAAAGTATTTTAATGTAGGGTGAAATCCCACTGTATTAAAAATGTTTATACTGCGTTCAGATCAAGTTACTGGATCTTGGAGTATTGGTAGTTAATTGTCGACATGTTTCAGCTCTTGCGGCCCGAGGGGTCTATCGAGCTTTCGTCAGGACTAACATAAACAGATAGATACAAAAATGTTACTCACACAATTTGTGTAGTACCTTTGTTATAGTCAATTTTTCGGATACTATTTTAGGGCAAAACTGTTCCTCCAAATTCTGTAATGAGAGGAAAAAATGCACACATACATATACACACTTTTTGTATTGTAATCAAATAAGGCTGGAAAAGTAAGTATACTTGGTCACAGAAATAACAATTTGTTATTAAAAAGCAATTACTGGAAGGCGACTGTGTTTTGGATTGAGAAGAGGACGCTAAATAATGGGCCCCTTGTCGGTGGTCATAGTTCATTATTTAACATTCATTCGGGCAAAGTACGGAGAAACACGGGCTGGCGTTTCTGTCTTAAGGCATGATCTTGTTGGGTACCTATTCAATGTATTCTGTATTCAGGGTGGTAGCTCCTCTTCTCCGGGAAAAGGAGAGCAGACTCTAGTAGCTCTAGTAGTGGTTATGACTATTCTGCATTAAGTCATTGTCGAGAGCTTAAGTCTATGTACTATCGCGCTAGTACGCCGGTTAGAAATATAAATCCTACCTGGGTCAGTAGAGCCAGTATCTTCAACGGGGTTTCCGCTAGTTATTAGCCAGAGCTGTTAGGAGAAGGCAAGTTTATTAAGGTATTGTTTGGCTCGTCTTACCGGTATTCGTTTAGGGAGAAAATATTTGCCGCCATTACCCGCATGTGGGACTGCTTCCCGACTTGTGCTGACTCTGCCCCCGGATGCAGGGTCAGAGGGCCGGGCTCGTTATTTAAAGGACTCTTGCAGTTACGCTTAGAAGCGAGCTTTTTTTTCTTTTGTTATTGAGGCAACTTTATGTTTCTTAAAGGCTATGGGCTCAGAGAGACAGGCTCTAGTCTGATACCAAATCAGCGTGGTAAGGATATTAATAGATGGACCCAATGAGGTGCAATTTAACCCAATCATACAAAGTCTTAGACTGGTGAAAGTAACAAAAAAATTTTGACACAAGTTATAATGCCATCAGGTATATTTTGTCGACAGAGACAGCTGTGCTGAAAATCACCACCCAACCAAAATCAGTATTTGCCATGTTGGAAAATATTTTGCAACTTCTTGCAATATATTAGACTTGTACTAATTGCTAAAATCTGGAATCCCTAATCCACTTAGTGCTGGGTTGCGCTGCATTTTTCATACTAATGTTTCCTTCCTCTGTTTACATTATTCACTCATGTATTAACTGCCCAAAATTGTTTTTCTAACATATTTCTCATGAGATACAACAGATTAGGCTACAAAATCTTTTTCCCAGTGTTCAACTCGCCCCATGTTGTTAATTGTACTAAATTCCACTTTGTGGTGTTTAATCTAAGCTCATCCTAAATGTGTTCCTACTTTTCTTACCTAAATTTGTAATTAAATGTTCTGCCCATTTTATGACATGTCTTTTTGCCATATCCCCCTTCTTCTTTTTGGTCTGGGGTTCTTGTATTTTGACTTCTGGAATAAACGGTGTTACCGGACCATGTCTCTGGTGAATAGATTTTGCTTTAAAATGCAAAACAACCATAAAGATTTCAAAGGTTTTGCACAGTTCTACAAAGTGTTATATCTGGGGACCAGACTTACCAGAGGTGATTGCATGCTCACATGACCTCAAGCTGAGGTAGAAGTTACCATATTTGGACGCGGTCATTTGAAGGACACGTTTGTTTGTCATGTGGAGAGTGACCAAAGGAAACGGCTGGTAAGTACGAAAGAATGGAGAAATGGAAAGAAGTCAAACATGGGGTCTTTCTTCAAATGCTGGCCAATTCTGGACACAGTCATTCTCTTGAAGCAATGGGTGGGACTAGCCTTCAAACTAGTCCTATAAAAGGCGGTTCCTCACCCAGTGTTTTCTGTCTGAAGTTCACAGTCCAAAACTGTGTCACCCTTTTTCCTGTGATGTCATTTCGTACTTAGTTCATGTATAAGGAAGTTTTGATCGGGCATCAATGAGAGAAGGATGAGCATTCACTCTCACTATCTTTCATCCTGTTCATTGCCATCTCATTCATTGTCCTGTATTTTGGTGTCACAGCTCTCTCCCGCCATCCAGGTCCATGCTTCCCCCTCACCTGGAGAGCTGACCCCCTGATGCCTGCCCATAAGGGGACAATACACAGAAGGCCAGCACAGAGAGCACAGAATGCGCAACACGTGTATTTCAGAGCAATTCTCAAAAGAACTAGTAGGAACTCCTATGAGAATTGACAAATCTTTGTAGCCACCTTGGGCATGGACGTATATAAAGGCCAGCCAACCAATCCCCAGCTCTACCACTCCCTTGCAGCACCTGCATCGCCCTCAACTCTGAGCTTGCACCTACCCTTTGCGAGCACTTACCTGATTGAAATCCTCATATTTCAACCCCCTTGGCCATTGTAATTTGAAGTCTCGACTCTGAAATTTCTGAATGCCCAGGTACCTGTGGAAAGAAACAAAAGAGAGAAAAGATTACAAAAAAACTCGAAGTTTAGGTAGGAACATGTTACATTATTATTATCATAAATTAGTAAAGAATACTTATCAGACCCAAGTCACAAGTGCATTGCATAAACAGAAAACCTTCTACTGGCATTCAAGATACCCAGAATTTGCAAAGCAATTAAATAATTCTAGTTACGGTCAAAAAATCACTATGTAAAAATGACAATCTAACAAAGTCGAAGATTAACAAATAACCTAAGAAAACAGAGTACTCAAATAAAATACACTTTATATTTGTGTTATTTTATAATTAATCACGAAAAGAATGCTCACCTCATCAATCAACCATTCAAGAATTTGTAGAGCGCACTAAAAAAAGGGGGGGGTGCTACTGGTCGAACAGCCAGGTCTTGAGTAGCCTCCTGAAGGTCAGCAGATCTTGGTTCTGTCGTAGGCTCAGTGGGAGTATGTTCCAGGTCTTGGCGGTGAGGTGGGAGATTTCCAAAGAAGTTGTAATTGTCATTGATTTGAAAAAAAGCTGATAGGTAACAGCATATGTGTATATAATGCAGGTGAATTTGAGGATTGTAAGAGTGGTGCCCAGGTACACACCCTTAGAGGAGGAGGATCCAAGTCCAATACAAGTAAGCTGAAACAGGAAACAGCAACCAAACTCACATTGAACACCATATATCTTCTCTCTCTTCCCAACCCTTTACCTCCATTGAACAACCACAGTTCTCAAGTGACTTACTACAAAAGTTGTTGGCAAACTGAGGTTTGGAGGGATTACTCATTGCTCCCACCAGACGTCAAGTGGCAGGTTAGTGGATTCAGGTTCTGTCCTCAATTCACCATGGTTTTTGCACCTTGTTGATCAACTCCAGTATCATCTGACAATTTCAATGTCAATCAAAACATACAGATATTGACAAGGAGGCTTTTTCAGTATTTTTGTGTTTTTTGTTGCCTTTTTTCTCTCCCCTTACTGGAACCTTCTTAAGGAATACCATTTTATATTACTGCTTCTCGCACTGCGAAAAAGCAAGTGGGGCGACACTCCTCCACCCACATAGAGGAGCCACCCGTACAGAGGAAGCCAATATTGTTCACTTTTTTGATAGCTCTTTGAAAGGTACATGCAGTTGAACTAAAGCTGTGTCTGGTTGCCCTCTCAAGTGCAATTGACAAACGGATTGAGCTACTCCTGTTTGGATCACTAACTTTGTTGTACTGTAATGCAACTCATGATGACTAGGTCACTAATTTGCCAATAGATTATTTTTCTTATAGCAATGTGACTTATAGGGCCATCAGTTTTGCCATTTTTCTGCTTGCAATGTTTTTATTCAAGAGTATTTCCATCTCCTCAATGCTTGTATCTTTTTGTTCTAACACCTCATTATATGAACAATCTTCATAAACAAAGACAATTGGGGCATATCTACAAGGGCTTATTGCCACCAGAATGTCACTTTTTTGACGTTCTGGTGGTGATAACCCCTTTGCCTTAATTACAAGGCTGTGTTAAGCCACTTAATGTAGCTTAACGCCTCCTTGTAAATAATGCCCCTTTCACGCAGCAGGTAATGTGAAAAGGACTGGCAATGGGTGTTGCAGTGGGTGTTCCGCAGCAACAACCATTGTTTTTTACGCTGCCCACTATTTACAAGGGTAGCATAAATGTGGGGCTGCACCAAAAATAAGACAAGTGAAAACCTGGTCTTAATCTGGTGCAATGAGGAGAAATTATGAATTTCTCCTAGTTTAAGCCGTTTCTATATGTGCTGCATTCTGCAGTACACATAGAAAGAGCAAATCGCAATTAGTGATAGTTTATGTGCAGGAAGGGGCCCCTTCCTGCACATAAACTATCATTAGAAAATGACGAGTTGCAACTTCTTTGTATGCTGCATTCTGCAGCACACATTGGGGTCGATTCCGATCCGGTAAAATCACCGTCCGTACGACTCGCATCCGGAGCCGTTTCCGTACGACTCGTACGGACGCCGTATGACCGGACGATTCCGATCGGGCGACCCGGACGCCATTCGTACGGTCCACGTCGATTCGTACGGAAAAGCGTACGATCACCTACACACCGTACGGCGCGTACCCCCCATGATCGCAGGGGTACGTGCCGTACCCCTGAGATCATGCGGGTACGTGTCGTACACCCAGCGTACATGGGGGATACGTGCCGTACACCCAGCGTACATGGGGTATGGCACGTACCCCATGTACGCTGGGTGTACGGCACGTACCCCCATGATCGCAGGGGTACGGCACGTACCCCTGCGATCATGGGGGGTATGCGCCGTACCCGGGGGGGGCCGTTCCGTACCTGTTTCGGGGCGAACTCTGACTGTACGACAGTTTCCAGCTCCCGTAGAAAAAGGGTCGTACGGAGCGTACACACCACGGATCGTACTTGCCGGGTCATAAAAAGCAGCCGCGAAACGTATGAACGTCACGTACAGCGGCTTCCGAGGGCGATTCGTACGGGAATTTCATTCGTACGGTCCCTGGTAGGATTCGGACGGATAGCTGCATCGGGTGTGGATCGTACTACGTCGTTCGTATGGGGACGGTTACAGGTACGATTCGTACGGAAAAAAATGCTCCGTACGACGATTCGAAGCGCTTTTTACCGGATCGGAATCGACCCCATAGAAGTTACAAATTGCCATCATTGATTGTTTATGTGCAGAAAGAAACACCTTCCTGCACATGAACAATCATTCCCGGCAATGCAGGCACTCTTGCACTATAGTACAAGGGTGCCTGCATTGGCGCTAGGCAGCTACATTTAGCACCAACGCAAGGGGAAACACAGTGGTGCACTGTGGTATTATAAAAACGGTGCATCCCTGTGTTTCCAGAATGTTGGAAAATGGCATTACCAATTGTGGCACTGACCCTGTCATGAGTGATGCAATATATGAAGTAACCTTTGTTTTTCTCATTGCGAAATCGCAAAACAAAAGCAGACATTCAACAGCCACCAGCACATCCAAAACTATTAACTAAAAAATCCATTGTAAACATTGTGCTACACATATTACTATATACATGCGTCTTGAAATAAATGTTCAAACTCATATTTTTGTACAACATTTCTTTCAAATCCATTTTTAAGACCCTTTTTCCATTTTCATGGTTATTAGGGGATTTGCAATGACACTGTTAACCGTACGACTGTGCCTTTTCCATAAATTAAAAAACACATATATGCACACATATTACATTATTTTACACACAATGGGTTCATTACTATACACTGGTTCAGTGACACAACATCGATGTAAAAATATCGATGTACAAAATATTGAGTAAAAAATATAGACAACAAAAATATCGACTGTTATACTTAAACAGGTCAGCACAAAAATATCGACTAAAAAATATCAATGTAAAAAATAGATGTATAAAATATCAAATTTTATATAAATATAAAATAAAATAATACATATTAAATATAATTTAAACAAAATAAATGTATATACATTTTAATAAAATACAACAAATAAACTTACTAAAAAATAAACACACAAACATAATAATTTATACATATATATTAACTTTAAAACAATTAATTATTTAAAATTTTTGTAACAAGTTTAAAATAATATAAAAAGTAAAAATATATATTAATGAACATGGCGGCTCTAACATGCAGGTCGCAAGCTCCGAAGGCTCCTCCCAGCAACTAGCTGATAAGATGTCAGCGCTAAGGCAGTGATATGGCTGGGGACTCTGGCTCTCGCTGGGTGATATCAGCTGGGACGCTGCGCTCACTGTGTTGTAAGGTAAGAGACTGCCCACATGGTTCTTTGGACCCTTTATGTGGGCCCTTCAAGTGTCCCACTTGTTGTTTTAGTATTCCTAAACCGCAGCCTATATCTAGTTTTTCTACCAGCTCCCCCAGTGCTCGTAAGTCTGATTTGGGGGCCGGTGCCACCAGACAAACAAGTCTTAAAATATTCCATCTGAACGTTAGATCTTTGGCTTGCCATCACCAAGACGTACTTACTCTGGTTACAGATGACAAACCTGATATATTTTTCTTTTCCGAGACTTGGTTGCATGACCAATCTATGGCTGTTATAAATCTAGCCCTCCCCCCGGGATACATCATGCACTCCTTGCACCGTACTGCTAGAGGTGGTGGTATCGCACTGGCGCTAAAATCCTGCTATCCATGTATTTGGAAGCCCATCACCATAGCGGGGTGCGAGAGCGCGCATTTTAACATCTCAGTTAGTCCCCATTTTACTCTATCGGGATTATTAATATATAGGCCACCCGGTCCTGAGGGCACCTTTCGCCATAGTCTTTTAGAGGCTGTCTCTCCTTTGATCTTGAAATCAGCCAATTTCACGATTATCGGCGACCTTAATTTGCATATGGATGCTCCCCTTTCTAATTCGGTGTCCAGTCTGCTGGCTGATCTTGAAGCCTTCCAAATAAATCAATTGGTGCAACTACCGACCCACATTGGCGGACATCTGTTAGATCCTGTTCTGACGAACTTTGCTACCAATATCCGTGTGCTTCAGCCTAGGCCTATGGCCTGGACAGATCATTACCTGATTGAAGCCCATGTCTCCATCCCTACCCCTTTTCAGAGTAACAATACTCCGGGTCTTTTCAAACGCCCTTGGAGTAAACTCAACTATGTACATTTTCAGCAGCTGTTGATGGAACATCATCCTCAACCTCCCTCGGAGGTTTCTCTTGGGTATGATAACTTCTGTGAGTGGCTCAATCACTCCCTAGATGTGCTAATACCAGCTAGATGGAGCAAGACTAGATCTAGCCCTTCCAGCCCTTGGTATGATGAGTCTCTTAGACTGCTCAAATCTACCTGTAAAAAAGCTGAACGCGCATGGCGTAAAACCTATGACGTAGACCTTAAGTCCGCCTATAGGGCTTGTACCAGAGTGTACCATCGAGCCATCTGTTCCGCTAGAGCGGCCTTTTACTCTCGGGAGATAAAAAACAGTCCTAACCCCACAAAAGTAATCTTTAGGGTCTGCAAGGAACTTACAAGTAAACAAAATCAATCTACTACTCTGGCACCCTCCCTAGAACACTGTGAGGACCTGGCGTCATTCTTTATTGAAAAAGTCGAGGCCATTTATAGGTCATTCTCCCAGTTTTCCACCCAGGAGAATAACATCGTACCTAAGGCCTCCATACCACTGTTGACTATTCCCAGCCCTACTCTAGAGGAGTTCAAAACCTTGACAACTAAGGTTAAATCTGGCTCACCTGATGACCCCATGAGACCCACCCTATTCCAGGAAATGGCTGAGTGCTGCTATCCGGTCATGCACAGTCTCATTGAGCTGTCTTTTAACACCGGCCGTGTGCCTAGTGCTTGGAAGCAGGCCACCATCATTCCGATTCTCAAAAAACCGGCCCTTGATCCCACTAAATCGGAACATTATCGGCCTATTTCCCTGCTTCCTTGGCTAGCGAAATTAGCAGAATCTCATGCTAATCGCATCCTGTCACTCCATCTGCAGGAAGCGAAGATACTGGAAAATTCGCAGAATGGGTTCCGTGCGGGTCACAGTACTGAAACGGCCCTCCTAGCGGTGGTGGAGAACATCAGGACGATGCTGGACCAAGGTCAAACGGCGGCACTGATCCTATTGGATCTCAGTGCCGCATTTGACACGGTGTCCCATCAGATCCTACTACACCGCCTCGAGGAGGCCGGAGTTGGAGAGAGAGCGCTCGAGTGGTTTCGATCTTTTCTTACTGATCGAACATTTAAAGTGTCCACTCCCCCTTTTGTTTCTGCTCCTCGCCCGATCTCGCAGGGTGGCCCGCAGGGGTCGGCCCTAAGCCCTACCTTATTTAATTTATATGTTCAACCGTTGGCTGAGGTTGCCCATAGTTTTGGTCTCTCCATGGTGTCATACGCCGATGACACGCAGCTGGCGGTAGCACTTAATGGGGAGTCCAACATGGATGCAACCACTTTTCAGTCCGCGTTAAAAGCTGTGGCGGGCTGGATGGCGATTAATCGCCTCCAACTGAATGCCTCTAAAACCGAGGTTATTATTTTTGGTAGGGAAAGCGAGCACTGGGGTGATCAGTGGTGGCCAGCGGAATTGGGCCCTGTTCCCACACCAGTGGCTGAAGTCAGGAACCTTGGGGTGTGGTTGGATGATAAACTTTCATTCACCACCCATACTAAACGGGTTGCCGGTACTTGTTTCGGTGCCCTGCGGTGTCTGCGACCTATTTTCAAATTTTTCGACGCTGATACGAGACAGATTATTGTCCAGGCTACGGTCCTGGCTAGACTAGACTATGCCAGCTCCCTGTTCCTGGGCGTTAATCAAGCAGAATTAGTTCGCCTACAGCGGGTGCAAAATGCGGCTGCCAGGATGTTGGTTGGCCTTCCAAAGTTTGTGTCTGCACGCCGCACTATCCAGGACCTTCACTGGCTGCCCGTTGGGCAAAGAATTAAATTTAAAACTCTCTGCCTAACTTTTAAAATCCTGAAGCTAGCCTCTCCCCCTATTTTGTCACAACTAATATGCCATTATGTGCCTTCCAGAGTCCTTCGATCGTCGGGGACAAACCTTGCTGTAGTGCCACGCTTTAGAAAAGCAAGGATGGGCGGACGCTCTTTCTCTGTGATGGCGGCAGCTCTCTGGAACTCCCTGCCTGTCTCCCTTCGCGCCATTCCTGATCTGCTTCCATTCAGAAAGGCCTTGAAGACTTTCTTATTTTCAACTGTTTAGTCCTTCTGTCTGGTTTTATTAATTTCCGTGTTGTGTTTTCTTACCATTCCTAAGCGCCGGGACGCCTCTTGGCTGCGGCATCCGTGCGCTTTATAAAATAAAATAACATAACATAACATAACAGATGTGACTACATTTATTTATACCCCTTAAAAAAGATCACCACTTAACTTACCTGAGTGAGAGTTCTTTCTTCATGTATGTCACTTTGGAGATTTTTCCGAGACCACCGTCCCCTGGCTGCCTGTACCCGGATGCCGGTCCGCACTGTGTTTTGGCTGCCCTGGAGCTCCGGAAAAGCCGCAGGACAGCAGCGCGAGGCTATCCCAGAGTGAGCAGTGGCAGCGTCAGCACATACGCTGTAGCCGCGAGCATGGGTAGCATCGGTGGTTTGGAGGTTAGAGCTCCATTAGAACAGCCGGCCACCATTAACAGCAAAAGACGCCAGGAGCTGGAACGTAGGGGGCAGTCCTGTCAAGTGTCACGCATCAGGCGTGACGCTAACGCATTTCAGTGTGGTGTTCCGCAACACCGCACTGAAATGCATTGTGACGCATGTGCCCCTGACTCTATGCTGACACGCAGCGGCGCTGAAATTGACTCAATTAAAGCCAGGGTACTGCGAGCGTGCGCCATGGCTGGTGGTGGTGCTTCTGACCTGTGTGCGCCGGAGGGGGGGGGGGGGGGCAGTTCCTCTGCTGAGTGTACACTAAAAACTCTTTCTCCCACAGACTCCAGGAGACAGTAATTGACAACAGATGCAGCTCTGAGAGCCGGTGCCTACCCAAATGCTTCATTCATGCTTGCTACTACTAGGTACAATGTCGCAAAACTGCAGGCTGATTTCCGCTGCGGCGCCGACCACATCACGTGACATCATGACTCACCCCTGCCGCGACTCATCCCTGCCGCCCAATTAAAATTATCGGGACCCCGGGCCTGACCTCTCAGACAGTCGTGCGTTAACTGGCTTTCAGTGCAGCTCCTGGCGAGATTCCCTCACGTCCTGGCCAACACTGCAAGCGCCTAAACGGGCCACTCTGACGGCCGCCGCTTAAAGTGCTATGCCACTTACTGTGTGATTTTGAGGCATTGGGGACTGGGAGTCTCCGTTCTACTACCAAGTTGTCGGAGTTAAATAGGTTAAGGTCAGTGGGGGTGAGAGTCAAATGCGGCGGGGAAAGGAGATTAGGTTGAGAGCCGAGTGCTCATTGTTGTCGCCGCGGCTGGTCGTTGGAATGACGTAGATTGGATCCCAGCCTGGCCATGCAACTGACCCTAGCCCACTGGACCGTGGCGCCTAAATCACCAGTAAGTGCTCTGCTTTCGGAGTGAGCGGCAGTATTTGTTTCTTTCAATAGTGAACGCCTGCTGTAATGCTGTTATCTCATTGCTGTAACGTTTTCCTGGCATTTTGGCGGTGGTAGTACTAGTTAACAAAAGCCGCAGGGGTGCTTGTGCCGGTCTCACTTCATTTACAGCATCTGCATCCCGCTGTTCTGCTGCCCCTGGCCTTCTCCTTTCACGTCCTGCTCTTCAGATGGAGTCTCTTGAAATTAAAGTTACCAGTTTCTCTGGGGGGGAACAGTTTTTTTCACTGCGTGGTAGGTACTGGGTGTGTAGAGGTGCATGCAAATTGTTAAACATAGCGGGTGGCTGCACACCAGAGACCACGGGGGCAGTGCACATCTATTGATTTAATTAAACTGCTTAAGGAGCCCTGTCGGAAAATCGTGATACCACAGGTACAAGATGTTCGAAGAAATACTTTCAGGAGATGTTTGATGTATGTTTGGTAACCTTGGCTTTGAGAGTGCAACTGGCTCAACTGAGGGAGCAGCTTATATTAGCTTTTGTGTCTGGTGCAAACATATTTATTGATTTTCCAGTCACGCTTGCGACTTCGTAATTTTGAGTTTAATGTTGAATTAAAAAGTACAGTTCTTCCATTTAGCTGGTCACATGAAACAGTCAATTAAAAGTAAAAGCCATTGCTTATAACGTTGAGTTCAGAAAACCTTACCAATACCTTTAAAGTTAACCACAGACTACATCTGTGTGTGGGGGGAGCCGCTAGGCATGTCTGTTATTTCTGATATTTATTTCCCTGGTCTTTATTACTTGATGTCACTCATAGTTGTTGAAATGTCACTCATAATTACACTGAAATTTGAGAATGTCACACATGGCAATCTGAAACCTTGGCAGCTATGAGGGGGGCCATTGCTGGGGTCTTTCTTTTTGGGTCCAGAGGGCAGGCAACAGCGGGGCCTGAGTCAGCCCCTCCCTTTTCCTTAGCAGATTCTCCAGAAAATAAGCAAAATAATCTCTCCAGGGAAAAAAAGTAAGGCGAGAAATAAAAAAGAGAGGTAAAAACCAACAGAAAAAAGAGCTCACAGAGCCAAAAATTAAAATCACACCATCCCTGTGCTTTTTTTTTTTAAAGTGCAGCCAATAGTACTCGATAGTCGAATTAGAGAGCTCAGAAACCACTCTGAGGCCCCTAACTGGAACCATCACAGACACTGTACCCTTAATTATGAGGGGGGTGACAAACATAAGCAAGATAGTCCCAAAAACAGTGATAAAAAAGATAAAGGAGTTAATGATCGTGGTGACCATGGTAATAGGCCGGATACAAGACCAGATACAAGCACTACAAGTATTACAACTTCTGGCAGTGGGCATCCGGGTGGACCTCTGGTCAATCCATTAGAGGCAATGATGGGAAACCTAACTGCAAAGATCAGAAATGGGTTCTCAGTATCAGAGGCAAACCAGCGCGAAATCCGAGGGTTTTGTGAGACTCTGGAAAAGAAATTAGATATGCTATCAGACAGGACAAAAATCCTAGAAGATACAGTAGAGGAGCTAAAAAAACACCTAGCCAGTAATAGAGTAGAACTCCAGGCACTGCGCAAAGAGGAACAGGGCCTTCAGGAAAAAGTTAAGCAGCTGGAAAATAATTCTAGAAAAAACTATTTGAAGATTTTAAATGTACCGGAAGGTAAAGAGAGAGAGGACTTAAAAGCATTTGTGGTAGCTCTCCTAAAAGCCGCAGTCCAAGTGGAGGAAAGTAAAGTGGATATCGCTAAAGACATACAAAGAGTACACAGGGATCCCTTCAGAAAAAACCCGGGAAGAACAAAATCAAGGAAGATTCTCATTAATTTCCAGACTTATGCACTTAAAGAAAGAATATTGATAGCCGCACTAAAACTTAAAACCATGACGGGCCAGACTTCTCTTTTAAAATAAGATCAGATCTATTGTGAGCCACTCTAGACAGGCAGTGGGAACTGGGCAGGCGCATGGATGCCTTTAAAAAATTTGGGGCAACCGTGCAACTTAAATTTGCAGCATCTCTGCGAATAATGTTTAATATTAAAATGCATATGGTTAGGAATACAAGAGAAGCTGATGATCTACTAGAAAGTATTATGGGAGGCGGCGGGGATAGTTAGGTAAAATAGAAAAAGTTGGTATACATTTTGACACGTACACTGAACATGAAACTTGACTCGTACACTGAATTTTCATAGTTATTTTTAGTGAGGATGTGAGCTAACGAAGCAAAGCACTAATTCGGACTAACATCATGTCCAAGAAGAAGAAGCAGGGGTGGATTCTCCCGGGCGTTCTGGGTGGGGGGTGGTGGAAGGGTGTCACGTGGTGGGGCGCATTTGGGAAAAAATAAAAAAAATCCTCAAACACCTTAATATTAGTGTCAGTAATTAGAATTACAATATTAGAGATATTCCATACAGATATCAACGTGGAATGTTAACGGATTAACGGCGAAGGGCCGAAGGGATAGGTTACTCCAATACCTTGGAGATTCTCCTGCACAAATTTTGGTTTTACAGGAGACACACTTGTTAAAAAAGGAATGTCTTGATCCCTTTGAAAAACAAAGATGGGTACAACAAGTTTTCTGTACAGATCAGAGTTGGAATGTCAGAGGGATTGCAATAATAGGGAAAAACAACCAAAAATGTGGGCAATAAGTGCGAAAGCAGATAAAGGAGGAAGGTGGATTATAGCGGATGTTAAGATAGATGATAGGCGATTAACGCTACTTGGCTATTATGGCCCAAATCATGATTGTGAACCGTTAACAAATCTATTTACCTACCTCTTGGATTTCCCTGGCCCAATAATTATGGGAGGGGATTTTAATGTTATTTTAGACTTAAAATTAGATAAACCAGAACAACACTGATGCACAATTCATGTGCATTATTAAAAAATATGATGACCCAGCATACATTGTGTGACCTCTGGAGAGAAAGAGCAGGACCTTCACAGGGTACATCTGTTCACAACAAAAAATATTGTAGTAGGTCTATAATTGATTACCTCCTAGTAGATTGGAGCCTTAGAGAAGACATCTCAGATATTGAATATAAGGTTTCCCACCTATCAGACCATTCAGCAGTTCTTTTAACACTTAAAAACAGTATCAGGTGTGAAGAGAATAGGTGGACTCTGGACCGGACCTTAATGGCAGATAGAGAAGCATTGGAAAATCTTAAAGATGAGGTTAGAGAGTTTATTGAGGTCAATACCGGCTCAGCATCAAATGGAATAATGTGGGATAGCCTAAAGGCTTTTATAAGAGGTAAGATCACCAGTGTAACATGTCACTGAAATAAGGCATACAGAAGAGAAATCTCAAAACTAAAGGATGAGATGAAGAAAATGGATTTAGAAATAAAAAGATCAGACTCAGAGGAGAATAAAGTAGAACTAGAAAAGCAGCAGATACTTATGAGGAATCAACTATCTGAGATCCTTCAAAAAAGAATAAGAAAGAGGTGGGAGGCTAGCAAGCTAGCGCATTTCGAGTACGGAGAGGGAGCGGGTAAACTTCTTGCTTGGAAAGTCAAGACAGAACGGAACAAAAATAGGATGAAGGAGATCAATGAAGACTGGTCTGGAAATACCCTGAGTAGTCAGATTGAGATTAAAGAGGCCTTCAAGGATTTCTTTAGTATCCTATATATGTAAGACAAAGAAGATATAGTAGGTACTAAGGTAGAGGACTGGCTTGCTGAATCCATTTGACCTCTAGATGCCAGTCAACAAAGAAATCTACATCAAGAGATCACCAAGGAAGTAGTTAAAGGTATTCAAACTAGCAAAGGGGGTAAAGCGGCAGGGCCAGATGGCATCCCAATGGAGTTGTATAAAATCTTAGCAGAGGTGATATCCCCTCTTTTGACACTAGTGATGAGTAAGGCATTAGGTCAGGGAATACAACCACCAAAATCGTAGAATGAGGCTACAATCACCCTTATCTTGAAACCGGGTAAAGATCCAGCATTTTGTGAGTTGTATAGACCAATATCTCTTTTAAACACAGACTATAAACTTTTTACAAAAATGTTATTCAATAGGCTAGCTAAAATTGCGGGCTTTATAATACACGAAGATCAGAGAGGTTTCGTAAAAGAGAGATACCTCCATGAGTTCACCTATGAGCTTATTGACGCTATCAATTTCTCAACAACTTTTAACACACCTCTAGAAACAATAACATTGGATGCCTCTAAGGCATTTGATAAGGTGAGATGGGCCTATCTGTTCTCAGTATTAAAGAGATAAAATCTGGGAGATAACTTCTGTCAAGCTATAAAGCTAATATACAAAGAACCAGTAGCAAGAGTCCTTGTGAACGGAAAACTATCCTCACCGTTCAAAATCCTCAGAGGTACATGACAGGGCTTCTCCCTCGCCCATCTTTTGTTACATTTTTATATGGAGCCCTTGGCCTTTAGAATTAGACACTCAACTGACATTCCACCTTTTTGTCAGGGTAATTAGGTTACGAAAGTTGCACTATATGCAGATGACCTCATGATATATTCCTCCAACTTGGATGCTGGACCAATAATTCTACGTATAGTGACAGAATTTGAAGAAGTGTCAGGGTACTCAGTAAATGAGCTCAAGAGTGAAGCAATGATATGGAACCAAGTAAGCAGCAACTCGTTAATTAAAAAGGAGATGCGATATCTTGGTTTAAGAATAGTCCAAGATATCAACGTAATTGCTGAAACGAATTCAAGAAGGGTGTTTAAGGAGATTGTCCAACTAATGAAGAGCTGGGTACACCTCCCGTTAACGATCCTAGGGGGAGTCAGCTTGGTCAATATGAGCATCTTGCCAAAGATTACTTTCATATTTAATTCATTACCATTACACTTCGACAAAGCCACTATACACAGCATACAGCAAGCAATACATTCATTTATTTGGGCTAATAAAGGGATTGTGATCTCTTGGAAGAAGCTACGAAGAAGAAGGGAGAAGGAGTGTCTATCTTTGCCAGACATACAATATTATGCGTGGGCTTTCCAATTAAAAATTCCAGAATGCTCATAAAGATTCCTGATGGATCCATAATAGGTTTAATGTAGTCAGCCATGCTAAAAGAGTATAAAATAAAGGTATATGGTTTCCTCTTTAAATTTGTAGATCCCAAATAAAAAAAAAAAGTTACATTGAAGGTGCTACACTCAATGGCAATAATGTGGTACCACATCAGATGCCTTTCAAAATTAGATTATTACTCCCACCTTGCCCCGATGTGGGATTCCCCAGGAACCTCAGAGTGTCAACCACAAGTTGGCATTAACAAACAGAGAAGCCGACCTACAAGTCTGGGGGGGATTTGACTAGAGAAGGAAATGTGCTACCCTGGCACGATTTAAACAGACTGATGAAGGCTACCCTCTCAAAGTTTAAATATCTACAACTAAAAAGTTTGGCACAAAGTAGGGAATTGACATTGGGTACTGGCAATATTTTAGAGGATCAATTGGTAACTAAACTACCAGGAGGCAAAGAAGTAGCATCTTGGCATCTTCAGGACACCATGGATGGAGAATTCACTCTGGCGGAGGAGCTGTGGGGAAACTATTTGCCTCGGGAGCAGTTGCAGAATAGTTGGCAAGAATCTATGTGCACTCTTTACATCACAGTCAAACCTGCTTTTTTAAGAAAAAAGCTCCTTTTTTCACTCCATGGCGCATATATATCACCCAAAAAACTTTCTAAGATGGGGGAAGGAAGCCGAACCATTGTGCTAAAAGTGGATTGGAAAAGGCGACAGACATCCACATGTTCTTCCAATGTCCCTCAATCAGCGAGTTTTGGAAAAAAGAACAAACAACAATGACAGGTATTTTGGGTCAAAAAATAAAGATAAGCCTTTCTTTGGTTATATTTGGGGTGGTAACATCAGGGAACTGTTGTTTTATGCAATGCTACTGGCTAGAAGGGAAGTTTGGCGTAAATGGGTGAGCAATATATCTCCACAGCACTCAGAATGGTTGGAATCCCTCATATATGTCCAAGATGGACCTTTCAGGGAAAAAGTCCAAGAAGAAAGTTTTCTGGAGCCCCCTACTAGCATGGTTAGAGAGCTCAGAAGGGTTGAGAAAAAAAAACTGAGGTTAAATTGCTGATACGAGTATATAATCACGTCCAATGATTACACCGGCTAACACTCCTGGACTGCTACAGGGCCCTTACGTACTTTGGAAAACTGAGCAGTATCGGTGTTATACCGTGTGAGAGAGACAGCTGAAGAAAGGTTGGTGCCTATTGGAGTATGTCTGGTAGCGGTCGATATCTCTCTCGATAACAAGGGCAGAAAAAATTGACATCTTTGTTTTTTTTCTGAGGTGAATGAGGACAAAATAATATATATACATATATTAATGATTTAACATATAAAAAAACTAAAATAAATAATAAAATAAAACATTAAACTATTAAAAAAATATTTAAACTTACATTTCGCAATACAACCAGTGCAACAGTAGGGAAAGTGTTGGATAGCAAAGGGATAAAAATAACTTCCCACTCCAGTAAGTGCAAATGTAAGGCAAGTGTTGAATAGCGGAGGAATTACATTTATTATTCCAACTCCAGTGAGTGCAACAGTACGGAAAGTGTTGGATAGCGGAGGGGTAAAAAGTGCTATTCCCACTCCAGTGAGAGCAACAGTAGGGAAAGTGTTGGACAGTGGAGGGAAAAAAATTACTATTCCCACTCCAAAGAGTGCAACCGTAGGGAAAGTGCTGGATAGCGGAGGGGTAACAATTACTATTCCCACTCCAAAGAGTGCAACAGTAGAGAAAGTGTTGGATAGCGGAGGGGTAAAAATTACGATTCCAACTCCAGTGAGTGCAACAATAGGGAAAGTGTTGGATAGGGGAGGGGTATACATTACTATTCCCACTCTACAGAGTGCAATAGTAGGAAAAGTGTTGAATAGTGGAGGGGTTAAAATTACTACACCCACTCCAGTGAGTGCAACAGTAGGGAAAGTGTTGGATAGTGGAGGGGTAAAAATTACTATTCCCACTCTGGCAAGTGCAACAGTAGGGAAAGTGCTGATAGCGGAGAGGTAAAAATTACTATTCCCACTCCAGTGAGTGCAACATTAGGGAAAGCGTTGGATAACAGAGAGACAAAAATTACTATTCACACTCAGACAGTTAAAACAAAAATAAAAAATATTAAAAATTAACAAAACTCACAAAAATAAACAATATTTAAAAATCTGACAATTAAATATACTAACAATATGAAAGCAAACATATTATAATATTAATTACATATAACAAAAACCTACAAATAATATATAAAGTAAAATAATAAATACATTTATAAAAAATATATTTTAAACTAATAAAATGTAAAAAACAAAAAATTAATTAATAAGCAAATGTATTTATTTTATTTCCTTCCCTATAACACCACACCAATAACAAAACACTTAAACATTTGTTATTACATTTACTTCCATAATTAACGTAATTAATATTCAATTCACATATATTATTAATTTAAACAAAACTAATAAACATTATTGACTACACACACTTTAACACTATAATATCCACAACACACACCTAAATTAAACTATAAAATAATAAAACCATTAACAACTAATACTAAAGTAATTAAAACCCTTAAAAAGTAAAAACACACAAAAATAAACAATTACCCAAAATAATTAATTAACATTAATTAACAAATATATATTAATTAAAAACAAATGACTTCCCACCCTTTACTCCTATAAACACCACAACGCACACCTACAATTAATTACACAATTACCATAATTAATTGCCAATTAATTAATTGCAATTAACATCCAAATAATAATTCATCAAATAAAAATAATTTACTTCCCACCCTTTACACCTATAAACACCACACTACACACCTAAAATTAATTACACAATTACCAATTAATTAATTAAAATAATTAACAACAAATTATTAATTAATTAATAACAAATTATTGTATACATTTAACACTATAACATCTCAATTAAACAAATGTTAATAAATAAAAAATAATCAATAAATGTAATATAATTTAATTACTTCCCACCCTATTCCCCTATAAACTCACAACTTGCTACGGAACTAAAAACACAAAATTCAAATACATTCTTTTTCATATCCTCTAAAAATGTAACACATACATTAAAAATACAAACAATTCTACACAAAAACATACATATAAAATATATACTAAAATACATAACAGTAATAAAAAAGCGATATTTTGAACTATATTTTTGCAAACAATATTAAACACTTCGATATTTTTTAAAATCGATATTACTTACCTTAAGTCGATATTCTTGACCACAATATTCTTTCTGTCGATATTCCTGAATTAATGACTCGTTATTTGTGCAACTCGATATGTTTTACCCAATCTTCTGTCTGTGCACCCTATAGACTTCATACTCCTGATTTTCTAGTGTATTTCTAGAAAAACCCATCTCTAAAACCTATTGCCCATTATCGCAATGAGGCCAGAATTCTCGATGGCGTCGGTACTTACAAACTCCGTGGATACTTTGCGAAAGCAGAAAACGAAAGCAGGAATTCAATAGCCACCACAACATTAAAAAATGACAACTTTATTATTAATTCCGACCACCACACTGGATAAATCACTATCTAAATAACTCTATAAAAACATTTATCAGAATCTCAATATTTATATAACAATGTGTATTAATGATTCACTGATAGATTTTTTTTATATTTCCACCAAAATTTCTTGGTTTCATCATGACATTCGCGATGTCCTAGTGACTGTACATGGGGGGATCGCGCTGACAGTCGCGGCTGTCGCAAATATCCCACCCAATTACATTTTTTTATTTTTGACACATAACTTGTGTCACTAACACATGGTACCTCTACTGTGACCGCTTATGTTTGCTTTCCCAGAAAATTATAGCCCCAGGAACCGTTCCCAATAGATAAATTGGTGGCTGCAACTTTCTGAACTAAAAGACACTTATTTGAACCAACATCTACCACCCTGCCAAATTTGGTGTAAGTCCATTCAGCAGTTCGAGCTGTAGGTGTGGCTAAAGGTTCCTATGGGAATTAACATTACAAATGCACCCTTATTTCGCGCCTCAGTTTCTCAGTCCCCCCAGCACAGATCACACTCAAACGTTCCATGACATAACGAACCTACCTTGACACTTTTTTGGAAAATTTCATGAAGATTGGTGAAACAACGCCAAAGTTGTAGCCAAGTCCGTAAACCCTTTTCCTATTGAAACTCAATCCTAACTATAAGTACCTACTGGCAACCCCGGGTAGGTAATAGGTATATATTAAATGGTTGCATTTCTAAAGTATATTTAATATTTGAGTGATAAATCGAGTGGTGTTGGGGAGACTCAGAGCTCATATTATTACCTAAGTGCCAAGGGCACTGCAGCTATGGTTATGTATTACCCATATAGAGGCATTATAAATTCTGAACGTCTTTTTTACACTACTCTTGGCAACCCTGTCTACTAGTACACTGAAGTGATCACTTCCACTAATCTTGCATCTAGCTGTCGCTACTGTAATCATGTATGATGTGGTCACTGCTACAACACTCTTAATATTACTAGCTCATGATGATTTTCATTTAACATACGTAGCCCCATTACAGAAAGGGTTGGAGACCCCTGCCCTAAAATGTATACTTATGTGTGCGTAGACCCCTGCATCTATGGCTGAAAACTGTGCACAGAAAAGATAGGAGAGGTAGACGCAGAGGTCTCCGCACGTAGGTTTGTGGATAGCACTAGTGTGAGTCGTATTGTCATAGTACTGCTAAACATACCACAAAGTGCAGTTTGCATATAGACACCTTTAGTCTCCTTGAAGGGGTCGAGCTTCCCATATAAAAAGTGTGGGCAATTTTAACCCAGCTATTGGTTTGCACTGATCAATTCAACTCTAATCATTCTGTTTATGTTGAGGTTTTATGACTGAACTTTGGAGTCTTACCCAAGACATTTTTTTACTATTGCAATTTGTATCCTGAATGCCTATATTCTATTTATGCTCGCCCTGTCATACTAAAGCAGCACATAATAGACATTTAAACAACTGTTTCTGCTGCAGCATCACAGCGCCACCTTGTGCACTACATCACAAAACCTCAAAGAGCAGAATTGGAGAACAGGTTCTCAATTTTATAACTGCGAAACATCCAAATGTTTGATGTAAACATCCTCTTCAATATAAAGTTAGTAAAATGTTTGAAAAAATCAGATTTCTCTCTTTAAAAAAAAGTTGCTCTCCTAAAACGTTGTCTTTATTGGATTCTTACATGTTAACTGTGATGTTACATGCGATGTTTAGTAAAATGTTTGAAAAAATCAGATTTCTCTCTTTAAAAAAAAGATGCTCTCCTAAAACGTTGTCTTTATTGGATTCTTACATGTTAACTGTGATGTTACATGCGATGTTTAGTTTCACATTCCGTTTTCTCCACATTTGCACTAATGTAGACATTTTCGAGGGTGTAGCTAGAGAAAAGTGTGTTTTAAGCAATTCCCTATAAATACCACAAGCAACGAACTAAAGCAATATGTATTTATTTATTTTCTACCGCTATAGAGTTCCTCTAATATGGTTCAAATCTCTGGACCAAAGCGATATAAAAACATTTATTGACCTGTATGTATGTAGCAAAATAGCTCTTTAGAATATCAATATATTGAATGTGAACTTGAAGATTTTATTGATGTATTTTTGTTAACAGCAAACTACACACAACATTTCAGATAAAGGCCCTGATACTGAATGTCAGAATATGGGGTGGCGTTTACAACACCTCTCATAAATACTAATACCCCCGAGTGAGGTATTTATTGGCTGCAGTAAATTCCACCTATACAGAGGTTTAGTAGAAAAATGGGGGGAAAGGGCAAAATCTGTAGGTACCCCACTGATTTCTGCATGTACACAAATTTTTCCACGCATTTTCTGGTGCCAAACATAGGCACGTTTAACCTGACATTTAATTTGCCAGTAGAAAACTGTGGGGTTGTGGTGTTAACTGCAAAATTCTGAATTAGAATTTACGGACAAACACCTGTTTGCACAGCAATAAGCTCTACACTCCTGAGTGGGACCCATAGCTTCTAATACAGAGCACTTTTCCATATGCTAAGGGCAGAGTGGCCGGTCCAATGTGGCATTCATCATATCTGACACCAACTAAAAGAACGTGGTGCAATTGGTGTCTACTCAATCCTTAATTATGCGAGACCTCTGCAACAATAATTTCAGCCAAAAATACAGGGAGAGAGAAACAAGTCTTTGGAAAATTGTGCAGACTTGTCCAACAAAAAATGTGTAAATATATGAAGAAGTATGCAGATTTATTTCACTAAATTAACTGGCTTGTTACTACAGCTTGCCTGAGCACGCTCCAGTTTTGCACCACATTTTGCCAAAAGTGGTGCAGATGGTTGTGCTAGAATTGCATGCATTTGTCTACTGTTCCTCTCATTAACAACATATGGAAGGACAGCATGCATCATATTTACCATCTACAATTTACAATGTTCTTAGGTCAAGGAAAATCAGGTTTCTTGTTCATACTAGGACTAAGACAATTGCCAGTATTCGCAAGAAACATATGAGTGGGCTGTAAATAGTTCAGAATTTGGGGGGCGGGGCTGGCCACGCCTGAAAATGGACGCGCTCTGAGCGAGCTCCCTTGGCCGCTTACATAATCCTGCAAATATCCTGTGTCTAATGCCAGAAATTTTAAAAAACTTATACGGATTGCTTTATCGGAGGATCAGGGCTCTCGAACCACCCCCATGTTGCTCGCCAACAAAGACCGTAAGAACAGTGTCCTCGCTTTGAACTTCAGACGTGGAGGGGGACTAACACACACGCGAAGGAACTCGGGAGGCCTCCCCACAATGCAGCAGTGCAGCTCCTGGAGAAAGTGGAAGAGTGGCGGAGCCCACACAATTCTCCGATGCACATTGCGGGCACTGAACTGCGTGTGACTGCTCTGGTGATGCCCCTGCCTCTCGTCTAGATGACTAAAGCAGGCAGAACTTCACAAGTATAGTATTCGGGTGAAAGCGTGATCCTTTGATGATTCGAGCGCAGTGGTGCGTAAGGCCACCAGGTGCCGCGCAGAGTTGCATTGAGATAGCAGATGAGCGACTCAGAGAGGATTGAATCCCCCACACAACTGGTTGACCCTGCTCCATGTGTGCCGGATTCGATTGCCTCCCCTGACCCTCTCGCACAACATCGCATCACAGAGGCCCCAATTTCCGCTGAGGCTGTAAGCCCGCTAGGTGCTCAGGCCTAGACGACCGCGGAGAGCTGTCCCGTCCCGGGCAAAAACAAATACGGCGGAAGAAGGCCCAAGGAAACTACGAATGAACCAGCACCTACAAGACAACGTAAATATCATAGTGGCCGGTGCCGCCTTCACAAACGACAAGCTATAAACTCTGGTGTGGCAGTAAAGGGCTGGGGGCCAGTGTTAGAGAATCCAGCGTACACCACCTAGGGTGCTTCAGAAGAGGGGGACATGTGGCAAGACTGCGCAGCAGGGCTCTGCAATAACTATACCATTATCGATTGCACGCATTTGAAGAGACCCAGTGCTGGAGTGATGGCCACACTTTGGGTGGCAAACTAGAGGTCGAGGCAATGGCAATAAATACACGAAAAACTACTCGTACGACTGAAAAGCCCCCCATGTGCACACCCAGGCTGTGCAATACACTGCGAGCGCCCAAAGGCAAAACCAGAGTACTGCTACACAGGCTGCGACTATTCCGCAGCTGATACCCTCAATGCTAATGTGGTAAAAGACACAACAGCAGCTGTAAGAATGAAAGAGCCTTCATACAGGACATTCAGATCTTGTTATGGGCTTTAAGAGAGAGTAGTGGTGGTTGGAAGACTGAAGGGTGCAGCCTCAGAATATAGAGAGACCATAAACACATGGATCTGTGCCACAACTAGGCTCCACAGCTATATGTCACCTAAATTATCACCTAGTCACATGTTACTGCTGGCTATAAGTAAACAAATAGTGATTCATAAAGCTCAGAGACACCTTGGACAAGATCAAAAACTGCGCCACAGAATATAAGCCCATCGGCCAAGGCTCTGCTCTCTCTCCTGGAAGCCGACGTCGAAGGGCGTACTGCCTTTATACCTTACGCAATGCGGAACCCGGACAAAATGCAACCAAAGCTCCATTTTGAACAACAACAAAAACCATTGGTAAAACACTCCAGGATGATCAAGACAACTCTGATGCATCCATAGCCGCAACAGCTGTTGAACTGAGTGAGGATCTCAAACAAATACTCACAACCATGCAAGCCACACTGACGAACATAGATGGCAAGATCGATGCATTGGCATACAGGGTTGACCGAATGTTGGAACGCCTCGATAAACATGCTGAACGAATAGACATGGCGAAGTGAAGACTGTCGGAAGCTGAGGACACCCTGCAACAAATGGGAGTTACCCAAGGGAAAATGGAGAAAACTCTCTTAGCCCTCCAAGTGAAGACTGAGGACTTAGAGGCGCGCTTGTGCCGGAACAACCTAAGGATAAAGGGCATAGCGGAACCAACAAATACAGGAAACATGGAGCGGTACGTGGAGAACTTGCTCGCCACTCTCATGGGCAGAGAGACATTCTCATAAGTCTTCATAATAGAGCCAACACATAGATCCCTGGACCACCCCCCGCCACCACTGGGTGGCAGACCACAGCCTATCATTGCGAAAGTGCTAAATTACAGTGATCGAGATGCAGTGCTGCGTAGGGCCCGGGAACTATGGAATTTGAGACACGAGGGTATGGAACTCTCTATCTATCCGGACTTCACACCCCAAGTTCAGGAATCAAGGAAGCAATATCTGGAAGTGAAAAAAAAGCCCTAAGCTCAAAATGTTCTGTATGCAATGCTTTATCCTGCTCGCCTAAAAATAACAGATGAGGGCAAGACCAAAATCTTCAAAGATCCCAAGTCAGTACTGCAATACCTGCAAAAGAAAAGTTCCCAGCAACCACAAAGGACATCACCTAGAGGAGGTCATGATGAGCAAGAACAAGCCTCAGGAACAGATGATTGCAAAAAACACAGTTGATGGACAGAATGTAGAACAATGTCATACATTCACCCCAGTACAAGGATCTGGGCCTAAATCCATCGTTTTTTGCACTCCACACCACCCTGGGTTAGACACTGGCTAAATGCAAATCAGCTCTGACCCTGTGCCTCATGGGAACAGTCCAGTCCGAACTACCAAGCCATGTCTTTCCCAGACCAGAATCAAGCATCCAAGGACCGGTTTCTGGCTATCAGCCTTCATCAGCCTGGATAGCTTGACTCCAGTGGTTTGGAGAGCCTGGGACTCACGTCTGAGCATACCCAGCCCACTCGGGGTGAAAATTGCAAAAAACACAGTTGATGGACAGAATGTAGAACAATGTCATACATTCACCCCAGTACAAGGATCAGGGCCTAAATCCATCGTTTTTTGCACTCCACACCACCCTGGGTTAGACACTGGCTAAATGCAAATCAGCTCTGACCCTGTGCCTCATGGGAACAGTCCAGTCCGAACTACCACGCCATGTCTTTCCCAGACCAGAATCAAGCATCCAAGGACCGGTTTCTGGCTATCAGCCTTCATCAGCCTGGATAGCTTGACTCCAGTGGTTTGGAGAGCCTGGGACTCACGTCTGAGCATACCCAGCCCACTCGGGGTGAAAATTGCAAAAAACACAGTTGATGGACAGAATGTAGAACAATGTCATACATTCACCCCAGTACAAGGATCTGGGCCTAAATCCATCGTTTTTTTTGCACTCCACACCACCCTGGGTTAGACACTGGCTATATACAAATCAGCTCTGACCCTGTGCCTCATGGGAACAGTCCAGTCCGAACTACCAAGCCATGTCTTTCCCAGACCGGAATCAAGCATCCAAGGACCGGTTTCTGGCTATCAGCCTTCATCAGCCTGGATAGCTTGACTCCAGTGGTGTGGAGAGCCTGGGACTCACGTCTGAGCATACCCAGCCCACTCGGGGTGAAAATTGCAAAAAACACAGTTGATGGACAGAATGTAGAACAATGTCATACATTCACCCCAGTACAAGGATCTGGGCATAAATCCATCGTTTTTTTGCACTCCACACCACCCTGGGTTAGACACTGGCTATATGCAAATCAGCTCTGACCCTGTGCCTCATGGGAACAGTCCAGTCCGAACTACCAAGCCATGTATTTCCCAGACCGGAATCAAGCATCCAAGGACCGGTTTCTGGCTATCAGCCTTCATCAGCCTGGATAGCTTGACTCCAGTGGTGTGGAGAGCCTGGGACTCACGTCTGACCATACCCAGCCCACTCGGAGTGAAAATTGCAAAAAACACAGTTGATGTACAGAATGTAGAACAATGTCAACATTCACCCCAGTACATGGATCTGGGCCTAAATCCATCGTTTTTTTGCACTCCACACCACCCTGGGTTAGACACTGGCTATATGCAAATCAGCTGTGACCCTGTGCCTCATGGGAACAGTCCAGTCCGAACTACCAAGCCATGTCTTTCCCAGACCGGAATCAAGGATCCAAGGACCGGTTTCTGGCTATCAGCCTTCATCAGCCTGGATAGCTTGACTCCAGTGGTGTGGAGAGCCTGGGACTCACGTCTGAGCATACCCAGCCCACTCGGGGTGAAAATTGCAAAAAACACAGTTGATGGACAGAATGTAGAACAATGTCATACATTCACCCCAGTACAAGGATCTGGGCCTAAATCCATCGTTTTTTTGCACTCCACACCACCCTGGGTTAGACACTGGCTATATGCAAATCAGCTCTGACCCTGTGCCTCATGGGAACAGTCCAGTCCGAACTACCAAGCCATGTCTTTCCCAGACCGGAATCAAGCATCCAAGGACCGGTTTCTGGCTACAGCCTTCATCAGCCTGGATAGCTTGACTCCAGTGGTGTGGAGAGCCTGCGACTCACGTCTGAGCATACCCAGCCAACTCAGGGTGAAAATTGCAAAAAACACAGTTGATTGACAGAATGTAGAACAATGTCATACATTCACCCCAGTACAAGGATCTGGGCCTAAATCCATCATTTGTTTGCACTCCACACCACCCTGGGTTAGACACTGGCTATATGCAAATCAGCTCTGACCCTGTGCCTCATGGGAACAGTCCAGTCGGAACTACCAAGCCATGTCTTTCCCAGACCGGAATCAAGCATCCAAGGACCGGTTTCTGCCTATCAGCCTTCATCAGCCTGGATAGCTTGACTCCAGTGGTGTGGAGAGCCTGGGACTCACGTCTGAGCATACCCATCCCACTCGGGGTGAAAATTGCAAAAAACACAGTTGATGGACAAAATGTAAAACAATGTCATACATTCACCCCAGTACAAGGATCTGGGCCCAAATCCATCGTTTTTTTGCATTCCACACCACCCTGGGTTAGACACTGGCTATATGCAAATCAGCTCTGACCCTGTGCCTCATGGGAACAGTCCAGTCGGAACTACCAAGCCATGTCTTTCCCAGACCGGAATCAAGCAGCCAAGGACCGGTTTCTGGCTATCAGCCTTCATCAGCCTGGATAGCTTGACTCCAGTGGTGTGGAGAGCCAGGGACTCACGTCTGAGCATACCCAGCCCACTCGGGGTGAAAATTGCAAAAAACACAGTTGATGGACAGAATGTAGAACAATGTCATACATTCACCCCAGTACAAGGATCTGGGCCTAAATCCATCGTTTTTTTGCACTCCACACCACCCTGGGTTAGACACTGGCTATATGCAAATCAGCTCTGACCCTGTGCCTCATGGGAACAGTCCAGTCCGAACTACCAAGCCATGTCTTTCCCAGACCGGAATCAAGCATCCAAGGACCGGTTTCTGGCTATCAGCCTTCATCAGCCTGGATAGCTTGACTCCAGTGGTGTGGAGAGCCTGGGACTCACGTCTGAGCATACCCCGCCCAATCGGGGTGAAAATTGCAAAAAACACAGTTGATGGACAGAATGTAGAACAATGTCATACATTCACCCCAGTACAAGGATCTGGGCCTAAATCCATCGTTTTTTTGCACTCCACACCACCCTGGGTTAGACACTGGCTATATGCAAATCAGCTCTGACCCTGTGCCTCATGGGAACAGTCCAGTCCGAACTACCAAGCCATGTCTTTCCCAAACCGAAATCAAGCATCCAAGGACCGGTTTCTGGCTATCAGCCTTCATCAGCCTGGATAGCTTGACGCCAGTGGTGTGGAGAGCCTGGGACTCACGTCTGAGCATACCCAGCCCACTCGGGGTGAAAATTGCAAAAAACACAGTTGATGGACAGAATGTAGAACAATGTCATACATTCACCCCAGTACAAGGATCTGGGCCTAAATCAATCGTTTTTTTGCTCTCCACACCACCCTGGGTTAGACACTGGCTATATGCAAATCAGCTCTGACCCTGTGCCTCATGGGAACAGTCCAGTCGGAACTACCAAGCCATGTCTTTCCCAGACCGGAATCAAGCATCCAAGGACCGGTTTCTGGCTATCAGCCTTCATCAGCCTGGATAGCTTGACTCCAGTGGCGTGGAGAGCCTGGGACTCACGTCTGAGCATACCCAGCCCACTCGGGGTGAAAATTGCAAAAAACACAGTTGATGGACAAAATGTAGAACAATGTCATACATTCACCCCAGTACAAGGATCTGGGCCCAAATCCATCATTTTTTTGCACTCCACACCACCCTGGGTTAGACACTGGCTATATACAAATCAGCTCTGACCCTGTGCCTCATGGGAGCCGTCCAGTCGGAACTACCAAGCCATGTCTTTCCCAGACCGGAATCAAGCATCCAAGGACCGGTTTCTGGCTATCAGCCTTCATCAGCCTGGATAGCTTGACTCCAGTGGTGTGGAGAGCCTGGAACTCACGTCTGAGCATACCCAGCCCACTCGGGGTGAAAATTGCAAAAAACACAGTTGATGGACAGAATGTAGAACAATGTCATACATTCACCCCAGTACAAGGATCTGGGCCCAAATCCATCGTTTTTTTTGCACTCCACACCACCCTGGGTTAGACACTGGCTATATGCAAATCAGCTCTGACCCTGTGCCTCTTGGGAACAGTCCAGTCCGAACTACCAAGCCATGTCTTTCCCAGACCGGAATCAAGCATCCAAGGACCGGTTTCTGGCTATCAGCCTTCATCAGCCTGGATAGCTTGACTCCAGTGGTGTGGAGAGCCTGGGACTCACGTCTGAGCATACCCAGCCCACTCGGGGTGAAAATTGCAAAAAACACAGTTGATGGACAGAATGTAGAACAATGTCATACATTCACCCCAGTACAAGGATCTGGGCATAAATCCATCGTTTTTTTGCACTCCACACCACCCTGGGTTAGACACTGGCTATATGCAAATCAGCTCTGACCCTGTGCCTCATGGGAACAGTCCAGTCCGAACTACCAAGCCATGTCTTTCCCAGACCGGAATCAAGCATCCAAGGACCGGTTTCTGGCTATCAGCCTTTATCAGCCTGGATAGCTTGACTCCAGTGGTGTGGAGAGCCTGGGACTCACGTCTGAGCATACCCAGCCCATTCAGGGTGAAAATTGCAAAAAACACAGTTGAGGAACAGATGAAGCATGATGCACCACGCCGATCGAGATCTGGTGAATTCAGATAAGTGCTACTGAACCTGATAACTATGTGATTGTTTTGAGCCAAGTGGCAGTCCATAGACACTACTGATAGATCTACATGAGCATGCTCTGCTGGGACTTGGCAAGTACTTAGTTACAGCAGGTTGTATCATAATATGTAAAACAGACGCAATTGTATACTTTGATAAACGGCCCCGTGTGTCTTTACACTGGGGTTCCCGGCTGGTAGCTACCAACCACATGTGGGCACCAGACCATGTTATTGCTTCTCTTTTCGGAATGTTGGGGTGGTTGGGGAATGGGGGAAACATATGGGAAATGTCTCCACTGTAATTGGGACAGCGGTGTGGATGGGGAGAGGCGGGCCGAAAAATTGAAATACAGTCGAAAACACAGTTGCAGAGACCAAAGGTGATCTCACAGATGAGACCACATGGTAATATAATCCATTACACAGCAATTATGACACATAGGGGCACATTAGTATGGCGGGTGAACTTTGTCCGCCCGCCATACCAGTGGGAACTGGGACCGCCTGCTAAGGGTGCGGCGGTCCCGTACATCCCATTAGGATGTGCCCGCCACACTGGCAGGCGCATCCCGCATTTTTAACATTGCAGCGGACGGTATGTGATGTATTTCTATAGGTACTGTATCGATTCCCCTATTCCTGACCCTGGTTTGGTTAATAATTAACTAGCAGCCATCCAACGGTGCAAAAACCGTTATCTGATTAAGCCACACCACGGCACAGAAGCGCGTTATCTGATTAGGTCATAACGCATGCCATCTAATTAGGCAAGCGATATTCCTCCAGCCCCTGATAAGGCATACGGAGTTCTCAAAACAATTCAAACCTACAGCGACCTGGGAAATTCCCGTAGCCATTGTTTTGATTTCACCGAGAACTTCAGTAAAAGAATGTGCGAACGAACCCGTTCATATGACATCCTTATTGACGTATATATGTCCATCCTTACGTCAATCTCGGCACCTTTCAGGTATAAATATTACCGACATTGCCTTAAGCAAACACATGCGGTGGTGACGAGATTGGAGCAGCGAGACGTGCCGAGGAGCCAAGCTGAGAGCGAGGCCCACAGACGCTGCCCCGCCTTCCTGACGCGCTGAGAACGAGACGCTGCCTTTCTCCTGCCGAGAAATCCAGCTCCGGCGCTTCCACGCAGCCCTCGCAGGCAGCTGGAATATCAAGACCTGGGATAAGAGATACCAGCCCTCCACCATTCTAGATCTCAGGTACAGAACTGAATAACCCCTTGCAGAGAATTCTTGAGTCAGTCCCTTGGCAAAACAAACTTAACTTAAACTGCTACTTATCTACTCCCGCCCACGTATTAGGCTTAGGTCAGGTACACTGGGGTAGGCGTGGGTAGAAGCATCAGTTGAGTACGATTAGTCAAATGTATATATGTATGTATCTATTTTATCCATTTTAAAGTATCATATGGCTCAGAAACCATATCAATGCTTTTACAGTATTATTTTATAATTCTGTCTTTAATGTATGCACTTTACTTAACTATAAGTATTGCAATAATAGCGATTCATTTCTCTTGTACGAGAAAAGAGACTGATCAATAAATACCATCTTTTATTGAACACGCCCGTCTCTTCCTTTTCTCTACAATCTGGTGAAACTAAGAATGCACTGAACTGACTGAGTAAAATAAGTTGTCTTTTGTTTTCACACGACTCTAGAGATACACTCTTGATTAGGGGAGAGCAAAGTTGTCATGTTCTATGGTTGTCAGAAACTAAATCCCTTCTTGTCTATCCAGGGAGGTTAAACTCCTCCTTGTCTATTCGAGAAAGTTTCTAGTGAACTCTGAGCTAGGTGGCAAACACAAAACTTTAAGTCTAATATCGTCGGTAGAAGACCTAGTTAACCTCTGCCCTAGGTCTATACTATTGAAGATATTATTCCAATGCGCAGAGCCTATTGGGATAATAGGAACTACACTACATAGCGCCCAACATTTTGGATGGGCGATAAATCTAACGTAAGACATTAGAGTAACTCAGTCGTGCTTTTTCACACAGAGCCCCTTTTTTCCCATAATACTCCAAAGACGTCTGGAGTGGGTGAAAGGTCATATCCGCCAAACCTCGCAGGAGGAGACTCCTATGTACGGTTCTTGGTTTATTCAAAGTTGAAGGATACACTGTTCCAAAATATTGTGCATCTAATCTTTGTTTCCATAGAAACCTGATCTGCAAATAAATAAAATAATCTTCTTGACAGTAGTATGTCAGAAACTGAAGAAGAAAGGGAGACAGCTAGAATAGCAGCTGAACTCATAGCAGCTGACACTACTCTGCTGTAAAATGACCCGGATATAATACTCATCCCGGTCAACATAAGAAAATCTATAACCTTAAAACTTATAGAAAATGGACTGACACCAAGAGGTGGTACAGTCATATTCGTAATTGAGGCACACGAATATCGGCAGACAGAGGTATTCTATTCATGGATAAACTTTCCAGCAGCAAACGCTGTAACAAAGGACTTCCACTATTACAAAATAGAGGAACCTCCTAATGAGTACACTCCTTTCGAGGAGGTGGAAATACCACTCAAATTCCAAGAGCACCTGCTCTTGTTTAATGGCGCCCTAAAACATAATAATCACATCACCAGGCTCGGTCCACTAGGTAGACCAGGAGCGACGTGGCCGGTCCTAGCCGGATACACACCACATCCAGACATTGAAGAAATGCCTGCACCAGATCTTTTAGCACAGCTAAAACAATTAATAAAAATACATAGACAATTAGTCCAATATGTAATGCGGACTTCAACAGTCCAACCAGCAATTAAAATTCCACAGCTGACCCCTCATCAGGGGAACACAAATAAAATTACACCACAGAACATACAGTCCTGTCTAGGTAAAGTACCCGCAAAACGGGAACAAATTCCTTTCTGGCTAGCACAAAAAATCACTCAAATAGAGGCTGTGTTCCCAGATACCACCTCTGTTGAGAAACATAGGATTCTGACTATCTGTCTTCCAATGGGAATCGCACCACATGTGGAGGACTGTGACACTTGGGGAACAGTCTTTGCTTCCATTTACACAAAAACACATGGTGTACCATCCATGTCAGTAATTCCAGATGTGCTAAAACAGATTCAAGACGAATACGGTCCAGAACCCGCTTTAACTCTCGGTATGAAATTACTGAAAGACTTCAAGCAGGTCTCGGCAATATTATTAGCCAACATAAAGGGAGAAGCAGCAAATGTGGCGATCCGCCAGAGGTTAAAAGAGACAAATATAGCAGACCAACCATCTGAAATTGCCAGAATCATAGAAAAATCCTATGAAGAACTAGGAAGAGATAGTTTGGGTGGAATACCAGTGAAACCCCAACTAGTTGAAAGTCCTGAAAAGGTATTTATTAAAAATTATTTAAACACTCAAAAAAAGAGCTGGGATGGAAATAAACAATCCAATCCTAAAGAAAAAAGATTCCAGTCCAGAGGAAGGTCTCCTCGGCGGAGAGAAAGATCTCCTGACCAAGGACGCAAGTCTCCCCAAAGGGAGCCCTCTGTGAAAAAATACAACCTTAGAAATAGGGATAATATAAAAAAAACCTGATAGATATCAAGATATTGATACACATCCCTCTCAATCTTTTCAGACTTCCTCGCAGAAATCGGAAAGAAGAGGACGATCAGAACACAGGGAAGAGCACGTCAAGTCCAAAGACAAAGAACCTGCTCATCTGAATAAAAAATTACAATTTCCAAAAAAGAAGGTAGCCAGTATTAAAGTAATCAACAATGCCGAGAATACTGAGGACACAGCTGAAAAATGGAGAATGGGCTCAGATAATGCTAGACAGCGCAGCAGAAGTGAGCATAGCTCGCAAAGTCCTTATGAATCATCTGGAGACAGTGGACACGAATGAATACATTCAGGTGGAAACTGCAGATACTAGAGTTAGCAAACCTCATAAAATATATGAAATAACATTGCGTATAGAGGGGGATAAGACTAGAAAAATAAGGGGTCTATTTTGGGATAATCTCTCCAAGGGCTATGACATCCTTCTAGCTGAACGAGACTGGCCACCCGAGTTTGTCAGGGAGTGCCCACATGGCGAAGAAATAATTATGCCTGCCTTCTCAAATCATATTCCAATTCATAAAAAATATACACTTGCAAGAAAGTGGGCAGTAGCTCAAGCCCCTGCCTTATATAAAAATCATGTGGGATGGGATGAGGACTCTCCTCCTCACAAAATCCAGTTAAAATCACAACCTACTGCACAGAGGCAGTACCCGATTAAGCAAGAAGCTAAAAAACAGGTAAAAGAGATCCTAGATCAACTTGAATACCAGGGGGTGATTGAAACTTGCACCTCACAAATGAACAACCCTTTGTTTCCTGTCTCCAAACCAGACAATTCATATCGTCTTGTTTTGGATTACAGACATCTTAACTCATGTTGCAAAACCTTTGCAGTACAAAATTCGCATAGTGCTGCACTAATGAATAACATAGTGCGCAAAAAATACAAAACAACATTAGACATCTCTAATGGATTCTTTTGTCAAAATATAGCACCAGAGAGCAGATATTTGACGGCGTTCTCAATAAATGGCACGCAAAAAATGTTATGTTGTTTGCCCCAGGGGTTCAAGAACAGCCCAGGATTATTCTCAGCGAGAGTAACAGAATTACTACAAACATATGATGACGAGGCATTATCTTATGTCGACGACATCTATCTAACAGATGATGACTTGGATACTCACTTGAAGAGAGTGAACACCATAATACTTGGGTTCGCAGCAGAGGGTTACAAATTCAACTTTAAAAAGTCAAGAATTGCCCATCTAACAGTCCTGTTTTTAGGATATGAACTATCAAGTGAAGGCAAAAGCCTGGCTGACAATTTCCTAGAGAAATGTGCTGTAATCCAAGCACCTAAAACATTAAAAAACTTACAATCAATTCTAGGCTTCCTAAATTTCGGAAGAACTTACATTATAAATTATGCAGTGAGAGTTAAACCTCTCTATGATCTAATAAAACCAGATTTTAAAAGAATCAATTGGACTCAAAAACACGCAGAAATTTTGAGATCTTTACAAACAGACATGTTAGTTAAAACAAAATTACAAACACGTGATAACACACGCAACCTTGTGATTCGAGTCATCCCAGGAAGATGCGGATTCACATACCTGACCTCTAATGAGGGAGAGAAGGTACCAATAGCATACAAATCACACTTGTACACAGATGCTGAAAAAACGTTCAGCATTAAAGAAAACATTGTTCATGCGGTTCAAACGGCTGTAGCAAGAGAAAAAGACCAATTTGACGGTAGACTTATTACAGTCAGAACAGCAGAATCAGCTTTTGAGACATTAACAACCCCATGTAATTTACCGACTACAGCATTGAATCCAGAATGGATACAAAGGGTAAATTCGATTGCTACGGACAAAGTAAAATACTATTTTGATCCAGAATTGAATGAATTAAAATATCTAGAATATGAAAGACAATACCCTCTGCCAATCGACATTCTGCCCCTACGACAGTACGCCTGTGTAATTTATACAGACGGCCATGCTCAACCACCTGGGTGGGGAGAACAAGCGTACAACCCCACATGTAAAATTACAAAATAAGTATGGCGTGGAGGAAAAATGAGACCTCTATTAATAAAAACACTCTCAGTAGAAACTAATTCAGAACAACAGACTGAAATAATAGCATTGAAAATGGCGCTAGATAATGCCGATCGCGAATTCCCGACACTTATAGTGTCCGATTCGTATTACTGCGTCAAATCATACAATACCGATTTGCAGAAATGGATTCAGAATGGTTACAAAGATGACACAGGTGCCACAATAAAGCAGAAAGCACTTTGGGAACAAATAGTTCTTTTAAAGAAAGAACTACCAAAAACTCACGTGATACATTCAGTGAGTCATCAGCGTGATGGCGTTCACGTTGCAGGGAATTCATTGGCTGAGACAGCCACAGCGGTAGCAACTAAACCGGCTTCCGTAGCTACAAAAAAGCGTACAGTAAAACACATTGACGGTGAAACAGTGCTGGCGGTGAAAACGTCATTAAAGGGCGACTGCTCAGCGCTACCGATCAATTACCCACTCAACTATACATACATAATCGATGCAAACTCCGTTCCTTTTGCTCGAATCCCTGGAGTGGGGGACAGAGTAATTCCAAACATGGACAGGAGAGGCTTGTTAATCGCAGACGCCCATATGGGTGAGGGTCTTAGACACCTCAAACTAAAAGATTCCCTAGAAGAATTACAATCAGTATACTGGTGGCCAGGCATGAGTCTGCATCATCACATTTTTGCAAAAAACTGCCCAGGCTGTAACAGAGATCGCAGTGGCGAGCGAGGAGGACTATTGCCATGGCATTTCGCTCCAGATAAACAACAACAATAAGAAAGTACCCATCATGAAAAAAGCGTCATATTAACATAAAAAGACTCATTTTCACTTATAATGTAGACCCCAGCGCTCGGCTGACGTCTGGACTGTTATAAAAAGATTTGCGAGTCTATAATGGCATATACGCTAGGAGCATGCTACGTTTTGACTAATGTTTTCCCTTTAGCCCTCAAGCTTATGGGGAAGCATGGCCAAATGAGCATTGCATAGCGGGACTCTTCTCACTTCCTTCCTGAGGGATACGGGATGGTGTAAAGAAAAAACCAAGGCATAAAGCTATCTATAACGGAAAAGGTATTAGGTTCGGGAGCTGGGTGGGTCAAACATTTAATAAGTGTCCAACGTAGTCTAAATAACCTGCCAAAGGAATTCTCTGAAAGGGTTCAGTCCGTACGAACTATTGTTCGGGACTAGAATGATGATCCAAGATCTTGATAGTCAGACTTCAGTGGTTAAAGACAAAAGCTTTGATATCAAAGATCGTTTGGCTATTTTGCAGGACTTAAATGAAACAAGAAAAGACCTGAGCAACATAAAGTTGAAACAACAGCCAACAACCACTGAAGAGAAACCACCTGTCCCAGCAAGGCCTGTCTGGATTCCAAAAGTCGGGGATCTAGTCAAAGAGAAGATCGCGGTAAAGAAGGAATTTGGGCCTTCTTACAGGAAAGCAGTTCCTGTCTTGTCTATCAACTGGACAAGGTCAGTAGTACTACCGCCCCTTGCTGGTAAAAAGGAGAATCGAGTCATATCCATCGACCTGGTAAAACCACAATCATGTGGCCGATAACAAACAGTAGGCCAAGTGGACTCCCAAGAAGTAGCAGAACACCAATGTTTGCTACGAATACAGAGGTTCAAACTAAGAGGCTAATCACATTCGAAATGCCTACAGTGAAACAACAAGGACTATGCAACAAAGCA
This sequence comes from Lissotriton helveticus, assembly GCF_964261635.1. NCBI lineage: Eukaryota > Metazoa > Chordata > Amphibia > Caudata > Salamandridae > Lissotriton > Lissotriton helveticus. Next base: position 1,162,057,593 of record NC_136070.1, on the reverse strand, counting down.
ATGGAACTTGAACCTCTTAAAACCCAAATCAAAGCTTTTCATCAAGAAACAACAACCTATGATGATGTAACTACAGACTTTGCTAATGAAACAAAGCAAAATCCAAAAGCAAAAAGTAATCCAGAAGCAATTGGAACAATTGACAGAACAGCATCCGGCTACTTCATCAACTTCGATGATTCATCTGAAGATCTGAGTGAATCTAAGAAACAGCCATCAACAAAAACTTTTAAAGATAAAGCTAAGGAACTTTTTCAACAGCTGAAAGAAACCTATCTGATTTCTCCATGGATTGAATTTTGGGTGGCCTTAGGTGCATTTATCCTCATACTTTGGCTCATCATGGTACTATGCTTGGGACATTTCATTGAAGGAAAATATGCTAAAATGGACACAGCAAGCCAGAAAATCAACTTGGTCCTTAAACCACACACATCTTCACACATCGAGAAAAGAGAACTTTCTTCAGTGAACTTCACAGCCAATCCTATACCAGGCGGTGTAGTATGGGACAAAACTGATTATGAAATCTATGGTCCGGTTGAAATCCTGAAGTATCCACACCAATTCAAGATCTCATTGCGTGACTTTGTAAAACCAAGCACATTTGCTGATGATTGGGACTTTGAAAGTATTAATGATATGATGTCTGATCTTGTGATGTCTGCTAAATTTACAGAACATGATTATTTGCAGGGTTCGTCTAATTATGATCAGATGTTCTGCTACAACCACTATGGTAACCATTATCTACATAAATCTGCACAACCTAGAAATGTTTTAAATTATAACCAATGGGAACATTGTGCTACTCCTCCAAAAGGTAGCTCGAAAACATTTTATGATAAATATTCATACTTTTCAGGGTTTAACACAAGTAATGCAGAAACATTTTATTTCAAATTGTCAAATAAGACAGGTATGAAGACCATGCTTACAAACACAAAATTGATATATTCAGATTCATTTTTTGAGCAAATGAATACATTTGGTTTTGATTTCTGGAACAATAATCTTGAAGCAAAAACTGTTTGGGGTACAAGAGATTGGCAAGTACAAGGTATAGAATCATTGTTTAGAGCCTGCATGATCCCAGAACAAATTATATTTTTGAACGACACTATTCAACAAACTACCTGTCTTGGCTTAGCCAAAATCAAAGATTTGAACAAACCGTCTATTCCAAAGCCAACAGTGAACAGTAATAGCTCTATAGATGTTGAGATAGACGTAAACCATATATTAAACCAAAACAGAACACATCCTGAATGGAAAAAATGGTTGATCTGGCCCACAGATACAAATAACTGTCAAGACAGATTCCTGAACAAAATACAGGGGTTCACATTGACTAGGCCAGACCCTAGATATTCCCAAAGACAACATCCAGGGATAGTAACCACCTACAGCGTGGGCAAGCTCTGCCTTCAATGGCTACAAACGTCCACACTGGCTGAAATTAAGCAACACCTAACTTTACTTACAGAAGGTGCTGACTTGCGTGATTTCATTATGGGACCACGCAAACAGCGTCAAAAACGTTTCATAGCGGCCTCTATATATGCAGCTAAAAATATATACAGGCAGGCCAGTATGAAAGGTTGGGTAAAGGGTACATTAAGTCAATATGGAACTTGCCCTATACACACGAATGTGTCAGTAATAAAGGCCAGAAAGTGTTTCTTAGTGGCAATAATTGTGCAAGATCACTAAGCGGTACACTTCTGTGTCAGGGTATTAGCTTGCATGGAGCCTGTGAAGGGACTTCAAATAACCTTTCATGTTACCAGCTAGGCACACCTGCAACACAAATAGAACCATTCTTTAGGAGACTCTCGAACGGGAGTTACATTCTAATAGTAGATCGCAGATGTTGTAGTTTACTGCCCGGAAAACCTTATCTCATAACTGTGACTAGGAAGGTCATGTGCTGTGAACGAGTATTGTTCCCAAACGATTCTCCAGACAGGGAGGCAAGGTTATGGCCCGATTTGAAAATTGCTTCTATTCGAATTGATACTTTAAGCAGAATGAAGACAGTGCTCCTACAGACGCCGACCAGGCTAACGTCATCAAAAGAAACGTATGATCTCCAAGTTGCAAGGACAACGGCAGAGATTCATTCATTGTTATCAACTAATTCCCCCATACATTTCGCAGAAATACTGACTGAAATATTTCTGATACCAGTGGTGTCTTAAGTGTATTTAAGACAGTGTTTTCAGGAGCTTTAACACCATTCAAAGCCATCCTGGGTATTTTTCCAGACTTTGTCCATTCCATTTTTGGCGGACTTCCTCTCCTTTTGGGACTAGTGGCAGGCTTCCTATTTTTGATCCTGTTATTTCGCTATGGCAAACCATGTCACAGACAAAACACCTGCGACAAGGGAAGAAACGATCCTAGCCATTGGCTACCGGGACCGCATAACTAAAGTCCTTGGACTAGCACAGCTTTGGGACCTGAACATGACTTGGTTTCTTTCATTTAGACCGATGTGGCAACGTTGTGTTATGCCTGTATTAAGGTGCTTGCTATGTGGCGAAGAATGCGTGTTGGACACCTGTCTGGCACTACAATCGGATGGGCCAATGGACGCAGAAACCTTGTTGGGTCCGGTAACGGCTCATACATTGTGCTGTCCCCAGCGGCTACCTATCCTGATGACGGCATTCGTGGAGACTTCACCACTACGATTGAGGGGTAGTGAAGTACAAGATGAAAGCAGCATCGATCAGGTACGACCTTCAGTCAGCTATGCTGATCAAAACATCAATGAAGGCAATCATGCTCATGAATGCATGGTAACAACTTTTTCCGAGTTAGTGGAACTTACGCAAGAAGCTGTTGACAGTTTTTTCAACAGTCTAAATGATATGATGTTTTCACCAGAGCAGCAGGAATGACTTTGAGCAAGCTAGCACTCGGAGTTCCCTACATCCTGAATTTGGCCTTCAACTTTTAAAAAGCGATATGGGAATTTTTTCTCATCAGTTTTTCAGACAGCGAGAACCTTTTTCCCCAATTCCAAAATATTTATGATTTTTTGGGACACTTATCTTCTGCTTAAAGTAGACATTATTCTTAGAGAACTGAATTTCTATTTTAGGTAGTCAAGAGACATTAGCTATCCTCTAGCATTATCATACAAAACTTTATGCTTGTGATGAAATGGTCTCGCACTTTTTTTCTGTATTAAGAGCCATTTCATGTGTGGTTTTCGCATTTATTCATGCTGAATTTAAAATATGCGTTATATGTTTAGCATTATTACACCGCTTGTGCATATAGTACATGTGATAGTACATGTGATTGTGTTTCGTATATTTCATAATTCCAATTTTCAGAATACATATGAATGTATTTTGGGGTGGTACGGTATACACAAACGCTACTAGTTTCACTATGCCTAGATTTGTAAATATGGACATAGTCTACGTGGAGTGGGTGTGATGTATTTCTATAGGTACTGTATCGATTCCACTATTCCTGACCCTGGTTTGGTTAATAATTAACTAGCAGCCATCCAACGGTGCAAAAACCGTTATCTGATTAAGCCACACCACGGCACAGAAGCGCGTTATCTGATTAGGTCATAACGCATGCCATCTAATTAGGCAAGCGATATTCCTCCAGCCCCTGATAAGGCATACGGAGTTCTCAAAACAATTCAAACCTACAGCGACCTGGGAAATTCCCGTAGCCATTGTTTTGATTTCACCGAGAACTTCAGTAAAAGAATGTGCGAACGAACCCGTTCGTATGACATCCTTATTGACGTATATATGTCCATCCTTACGTCAATCTCGGCACCTTTCAGGTATAAATATTACCGACATTGCCTTAAGCAAACACATGCGGTGGTGACGAGATTGGAGCAGCGAGACGTGCCGAGGAGCCCAGCTGAGAGCGAGGCCCACAGACGCTGCCCCGCCTTCCTGACGCGCTGAGAACGAGACGCTGCCTTTCTCCTGCCGAGAAATCCAGCTCCGGCGCTTCCACGCAGCCCTCGCAGGCAGCTGGAATATCAAGACCTGGGATAAGAGATACCAGCCCTCCACCATTCTAGATCTCAGGTACAGAACTGAATAACCCCTTGCAGAGAATTCTTGAGTCAGTCCCTTGGCAAAACAAACTTAACTTAAACTGCTACTTATCTACTCCCGCCCACGTATTAGGCTTAGGTCAGGTACACTGGGGTAGGCGTGGTTAGAAGCATCAGTTGAGTACGATTAGTCAAATGTATATATGTATGTATCTATTTTATCCATTTTAAAGTATCATATGGCTCAGAAACCATATCAATGCTTTTACAGTATTATTTTATAATTCTGTCTTTACTGTATGCACTTTACTTAACTATAAGTATTGCAATAATAGCGATTCATTTCTCTTGTACGAGAAAAGAGACTGATCAATAAATACCATCTTTTATTGAACACGCCCGTCTCTTCCTTTTCTCTACAATCTGGTGAAACTAAGAATGCACTGAACTGACTGAGTAAAATAAGTTGTCTTTTGTTTTCACACGACTCTAGAGATACACTCTTGATTAGGGGAGAGCAAAGTTGTCATGTTCTATGGTTGTCAGAAACTAAATCCCTTCTTGTCTATCCAGGGAGGTTAAACTCCTCCTTGTCTATTCGAGAAAGTTTCTAGTGAACTCTGAGCTAGCTGGCAAACACAAAACTTTAAGTCTAATATCGTCGGTAGAAGACCTAGTTAACCTCTGCCCTAGGTCTATACTATTGAAGATATTATTCCAATGCGCAGAGCCTATTGGGATAATAGGAACTACACTACAGGTACTGCATGCACCGCCCCCCGCAATGCCAAAAATGCATGTTGTGCTTTTCAATGAACAACGTGATAAGCACCGTGCGGTGCCTGCCACGTTGTACATTGAAATGGAGGGGGGTACCATAGGTACCCCCCATGTACACCCCCCACCCCCTCCCAGAGTCCCTGGGGGCCTGCAACGGGAGCAGACTCCGCATGCCTTTCCGTGGCAGGCATTTCCAGAGCCACATTGTAATATGGCTGGTGGTGTCTTTCAGACACCGCCACCATATTGAACCCTTTTCTGCCCGGTCGACATGTCAACCGGGCGGAAAAGCGTCTGCTGCGGACCCCCCAGCCATTGTAATATGGGGGGGGGTCATTTCTGCAAGGATGGCGGGCGGATCACTACCGCCGGGCCAGCGGTGGCGATCCTCCTGCATTCCTAATGGGGCTCATAGTCTTTACAATGGTGCATAGCACTAGACCCCTAACACTCATGACCTGGAACGTGAGGGGCCTTAACAACCCGCAAAAAATTATGAAAGTCCTTGCCTATCTTGACAGGCACAAAGTGGATGTGGCCTTTATACAAGAGACTCACCTTACTCAATCCTCTGACGGCAGAGCGGGCTCACGCTGGGCATCATTCTGCTTAGCCTCATTCTACTTCACATACGCCAGAGGGGTATTGATCCTAATCAAGCACGGTGTCCCATTTACACCACTTACCACCATGGTCGACGACCAGGAGAGATATGCTATTCTTCAGGGAAACTTTGGGGGGACAGTTCTGACCCTAGTAAATACATATGGCCCGAACACTGATGACCAGACATTTTTTTCGACAATTTGGGCTAAATTAAAAACACTGATGCTGGTGGCGATCATATGGGCAGTCGACAGATCCACATGTAATGACAAATACAGGAAACAGCCCACAAATATAGTTAAGGAAGGTATGGAGGAGTGGTAGATGGTTGATATACGACGCATGGCGCATGACACATAACAGGGTAAAAGAGGGGACCTGTGTATCCACGACTCACAATACATGATCTAGAATAGATTATTGGATAACAACCTGTGAAGTTAGTACATGGAAATATCAGTTGAATATCTGTTGAACACATGCACAAGAGGCTATGCACCAGTCCGCCTGGAACTCGCACTCCGCACACATACCCCAAACAGTTCACATGGCAACTCAACCCGACTGCGATGTTAGATCAAGTGTTTCAGACACACAATGTGCTAGAACACTGTGTGAAGCCTTTAAAGTCACAATCAGGGGATACTGCATAAGTAAGCACACAGGTATATTGAAGGATATCCAGCATTAGCCCTCCAAGGTTGAAGCAGAAATTAAACAGTTAGAAACAGATTATGCCCAGACTCGGAGGCCGGCAAAATTAGCAGAAATTCGAAATAAACTGAACATATATCACAAATTTGCGGGATAGCGAGGTAAAATATATATCACGCAGATACACAGCGCGAAACTACAACGAGGACGGTAGACCAGGCTGCGCACTATCCATTAATCCATTAATCTTTTAATCACTGTGTAAATATCTTAAAAAGCTCATTTTTAATTCTAGTTTACACCTGGGTGCGAGATTGACGTCGCCCGAGGTTCACAGTATCCCCTGCCTGGTACAGCGTCGCTGCTAACACGCGCTGACCAGTCCTTCCAGCCACTTCAGTCGCCATATTTATTAGGGGAAGGCTGGCCATCTAGTGGATCGTCCCTCCCGCCCTCCCACAATATTTAAAGGCGGGCTCACAACGCCCCGTGACATTTGCGGATCTGTTTATTTTTGTTTCACCCTTGAGGCGGAAGCCGGGGGTTCTCTGCGCGCTCTGGTGCCTTTATTCATTGAATGCAGCATGACGGTATCGTTATTGACTTAAAAATAACGCTCTTTTAATCACTGTGTAAATATCTTAAAAAGCTCATTTTTAATTCTAGTTTACACCTGGGTGCGAGATTGACGTCGCTCGAGGTTCACAGTATCCCCTGCCTGGTACAGCGTCGCTGCTAACACGCGCTGACCAGTCCTTCCAGCCACTTCAGTCGCCATATTTATTAGGGGAAGGCTGGCGGTCTAGTGGATCGTCCCTCCCACCCTCCTCCCATTCACCAAAATATGGATAAAAACGTCAGACCAGCTCGCCCGCGCAGCGGGCGCGCCAGCGGCGCGCCAGCGGCGCGCCAGCGGCGCGCCAAAGGCAAGCCCGTCTGCGTCCGTCCGCGCCGGGACCGGGCCTAGGGCCACGACCTATGGCCAAATTAACAACGTTCGGCACATTGTTTATTCACGAACTTCTCTGCTTAACTTACGGCCACCTCTGTTACCTGACTGTCTTTTACACGATATGACATTATCCCTCAAGAAGGAGGTGATGCACTGTGCACACTGTAACAAAGATATAATCAATAACAAGGTCAAACAGCCAGCCACTACATATATTACAAACACTGATATACCTATATCCATGGCTCTTATTAATGCTCGCTCCCTCTGCAAACACAGGCAAGAAGTAGCTGAACTTATAATCGACTACAAGTTAGACCTACTGTTTTTAACCGAAACATGGACAGACAATGCTTCCGACCCGGATTTAGTGGTTGCTACACCTAACGGCTATAAAATCTATAGACAGGATAGAACAGGGGGGAAAAGAGGAGGAGGATTAGCAATTATAGCCAGAGAAAGGTTTGGTATTACAATTACACCTATTCCAGAAACATCATGCGAAGCCTTACAGTTCAGAGTGGAGCTTAGTGCCCTATATAATATCAAAGGGATACTCCTTTATCGACCCCCAGGAGGCAGGGCAGATTTTCTATCAGGCTTAAGTACTATACTGGAATCATTGGCCATTGAGAACTCCTGTACGGTCCTGGGTGACCTGAACTTCCATCTGGAAGACAAGAGCCAAAGCGATACTCTTGCCTTGCTTTCGGACATGGATATACTGGGGCTCAGACAACTGGTGACCTCACCCACACATGTGGCAGGACACACATTAGACGGTATTTTCTCTAATGTTAAAGGCCTTCAGGTTTCTGACATTCTGCCAATGACTTGGACCGATCACTACGCCATCTTTATTATTATGAGAGTCCCAACCATGGAGTATAAAAAAGGTAATACACATTCTCACACTCCCTTTAAAGCCTGGAAGAATATTAATCATTCAAAGTTGATAGAACAGCTAGACAGTACGCGACCAGTGATTTCATCCGATCCTAATTCTGCAATATCACAGTTTCACGACTGGGTGGGCCATGCTACCAATCTTTTGGTTCCCATAAAGTCTTTTTTTTTTTTTTTTTTTTTGGGTTAAAGACTTTTATTTAGAGTTGCAAGGTAACACACCGCTATTTAGCCAGCAACCTGGAGGCAGGCAGCATTGATAGGTACAATGAGATCTCGGCTAGTGGTCATATTACTCGTATACCTGCACACAGTCTGCAACATTTTGCATGTGAGTTAACCATAGAATAAAAACAAAGAAGCAAACGTTTTAAACTAAACCGAAAGCTATTGTGTGTCACATTGCCAATCTTGTCAACACATAGAGTGACGCGTCACCATCTCCTGAGCAAGTCCTCAAGTTCCCGTCCAATAGAAATGGGAAGGAGGGGGGGGGGAGGGTCGGTGAAAAATCCGGCATCCCATCTCGGGCAGTACACCCGTACAAACAGTCTCAATTGTGGGGTAAGCGTCAGCCCTCTCTCAAGCACAACATCGTCTTCGCCAGCATCCCCAGTCATACCGCCACTCCAACCAGGCTCTCGTAATTCCGCCATCCAAACCCTATCTCCCGCATCTCCACACTATCCACCTTCACACATCCAACAAGGTGCCAGCCAACATGTTCGTCAGGGGCTGCCAAATATCAGCAGGTCTGGACTTCAGTGGTAATAGTTCCCAGTAAGTAGTTAATTGATCCCGACAGTACAGAGCCGAGTTTATCCAACCTTTTACCCCAGGAGCGCCTTCCTGCTTCCAATGCAGTGCAATCTGTCTCTTCGCCAGTAGCAGCAACATAGCAATCAGTTTTCGCAGGGCACTGGGTATATCGGCTACCATTCCCAAAAGCGCCATCCGGGGATCCGGGGGCAGCTGCTCCCCTAGGATTTGTCCCAACTTAGAGAACACCTCAACCCAATATCGCTGTATGGGAGTGCATGTCCAAGTTATATGGAAGAAGTCCGCCTCCAGGATGCCACAGCGCCAGCAGCGGGAGTCGGCTATCAACCCTAGTTTGAAAAGCTGTGCCGGGGTGCGGTACAGCCTATGTAGAAAATTGAAGTGGATTAACCTCAACCTGTAGTTGGGAGATAGATTCTCCAACTGTGTGCAGCTGATTGTCCACTGTTTGTCCGTTATGCTGAGACCCATCTCAATCTCCCATTCTGTTTTCGATCTGGGTCGTATCCACGGTGCCGTATCTTGTGTTATTTTATAGATCCTGGTAATCAATTTATTCGGAGATTTATTCGCTAATACGTTTTCCAGCGCCGATATCGTTGGGGGCACCATCGGGAACATCGGGTACCTGGCCTTGCACGCCGCCCTGAGTTGATAATACAAGAGTAGCTCAGATGCCGTAGGGATCTCTGAACCGCAGATGTCTCCCAGTTCTACAAAAGTGTCGTCTGGGTATAGATCACTAGCGACCAAAAGCCCGCTTTTACGTGCCCTTTCAGATATCGCCTCATCCTTTAAGGGACTCAGTAACGGATTACCACCTAGCGGCATAGACGGAGCATATAGTTCAGCAACTCCCGCCCGTTTCGCTATGTTTTGCCAGGCCCACCTCGTTGTTTCAACCGTGTTCACATCTTCCGGCGAGCGTCTGTAGTTTTGGTAGACCGTCGTGGCCAAAGGGGTGGGTGCCGACACATCTGTCTCGATTGCCACATGAGGCTGGTACGGGGTCGGGTGCTGCCAATAATGCAGGTATTGAGCCTGTGCACAGTACGCGTATAGCTCAAAGTCTGGGGCTGCCAGACCACCCTGTTTAAAGGGAAGCGTCAGTACCTTCCACTGTATTCTGGGCTGTTTGCCTGCCCACACTAAGGTCAAAATCGCGGAGCGCAAGCGCTTAAAAAAGGATATAGTAAGTGGCAGTGGTATGTTGGCAAATAAATATAAACATTTCGGGAGTACAACCATTTTAGTTATGGCTATCCGGCCTGTCATTGACTGCGGCAAAGTGACCCATTTTTTCACTTTTGTTTCAACCCAGTCCACTGCCTTCCCATAGTTCAATAGCCATAGGTCCTGTATCGAGCGGCTGATATGGATCCCCAGGTACTTCACCTCATCCGACACCCAGGTGATGGGGAACTCAGTATTGCATTGTACCGTACCGTCTGTCAGCGGTAGCATCGTAGATTTAGACCAGTTGATAGTAATTCCCGTCAACCCACCGTATCTCACTAGTTCTCGCATGAGTGGGTCGAAGTTATCGGCCGGGTTCTGTACAAAGATCGTCACGTCATCGGCATAGAGGGACACCAATAGCCCTCTGGAGGTGAACCCTATACTACGCTGGGTATGGTGTTGCCGCAGTCGCGCCGCAAGGGGTTCCGTGGCAATGGCAAAGAGCAGTGGTGACAGGGGGCAGCCTTGCCTGGTCCCCATAGAAATATTTATCGGATGCGAAATCTGTCCATTAACCTTCACTCGCGCTGTAGGGCAATTGTACAGAATGCAAATTTTCTGAATAAAAAGCTTGCTGAATCCCATTCTCGTGAACAATGCATGCAGGAATTTCCATTCGAGGGAGTCAAACGCCTTGGTGGCGTCTAGCAAGGCAGCTGCCGCTTGAACCTTAGGATCCAAGTAGTGGAGCAGGCCAAATAATGTGCGCAGATTTTGCGAGGTTGATCTACCGGTCACGAAACCCGACTGGTCCGACAGCGCTATTTGGGGCAGCATCGGTTTCAAACGCTCTGCCAATAGCTTAGCGTAGATCTTGGTGTCTAAGTTGATCAGCGAGAGCGGCCTGTATGAATCGGGGCTCGTGGGATCTTTGCCTGGCTTTAAAAGCGTAATGATCATGGCTTCACGGAGTGAAGGAGGAAGGGTCCCAGTTTCGATCGCTTCCATGTACATCCTATGCAGCCTGGGGACCAGGATTTCCGCGTATTCTTTATAGAATGACGCCGTGAGACCATCCGGTCCCGGCGCTTTGCCTGACGGCATTCCAGCTATTGTCATTCGGATGTCATCTAGCGTGATCGGCAGGTCCATGTATTCACGCGCCCCATTGTTAAACCACGCTAACGCAATTGTGTCCAGGTAGTCCGTTATCACTTCGTCCCCAGGTAGCAGTTTAGAGGCGTATAAGTCCTCATAATAGGTTGCCATAGTGTGTAGAATATCCTTGGGTGCCCTGGCAGTGTCGGCAGCCGCATCCGTAAGTTCCAAAATATATTCCGCACCCCTAGGTTTTCGAAGCAACGCAGCTAGTGTTTTACCCGGGCGGTCCCCCTCTCCATATCTCCGAGCCTGAGCGTATTTATTCATGAACTTCACCTCTCTGTCCGCCTCCTCCTGATACTGAGTGAGTTTCGCCCTGAACTTCGCCTGGGTTTTTGCAGAAGGCAAGCTAGTGAGCTCAACCTCCAGAGCCGCCAATTCCTTTTCTAGCGCATCCAGCGAGTTCCTGATGGATCGCAAAACTCCTGTTTTTAGTGCCATGCAATGTCCCCTTGTCACCGCCTTGCAGGCCTCCCATAACATACCAGGCGATTCCACAGTCCCTTCATTAATCTCAAAAAATTCCTCCAGCTTTAGCCTCAACTCTTCCTTGAATACCTGATCTAGGAGGGCTTGCGACGGAAATCGCCAGCTAAAGGGCTGAGCGTACTGTGCAGGAGTGGCCAATGTCACCACCACTGGAGCGTGGTCCGACAATGATCTCGGCAGGTGCACCACTGTCACCACCGATGCATGCAAGTCCCTGGACAGCAACCAGTAATCCAGTCGCGACCAAGCGGCCCTGTGGGCTGTAATGCAAGTGCCCTCCCGCGCATGGGGGTGCAATTGCCTCCAAGAATCTACCAGGCACGCCTCTAGGATAATGCCTCCCAGTGCCTCTGCCGCCCTCGGGTGATGTTCTCGGGCAGCGCCCTGTCGATCTACCGCGTCAGACAGCACCACATTGAAATCACCCGCCCATAGTATCACCGCATCACCAAATGTACGCATCTTCTCCCACAGATTCTCATAGAATACAGGGTTATCATCATTCGGGCCATAAACATTCACCAGCAATATCTGCACTCCACACAACATACCCAAAACCAAAGCGTATCTGCCCTCCGCATCTATCAGCACCCGTTGTGTCACCCAGTGTAGGCCTCGGCAGATCAAGACTGCCACCCCCCTGGCATAATTTGAGTATGGGGCATGTATCACTTCCCCCCATCTAGAGTGTTTGAGTTGTAGGGCCGCCGTGGAACTGAGGTGTGTTTCTTGGAGCATGCAAATATCCACATTTTTTCGTGATAAGTAGGCATGGACCAATCTCGCCTTCCTCCTATCATTCATCCCTCTCACATTCCAAGACAGGCATGCTATGGACGGTAAAGTGGGTTTCCCCCCTAAGGCAGTATTTTCACCAGACGTCAGGCACTCTTTATCGGCCATAATAATTCTAAAAGATGGAGGTGCAATCTGTTCGGGAGTGCGCTTGACGCGATAGTGCCACATCTACAAGGCTCCTTGGTTCCCATAAAGTCTATATCTAAAAACCGAGCCAGGCCCACAGCACTGTGGTACACAGAAGAATTAAAAAAGCAAAAACAACATAGTAGGAATTATGAAAGGCAGTGGAGAAAAAGTTATGACGCGGCAAGCAGAAAGCGATATAAAGACTCACTCACCGTTTATAAAGGAATGATAATAACAGCTAAAAAGTCTTTTTACTTTGCTCAGATTGAGCAAGCTCAACACTCCAGTAAAAAACTATATGAAATAACCAAAACATTGTCTGGCAATCTTCCCGACCTTATTCCTCCTCCATCTCAAAAAATGTGCGATGAGCTTGCTAGCTTCTTTTTCTCCAAAGTAGACGATATTTATCAGACGTTTACGTCTAAGCTCAACATAACTAACTTCATGCTTTCCAATAAACATACATCCCTTTTTGATAGTTTCAATCCTTTATCCGATAATCAAGTAAAGACCATTGTCACCTCAATTAAAACAGGATCTGCATTAGATCCCTGCCCTTTATCTGTGCTTCTTCCGGTTGCGGATGTCCTAATACCAATAATCACTCAGGTATCCAACTCCATCCTAAACTCAGGAACCTATCCCACGGTTTTAAAAAAGACACTTCTGAAACCCCTTTTAAAGAAACCTGGCCTCGAAAAAAGCGACCTGAAGAATTATAGGCCCATAGCCAGTCTCCCCTTCATAGCAAAAGTGGTCGAAAAGGCTATGAATTCACAACTGTCTGAGTATATCGAGAATTATAGACTGCTTGATGACACACAGTTCGGATTCCGAAAATACCATGGGACCGAAACAGCCTTAATTAAGGCGGCAGACGATGTGCGAGCAATACGAGACCAGGGAGGGACAGCACTCCTGGTATTGCTGGACTTGTCCGCGGCCTTCGACACGGTCGATCATAAGACTCTGATCGACCGTGTCGGTAAAATGGGCATTGGACAAACGGCAATAAAACTGCTCGCCTCATTCCTCAAGGATAGAACCCAGGCCGTCGCCTTGGGGACATACCAATCTGCTCAGTTGTCTCTGCCATGTGGAGTTCCTCAAGGCTCATCCCTAAGTCCGACACTATTTAATATCTATGTGTCGGACCTTGCTAATGTCATCAAAAGCCACGGGATGAGCCTAACTTCATATGCAGATGACACGCAACTGGTATTAGCCATTAAAGGAGATGGTCTGGAGGTGGCTCAACGCTTTCAAGATGGAATGTTGGCCATAGGAGACTGGATGGCGATAAATAGCCTAAAACTTAACTCGGATAAAACCGAGGTGGTCATTTTTGGACCACTCCAACCATCTTGGTCCTCAGTCTGGTGGCCATCCACTCTCGGAGCTCTCCCAATTCCAGTGGCTAAGGTCAGAAATTTAGGAGTCACTTTTGATGATGGTCTCATTTTCATGGAACATGCGAATAAAGTAGCATCAACGGCTCACTATAAGCTACGCATGATCAGGAAAATAAGTCCGTTTCTACCAGCAGCTGCCATTAAAACTCTGGTTAGCTCCCTGGTTCTTTTGGCACTTGATTATTGCAATGGTTTATTTTTAAACACTCAGGCTAGGGTCCTAAAAAAGCTGCAGTCGATACAAAATGCTGCAGCACGTCTACTTTCAGGACTTCCCAAATTTGCGGCCATATCAGGAACAATAAAAGAACTACATTGGTTGACAATCCAGAATAGGATTAAATTTAAATCCTTATGTTTAGTCTACAAGTCCTTAAACAATAAAGGTCCCCAATTTCTAAAGGACCAGTTGGTTCGATACCTCCCCCCTAGACAGCTACGATCCTCCAATCTCAACCAACTAATGGTCCCTCGGTCCAAAACAGTTTCTTGGGGTGACCGTCGTTTTTTGACAGCGGCACCTGAATTATGGAACACCTTGCCGCAAGATATTAGACTAAGCCCGTCACTCCTGCAGTTTCGCAAGAAACTAAAGACCTGGTTGTTTAACCATTAGTTGTATCTCTGAATTACTTGGGACACCGCAAGCCGCACCGAACAATAATCATGCAAATTTCAGCGCCAAGACGCCCTCGGGTATAAGCTGCGCTTTATAAATGCCAAACATAAACATAAACATAAACATTAAAATACGCCCAGCACACCTTGCATTCCACATAACGCAAATATTGGATACTCAAAATAGGGCGAATTACGATACTCCATCCATTATTAGCAGTTTCTCGGATTACTACACAAAATTATACTCAGCCACGGTGACTGTGCCCACTGCAGAGATGGACACATATTTAGATGACATTGCCCTGGCCTGGCTCTCTGACTATCACCGAGAATACTTTAGCCACCCTATAACCGAAGACGAGGTAAAGGAGGCAATAAGCAAAAAGCCCACTCCCTAACAATAAAGTCCCTGGAATGGACGTAATTCTACAAAGAATATAAGGATCTATTATTGCCTCACTTAACAGCGATGTATTCTGAAGCACATGTAGAAGGTGTATTGCCTCCTTCGCTGTGGGAAGTGTTGCTCATTACACTTATTAAAGATCCCACTAGCTGTGACTCCTATTGTCCATTGTCATTTATAAACATAGATGCTAAAATCCTAGCCAAAGTTATAGCGTTGAGGATCCAACCCCAAATGCACAAGCTGGTCTTACCAGACCAATCAGGCATCATCCCCTCAAGATCAACAACACATATTTAATAGACCATTTTTGCAATGTTCCATCACCTAGACCCAGAACTGCTGGCGGCGGCAGCCCTAGAAGACGCAGCGAAGACCTTTGATTCCGTGGAATGGCCATTTATGTTCTCTGTGCTGAGCAAAATAGGGTTTCCTGTCCCTTTCCTGTGCTGGATAAACCTACTATACACAGAACCTCGAGCACGCTTGAGGGTGAATGGTATCACCTCTGACCCTATTCACAAACATCGAGGCACGAGACAAGGATGCCCACTATCACCATTACTTTTCACCTTAGCACTGGAAACATTAGCTTGCAAAATCCGGCAAAAACATGCTACCACAGCTCTGCAGTTTCAACTCCGACCGGTGAGCATATCCCTGTATGCAGACGACATGGTTATATACACAAGACACCCAAAAGACAACCTAAACAAACTACTCAGAGAATATATTCGCTTTGAAAACTACTCAGGCCTAAGTATAAATTGGACTAAATCTGTGGTGATTCCACTGACACCTGCTGCAATACAACCTCAGCTAGATTATCCCCTGCAGTGGCATACAGCCCTGGTGAAGTATTTGGGAATATGGGTTCACCGTGACCCAGAGTTAGTAATACGCGAGAATTACGGTAGAGCCCTTACGAAGTTAGAAGGCCAAATAGACAGGTGGATTAGACTCCCCTTATCGCTGGCTGATAAGCTAGCAACACAAAAAATGGTGTTCTCCCACAGTTTCTCCATTTATTTATCCACATACCAGTGCGGCTAACACAACAGTTCTTTACACAACTACGCACACATATGACCAAGCTTACATGGGCAGGAAAATAGACGCGAGTAGGATGGAAGGAACTGACCAGGCCATATGTGCAGGGAGGGTTCAGAGCACCGGACTTACTACTCTATTATTACTGCGTGCAGTCACAGCATGCACATTATTGGATATACCCACATGCCCATATACCTCACATAGCAGTCGAATATGAAAGAATGCACCCGACCCCTCTAGCTGCATATATACTTGAGCCACGACAAAACACCCTTAGAGCAGAAATGAACCCCATCTGCTGCACATCAGTGGCCTGGCATATGCTGGCCAAGCATGCGCACAAAGTGCCCACATATGCACCAGCGCTGCATCTACAGCACCACCCGCGAATAACGGTAAGGCAAGAAGAAAATATGCTAAACCTGCTGGAAACTATGTGCCTACACACTATGAGAAATATATTCCCTGGGGGTCAGTTTATATCACAAAATGATACCTTGCTAGTAACACACTGTGCACCCTTAAAGATATTTGCATATCTTAGACTGCGTGCAGCAATGAAAGATCTCTACCCTATGTTCCCCAGTGAGCCACCAACACATTGCACTCCAAATACTTTTATCAGCACCCACACGACGACGACTAGTGACAATTCTATATTATGCAGCTCAGCGAGAACAATATCGAGAGCACGAACATGCTCTACAGCGATGGGAAGATACACTGGATATTGCGTTTTCCACGGAGGATTGGGGTTATAGTTGCGCCCTCACACAAATGCTCCCGTTCAATTGCAACTTGAAAATTATACATTATAAATTCCTACAACAAGTATATTATACACCGACTCAACTCTATAAGTATGGCCTTCAGGACAAGGATTCATGCACAAGATGCAATGCACAACGAGCAGATTTTTTGCTTATGGCCTGGACATGCCCACAGCTTCACTCTTATTGGCAATGGGTTACTAAAACTTTCACAACAATGCTAGTAGAGCATATAATCACAGGTCTGTTTAGTGGGGATCTATAAAATTAGACAAGTCCGAAGAGAAGAATAGCAATGAAATGGGGGAGCAAACAGGCACCTCAAAGTAAGCATTGGCTCACACACATGACCTATTGTAAGGAAAGCTTAGAAACTCATGCGGCGGAAGACTTACTGACAGAATATCGACCTACAAAATATCGACCTACAATAATATCGACGCAGGAATATCTAAGGCAAGAATATTGACATCCTATCTACAACATGGTAAGTACAAAAATATTGAAATCAAAATATCAATGTTAAAAATATCGTAATTAGAAATATCGTTTTTTTCTGTTAAAAAAATGTTAAAAAATGTTGTAAAAGAAAGTAAATAATACTTATAAATAAAATAAACATAATTAAAAATATTTAATAATGTGTACAATTAATAATACAGATATAAAAATAAAACATTAAATAAACATATACATAAAATATGTAATATATACTTACTTAATACGTTTTAATAATTATTTTATTAACATAAGTTATTAAACAATATTATAAATTACAAATACATCTACACACATAAAACAAGAACATAAATAAAAAGTAAATAATTATGTTTAATACATTTTAAAAAGTATTATACTTTCAATATTATTAAATTAATTATATACAATATCTCAAATAATAAAAAAAATATTAAATAGCTAAATAAATAACACTACTATTCAAAGTCCAAAAAAACTACAGTAATAAAAACGTTGGATAGCGTAGGACTTACAATTACTATTCCCACTCCCGAGAGTGCAACAGTAGGGAAAGCGTTGGATAATGTATGGGTAAAAATTACTATTCCCACTCCAGAGAGTGCAACAGTAGGAAAAGCGTTGGATAGCGTAGGGATACAAATTACTATTCCAACTCCAGAGAGTAAAACAGTAGGGAAAACGTTGGATAGCGTAGGGGTACAAATTACTATTCCCACTCCAGAGAATGCAACAGTTGGGAAAACGTTGGATAGCGTAGGGGTAAAAATTACTATTTCCACTCCAGAGAGTGCAACAGTAGGGAAAGCATTGGATAGCGTAGGGGTAAAAATTACTATTCCAACTCCAGAGAGTGAAACAGTAGGGAAAACGCTGGATAGCGTAGGGGTAAAAATTACTATTCCCACTCCAGAGAGTGCAACAGTAGGGAAAGCATTGGATAGCGTGGGGGTAAAAATTACTATTCCAACTCCAAAGAGTGCAACAGTAGAGAAAGTGTTGGATAGCATAGGGGTAAAAATTACTATTCCAACTCCAGAGAGTGAAACAGTAGGGAAAACAATGAATAGCGTAGGGGTAAAAATTACTATTCCCACTCCAGAGAGTGCAACAGAAGGGAAAGCGTTGAATAGCGTAGGGGTAAAAATTACTATTCCAACTCCAGAGAATGCAACAGTAGGGAAAGCGTTGGATAGCAAAGGGGTACAAATTACTATTCCAACTCCAGAGAGTGCAACAGTAGGGAAAGCGTTGGATAGCGTAGGGGTACAAATTACTATTCCCACTCTAGAGAGTGCAGCAGTAGGGAAAGTGTTGGATAGAGTAGGGGTAAAAATTAGTATTCCCACTCCAGAGAGTGCAACAGTAGGGAAAGTGTTGGATAGCGTAGGGGTAAAAATGACTATTCCCTCTCCAGAGAGTGTAACAGTAGGGAAAGTGTTGGATAGCGTAGCGGAAACAATTACTATTCCCACTCCAGAGAGTGCAACAGTAGGGAAAGTGTTGGATAGCGTAGGGGTAAAAATTACTATTCCCACTCCAGAGAGTGCAAAAGTAGGGAAAGCGTTGGATAGCGTAGGGGTAAAAATGACTATTCCCACTCCAGAGAGTGCAACAGTAGGGAAAGTGTTGGATAGCATAAGGGTACAAATTACTATTCCAGCATTGGATAGCGTAGGGAAAACATTACTATTCCCATTCCAGAGAGTGCAACAGTAGGGAAAGTGTTGGATAGCATAAAAGTTAAATATAACATACTTATAAATAATTTTTGTATTTAAAATCATTAATAATTTAATTTTTAAATAACTCTACATCATTTACAAATACCCATTAATAATTAATAAAAACATAATTAACATTGAATAATTAATTAATACTAAATTAACAATCAATACCAATGCATATTAATTAATAAATATTAGTTACCAGATAATAAATATTGAACAATAAAATATGTCATAACAAAAACATATGAATTATTAAAAATGTATTAACAATTAAAAATATTAACCAATCAAATTTTGTATACCAAAAAATACTTTTTATGAAACATTAATTACCAATTAATAAAAAATCCTTTTTAATTAATTTAAATTAATTACCAATTAAAAATATTAATTGCCAATTACAAACATTAATTACCAATTAAAAAAATTAATTAGCAATTGCAATATTTATTTGCCAATTAAACAAATTAATTACAAATCACAAACATTAATTACCATAATTATTTGCCAATTAATAATTAATCAAAAATAAAATACTTATCAATACCAATACAAATAAATCATTACTTAATTACAATTAAATTACATCCCACCCAATTCCCCTATAAACCCACAACCCGCTACAGAACTTAAACGCAAAAATTAATTGAAATTAATTTCTAATTCCTAAAAATTTATAATTAATGTTGTATAATTAAATTACTTCCCACCCTATTCCCCTATAAACCCACAACCCGCTCCGGTACTAAAACATAAAATTGACTTGAAAATAACATTATTAATATATAAAAATAGTACGCATATAATTTAAAACAAGTCAAATCATTCACAAAAAACTTATAACATGCATATTAAATACATAATAAAAAACAACAATAATACAAATATCGATATTAGTAACATCGAGATTAGTAACATCGATATATTTGATATTGATATTACTAACTGCGATATTACTTACATCAATATAAAAAAAATCGATATTATTTACCCTAGGGTTGATATTCTGTCCAACGATAATCTTGACCTCGATATTTTGTACCTTCGATATTTCCATTTCGATATATCTGCAGGTCGATATTTAGGAATCGATATTTAGACTGTGCACCGCGGAGGAAATCCCAGAGGCCTCCCAACCAAACGATTTTTGGGTCCCACTAATGCAATATCTAATGGCTATGCAAACTGATGAATAAAAAATGGTAGCGGTGTCCGCTTGGACACAAAGTTGATAATAGAGTACTCCATTGATTGTAAATGTAAACTCAAATACTAAACTGTAAGCTTATATCTGTGTGCGTGCCTACTACGACTGCAAATGTTATCACCATGTAAAGAAATTGTAACTTATGACCTACATATATGCTGTGAACCCCTAATCTAATGTATGTCAGCAACTGTAGTTGTAATATAGAAACTGCATACTATACCTGACCGGTATCAAAATAAAATAATAAAAAATAGTTCAGAAATCAGCTGCTCATCTTGCAGCGAGGCTAAGACTCAGGAACCTCAAATGTATGCAGATGCCGACACTGCCTTCATTACAGGGCAGAAATACATTCAAGTGCCTGGCCTACCATTACCAGCAACAAATACACGTTGCCTATTCCGCCGCCAGGTTACAATCATGACAATACAAAAACTAGCACCTCTCAATTCCGCTTCATTTAGTAGGTGTAAATCCCAACTTTTCCACCCTGGGAAGCTTTCGAGAGGAGGTTGTGAAAAACAACAAACTTACAAATGGGCAAATGGCAGTCTTTTTAAGTCTTCAACCCCATGAGTAGGTTTACTCACATGAAAATCTTCTAGTGCAAAATCAAATGTTATAAAGTTAAAAAGTGATATTGTACCTATTAAAACGCTGTTTGCCTGCATACGCCAGACTTGAACACATAATTACCTTAGTAATTCAGGTCCTTTTGGAGGCTACAGAATCACCTGCAAGGACACTCAGTCAGGGAATGTATCCCTCACCAGCCAGAACAACAGTCTTACATTTATTTTACAGTTTTAAGGCCAACGTTAAGACTTTCTTGTTTTAGTCTCATCTTTCAGAGAGCTCATGGATGCCTAGAAACTTTTTGTTCATACAGTAGTGCTCTTTAGGGCTTCTTACATTTATATTTGTATTTACTTAAATGCATAAATGCCCAGAACAAATAAATATCCTGCAATAGTGAATGTGTCACAGCTACAAAAGAAAAAATACAAGCCTTACCCACATAAAAAAGCCCACAATCTTAGGCTTTGCTTCAGACCAAAAGAAAAGACGAAACCACAGAGTACATATATATCTGTGGGAAAGTACTAGATCAATACATTTCTCGTGTCACATAGCAACAAATTCAAATACGAGAAAAACAAACAACTTCTTTCAACCCCAAAGTAACACTAGTTTGAATTGCACCACAATTCTGCTCATGTTAGGCAATTGAGCTGCTTGCTGTGGGGAGCCTATTGCCTATAAATGTACTGTATTATAGTGTATTGTAACGTTTGTACAGCACTTTATTAGGAGGAGGCCCAAAGAGCTACTGACTAGTCTGGTTGAAAGCTAACTTGCTCTTTTTCATGCTTGGAAGAATGCAGGCTTAAATTATAATCAATGTGGGAAATGTTTCTGCATGTGCGTTGTTCAGAGGGGTGCTCTAGTCATAGCAGTGAACTTGCTGCAGCACTTAGGCACAGATTGGAACAAATAGTTGTAAGATCTTTTGAGTCACAATTACTACTACATACCTGCTTCTCGGTGTACAAAAAATTCCACCACTGACTTTTCAACTTGTCAGATATATATAAAACACATTTTATTGCAATCATTGTGCATGAGTCCATATCACTAAGAAAATAATATCCTTTATGTTTTTACAACATTGCATCTCTTCACGAAGATTGCTTGTAGGCGACATGTTTCGTTCTGATGAACTTCTTCAGGACTACAAGCAAAAATCTGAGAAACTTGATAAAACCATTACATAAAATTAAAAGCATTGTTATTATATTCCACAAAAGTATAGACCTCTTTTCTTATCATAGCTGTTTGTCTGGTCATTTGCCAATGCATTTATGATGTAGTTAATTTCCATTATCCTAATAGCATAATATGCTGTTTATGTCTGGAATGATAATAATGATGATCCAAAATGAAGACTTATGAAAGATGTGCGGAACCTATTGGGATAATGGAAATAAACTGTATCATGAATGTATTGATGAATGATCAGTCTACATGTTATTCTGCATTTCTGTGATCATCATAGATGGTGTTTATCACACACACACAAAAGATTAAAAAGCAGAGCTAGCAGGTTTTGCTGTGCAATCAATCAATCAATACATACATTAATAAAGCGCACTACTCACCCGTGAGGGTCTCAAGGCGCTGAGGGAAGGGGGGAGCTGCTACTGCTGGAAGAGCCAGGTCTTGAGGTGTTTCTTGAAGGTGAGATGGTCCTGGGTCAATCGCAGGTGGGTGGGAAGGGAGTTCCACGTCTTGGCAGCCAGGTAGGAGAATGATCTTCCGCCGGTGTTGGCTCTGCGTATCCGTGGTACGCTGGCGAGGGCGAGGCTGGCGGAGCGGAGCTAGGGGGTTGGAGTGTGGAACTTGAGGCGGCTGTTGAGGTATTCGGGGCCCGTGTTGTGGAGCGCTTTGTGTGCGTGGGTGTAGAGCCTGAAGGTGATCCTTTTGCTGACGGGAAGCCAGTGCAGGTCGCTCAGGTGGGCAGATATGTGGCTGTGGCGAGGCATGTCGAGGACGAGTCGTGCGGATGCATTCTGTATGCGCTGGATCCTTTTCTGGAGTTTGGCTGTGGTTCCTGCGGAGAGGGCGTTCCCGTAGTCCAGTCAGCTGGTCACGAGGGCCTGGGTGACGGTCTTTTTAGTCTCAGTGGGGATCCACCGGAAGATCTTTCGGAGCATGCGCAGGGTGTTGAAGCATGAGGATGAGATGGCGTTGACTTGCTTGGTCATCGTGAGGGAGGAGTCCAGAATGAATCCTAGGTTGCATGCGTGGTCTGTGGGTGTTGGTGCGGTGCCTAGGGCTGTGGGCCACCAGGAGTCGTCCCAGGCAGATGGGGATGCTCCGAGGATGGGGATCTCCGTCTTGTCTGAGTTCAGTTTGAGACAGCTGAGTTTCATCCATTCATTATTTACAACAAGGGGTGGTGATGGACAGAGTCTCTGAATTAAGCAGAGTACTCTCACCCAGTCAAGAGATCAGGGCTAGATCCAACACCGTTTTTTAGCTCATTGCACCATCCCAGTTTCAGAACCTGGCTGTATGCAAATTAGTCTGTCCCTGGCCCAGTGCATCATGGGGACAGGGCAGACCAGACTACAAAAGCCAATTCTTACACTGGGAAGGAAACAAGCTTCCGGGGACCGGTTTCTGGCATTTCAGCCGTCTTCGGCCCGGCTTGCTTGAATCCTGATGGTGCAATGAGCAAGGGACTCACATCTGAGTATACCCTTCCACGCTTAGGGTGGACAAAATTATTTACAACAAGGGGTGGTGATGGACAGAGTCTCTGAATTAAGCAGAGTACTCTCACCCAGTCAAGAGATCAGGGCTAGATCCAACACCGTTTTTTAGCTCATTGCACCATCCAGTTTCAGAACCTGGCTGTATGCAAATTAGTCTGTCCCTGGCCCAGTGCATCATGGGAACAGGGCAGACCAGACTACAAAAGCCAATTCTTACACTGGGAAGGAAACAAGCTTCCGGGGACCGGTTTCTGGCATTTCAGCCGTCTTCGGCCCGGCTTGCTTGAATCCTGATGGTGCAATGAGCAAGGGACTCACATCTGAGTATACCCTTCCACGCTTAGGGTGGACAAAATTATTTACAACAAGGGGTGGTGATGGACAGAGTCTCTGAATTAAGCAGAGTACTCTCACCCAGTCAAGAGAT
Organism: Lissotriton helveticus; assembly: GCF_964261635.1. Classification (NCBI taxonomy): domain Eukaryota; kingdom Metazoa; phylum Chordata; class Amphibia; order Caudata; family Salamandridae; genus Lissotriton; species Lissotriton helveticus. The sequence continues at coordinate 1,162,033,727 of NC_136070.1, read as the reverse complement.
CAGGGCTAGATCCAACACCGTTTTTTAGCTCATTGCACCATCCCAGTTTCAGAACCTGGCTGTATGCAAATTAGTCTTTCCCTGGCCCAGTGCATCATGGGAACAGGGCAGACCAGACTACAAAAGCCAATTCTTACACTGGGAAGGAAACAAGCTTCCGGGGACCGGTTTCTGGCATTTCAGCCGTCTTCGGCCCGGCTTGCTTGAATCCTGATGGTGCAATGAGCAAGGGACTCACATCTGAGTATACCCTTCCACGCTTCAGAAACCGGTCCCCGGAAGCTTGTCTCCTTTCTGGTGAAGAATTGGCTTGGTAGTTTGGTCTGCCCTGTTCCCATGATGCACTGGGCCAGGGACAGACTAATTTGCATATAGCCAGGTTCTGAGCTGGGATGGGGCAGTGAGCTAAATAACGGTGATGGATCAAGCCCTGATCTTTGGACTGGGTAAGAGTGGTCTGCTTAATTCAGACACTCTGTTCATCACCACCCCCTTTTCTGAATCGTTTTTGGCCACTATAGGTGTGGCAGGGTATACTCAGACATGAGTCCCTTGCTCACTGCTCCATCAGGATTCAAGCAAGCCGGGCCGACGACACCTGAAATGGCAGAAACCGGTCCCCGGAAGCTTGTCTCCTTTCTGGTGAAGAATTGGCTTGGTAGTTTGGTCTGCCCTGTTCCCATGATGCACTGGGCCAGGGACAGACTAATTTGCATATAGCCAGGTTCTGAGCTGGGATGGGGCAGTGAGCTAAATAACGGTGATGGATCAAGCCCTGATCTTTGGACTGGGTAAGAGTGGTCTGCTTAATTCAGACACTCTGTTCATCACCACCCCCTTTTCTGAATCGAGTTTCATCCATTCTGCAACGTTTTTCATTCCTTCCTGGAGGTTGGATTTGGCTGTGGGTGGGTCTTTGGTGAGAGAGAGTATCAGCTGAGTGTTGTCTGCGCATGAAATGATGTTGAGGTTGTGCTTGTGTGCGATGGCGGCGAGGGGGCTCATGTAGATGTTGAAGAGGGTTGGGCTGACCGAAGAGCCCTGGGGTACGCCGCAGATGATCTCTGTGGCAGCTGAGCGGAAGGGAGAAAGGTGGACTTTCTGGGTTCTGTCAGAGAGGAACGAGGTGATCCAATCCAGGGCGTTACCTCGGATCCCGGCGTTGTGGAGGCGAGTGATTAGGGTGCGATGGCAGACTGTATCAAAGGCGGCTGAGTGGTCTAGGAGGATGAGGGCGGTGGTTTCTCCGTTGTCGAGTAGGGTCCTGATGTCATCGGTGGCTGCGATGAGGGCGGTCTCGGTGCTGTGGTTGGCTCGAAATCCGGACTGGGATGGGTCAAGGGAGCCGTTTGCCTCGAGGAATGCTGTCAGCTGTTTATTGACGGTCTTCTCTATGACTTTTGCCGCGATGGGAAGAAGGGAGATAGGGCGGAAGTTCTTGAGGTCTTTAGGGTCCGCCGTGGGTTTCTTCAGTATGGCATTGATCTCAGCGTGCTTCCAGCTCTCTGGGAAGGTGGCGAACGCGAGGGAGTTGTTTATGACGTTCCGGAGGTGGGGTGCAATGATGGAGTCGGCTTTGTTGAAGATGGGGTGAGGGCAAGGGTCGGAAGGGGAGCCGGAGTGGATGGTGTTCATGATGTGGGTGGTGTCTTCTGTGCTGATGGGAGTCCAGGTGTTGAGGGTGGTTGTAGGGGGCGTTGGTTCGTGGTTGGGGGTGGGGTCTGGGTGCCAAAGCTGCCGTGGATATCAGCGATCTTGCGTTGAAAGAACGTTGCGAGGTAGTTGAAGAAGTATTGCGATGGTGTGATGTCATTGTGCTGGCACTGGGGTTGGTGAGCTCTTTTACGATGCTGAAGAGTTCCTTGCTGTTGTGTGTGTTGTTGTCCAGCCGTTCTTTGAACGATGTCTTTTTGGTGTTGCGGATCAGTTGGTGGTGTTTGCGAGTGGCGTTCTTGAGGGCAGTCATGTTTTCTGTCGTCTGTTTGCGGCGCCAGGTTTTCTCGAGGGTTCAGCAGGATTGCTTTGATTCTTTGATGTAGAATGGTGAACCATGTTGTCTTCCTGTTGCCGGGGTTGCCTGGGGGTTTTTTCAGTGGTGCAAGGTCGTCTGCGCAGTTGATGATCCACTGTGTGAGGTTGCGGGCTGCGTCGTTGGTGTCGGTAGTGTTGATTGTCGGGTTCTGGCTCAGAGATGTGGTCAGCTGTTCTGAGGTGACTTTGCTCCACTATCTACGGGGGATCTGTTGCGGGTGATGGTGGGATGTGGTCTTCTTAAAGGTGAAGTGGATGCAGCTGTGGTTGATCCAGTGTAGTCCGGTGGAGTGGCTGAAGGCAACGGGGCTGCTGGCGGAGAAGATGGGGTCGAGTGTGTGGCCGGCGTAGTGAGTGGGGGTGTTCACCAGTTGCTTGAGTCTGAGGTTGGCAAGGTTGTCGAGCAGGGTGGTGGTGTTATTGTCATTATTGTTCTCTAGGTGGAAATTCGGGTCCCCTAGGAGGATGTAGTCTCATGAGGCGAGGGCATGTGGGCTGATAAAGTCGGCGATGGCTTCACTGAACTGTGTGCGTGGGCCCGGGGGTCTGTAGATGAGGGTTCCTCTGAGGGTGGTCTTGGGGTTAGTGTGGATCTGGAAGTGTATGTGTTCGGTGGTGGTGAGGGCATCTTCGGAGTTGGTCGTGACGTTGATGGTGTTCCTGTAGATGATGGCGATTCCTCCTCCGGTTTGGTTGGCGTGGTCCTTTCGGGTGATCGTGTAGACGTCTGGGATGGCTATGGCGATGTCGGGGGCTGAGGAGGTTTTCATCCAGGTTTCTGTGAGGAAGGCGACGTCTGGTACTGTGGTGTCGAGGAGGTCCCAGAGTTTGACGGCGTGCTTGTGGACTGAGCGGGTGTTGACCAGGTTGCACTTGAGGTGGCTGTTGTTGTTGCCTGGTCCGGGTGGTGCGGTGCAGGTTCGGACGCAGGTGAATTTGCAGGTTTGGCAGGAGAAGGGTCCGTGGGTGCGCTTCAAAGTGGCTTGGTAGCAGGCCGATGGTCGGCCGGTGTTGAGTGCGTGTAGAGTGGTGGGGTCGTAATTTCGTCAGGTTTCTTGGTTTCGGCGGGGGCCAGGGGTTCTGGCGCTGGGCGCGGTTCAGGCGTGGACGGCGCCGACGGGCTTGCCTTTGGCGCGCCTTCGGCACGCCAGCGTCGCGGACGCTGCGCGGCCTCCATACGAGGGGCTGAGGGTGTGAGGAGCAGCTGGGAGGCGGGAGCCGGGCGGCGAATGGGGTACCAGGGGGGCAGGGCAGCAGGGGAGGCAGCGACGGGAGGCGCGAGGGGGGGAGCAGGAGGGGGTGGAGCAGAGGGGGAACCGGGGGCAGGGGGGGAGAGGGCACAGAGGGCACAGAGGGTTGGAAACACAGGCAAAAAAAACGGTAAAGGCAGGGACAGTAAGAAGCACCAGAAGAGGCAAGTAGGTAACTCAGGAAAACCGAGGAGGGCAGCCCAGGACGGGCAAAGGCAGCGAACCTGGGTACAGCGGTGGCAGCAGCGGGACAGCGGCACAGGAGGACCGTGTGGCAGCTGAGGGGGGCGACCTACTTGGTGGCAGGGTCAAGGATCGCAAAACCCTTCCCATACACTCATAATCAAGGCCGCTTACCTTTAGACAAATAGGAGTGAGACATAACATGAGCTTAGCAGTGATAGACATGCATTCATTGTGGGATCCAATCTGACTGGTACATGGCATGTAGTGGAATACACAGTATGTATTTTTTAAAGACCCAAGATTTATGCTGTGGCAAAGCTGACATTATTTTAGCAACCTTTCTCAATGTTGGGCAAGTATATTTTCAGGACCATGGAGAAAGGGCTAATGTGAAACGCTTCTGCTCATAATATGTACGGGCAGGAGCACAATGCAAGTTTTTATTTATTTATGTACTATTACTTTCCCTGGGTTCACAACACGGGCCACACCAATTTATAATTAGGTATCTTAGACCTGCATCCTTGGTGTGGTTTTCCCCCTATCTTTTTGCCTTCAGAACTCCTGTTTTTGCTGACTTTGTTTTGCTGTCCTTAGGACTCTGCATGCTTTAGCACTGCTAACCAATACTAAAGTGCTCATGCCTTCTCCTTAAAAAATGCTACATTGGGTTATACTCAATTGGCATATTAAATTTACTTGTAGGATACTAATCTGTTAGCCCAGGGCCTGTAAATTAAATGTTATGAGTGGGCGTGCAGTACAGATTTTGCCACCCACTCAAGTACCCACATTAAACACGTCTCAGGCCTGCTATTGCAGCCTATGTATGTGCAGTTTTAAACTTTTTTACCATTTGCCAAGCCCAAACCTTCCTTTTTAGATTGAGCCTAGAGGCAACGTGCATGCGCTGCTCTGCATGGCATGCTGTAATGTCTCTGTGAAGTTACAAGACAAACGCCCACCACTTGTTTATTTATTTATTTATTTTTATTTTGACAGTTTTATATAGCGCGAAAATGACCACAGAGGGTATCAGAGCCCTTTACAGATTATGCAAAAACTATGAGTACTTGGAACACACAAATAATCATCAAATCGACAGGTACAAAAATATAGAATGTCCAACAGTCTCAAGAACATAGCATCTAGGGCACAGAGCAGCATAAAACGGTCCGAGAATCAAGTGGGGAAGGAGGTCCACCTTTCTGAATTGCATAGTTTTGGTTGGTGAATACAGTAAATTTGTCCTGCCTTGTGGCCGTTTTGTTTCCATTCAGGTGTTTGCCCCTGCTGCATGGATCCTTTCGATACAGGTCATATGTTTTGTTACCCACACTACTTTTTCTTTTGCCTCTGCTTGGTTTTAAATTTCTGTTGTGTTTTACTTGCTTCCATCCCCTCCCGTTGTCCGCATTCTATTTGTCCCCTTTGTTGTATTCATAGCCAACGGAGGGCCAGTCACAAGCAGGTGGTCCACAGGTGCCGTGACCTGCTCGGAGGAGGCGCCGAGTCTGCTGCTTCCACCCTCTGCCCTTCACTTGCGGCGGCCCATGAGGTACATAACCCCGGCGGCACATCACTGTTTGTTTAAATGCTGAACAGTGAGCGAATAGCATTGACAAAGCAAAAAGGCTAGACCTAATTGCTTTGCCACTTCTTGTTAATACATATAAGTCAGCCCCAGGGTAGGCCCTGGACAGCTCAAAGGGCAGGGTACAACGTATGTATAAAGTAGGACATGGTCTTTTGATGTTTACATGCCCAGGTAGTAAAAACTCTTAAATTCGTTTTCACTGCTGCAAGGCCAACCTATCCCATATGATAACATTGGAGTTACCTCATTATATTTTAAAAGTGTAATTTTCAAATGGGAGCAGGTAACTGGTTTATGCTTGGTGTATGTGGAATTGTAATGAACAAATCTAACAGGTGGGCTTTGTATATTCCTCCTAGACAGCCACACACTCTGGGGAGCTTAGGTGTAACTGGATGGGCCATCACTGGCAGAATAGGAGGGAGGAACTGGACCCTGTCCCACTTACACCTGAATAGGCTGTGTCCAGCCTCCACTCAAAGGGCTGCATAACCCCTGTAGTTAGTCTGGACCCAGGGCCAGGAAGGCAGGGCACCTGTGCACTTCAAAGGCATGCCTCCAAAAGCTTTTCTCCACTTCAAAGACACAACTGGGTTTAAATATTGGACCCCAGACACCAGCTCTTCAGCTCACTTCTGGACCTGTGGATACCATGCCAGGAAGAAGGACTGTGGGACTGCCAGAAGGACTGCCACCCTGCTGGACAGTTGCTCTGATGGACTGCTGTGCTGTCCTGTTGCCTGATGTTCTCTTGATTGGAGGAGAAGGACTGAACCAGCATTTCTTGAACCCAGAACCCAGAGTGACCCCAAGTGCTAGTTGGCTAGCCTCCTGATCTGAAGCATCAGGAACACAATATGCTTCCAACAACATTGCACCAGCACCTGGAATCTGTCATCTGTGAGTCTACCCTACCAAGAGGTGCCAAGCCAGTCCTGGACCCTTGGAAGTGGGCTTAAAGTGGTCTGCCAGCCTCTGTGGATCCAGCAGAACCAAAGCTACTCCTGTGCTGTGTGGCACAAACCCAAGCAGAACTGAAGCATCACCACTGCTGAATGGATTGGACCCGGCAGAAACTCCCTCATCACCCTCGCAGCTTCAACGGAACCGCCATTCTCCAATGCATCCTCGGAGCAGGCCGTTGCATCTCTCATCGACAGCAGCCTCGACAATGATGCCGAACTCCTCATTGCAGCCTTGCAGGCCCTCGGAAACTGCGCATTGCCCAAACTGAGTGCTGGATCCTTGATGTCAAACTTCGCATCGAAGACCAGTCAATGGGATCCTTGACAACGATGCAAGTCCTCGTATTGCAGCCTTGTCGCATCTCGGAACGGATGCATTGCTTCGGCTGGGAAAAGCATCGTCAACGGCGATTCTCACAATGCTCCACAAATCAGGATTTAAGCTACTCTGTTCAGTGGGCCTAACTGGTTCCCTGTAGTTGGCCCACGCCCCATAGCCGTTAGCTGAACTTGTGACTTTGTCCTGGTGCGGCACGGTCATTTACTTACAGTTGTCGCTTTGTGTTTTTTGGTGCTATTTTTTACTGCTAAAATCTTTAAATTTGAATATTGCCTGTTCTACTGATTGGATTTCAGTTGTTTTGGTCTTGTTTTATTTATTAAAGAAAGTTATAATTTCCTAACTGGGCATGGGATTCATTTTGTTGTGGGGTTTTTGCTTTATTAAGGTTTGAAGTGTTGCGCAAATACTTTACACTTTGCCTCTAAGTTAAGCCTGACTGCTCTGTGCAAAGCTACCAGAGGGTTGAGCAAGGGTTAATTTAGGGTTGGCTTGTGCCTCCCCCTGACCACAATTGTGGTTCCTGCTTGACCAGGGCTCACACCTCAGTCAATCATCAATCACATTTCTTAAAAGTTATCTAAGGCAATTGCAGGAAAACAGGTTTAAAATGCAAAATAAAATGTTGCTTCGCTTTTGCTCTAAATCAGATTGTATTCTGTCTCAAAATTATGAAAACCGTTGGACAATATATGTCGAAACGTTATCTCGATGAGCTCAAACAAAAAATGCCCATTAAAAGGTGCTTGCAACTTTGCATGCAATTGACATTATAATTCTAGTTGTTGGTGCATTATGTGGAATCCAGTGTTTCTGCGTAGGCTGGAGAGAGAGGTTATCCCTTTCAGGTTGCTAGTAATGTAGTGCAAAGTGGTTGGTAACGTGGAACACCCTTATTTCTTGATTGAATTAGAAACAAGAAGATATTAACATAGTCCAATCTGTTTACATCGTATGGAGTTGTCCTTCATAGATTATTGAGCATACATTCTGCAATTATGGTTTTCAATTTTATTTTTCAGTAACATTTTACATCCATCCTCCGAACAGCTTCAGTTGCAGTCATGTGGAGTCACAGCGGCATCTAGTGGTCATAAGGTATATTTAGTAGCACGTTAAAAGTTACATTTTACGGACAGATCTGTGTAAATCAAGTAACGATTAAACAGTAAAGTATGTAGATGTCCGACAAAAGTAAAAGTCAAAGCTGATTTCTGATCTTTCGTTTTCTGTAAGACACAGCAGTATTAAGCATTGTATGTAACTAGACTTATTTACAAATAAAAACTAGCAAATATTTACAAAACTTGACATCCGGCATAAAGGCCAGTTACCATATGATACAGCCCCTTACTGTTGATAAATATGGGTTTCCAGCTGATAGGTGGTAATAGTCCAGAGACAATGAGGGAGAGATAGTAGTGTAAGTGGTTACATCACATAGGAAGGAGATATTTTTTTTTGTGTCAATGTACCAAAGACCCTTTAAGTAGGCGTAAAATGCAATACACCAAGAATTAGGCAAGAACCATCAGACCGTCAAACCTAAAATATGAGGAAGATAGAAAGGGATCACAGACAACACTTTGAAAAATCCCACATATAAAACCCTCGATTATCATGCCTGCGATGTGCCAAATAGTAGACCTCTATATGCTCTGAAGAATGCATCATTAGCCAGGCGCGGCCGGCATAGTTATGAGCGGTGAGGCGGGTTGGAGTCGACAGATGTCGGTATATTTAAAATTAATTAAATAAATAAATAAAAGCATCTACCTTGCACTCGCTGCATTGCAGAATCGGAATAGTTTAATTTACTATTCCAACTCCAGTCTGTGCAACAGTAGGGAAGGTGTTGACCTTTAATTCCAACAGCACTCCACCATTGCGCCCCCTTGAGGAAGTTGTTGTAACGACTTGCATGTAGAGCGATTGCGTGGTAAAGATGCATTTGTTTTTTATGCCAGCGCTGTGAAGACAGCATGATTCTGGCTTTGTCCTAAAGGACGTTTCCCACCCACACACTCTTCATCCATCCATCCATTTAACGATCTAGAACTTTTTCATTCATCCCCACACTCTCCGTCCAGCCACACCATCTTCATTCATCTTCACACTGTGCAACCAACCCCATCGACATCTTCATTCACCACACACTCTCCACCCATTCACCTAAATGCTGTTACATCATTCTAAACACTATTCCCCATCAACATCCTCTTCATTCATCCTCATATTATTCAATCCACCCAGCTTCAGCTTTGCCATTCATATCCAGACTTTCAATCATACATCCATCTTCCAAAATAATAACCACTCAACAATCGACTCATGAGCATAGCCTTTGTCCACACAAAATGTTTAAGGCCTGTTCTTTGTTCATAGATCATTTGATGTATGGAGGGCATCGAATATTTGAAATATTGTAGAGCTATTTAATAAAGAAGGGGGTTCTTAATGCAGATATATGAGCTTGTGTTTAGTTTAATTACACCACGAGTCACTTTGGTATTAAGGAAGGTGCAGCAGATGCTTGTGCAGCCCCTTCTGTAATACCGACAGAGAATGCGCACATAAAGCGCCACCAGTATCTTCAGGGAGTGTTCCCTCATTTGTAATGGGGTGTGCCCCATGCAAATTAGGAAATCCCTTTGCATCTGCTCCCACACTGTTATTACAGACATGGGCGCAGAGGCAAAGAAGCTCTCAGGAGGCACACTGACAGTGTCACCTAAAAGGTGTCGCCCTGTCAGTGTGCACCCGAGAGCTGCGTTCTGAGCGTTTCCTCCTGCACAGTGAAAATACAGAGCAGCTTCAAAGCAGCCAATCCATTTTTCACATAAATGCGCTGACCTCAGGGCAGTGCCAGTTGAGGGCAGCACATTCATTATAATTCAGCGCATTTTTCTTCATTGCGCTGGGCGCACCTTTTGAAAGGTGCGACCAGCGCAATGAAGGAAAATGCGCCGCATGTATAATGCCACCCCTGTTGAGCACATTCAAAACCTTTTGAAAGAGTCTGGCACCTGTGTGTCTATGTAGAGAATAGTTACATAGGCTATGTTGCTCCAAATATTAATGACCTACTGGGTATTAGCTTCTTTTCAATATGTGGAAAACCAAAAAAATCAACACAAAAAGCAGGTCTCTGAGTGACCGCACCAGGACCTTCCAAATGCTAACGGAGAACATCTCCTAAGTGTGAATAATATCAGAACTCCCAATTCACTCACACATCCACCTATACATTTCTCTCAGTGAGTTAAGCACCTGCTTCAGAGATCTGTTGGTAACCTGCATGTCAACCATGGCTTAAGTGTACATGTTCTATAAGCGATGCAAGCTTCCACTTGTCTGCCTTGCTGGATATGTTCTGCAGAGAATGCAAAATTGCACTTGCTGCCTTCTGTAAAAGAGGGAATTCCTACTGCCATTATGTTCCTCTTTTGTGAAGATGCAAAGATTGCAATGGCGATACCATGTGATGGGAAAAGCTTGTGTTGCTACTGCCCTACCTGTACCTGTCCTCTGAACGAGGGCCATTTCTACTGTCTGTGCCCTAAGTGTGTTTACAAGAAAGAGGTAACTCCATTGATGAAGGACCATCGTATGAAAAAAAAGAGGATATATTATTAAATGTAGTTGATCCTCTCATTTTAGTCTTGTAGTAGAGAGACGCCAGTAAAAACATTTTTAATTCACCAACACATTATAATACAGGTAGGTCTAATAGTTAAAAAAATAGGAGAATATAAATGTTGATTTAAGAGACATAAACTCATCTATACTAAGGAATCCACCCATGGGCACTGCACAATAATTAAAAATGTACATTCTCAGATGCTTGCTGTTGCTAGATGTGGAATTTACTGATGAAGCATACCATGCTAGATAGTGGGAGTTCATCATCCTATATGACTACATGAATGTTTGGTAATTCTGTTAGAGGTTGATGTGAATGAAACATTGCACCCTCACAAAATATGTGAGCAAAGTTTTACATTCATAAGCAGGGCCAGACTGGCTAATGGGCTTTCCTTAATACAAAATGCAAAACAAATGTTTAAAAAAGTACGCTTTAAAGCTATTTGCTGTGCATTGTTTATTTAGAAGCACCAGCACCTCCCCAGCAATAAAAAACAGCCCCTCAGCAGTGAACCTGCACCCCTCCCTGCCACCGCAGCAAAAAACACCCGGTAGCCAGTACGGCCCTGTTTATAAGTTTAGGTTTTACATGTGAAATAAGCAGTTTTAAATGAACTAGAAGACTTTGTAAACATTTAAAACATGGCTGACAAGTGGCTCCATGACATGTACAACACCTTCAACTAATTTCTGCATTTTAGCCAACATCACTTTGCCATCTGGGGTTGTGAATCTATAATGAAAGTGCTAAAAACAAAAACTATAAGTCCCACAATGCGACATGATCTTGGCTGAGAAGCTTGAAATGGCTGATCATACCATACTTCGTAGCCACTTGGCCAACTTGAGAATTGCAATACAAAATTCAGCTACTGACTTTCTGCCTTTTTAGGTCTTGTCTACCGAAGGGTGCAAGAGGTCTGTAAGCTAAAGGACCCATTAACAGCTTACAATGGGTTATTGTCTGCCCTATCCTTATCATTGGCTGGCTTTGTCACTCTTATTTTTTTTGTTTTTATGTGTCAGCTTGCATGGGTTTCTCTTCCTCTTCTTTTCTTTGTCCCTCCTCTGGAGCATGGACTCAGTATTTGCTTCTTTCCTTTGTTAACTTTCTTTTTTCTTTTTGGTTAGCCACTCAGTCCACATTCATTTCTCTGTCATGTGTGCTTCCCTTCCTACTACATCCTCTACATTCCTCTCTCTCGCCCGTGGTGTTTCGTCACCCTCCTTGTTGCTTCTGTTCCTGCACTCTATGATGCTTCTGCTCCTTCTTGTTGCTTTGCGCCAGTGTTTCTTCCTTCCCTACCTGCACCATATGTGTTGTTCCACCCGATCTGCATCTCAAAAAAAGAAAAAACACACTTTCACTTACTTGGATCAGTAAATAAACAGAAAAAAAGCTTGTGTCATTTTGTAGATGTGCGCAGGTGTGTTGTGCACACCAACAAAATGATACTAGTGGGCACTTCATAGCAATTTTTTTTTGTTTACTCTTTAGCCATGCTGCACACACCTACAAAATTACGCTGGTGGGCGCTTCATAGCACTTTTATTTTTGTTTACTCTTTAGCTATGCAGCACAGCATCGGGATATTGGACAGCATCATTGGATACCATTAGCAAAGTCCCCAAAGGCGAGACATATTGGCTTTGCCAATGCTTGTTTTCCAGTATGAAGTCAAGAGATAAACAACCTCATGTGTGAGAGGGTAGAGATAGACATTCAAATACAAATGCGATAATCCCACTGCTAATAGCATATTGTTAACCCTCTATAGAAAAACAAAAAGCGTTTTTTTACCGAAACAATGCAAGCAGCGGCAACTGAACCTGTCCTTAGAGACACTGTGAAAGGAAAACAATGTACTGGCATACCCTTTGCCCTCCCACCAGGCTAGAGGTTGGTGTACTTTTGGAGGAATCCTGCAACACCAATGTGAAGTGACCTGCCTTCAACAGGTGCAGCAAGTGTTGCTGCTGCATGCTGCACTCCAAGGTCTGCCATTGTTCAAAACTATGGGCAAAAGGCATCTGTAAAGGACCACTCATGCCTCCACAGACAAAGTAGTGAAATTCAGAACAGTCCATGAAAAATATGGGCAGAGAGCCACCCTAAATCCATCAGTAATACAAGCTACATAGATTCCCTTACAAATTCACAATGAATAAGGTTAAGAGTTTCTCTATTCCATATATACATCTGGTCTCCTCTACATTGGCTTAAGCGGGAAGATACATAAGCAAATATGCATAAGCCTTCTAAGTCCCATGCACAATCTGCAATCACGTATATACCAATTCTACCTGGATTTCAGTTTAAGCATAACTCCCGCACAAAGCTGGGGATGCTACCCAGATATATCTCGAGCAGTAAATTCTTGCAAATTTTGTGCAGGGAAAAAATTCAGTTATCTGGGACGGGGACAACATACAGAGTTAGTGTGTTATCGTCCGTTGCACTTCAGTCCATAGATCTTGGAATGGAGTATAACACTGGACTGAGGTTAACATGAACCCCACACCAGTCCCAGTCAATTTAGGGGTTCTCCTTACCTTTCAGACAGCAGGTTTAGTCCTCTTCCAATCTCCTTCAGGTCCAGGAGTGCTCTCAGGTGAGTGCCTCGAGATGCTACATTTATGCCTGGCATGAGCTGGTGGATGAAATGACTCCTCTGCATGTCTTAACCAATGGGGTAAGAGTTCCGGTGGGAGCGCGGGAGAGGGAAAGGAAGAGGGAGACGGAGAGAGAGTGAAAGAGAGAATGTGTGTGTGTGATTGATGTAACACTATTGCATGAGATCTTGTTCGTAGAATTGAATGCACCCACAGCACATCTCGTTCAGATTTCCATCTTTCATCAAAGACGTGCATGTCAGACTTCTGCAGAGCACACTGGGTAGTGAAGGCAAAGGATCTCCTCCCTCGTTCTCCATGACCTTTCCCTTAATCAATTCAGAAATGATCTAAGTGATTAATTAATTAAATAATTAATTAATTAATTGTGGGTTTCTAAAGCGCTAGAATCGACTCCCGAAGGAGTATCTATGCGCTGTAGACCGCAGGGGAACCCGTCCTGGCTTTCCCTGTGAGATGGTCCCTACTGGGTATCTCCAAGGTGAAACCAGGCATCCCCGCCGTATGTGGGGGGCCGTTGTGGAGATGAGGCAAGCTAATGCCCAGAGTTGCCGATTGTGATCACTGGTTAGAGTAGGCGCCGAGTCGAGAATTATCAAGTCCACTGACCCTGGTCCACGACCCTGCCGCGTCAGGAATTGAACCCTGGTCCCAGGCCGTCCTCTGCTTCCGGGTCTGCCGCCTCTAACCAGTGAGCCACACCACTCCCAGATGGCAGTAAATATTCAGTACCATTTGGAGACACCACCCCAACTAGGTGAATAACTGGTCTGTCTCTTCATTTTTTCCCACTTTAACATGCTGTAATAACGTATCATTTAGCGGTTGTGATTCCTACCTCAAAAGATGATTCTTCAGAGTTATCCAACAATAGACCGAATAACCAAACACCACTGTAAGAAACTGGATTACTAATTGTGAAGGGTGACTACCCACCTCATGGAATAATAACCATCCTTTTCTGTGTAAACATTTAAAGTCACAAAATTAGCCTGAGCACAGCCCCATGGTAGCTAAGGCACAGAGCAGACAGACTTAACTAAGTTCAATGTGTTAAATATGCGGTACCAAAACAGTAATAAAGTAAAAATCTTGATAAATGCTGAAAGAGGCCGAGATTACGTTTCCTGCTTTTCTAAATTTACAAACATTGCCTAAACGAACTAGGTTTAAGATGCCCCAGGTTTTGGGTTTAAGATTTGAGAAGATATGGCAATTTAATATTCCTCTGTTTCATCTATATATATGATTAATACATTGTCATGCATTAGGCTTACAGTTAAAGGCTTCAGCTATAGTAGGCTGGGAAAGGGTGGTATGTCGCAAGCTTGGAGATTTTACATTAGCTGGTGTAGTACAATCCTGGCAACAGCTGGCTAAAAACCATCCCGCAGTCACTCCTAATTTGGTGTTTCCCTGCTTACAAAATAGCCATTTTCTTTGAAGGAGAGGACAGGTATCTGGTAAGCTAGCTGAGAATAATAGTAAAGCCTATTTTGCTTCTTGCTTTAAAGGTATAGGTAATTGGTACTGCTTATTGTATCAGAAAATAGGAGACGAGGATGTGTCTCAGTTTCTAGCCAACACTGCAGCTTCCACAAATTGTAGGAAAGATTGAGATTGTCTCACTTAGGCATGGTTTAATCAAATGGCTCATAAAGCCATTCAGGGTGCTAATTACAAAAGGATGTCCGTTGTAGGTCTCGCACCTGGCTACGCAACGCGTAGCGCTGTCGCCAGCGAGATCTATTGTTGCTGATTTGCCTCGGAAGTGGGACAGGAGATGGGCATGCGCAGGGCCATTGGCGATTGGAGCTGGTGCACACGCACGTACAGCCATGCGGCGTGCACATCTCTTGTCCCCCTCCCGTCCTCGCAAGCCTCACGCAGTTTCACGTTTTTTAAAATGCGGGGTGAGACAGTGGCACACAGGGCATATAAACAGTGTTTAAACACACAGTAATGACACTGCACTGCCTTGCCCCTACTCTGATTATCGCACGGCAGTGACGTCACACCCTGCGCATGAAAGTTAAGCTCGCACTGCGCTAGAAAGTTGGGCACTGCACACGGTTCTCTGAGTCAGAGCAGCGCGGCGCTCACAGGTACGGCAGTGCTGTCACTCACCCGCCTTGGTCGCCTCCCGGTAGCTCTTCTCGGGCAGGCAGGCTCCTCGGCCGTGCAGCATGGCATGCAGGGGCTTGCTTATTGAGCTATGGGGGTAGCTTCAGTTTTTTCAAAGGGATCTTGATGGCACTTCTTCCCTAATAAAGGCTCTCGATTTATCAGAAAAAGGTCCTTGCCCTGTCACTCCGGAAGAAAAAGTGAGTGTACGCTAGCTCAGTTGGGCCGATGTTTCTACAATGAATTGCTTCTGCCTCTCACGCACGTGTGTTAGCCTATGCGCATGCGTCTAACGTAAGAAACGCCGTGCTGCTCCCCACACGAAGACACCCACTTGGAAAACCCGGTTTGGACTCCACAGAGTTTGTAAAGCGGCTGACTGGAGCGCTAGGTATTCAGTGGTGTTCGCTTGCATTGGGTTTTGCGAAGCATACTCTCTGCTCTGGCTGACGGCTAATTGGGGACTTGTATGTCTGCTACCGCTCAACGCTGCATTTTGTATGTCAGAGATCAGAGGTGGTGGGAGTATGATGCATCCTAACGGCATCCGGTTGTAATTGCACCATGTGCTCCTTTTTTACGCACTTGCAAACATGCTGCACGGGTGTGATAGCACCAACAGTTATGCAGCCATTTCGAAATTTAAGTCATGTTTTTTTTCTAAGTGTGTGTTTCTGTGTAGTACTTGCATTAAGCAAGAAAAAAATTATATGTATTTTGTGAAGTGCTGCCCAGAGAGCACAACTCGGGGCAAAAAAACGAGGAATACGTATTTTTTTAGTGGAGGCTGAGGTCAGAGCTCCCTCGCGTGGTCCACGCAGAATATCATCCCCATCTTCGCTAAATGCTTTATTTTATTTACCTTACAAAGCCGGGCGGGGTGGGTCTGTTAAGGGGAGGTTGTTCAATGGCATCTAAGAATCCTTTAGTTTATGCATTTAATAGTCCAAAACAACAAGATCTCTCTAATCTTACATTTGGCTACATTGTGATAGTTTAGCCCCACGTCGTGATAATTTAGCCTAAAAGATATCTTTGTGAGGTAACGCTCTCAGCTGAAATGCTCTGATGTAATGGGATGGGATGGAATAGTTTGAGTTAGTGGGTACCTGCAATGTTTGGTGGGCTTAACAAATAGGATACATGAGGTAGGGTGTTATTAGGTTAGGTTGCAGTTTTAAAGGAGACGTGATCTATGAAATGAGGTGCTGGCAATGTATATACATACGATAACAAATATGCGATTGAGCGTAGGCTATAGTCGGAGGAGGCATGCTGAGGATGGAAACTAAGCAGAGATTAATCGGATAACGGAGAGGGCACAATCAAGCGTTTTTTAAAGCTCTCCAGTTGCCCGGTCTCTAAGAGAGATGAATGATTTCAAAATATAAAGAGTTGATCTGTAAAGTGAACACCAGATACTTTAGAGATAAAATAAAATTGGCAAAAAAAATTGCCCAAAATTATTATTTGCCACTGTTCAGAAATGGACCAAACTCCCAGAGAAAAATAAATTGTCGATTATCAAACCTTCTGCAACACTGTAGCATTTTTCTATCGAGAAAAAGTCGGTGAAATTTAGGACGCTTTCTGTATGAATCAAAATACAAGAGGTCTGTCTGCTGATACTTTAATTCCCTCCAGAGTTGGCAGCTGCATAGGAAGCTTACAGACAGCCCCTTTGGGTTTGTCGGAAACTAACTCAGCCACTTTATCCGCCTTTTCTTTCTCTGCGGCGGAATAGTTCTGCCTCCAACTCTGTTCCAAGCCTGAGTTCCCCAGAGAACCAGGGCTCGAATGGGGTAGATCTGCTCACCCCACCATATTTTAGAGGCACTAAGGTCAGGACCTTAAGTGGGATGAAAAAACTGGGGGGTCTCTCAAAGGGGCGTGGCCAATGTAATTAAGGACATGGCTTAAAAACACGTAAGCTAAAAATCTATACATAGCAGAGTGTGCCTCCCAACTTGTATTTTGCTGTTTCTGTCATTGCATCCAGATATATGATACAACATGTAAAGTCTTACCTACAACAAGTCCGGACTATTGGCTTTATCAATGGTTGTTAGTTGCATAAGATAAATAAGCAGCAACTATGGCTGTTATATTATATTGAAAACGCTTCCTCTTAAAGCCCTAGTGACACCAGGACAATGTTTCTGCTCCTGACTTTCCAAAAGAGAAGGGAAATCCAGAGAGAAAATGAATCTCTTTAGAGGATTTCCCTTCCCCTTCAATGCTCACCTGGCATGACGTCATGCCGTAACTTCTCAAACTACTGAGCAGTGAGCAGTGTGAGTACATGCACAGCAGTGTGAGCATCGCACATCGATGTGCCTGCTGTCACTGCAGTCCGAAAACAAGCATTTGCAATTCAATAGGTCTCTCATTTGCCAGAGTTTAAGGCATTGACATTGTAAATGACAATGCCATTTATTTATGTTTTAAAAACCAACACGAAAAGAAAAGGCATTATCATTTACAATGTCAACTGCTCAAACTCTCGCAAATGCAAGACCTATTACATTGAAAATGCTTGTTCTCAATGTGGATGCTGTATTACACTCTGCACTGAATTCAAGAGCAGCCTGCTTCAGATGAGGCAATGTTATGGGCGACTATTTGAATGCATGCTTTACATGTTGTCTCTTGATCATGTTTGGAATCGCATATTTCAGTTCAATTTCAAGCTTCAGGACACTCTGCAGCCGGCCTCCTACCGGGGTTTTTTCGGACTGATCCTTCAATCTAGACATAATACCCTACAACAACAGCAATTTGTGCTTATCGCCTCGCTGATTTCCAGGTCAGTAATACTACAAAAATGGAAATCCATTGAGGTGGATACTCTAAGTCAGTGATTAAATAAGATGAAACTGGTGAAACAGTTTGAGAGCCTGTATACTAAATTGGGTCTATGAAAACATTTGTGGAAATTTGGTGAGCCCTGCCTGAATGAGTAGATATTGCATGCTTTAATAAATTCTGCTGTAGTTAATTCATGATTTCCTTTCTATTTGTCGATGTCTTAAAATTGTGTTTTCAGTTATGATTGATATATAAAATGGATCTTTTCTACTTTAATAAATTTAAAGAAAAAGTCAAAATACAGCATAATAAATATTCCATACTGAATAAGAACATAGAGTAAAATGAAGTAAACAAAATAACACCAAAATGACAAAAATCTAATAGGAGGAACCGGAGATATGATTTTTTACATGTTGTAAGTATAAATAGTGCCATGAAATACAAACTGCCAATGGTAGTGAATGGTTTCAGTACACGCAGACCTAGTTGCAATTTGAGGATGACTGTGATGTAGCAGAGGTCGGATACACAAAGCAGGTTACTCCCGGTGAATGATTTCACTTTCTTTGGTGCTTTAATTCCCAATCCACCATAGGAGTTCACTTCTAAAGCCTCCAGGACCACAGTGGAGACACTTGGGGCCACATTTATGAGACTCCTTGCGCCTCTTTTTGTGACGTTCCATGGCGCAGAAGCCTGCGTGATATTTATCATGCAGCACTAAGCCACTTTTTTGGGCTTAATTTTGCCTGATATACATCAGTACCTTTAACGCAGTGTTCTGCGTTAAAGGGACATGCAATGGGTGTTGCTGGGGGCGTTCCGAGCAACATCCATGGCCTTTTGACACAGCCCCAGATTTACGATAAAACATAAATCTGAGGCAGCGCCAAAAGCTTATGTCTCCCAGGGGAGGCGTAATGGAGGCAAAACGAGGAGAATGTCTTTATTTCTCCTCGTTTTCCTTTTTCTATGTGTGCTGCATTCTGCAGCACACATACAAAGAGGAAAAAGGCTCTTGTGATTATTTTTGTACAGAAAGGTTTCCCTTCCTGCACAAATATAATCATCTCCTCAAGGCAGGCACCCTTGCACCATGGTGCAAAGGTGCCTGCGTTGGCAGCCCATTGTGCTCCGGCACAGGTGATAAGGACAGGAATGATCCGTATCTTATAGATACGGCACATTCCTGCCCTTTTCTTTTGCCATAGGGCAGTGTAACAGGAAGGCCTACGGCGCTGCCCTAAGCAAAAACTCATAAATGAGGCGCTTAGAAACGAACAGGGTGTCAGGCAGAAGCCAAACAGCAGGGCCCTGTGAAGATCCAATTGCCATTGATCAGCAGGGCAGTTGCAGACAAATTCCTCATGCAGCTTGCTATGTGCCTGAAGGTCAGCCTTATGATCCCTGGAGTCCACTTTTTTGTCCTTGGTGAAAGAGAGAACAGGTCCAGTCCATTCAGGGCTCTTCTCAGGGTCACGGTCCTCTACTGATCTTCCTCAAGTCCAGGAGTGTAGTTAAGTGGGTACCTGGAGATGCCACATTTATGCCTGGCATACGCATGTGGGTGGGCATGACTCCTAGGGACGTCCTAACCAATGCTGTAATGCATGGCAAACCCAACCCACTTTGGGCATTTACAAAATGGTCTCTGCCGCTCTAAACTTGGGCTCTGAGGGTTCGGGTGTGTTTGGGGAGCATGGTAATCCCAGTGTCCTCCCACATCTTACACCAAAAGCTAGTTGGGGCAGTCACTGTACCCACAATTAACCCAGAGAGAGAAGTTTGGTTGGACTCAGCTGGGTTATCCAGCAATCAGACAGTGAATACACAAGAATTGTTTTGACAAGCTGTTAACTGCCCTTTAGAATGCACCCCAAGTGTTAAATGTAAAACCCAGAAATAGACCTGTCAAGCAGGATTTGAAAATGTAATCTCAAAAAGGACGCTCACATCCCCACCCTGCATGTTCTATTAGGTTCAGATGGGGGTCTTCTCTGCCCATTCAGGCCAACCTATTGTTTGCTCCTGGAAGTCCTTTTCCACCCATTTTCACCTATTCAAATGCTAATTATTGGCTTTCAGAAAAGGAAAAGCAACAAGGCCTCCAGGGACTTTAGGCAGGCATAGGCAACTTTCTAAAAGTAATTTTTCCTGTATTTTTATCCAAAATCCAACTTCACTATTGAATTGGATTTTTAATACCTATTAAACATAGGTGTTTAATTATTTTTCCATCTGTTTCCTAACTGAAATTAGCATTATTAAATGCAATAATGTAACCCAGTGTTTTACTATGAACAGCTATCCTTGTTACAGTGAAAATTGTGTTTGGGGCTTTCACTGTAAGGTCATCTTTAACCCTACTTTTAAATAACATGCACCCTGCCTCATGGGCAGCAAGTCTAACAAAGGGGTGACTTAAAAACAATTAAATGGAAGGTTTTGACTTTTCAAAACCGGTTATTTTGACAGGTCATATTTGCAGTTTAAAACTGCAACAGCCAGCCTACATATGGTAGGGGTGCAGTCATGTTTGCAAGTCCCACTGTAGTGGGGTGCACATTGAGTGCTTCAGTCCACCAAGGACATATAACTTATAGGTCCTGGGTACTGTTTGAACCCTATACCAGGGACTTATAGGTAATTTAAATATGCCTATTAAGGGGAGCCAATGTTACCATGTGGCAAGGGGGAGCACGGGCCATTTATCACTGGTAAGAAGGGATAAAGTACACAGAGCACTACAGAAAGAAAAAATATAGGGTCCAGCAAAATCTGGGATGATGCTGCAGAAATGGCAAATGCCCTAGAATTACTGTGACACTATTGGTAAGTCAACAACCACAACTTTTCATACAGGCCCATAACTGCTGATTCTGTGGAACCCAGAACATTTCATTCAGTGATCACTTCAATCTTAGGCACCTTCAGCTTCAGATGGGCTTGGTAACATGTTATGCACCTTGGGCTTGCTAAAGCTGCCAATTACTTTCTTTTTTCTTCTTTATTTATGATGTAATTGAGATACACAAAACACCACAGAGTAACCTTCACCAATGATGACTGTACATTGATACAGAAGCATATTTATATTGTACTGCACCTAAAACAAATCATCCAAACACTAGAAAAGAGGAAGATATCAAGGTCTCCAGAGTATATTGGGCCCTTTGATGCCTTTCATCCAAAGAGGTACATTTCTGAGCTACAAAATCGAGAACATATGGTGAATGATGAGGCATATTGAAGCAAGCTAAATAGCAAAGTGTATAAAAAATAAAAGAATATGTAGTGCACCAAAATAAAAAAATTAAACGTAGGATCAATGTTATACACAGATCGATGTTGTACACATTACATAACAATAAGGGGTTAAGGAGATGCAAGCAGACCATGGTTGGTTATCTGTGGACCAGTGACTAGTCATCGCATAGTAGAACATTCAATTCTAAATTATTTTTGAGGAAGACAGTTGTGCTACCATCAACAGCCCTAGGCATTAGATCACGTGGACAACCTGCCATATAGGCCAGAAACCATACAAGCTGAAAGGGAAAAAGAGGAGACGAACAGGGAAAAAGGAAGAAGTGTAGTCAATACAAGTAGGTCCAGGAGATTCCCATCACCTGAGTTTGCAGTGCATCATTACACTATTATGATGCTTGTGTGAAAGTACAGGTTAATGAGTGGAAGAGGGTTGATGTCTCAATCTGGAGTGTCAGGGTAGATACTCAGGAACCAATCATTTCTTAGATCTGTACATACAGGTTTTTCTCACCCTATATACACTATGGGTTGCTGGCAATGAAAGGGGACCAAACATTTAAAAAGATCTCTTTCTTGTCCTAGAGTGTGTATATATAATACATTCATATGAGGCAGTCTTATACATTTCTACGACCAATTCTTTATGTATAGGCAGTTGAGCTGATCGCCAGAATCTTAATACATACAGTATGTGGCATGTGAGGGATGGTAAGTCAGTTATATCATGTGGGATAATTATTATATTTTTTTTTTATCAGGGGTATGGGCTGCTCAGTCCCAGTCCCACCAAAAAGTGTTCCCAGCCAGGGACCAGTCCCTAGGTATAGCTGCATAGTCATGCAGGATGTGTGTATTGCCACATCCAGATTGGCCACACCTCCAACAATTTGAGTGATTCATACGGCTTGCTGCTAAAAGGTTCTGGGGTGTCCAGTACTAATCCTGTGGTGACTTGAAAAGGCTATACTTTGTTCTAGATGTTCTGCCCCGTCTTGATTTTCAATTACTTCTGCCCATTTTCTGTGTATTCAACCTGTGGTAGTACCCGCCGCTGATCATGTTATTGTTGCACAAGGTTTTAGAATGTAACTGTTGCCCAACCTAATACAGAGCCCTGACTTCACTCCCTTATATGGCCCACAGTGTTTCAAATATTGTAGGATTTGATATTCCAACATATTGCATGGTGATGTCTTTCAGTTAGTCTTTCAGCTGCTTATATTTCCATGTTGTTCAAGTGTATAGGAGGATTTCCTCCTGCAGCATTTCAAAGGATTTAAGTTCCCCCTGCAATGTCAGTTGTTCCAGCATAATAAGTCCTGCCCTTCTCCATGCATGCCTAACAAATTGGCTGTCCCTGCATGCAAATACTGACATTGTTCCACACCGGCACTCGGATTTACAGTCGAGTATCAGTATTTGGAATTTTGTGCAACTGCATCTAAGTATTCACCACAGTTTGAGCCATATGGTTTTTTGTTAGGGATGTTGAAATGTTATGGTTGTAGAGCAAATGCAGACCAGGTCACTAAACATAAATTCCTTCTCAATGGATTCTCATAAAGGCCTATCCCTTGTCTTCATCCACATATACATCAGTTGTGAAAGTTCAAGTGCTGTATGTTATAGCTCAACACAGGGCAGTCTCATACCACCGCATTTCCAATGGGCCATCAGTCTGAAAATCCTCAGTCTTGGATTTATGCTACACAATACAAAAACCTTAGCACCTTTATCAATGAATCGCAAGAGCGAGGTCTTGACAGTCAGTGGTAGCATACCCCACATATGTAATCGAGGAATCATTATCATCTTCACAACCTGGATTCTGCCCCAGAGTGACAAGTTTAGTAAGGACCATTTCACATCTCTCCATTGGTTTTGGCTACGAGTGAATGCAGATTATCCAGTACAATTCTTTCTAGGCCCTTATGGATGGATACTTCTAGACTTCACTGAAACTTAAATTCTCCATTGGCAGCCTTTTAGTTACTATACTACCTGGAACCATGAGGCTGTACTCCTACTAACTATGACAGGGTCTGTGGTGGCCAGGACACTAATAGGAATATCACACATGTGTGGTTTCAAAGGAAGTAATGTCTGATGCAGGCACCAGCTTCACGGGCACCTACATAAAAGGCATGTGTGGTGACCTGTAAGTTCTGCACCCTTTAGTCTTCCCAAATCAGTGGGCTTGTTGAAAGCTTCAATATGACCCTGAAGGGCATAAATGATGGGCCTGTCTGAGCTGTTCAGATGCAAGTGGGAAATCTTGTGCCCATGCCTGTTTGCCCACAGGGAGATACCACAGACGGGTGAGGGCTTCAGCCACTTTGGGATTCTGTTTGGACACCCTGTAAGAGGGTCTCTCAGTCTTAGTAAGGAGGGCTAGGAGAAATCTCCCAAGGAACCCGCTGTAGATGTTGTTGACTACATGTTAGCCCTCAAAGACAAGATGGGGTGTAAATGAAGGAGGTAAATCAAAGTGTAGCGGCTAGCCAGGAGATGATAAAGCAATGATAAGACCAGGAGGTCTCTGGTGGAATACCAACCTGGCTAAAAAGTGTGAGAATAACCTTCTGGACTCATGGACAGGGCCCTATGACGAAAAGTGACCTACTTGGTGGGTTTCCAGACAATCAAGAACACCTTAAGGGTCTTGAATTGCAATAGATTCAAACCACACTCTGAGGGACAGAAAAGTACCATACTCCTGGTGACAGATGGTGTTGAGCAAGAGGAAAGTGAACCCATCCCATACATCCTGTCATACAAAGAGCACTATGTGTCAGCAGAAGTAGTAATCCTGTCCCCTACTTTGACAGAAGGTTAGCAGAAGGACTGTTGGCAGTTGTTGAGGCAGCTCGCCTCTCTGTTCTCACTTACCCCAGGGATCACCAATTCATGCACCCATGACATTGATATCGGGGATAGCATGTTTGTCAAGGTAAGACCCATTATCAAGGACGAGAAGTCCAAGATGCTGGAGTGGGTGTGATTGAGCTCTTCTTAGTCCCTGGTCCAGTACACTGGTGTTAGCTCAGAAATACCAGCATTTATAAAGCGCACAGGTACCACTGGAAAGGTGTCCCAGTGCTGGGGGCCGTCGGGACGATTAAGCGAGCTATTGCCCAGAGTCACAGGGTGCTGGGCTAACCTGCTGCTTGTGCCGTAAATCAAACCGTGAACCCCGTGGTCCGGAGTCAGGCACCCTGGCCACTGAGCCACACCTCTTCCACCACACCGCCCCACCAGGTAACACCCCAGTACTCTTGTTTGGTGTGAACAATAGGCGCTTCAACTCAGTCACCAAGACAGATGCACACCTCATACCCTAATTTGATTAACTCATTGACCGGTTAGGGGCTGCCAAGTTCCTCAGTACCTTTGTTTTGACTTCTTGGAAGAATGCCCTAACAGAGGAATCGAAGGAGAGGTCCATATTCTCGACACGGGAAGGGCATTTCCAGTTCCACGTCAAGCACTTTGGTTCAATGAATTCCCTGCAACCTTCCAAAGGTTGGTCAACAGGGTCCTGGCTGGTTTGGAGAAATTCAGTGCTGCCTACCTAGATGATACTGCAATCTTCAGCTAGGAAGACCACATGACCCATATGAAGACCCTGCAGCAGGCAGTCCTATCAAGGTCAGCAAGTACCATATAGGGCAGAGGTCCATTGTTTACTTTGGCCAGCAAGTTGCCGGAGAGCATGTACAGCCTTCCAACCCACAGTTCAAGCCAAGCTGTCCTGGAAGCCTTCCAAACACAGACCCACGTGAGATAATTTGCAAGTCTTACTGTATTCCACAGAAGGTTTGTGAAGGTGTATTGACCAATTGTTGCCCCAGAGTGACCTTACTTCTAAAAAGAAGCCTATCTGGACAGAGGGGGTGCCAAATGGCATTTGACACCTTGAAGGAGGCCATGTGCCCAGTACCAGTACTCAAGGCACCTGACTTCCGCAAAGAATCTGTGGTGCAGACAGTTGCCTCAGAGCATGGTATGGGGCTGTTTCCTTAAAGCTGAATGAGGAGGGCCTAGACCAACCTATAGCCTTTATCAGCAGGAGGCTACTACTCAGGGAGAAAAGGTGGAGTGCAATTGAAGGAGAAGTAGTCTGGGCACCGCAGAAACTGAGACTATTCCTGTTTGGGACTCATTTCCAGGTTCAGACAGACTACAGTCTCTCGGGTGGCTAATGTAAATGCAGAGTGAGAATCCTGAACTGTTTAGATGGTCCATTTCCCTACAGGGCATGGATTTCACAGTAGATCACCACCCTAGGACTGACTACTACAATTCTGATGCTCTTTCTAAGTTTTTCCACCTTATCAATAAGAACTCCGATGGGAATAGGTTGGTCTCCCGGCCTTCTGATGGGCAGCTCCAGTGTAGGAAATTACCATATTTTGTGTGGTGTACCCCGAGAACTTTGCCCTATCTGTTTTTGCTGATTGTAGGCCCCTGTGCCCTTTACTCCTGCTAACCCTTAGTTAAGTGCCTGTGCTCCATCTTTGAACAAGGTTCAAATGGTTATACTCCTATTTGGCATACTTAACTCACCTGTAATTCCCTAGTATATGGTCTTCGGTGTAGTCATGGCCATACGTTAAATTCCACTAGTAGACTGCAGCACCTATTGCTCCATCCACTGCAGTGGCAGTGTAAACATGGCTTCAGGACTATTGTTGTAACTGGATGATAGCAGTGTACATATTGCAACTTGACCGGTCAAGTAAAGTCTTTTGACAAGTCAAAACCTTACTTTTAAATGTTAATAAACCACCTCTAAGTAGGCATTTTAGCCAATAAAAGTATGGCATGCAGTAAAGTAATGTAAAACATGTCCTTACAGTGACTAATAGTCAAAAACTTTTTTCACTCTAACTAAGCCAGGCTGTTCCTTTGGGGAAACAATTGGATGCACTATTAAATTATTAACGCTATGTTTGGCTAGGAAACAGCTAGGAAGAAACTAAGCTCTTCTACATCCTTGCCCTGCTGGATGAATTTGAACTCCAGTCAATGAAGGACCTTTCCTTGGCGTTGAATTCACATTTCTCCCGCTCTGAACTTTCCCACCAAAATCCAAGTTTCACCAAGACCTCTTTCAATGGCTCGCTGGCCTCGTGGAGCCCTCTTAGGCTACAACCTGCTGTCTTGCCCTGCTGTTGATTTCCGATTTCCATTTTTTAAGACAAGTCCCATGGCAAAACCTGGTTGCTGTATTCAACTACTCGCCATTGTAATAAACCTCAGATTATGTCTAGGGTCTGGTCTACCAGTTGACTACGGTTGGCACTTAATGTTGTTTCACACTATTTTACTTAAAACTTTAAAAATGCATATCTCTGCTTCATCTTATAGGATTTTTGTTATTTTTGTGTCCTGTTATTTCTTATTGTGTTGTGTTTTCACTTTATTGATGTTCTGGTATTGCATATATACTTTACACATTGCCTCTAAGTTAAGCCTGCCTACCGTGCCATAGCAACCAGGTGGTTGAGCTCAGCTTAAAATTTAGTTACTTTAGTGGTTCACCATGACAAGGATTGTGTTTATTACTTAAGGTGGGTAGTCATCCTGCTTAACTAATCAACTACGTTTTTACACCAACCTATACCGAGGGCCCAATAGACTCAGTACAAGAGCACTGATCTCTACAATGACACAGTTTGATTTATTCAAAACCGACTTGAAGAGGGCCACTATAAAGTTGTGGGAAAGGAGTGTCAAAGCAGGAAAACAAAATATGGTCACTAACTGAATTACAAGGTCATTTAGAGCCTGGTGGATGTGGGTCATCTGTCACAAAACAGCATATGCACTACTACCCAAATGCATAGTTTTCTCATCACATTTAGAGATGAGGAAATCACAACCTCAGCTGACTCCACCATCAAGAAATCCTTGACCTGATGGTGCATATGCTACAGGGTCATCAGGTCACTGTGGGCGTGGTCCCATCATAGAAAGAGCAGGACAATCAAAACTACATTTCCATGCCCCAGTGCTTCCATATGTCATCATGTTTCCCAGACAGAAACATCAATTAATGGCCTACAAGCACAGGGCTATTGATTGCTTATGAATGTATTTGTGCTAAAGAAGCACAGATACTGAGTGTGGTCAAAAGAGCATGGTGCCATTTCTGCAATTCCCCAATGCCAGATACGAAACGAGCCTTTAACACCAATCTTAAAGAAGTGAGCCAGATGTGAAGTCTAATTGACAATGAGATTAGACACTATGAATCTTCTTCGATGATAGCAACGTATTTTCATTTTTCACTAACTGCTACCAAGTACCTTGAGGCCGAACCCCTCAGGAACACTTCTGCCTCTGTTGTTTTTTTGGCCCTCTTTTGCATCTTTACAATAGTTAGATTTTTCAGAACTGTGCTTTATAACAGAGGGACACATTTCTTGTCTTGCTGATGCTATATGGAAAGTTTGAGTGATCTTACCACCCACAAAACAATGGTTTGGTAGAGTGGTTGAATACGATCCCGGGAGGAATTGGAACATTCTCCTACAATTCAACCTCTTTGCTGTGGGGAAGGTCCTAGAAAGGAGAACGGAGGAGGGTTAGGTAAGAAAGAGTTGGGAAAGAAACCCTAACACTCCCACTCAGGATGCAGTAGAATGTGAGCTGAACCTCCATAAAAATGAATATTTAATGAATCCCTGGGTGAGTGTTTGGCGAATGCTTTCTCACTCTTTATCTTGAATCTCTAGAAATAGGAAGCTGCTCAATGGCTACTTGGTCTAGCTCTTACTGACCGAGAGCCATGAAGGGAAGCCTGCTGATCTCGGTGGAATTGTCCAGCATATTGGGTCAAGGGGGATTCTAAGAGCAAGATGGTTCCTGTTTGCATATATGGTCCTCTTAACAGAATAAAGGGCTGGCAGTTATGGCACATAGGAAGAAGGAGGCTCAGACGCAGAATTAGCATCATAGGACTCAAACAATAGGTTACACCGTAAAACCACTTCCTGTATCAAATATATATGTTTGCCATCTGGGGTAGGGATAGAATGGCAACACAGGATATCAAGGCAGGCACTTGTTCTGTGTATGGTTAATTTGCATATTGCTGTGGTTCCTTACTTTCCAAATGTTGTGTTTCTTTTCATCAGTTGCCTCGCATATCCCACCTGCTGCTTTTAAAACATTAGAATTTTGTACTGGCTCTATTTGTTCCTCTTTCCACTGCACTATTGGGTTTAGCCTATCTACTCTTTCCTCTTTCCACTGCACTATTGGGTTTAGCCTATCTACTCTTTCCTCACTGTGTGAAATGTTTCCTGGTATTCCTCTGTGATCATCAAAGCACCACATGACAGATGTTTGGCAACTTCCTTCTATTATTGTAATGTTACTGATCTTCTGCTCCCATGTTATTCTAGAGGTTGTTGTTCTTTCACATGCATACCCACATTCATGGTTCTCTCAGTGATGCAAGGCTTGCCCATCCTAAGTCTCCCAATACTGGACACCAAACTACGCACAGAGGAGCATACTGGGCCTGCAGCGTTTTCTCTTCTCTGTTTTCTATTCTCCCCTACATGAGTCAGGGATCTGCAGTATAATGGCAGCACAAACAATGGATGGAGACGGGACTCACTTCAGATTCAACAATATTAATCACTGCGAGCATTATCAAGGACCACTTGTTGAGTCTTGTATAAAGCATTCACTGTCCGTTCTTTTATTTTCTTTAATTCATCAAAACCCCTAGGAAAGAGGTGTTTGTCAGGCTCTCTCACGTAGACTTTCTCAAGGGTTAGTATTGATAATTTATGAAAACCTTACAAGTTTCACCACAGTAATCATGCTGGCAATGTACTCAAAAGGATGGAAGTAGCCCAATTAAAGGTCAGATCAGTATATGATCAGCCATAGTGTGATCTAGAAGTTTTGACTAATTAAAGACAATAAAAGAACAGGCGATGAATACTCCATGCAAGATTCTACTTGCGTTTCTTGATAATGCTCACAGTGATTGAACAGTGACATTTTGGGGTTTTCCCTGTACTTGAAGAGCATTAGGGTGGCTGCACCACCTACTTGTTGGAGCGCATTGGGGACATTTGGTACCTACGAAGTAAGAGTTATTAGGACGTGTTTCTCCAACATTAACTCTGGCCAACAGCAATCTGTTTTACTAGCTGGAAGGCTGACAGGAAATTGTTTTAAGTGTTTTGAGAGTGAAGAAAGAAACAAGTGAACCAGTAATAACTGGGTAATTCCTTGGCTGCCACTGTGAAACCTCTGCCATGTGCATATAGAATTTATTAGGCCCTGCGAAAAGTAAAATGCAACACATAAGAAACCCCAAAGTCTAACTTCCTTTTAATTCAAAATAGCAAGCAGCACAGCAAAATATTAAAGACAATATCATTTCAACTAACTAGAGCTCTCGCTGGAAAAGACTCAGTTGGAGAAAAGACCTATATTACATAAAATATAGGACAGTTTATAGGTTTTCACTCAATAGAAGTCTATGGAACCTACTTACATGTCAGGAACTAGTTACTTTGAGCAAAATGTATCTAATGAGCAAGAGACAAGATGAAAATATCTTCTCCCAGAGGAATTCCAAACCATCCCTGAGGAGAAGATATCATTCATGAATAATATACTAAGCTAATACTAATACTAAGCAATTGTAACCCCTAAAATCTCAATTACTCAAACTAGGCCTGCGATGGTCCATACAAAGGAGTATGATATTTTTATGATAAATGTCCCAATATTACCGCCAGGTGTTAGAGAACCATAGGGCATTAACAAACAAAGTGACACACTGACTTAGAAAGGTGAGAGAGTGTAGATCAGTCATTAGGTAGAGCATAACAATGGCTACGTGATTCAGCAACAGGCACTCTGTGTTCAATTACATTAGCCTGAAGCTGACAAAATTTGAACAAGTTGAATGCCTTATATCGTTAGAGCATAGATTTAGGCCCCCGATTGCCTCTCAAATAAGGCTTAAGAAACAGTCAATTTTTCTGATATTAATTGACCGATGACAAGCTTGGGTGGGACACTCACATCACCATTGTCAAGAAGTCATCTTCTGGTGGGGGGGGGGTGTTATTCATCAAACTGCCTTTCCAAAAGATTAAATTGGGAGCAGTTTCCAATGCCCCAAAATTCCTAGTGACCCAAACAAGCCATATGCCCAACATTCCAATGCAACAACCTGGAGCCAATCTATGTAATAATATTAACTTGAAATTACTGTCCTGAAACGTTGCATGAGTCAAATCTAAGTTAGGGGACCCTGAGTGGGGAGCATTTGCAGATCAATACCATATCATATTATTACAGGAGATATGGGTGATAGAACCTATATTCAGAGCACTGTATATGACATTTGCATCCAATGCTGTTCCTCTTCTGTTGGGAGGGCATCTGGAGGAGAATGAACTTATTTGCTTCAGCAAAGAGAAATCCTGTTCAAAACAGAGACTTACTGGGCATAGCAGTCAACACAGACTTTTTATTAACCAGTAGGCGAAGACGCTATCCCACTAGAATAAATAAGTGCGGCCAAACAGGGGTTGGCACATGGCCAGCTGGGTGCTGTCTATTATATAACCAGAACCACTTTCTTATTTGGGGGAAGGAACACTCAGCTGATACTGTGGGGTCACTGCATGCCAGAATTCCAGCTCAGCCGATCCCTGTTTACCGACATGAGGGATGTCCCTCTCTAAACCAAGACAAGCAGCCTGATGACACCCGCAGGTAATGGGGAGTTAGTCCACCCAGCTGGGATTTGGTAGATCATCCACCCTTGCAAAAACTAGGTTAGGGAGTGCTAGGTAGGAGTGCACTATACATAGTATGTGTGTGCCCACATGTATTCAGTCTTAGCACAATGGTGGAACTGTTCATCACTTTCACTTCTTTCATAATGCTAATTACGCTAATCTGTTTTATTCTAATTATTGCAGCACACGTACTTTACACTCGAATCACATTGGTTAAAAAAATATTGCAACAACCTTGCTGAGTATTTCTTTGGGTATGCATGAGAGACCAAACGAAAAGGTTCTGGATCTGTTACCACGATCTCCTTGGGGGATCAGGGTTATGCTCTACGGTTGCACACACATTTGTTAGCCTGTAAGGTTAGGGGTGCAGATGGTGCACTGTGTGATAGCAGGACTATAGGCCAACATATCCTGAGGATGTGCATGAACTCAGTCTGGCACAATCCTGATGTTTATGTTGTCCAACAAACAAACAGTTTTACTGGTGAGGTACAAGCTGTAGGACACAACGGGATCTGGGGACATATCGATTTTGAAAATCTATTTGCGCTCTGTACACCAAAATGCACAGTCAGGAACTGTTGACTATCTCTCAAATTTGATAGATCAGTTACCGTATCAGTTACCATATACTAATCATAGCATCATTGCAGGAGACTGCAATACACATATCCCTCAAGGACCCAAGATCTTGACTCTGGGGGATCAAGTGGTTGACTTTAGGGTATAATTTTAAACTCCATACGCCTCTGACAAAAGACATTCTAAGATTTCAGCACAGCTTGTTGATATATTAGTGTCTCATGGGCTAGCGGTTGGGAATTGTACTACTCCCCATGACTCTGCCCTATGTGCAACATTCAAGAGGGGCACATGTACCACTTAGCACTATTATAAGCCCATTAGAGACCAGCAATAACTGAAGAAGTGTTAAATGGTCAGTGTTAACGGATAATCCTAAAGTTTGTAAATATTCAATGTGGCCTTAGGGCATCCCTACAAATTATTTTTACAAAGGCGGGCCAAAGGGCACATTATACAGAAAAGCTCCTGGGATGGTTATAGACAAGAATGTAAGATCGGTAAAAACAAACTGTTGGATGCAATAAAGACAGGATAGCGAAAGGCAATTGGTATCGGCAGGAAAGATCATAGGGCCTCTAACTATCGCTAAAAGACATTGGGAGACAGAACAATGGGAAGACCTGACCGATTCTCCACGGAATAGAAACATTAAGGAATTCTGGAAGCGGTTCACAGAAGGGTCCTGTACTATAGATAACCATCTAGAAACAGGGATCAGACCAGATGTCTGGATTGCCCATTTCCGTGATCTTTATGGGGTGTGGGCAAAAGATCCAAGCATGAGGACGTGTGTTCTCCACTAATTCAGATAGCACATAAGGGTGGGAACATTGATGGAAGCCCTAATGATTTAATTCAGATGAATATTGTGTCCCCATCTACCCTCATACTACAAAAGGCAGGGGACAATATTGATAATCCATTGGCTTATGATTAAGTGGAAATGAAGTAGGCATCAAAAATAATGAAAAAGAAGAAAGTGCCTGGCCCTGATGATATTCCTGGTGAACTGTATCTGCTGCAGCCTAAAATCGGAGTCCCCTACCTGAATACACTGGGTAATGCCCTAATTAGAAGAAGGAATATATCTCTCTCCTGGAAGGGTGCAATCATCGTTCCAATTTACAAGGGGGGGGGGGGGGAAACCTGTCTAATTATATAACTATTAACTTAGTAGACAACTGTCAGAAAATGTTCTTCAGGCAGGTCCTAGCAAGACTTCAAGCCTGGATGTTAGATACTAGAATACTCTCAGACTGCCAAGCTTGGTTTAGAACAAAGATTAGCACACTTGATCAAGTCTTCCATTTTAGGATAATTTCTTGGAAGTATATTTCATCAGGCATGACCATCTCTACGTTGCATTCATAGATTTGAGGGCAGCGTTTGACTTTGTCCCAAGGCAAAACCTTCGGGAGGTACTTGACTCATATGGCATATCTGCAGATCTCCTAAGAATCCTAAGGATTTTGCACACTGACACATATGCACCAAGTAAACGTGGTGTTAGGCAAGGCTGTGTGCTAGCCCCCACGCTGTTCAGTTTATATGTAAATGGAGCGTTTGAGTGGCTAGCACATTCCAGACATGATGATCCCAAATCTGCAGGCATTGGTCTAACAATACTCATGTTTGCTGATGAAAGTTCCTTTTATCCAGAACACCATCAGGTCTCCAATCTTTGTTGGACAGCTTTTCAAAGTTCTGCACAGCCAGGGTCTAGAGGTAAATCCCTCTAAATCTAAATTCATGGCACTGAACCTGCACTGTTCGTTTAGAGGCAGAATTAAGCTAGCTGGGGTGCACCTTAAAAGAATGAAATATTTTGACTACCTGGGGGTCAGACTGACTGACAATATGTCTTGGGTACCACAGGTGGAAAAAAGCAGGATGATACTTCACCAAAGGGCATCCGCCATAAGCAGAAAATACAAGGCCACCTCAAGTGACAGGGTAACCCCTGCCCTTGAAGTTTACAGAGCTGCCGCTATGGCTGGGTCCGCATACGGAGCAGAGCTATGGGGCCATGCAGTTGTCTCCCTGCTTAAATTAACCCAAAACAAGTTTATTAGATCATTGTTTAATATTTCCCAAAGAATCTTTCTCATACCTCTTCACATTGACCTCTCACTAAATAAAATAGACCATCATGTACTCCTAAAACCTTTGACATATTGGGTGTGCTTGTGGGCTACACCGGATTTAGCTCGGTATAAGGAAGAGATGGTGGGATTTATTAATATAGCCAAAAAGGCAAGTATCCCGTGGTTGAATAAAATCAAACACTTAACTGAGGTAACTAACATAAAGAAAGTTTGGAGCTTGAACTACACAAAAAAGGTATCTTAACCAAGCTGAAGCGAGCATTTTATAAGCTGCAGCAAATTTGGAATGAGCAAAAAGTGAGGAGTATCACTGCAAAAATTCTTACTCACAAATATTTTTTTTGTTTTGAACTATATCTGTACAGGAATTGCTCTCTGCAAACCAAAAGTTTGTATATGATTTTCAGATTTGTTATTTCCCCCTTGAACTATTTTTGAGTAATTGAGATAAAAAAGGAACCATATCACCATATTGCCCATTCTGCCTGATGATCCTTGAGACAGACAATCACTTTCTCTTTTTCTGCCCAATTTATGCCCAGCCTCGTAGGAAGTGGAATATTTCTGTTTGTAAGCTTATGGGCATATCCAATTATTGGGAAGCGAGCAGAATCTTTAGAGGTGATACCAAGGAATACATTGTGTTCGCTGTCTCCTGGTTTCTATCTTGGGCTTGGAGAATCAGAACAAGTAAATTAGCGGGAGGGTGGGATGGGGGAGTAAGGACAAGGTTTAGACTTAAATGTTGTTGGGGTTCAAGATGACTGTTCTTTATTTTTTATGCATATTATCCCACTTGACATTGTACTACTTGCTCTAGTACCCGGCTTGAAGCCTTGCAACAACGTATGGACTTTTATCTAACTGCGACATCGTTTTTTTTGTATTGTATGTACGTTTTAAATTGGTTAGCTGTTTTAACTATGCATGTATTTCATATATATATATATATATATATATATATATATATATTCACTGAAAAAACCATAGGTTAGAGACCATATATAGTTAGGAATTAGCATTTAAAAAACCTTGAAAATTCACTGAAAAAACCATAGGTTATAGACCATATATAGTTAGGGATTAGCATTTAAAAAACCTTATTTTACTCACACAAAACCATTGAAATTCCATATATAGTTAGTTGCACTAACTATATATCGCGCACCCGCAATCCACTGCTGATGATGTCACATATTACATCATTCATGACATGGTCAGTGACATCACTGATGACATCACTGATGACATCTCAAATGACATCACTGATGACATCATCCAGTGACTGTGTGTTTCTGTAAAGTTTAAATATGTTTTACATATTGAAGAATGAGTAGATGTAGAAGTGTCTGGATGAAGGATTTAGTAGGTGCGTGACTGACTGTATGAGTGAGTGATTAAATGTGTCTCACTGAGTGCATGGATTAGTGACTAAACTGTCTTAATTTGTGCATCATTATGTCTGTTGTTCTGTAAACTGCTGCATGTGTTGGTCAGTAGCTATATGAGTAACTATATGGGTTATTGATTGATTGCCCAAGTATTTGTATGGGAGACTGAGTGTGTGTGTGGCTGGCTGCGAGGTGTGTGACTCTGTGCAGATCAATGTGTACTTGTATCAATGATTGTATAAGAGAGTAAGTATGTGTTAGTATATGTTTCAAAATGTAAGGTGCTCTATGTTTAACTGTATAGATTAGAAAATGGAAGTGTGTTTGATTATTTACAGGACTGACTAGGTGTGTGAGTAACTCCATGGATGAGTGACAGAGTGTGAGAGTCTGTATAGGTGTATGAGTGCATATGATAGTGTTGTAAAGATGAGTGATTGTATGTATGAATGATTGTATGGGTAAATGAGTGAATGTGTGTGTAAACATAGGAATCACTGAGTGCGTATGTAGTAACTAGTATTGGTGTGTCAATGGTTTCAAAAATTATACTCTGTATTTAACACTGGGTGTAACAGAGGTTATATTAAAGTGTGAGGAGATGCATTGTATTGTCACATGAATGATATCATCAGTGATGTGGTCATTGATGTCAAATGAGATGTCATCAGTGATGTCATCAGTGATGTCATTTGAGATGTCATCAGTGATGTCATTTGAGATGTTATCAGTGATGTCATTTGAGATGTCATCAGTGATGTCATCAGTGATGTCATTTGAGATGTCATCAGTGATGTCATCAGTGATGTCACTGACCATGTCATGAATGATGTAATATGTGATATCATCAGCAGTGGATTGCGGGTGCGCGATATATAGTTAGTGCAACTAACTATATATGGAATTTCAATGGTTTTGTGTGAGTAAAATAAGGTTTTTTAAATGCTAATCCCTAACTATATATGGTCTATAACCTATGGTTTTTTCAGTGAATTTTCAAGGTTTTTTAAATGCTAATTCCTAACTATATATGGTCTCTAACCTATGGTTTTTTCAGTGAATTTCAATGTTTTTTTAATAGCAAATATCATAAGCTGTCGAATGTCAAGTACGTGGTAAGTAAAAACATTTTCGTGTTTATGCACACTGATCTGCTTTGAATGCTGCCCCCCCCTCCCCCTCATTTCTATTAGGAGTACTCTCTCTTTGCAGATAGTGAAGGGTAGTTAACGCAGGCCTTTGCCCCCGTTGTAATCCGTCATGCCTGCTTCTCTCTCCATTTGATTGATTGTTATCCAAGCATTTACTGTTTTAGAATTGGTTCTCTTTGGTTCATTCTCTATTTACAAACAAGCACAGAGTCGCAATACTCTGTTTAGTCTTTGCAGATAGCGAAAAATCGTGTAAAAAAACAAAAGGAATCGAGCAAAATCAGTAGGCCACTAATGGGATCTCTTTTTGACCTCGCTAAAATAGAAACATTAGGAACAACCCCTCATGACAAACACGAAACTATTGAGATGAACTGAACTCCACACCATGATGGCTGCAATACAGCTCGGCTCCGCCACCCACCCCGCCCAAAATAACGATAAACTCTATGCAAATATTACAAATATATACAACACACCAGCAAAGTAACAGGGTAAAACATTTTATTAAACAACTATTTACATAACTATTTTATACTTTTTGTTGCCCGATCCGGCTAGCTCAATCGATCGAGCATGAAACTCATGCACTCTGATGGTTCAAAGTTTTGAGAAGTGCTTGTAACACTGTCTGAAGCCTATTTGCACTTGCTTCAGCTTCACTATTCTCAAAGTAAAGTGGGGGCTGTTTGAGGACGTCACTGCATTTGTGAACAATGTAATGCGGTGCCACCCTGAACCGCTTGACGGAGGCCCCCGAGGGACGGTGTGATGGCGCGGACTCGGAGGGGGCGCTTGGCTCCGGCTCCCTCCCCAAGTCGTGTTCTCCTGGTGTAGCCTGAGATCGCC
This sequence comes from Lissotriton helveticus, assembly GCF_964261635.1. Classification (NCBI taxonomy): domain Eukaryota; kingdom Metazoa; phylum Chordata; class Amphibia; order Caudata; family Salamandridae; genus Lissotriton; species Lissotriton helveticus. Next base: position 1,161,997,005 of record NC_136070.1, on the reverse strand, counting down.
CCCGACATAGGTGGCCGGCTCCCGGGATCAAGCGGAACTTTTTGCCTTTTGGTAACTCTTCCATTCTTGACCTTGTCCCACAATCCGTTTCACCTAAAGACACGCTGTAGTGGGGCGCCCCTTTACCATTTCAGTTGCCATTCCGCCCGCTTTTGCTACACTGTGCCTCTTCCGCTATTCAGCTGTTTACCGCCCGCTCTTTCGACTACAGCGTCTCGCTCACCATGTAGTTGAGTTACTCCCGCTCTTGCGGTGCAGCGATAGCCGGCTGCCACAGTACTCTCAAAATGGCGGCCGGCTCTTCAGATTTGGGCGTGGTCCACTAAAATTGCCCTGCGACACCTTGGAACTCGGACGCTTGTCTGCTAGAGATTGGGCTCCATTCTCTAAAGCGTCCCCTCAGCCTTGAAGAGTCTACAAAAGTCTTGGGGGCCCCCGACTCCCGCAGGCTTCTGGTGGGGAGCGGCTAGCATTATTGCTCGTCGAATGGCCACGACGGAGCTACGAAATGGTGGTGCTCTCATGCTAACGCCAGCTTCAGTCTGAAACATCCAGAAACACTGTAGACTACCAATTCGATCAGTTCCGGTAGCGCCCCAACGTGACCCGGTAGAGAAGAACTAGCCCTCCCCTCTTTGACTGATGGTTCTTGTTGCCTGTCCCTTCTGTTGTCATTTAACAGAACTATTTAGCCTGCTGAAAGGGGTTGTGTTCCGACCGCTGGTTGGTGGAGACATTTTGACTATATTCTGGACCTGCGTTGTCGCGTAATGCGTCATATGACGCGCCGCGTTAGCGCATCCGGAAGTGATCCGGGGCGCGACGCGCAGCGCGTAACGTAAGCATAACAGGTCATGTGACTTGTTAATAAAACTTTTCATTGGTTCATTTTACTTTTCTTATTCTAATGATGAAAGGCTTGGTCATATGACCTAAAAATTACGCTTTTTATTACTTTCGAACATTATTTTTTCTTAAATATATGTTATAATGTTCCAGGCTAATGTACTTTCCCGGAAAATTTACAACTGTCCTGCAAGTAAAATATATTCCTTTTTCGAGAAAAAGGGCGTTTCTTCGTCCCATGACGGAGCCGTTGAGCAAAAGAGGGTCGGCCTGCTGTCTTAGTCGCCGATACGCCTGAATATGAGATTCTTATCGATCACTTTATGTTGCAGGAGTAGAAAACACAACAGCCCTTGACCATTTATCTTTACTGCGTTCCTGCGTATTATACCTTTTACCCTTCATGTAATTGGTCTGCTTTATTTCACTTGCCTTTTACTGATTCTAAAACAGTGACTATTATTAAAAACTTTACCAATGTATATACTACTACCATGTTTTCTTTTAAAAACCTTTATTGTGAAAATGTCATTATACAAATACGGGCCTATAACCACGTGGGCCGGCCACGGAGCAAACTGTAATCGTATATGATGAGTAGACATTTACACTGTAGAGGAACGTAACGGGCGGGCCATTAGGTTGCAAGAACTAAAGTGTCTAACAGTTGCGGAATCGGTGGACGTACATTTTATAATTAAAATACGACAGGGCCAGTTACAATAAAATTATCTAGATATACATTTGCGGGCAAGTACCATGGGTGACGTTAATTCGAACTTTCAATAGTACAGTAATCAATAACACATCAGAACTTAATATCAATAGGGATATCGAAATATTCAATCTATTCTCGTCCCCGCCCGCCATGTGCTTCAAAACTGCATACGTATCTCGTGATATCAAGGTTGTGCAACCAGTACACAACAAGGAGTTACGAGTCCCATTTATTCCGGCGCCATTTTGGGCGAGGACGGGCAGGTCCAGGATATAGTCAAAATGTCTCTACCAACCATCGACTATGATGATGTTCATATGCTGTATTTATTAGAGTAACACTCATCTGTCCACATGAAATTAATTTGCCACAATCTAAACATGTCATTTTAATCTTTCCAAAGTTCTTCTAAATATTTGGGACCGTTTCCCTTGCCTCTGATGCTGTCAGTGCCACTTCTTTGATGAATGTACTGGCAGGTCGGGGGTTCTCCTCCAAATCTCTCTTTTATGCAGCACTATAATTAATCGGTGCCACCTCTCCATATGACGATGCATGGTATAGTTACCATAACTATATTTTTTTTCGGTTCCTCTGGAGAGTACATCGTGGCAGATGAAGCGTGTAACGTACCGGGCATTTACCTTTTTTGCATGTAGAGGAAAGGAAAAAAAATTCGAGCGTCCGAGTTCTAAGGTGTCCCAGGGCCATTTTAGTGGACCAGGCCCAAATCCAAAGAACAGGCCGCCATTTTGAGAGTCCTGTTGCAGCCACCTGTCGCTGTAGCATCAAGAGCGGCCGAAACTCAGCTGAATGGCAACTGAAACGGTAAAGGGGCGCCCCACTACAGCAGACGAGCCTCCACCTAGGAAGGCCCGTTCACGCCGCCTCCCCCCTCCCCCCCCCCCCTTCGGGCACCCCACGCCGTTATTCGGAGCAGGATTGTAGGATGGCCACACCAGTACGGCAACTTGCTAGACACCACCTCGGTGCCTACCGAATCTCAGCGCCTTGTGGTGTCTTCTATTCAGAAAACATTGTTGTGCTGCCTTCGACCTATTCGCCGCAAGTGCGCACGCAACTCAGCTGCATAGCTTGCTAGACACCACCTCGGTGCTAACCGAATCTCAGTGCCTTGTGGTGTCTTCTATTCCGAAAATATTGTTGCGCTGCCTTTGGCCCCATTCGCACATCGGTCTGCTACTGACGCCATCTCACAGGCCAACGGGGCGCCCCACGCCGACTTTCAGCATTGTAGGATGGCCACACCAGTGCGGCAACTTGCTAGACACCACCTCGGTGCCATCCGGATCTTGGCATCTCAGCGCCTTGTGGTGTCTTCTATTCAGAAAATATTGTTGCGCTGCCTTTGGCCCCATTCGCACATCGGTCCGCTACTGCCGCCATCTCACAGGCCAACGGGGCGCCCCACGCCAACTTTCAGCATTGTAGGTTGGCCACACCAGTGCGACAACTTGCTAGACACCACCTCGGTGCCATCCGGATCTTGGCATCTCAGCGCCTTGTGGTGTCTTCTATTCAGAAAATATTGTTGCGCTGCCTTTGGCCCCATTCGCACATCGGTCCGCTACTGCCGCCATCTCACAGGCCAACGGGGCGCCCCATGCCGACTTTCAGCATTGTAGGATGGCCACACCAGTGCGACAACTTGCTGGACACCACCTCGGTGCCATCCGGATCTTGGCGCGTTGTGCTGCCTTCGGCCTATTCGCACATCGGTCCGCTACTGACGCTGCCTCACGTGCCAACGGATTTTCTACGCTTTTTATACCCTATGCCGCATAACAGGTCATGTGACTTGTTTATAAAACTTTTCATTGGTTCATTTTACTTTTGGTTTCCTAATGATGGAAGGCTTGATCATATGACCTAAAAATAACACTTTTCATTGGATGAAAACTATTTTTTTTCCCAAACGATGAAAGCCCCACCTTGTTTCTGGATGTTTCAGACTGAAGCTGGCGTCAGCATGAAAGCACCACCATCTCGTGGCTCCGTCGTGGTCATTCCGCGAGCAATCATGGCAGCCGCTCCCCACCGGAAGCCTGCAGGAGTCGGGGGCCCCCAAGACTTTTGTAGAATCCTCAAGGCGGAGGGGACGCTTTCGAGAATGGGGTCCAAGACCTAGCAGACAAGCGTCCGATTTCCAAGGTGTCCCAGGGCCATTTCAGTGGACCAGGCCCAAAAAGGAAAGAGCCTGCCGCCATTTTGAGAGTCCTGTGACAGCCGCCTATCGCTGCACCGCAAGAGTGGGCGCAACTCAGCTGAATTGCGGATTTTGACACAGTGGACCAAAAGCGGACGGAACGGCAACTGAAACGGTAAAGGGGCGCCCCACTACAGCAGACGAGGCTCCACCTGGGAGGCCCGTTCACGCCGCCTCCCCCCCCCCCCGGGGCGCCCCACGCCATTATTCGGAGGGCGGCAACTTACTGGACATCACCTTGGTGCCATCCACATTTCAGCGCGTTCTGCTGCCTTGGAACTATTCGCACAACAGACCGCTACTGACGACCCACCCCCCGGGACGCCCCACGCCGGATACCCAAATCAGTGCGGCACCCAGGCAACATCACCTGGGTGCCGTCCAGAAATCTGGACGTTGTGCTGCCTTGGGACTATTCGCACAACCGACCGCTACTGACCATTGTTCCTTCTTTTTCCCTAAAAATGTTTAAATGTTTTTACTGTTTTTGTTTTGTTGTATATATTTATAAGTTATTAAAGTTTTATAATCCTACTACTTTGTTGGAGTGCTATATATTTTTAATGTGACACATAATTGTAAAAACTTTGATGTACAAAGAGTCATCCCTGGAATCTTCCGCTTCAGGCTCGGTCCCCTCCCCAATCACAATACAGGATGTTTTTCAGATAGTAGGAACGCGTGTGGTGTGACGGATCGCATCGGGTGTGGGCCTTGATCTACTATAACTCCTTTGAAGAGGGGTGATTCTTTACAGCTGGGGCCATAAACTACATCTGCAAGGCTAGCTGATAGCCTGGGACCGGCCTGGACAATCGGACACAGAGGAAGAGGAGTGTCAGAGGGTGCGGTAGTGAATAGGGCGAAAGGGAGGTGTCGGGCGGGCACAGGGTGTGATTCTCAGGGAAGAGCAGCGCAGATGGGGGGAGGTTTATTGCCCATGCATAAGACAGAGAGCGGGGGTGACCAGTGCCTGGGGGAGATGCTTGCGAGGGTGGGGAGCCATGCTAAGGATCGACAGCGTGCAGAGAGTGGGTCTGGTCAAGTCATCTAAAATGGCTGCCGTGCACGACAAAAGTGTGGCATTTGAAAAAAGGCAAGATGGCGCAGACAATGTTTTTCAACACTTCCTGATTTCCTTCGAATCGAACGTTAACAGACGTTGGGGCATATTACCAAAGTTAAGCGATATTTATCCCTAACGATGCTTAGCAACGAATTTTTTACCGCTAAGCATCGTCAGAAATTATCGCAGATAAACCTTGCTATTATCAAGGTTTATCGCAAATGCGATAAAAAACGGCCGCAATGCATTAATATCGCTGAAAAGTCAGCGATATTCATGCATTACCGAGCTAATGCTCTTAGCCATGTTATCCACCTCCCATTGGATAACATGGCTAAGAACTGCTCAGGGCAGGTGTTACTTTTTGGAGATATTCGCGCTTAGCGCGAATATCTCCAAAAGTTGGTAATAGGAGATAGCGATGTTAGCGACTGTTTCCAGTCGCTAACATCTTGGCATGCCCACTTTGCATGTCATTAGTGATAAATATCACTGACATGCAAAGTGGGGCCCAAGATGGTCGCTATCTCCTACTAGCGGTCGCTAACTGGTGTTAGCGACAGCTAGGTAATACGGAGATAATTTTATCTCCGCTTTCTTGGCTTTTAAAGCCAAAAAAGCGGAGATAAACCCCCTTGATAATATGCCCCGTTATCTCTCCCACACTACCGGTCCCCCTGGGCTTAAACGCCGAGATGGTAGGGACTGCATCCCGTGAAGATAGGCCGAGACGTCACTCAGCAGAAAAAAAAGTTAAAAAAAGTCTATAAACATACAATAAGTTAAAAGTCAATCATTCTTCATTCCTTGTAGTACGCTCCCCAGTCCGCTTCCCGTTACGCTAACCGGGCGCACCCAACCAAAAAAACGTTTTTGGGGGGTTTTTTTTGCCCCGCGGAGCCCTTTTAAAGCCTCCACATCAAACCTATGGGGTCAGGGAGGATTACTATGCCCCCTTATGGTCATTTGCCCCTTCGCTTTGGCCTCCTCTTGTCTCTCGATCCTACCGAGAGACAAGATGGCGGCCGCTACGGACTGTTTGGAATGTTTACAGACGCCGGAGAACCAATCAGCTTCGCTTCACAAAGCTCCGTAACGCGAAAAGTACGCGAAGTGGAGCGCTGCCCGGAGCGCTGTTACAGATATATATCTTTTTTTGAACGTTAATTTCTCAAAATCCACTGGAGCACATATATTGAGACCTAGCAAAGGCACATCGGGCTACCAGTCCCTACAATTTTGCCAAGTTTCGTGCAAATCCATTCAGCCGTTCGATTATTATTTTTTTTATTTTTTTTGCCCCGCGGGGCCCTTTTAAAACCTCCACATCAAACCTAGGGGGTCAGGGAGGATCTACTATGCCCCCTTATGGTCATTTTCCCCTTCGCTTTGGCCTCCTCTTGTCTCTCGATCCTACCGAGAGACAAGATGGCAGCCGCTACGGACTGTTTGGAATGTTTACAGACGCCGGAGAACCAATCAGCTTCGCTTCACAAAGCTCCATAACGCGAAAAGTACGCGAACTGGAGCGCTGCCCGGTCCGCTGTTACAGATATATATCTTTTTTTGAACGTTAATTTCTCAAAATCCACTGGAGCACATATATTGAGACCTAGCAAAGGCACATCGGGCTACCAGTCCCTACAATTTTGCCAAGTTTCGTGCAAATCCATTCAGCCGTTCGGGCTAAAAGTGAGGCCAACCGCCCTATGGAAAACTCAATGTTAAAAACACGTTTTGGGACCCCCCTTTTTTCTCGGCCCCCCCTTGACGAAACCCCCCCAAATTTTCAGGGGCTGCTCAGAAACAAAATGTTCCATTTTCCTGAAAATTTCAGCCAATTCCGTCCACAAACGCCAAAGTTATTAGACATAGAATTTTCAAAAATCCCATAGAGAAAAATTCCTAACTATATATACCTACTGGCGACCGCCAGTAGGTAATATATATATATATATATATATATTTTTATATATATATATAAATTCACTGAAAAAAACATAGGTTTCAGATAAGTTATAGTTAGGAATTAGCATTTAAAAAACCATAGGTTTTAGGGGTGTTATAGTTAGCTACACATTTCACTCGTATAAAACCATTGAAATTCCCCCATTATAGTTAGTTGTACTAACTATAACTCGTGCGCCCGCAATCCACTGATGATGATGTCACATATTACATCATTCATGACATGTCAGTGACATCACTGATGACATCTCAAATGACATTACTGATGACCACTGATGACATCATCCAGTGAAAGTGGTTTGTTTTGTTATTTAAATATGAATTATATATATATAGCAATCTGCCTTGAAGACTGAGTGGATGTATACGTGTGTGAATGGAGGATTTAGTGCCAATGTGATTGACTTTCTAAGTGAGGAATTTTAAGTGTCTCACTAAATATATGAGATAGTGATTAAACTGTATGAATACCTGTATCACTCTATCTCTTGTTGTGTAAACTACTACATAAGTTGGTTACTACCTATGTGAAAGTCTACATTAGTTATTAATTAGTTAAATGAGTATTTGTATGGAATAGTGAATGAATGCGTTTGTGGTTGGGTGGGACGTGTGTGACTGTGGAAAGATGTGTAAATAGTTGATTTAGTAAGTATATGAAGTTAAGACTGTATGTGGAAACAGTTGTTAGGGTGAGTGAATCTCTTTATGGGTGTGGTGATGAGTAAATATATTTCTCAATGATATATGTCCAACAAACTAACAATATAAAAGGCAGTGTATGTGACAGTTATTGTATATAAATAACTATACATAATACACAGTGATTGTATGATTGATGTATGGATAACTGTATACTTGTAATACTGATTTTATAACACACTAAGTATAAGTTACTATCTATATGAATAAATAAAGTGGTGTTTGTGTAACTGAGTAGCTTAGAAAATATAAGTATGATCAATTGTTTGCATAAGTGAGTAGGATGTCTGCATAAAGGAATAGGATATGTGCTGGTCTGTAATGTTTATGTAGGTATATAAGTATATTTAATAGTGTTCTATTGATCTTTGTTAGCATGTATGAGTGAATCTATAGGTAAGTGTTTAGATGTGTGTGTAGATGTAGGAATCACTGAGTGGGTTTTTAGAAACTTGTATTGGTGTGTCAATGGTTTCAAATATGGTACTTCATATTTTATAATGAGTGTTAAAAGATGATGCTACTGTATGATCAGGTGTATCAGCTTGTCACATGGATGATATCATCAGTGATGTAATTTGAGATGTCATCAGTGATGTCATCAGTGATGTCACTGACCATGTCATGAATTATGTGATATGTGAGATCATCAGCAGTGGATTGCGGGCGCGCGAGTTATAGTACGTACAACTAACTATAACAGGGGAATTTCAATGGTTTTAAACGAGTGAAATGTGTAGCTAACTATAACACCCTAAAACCTATGGTTTTTTTCAGTGAATTTCTAAGGTTTTGAAAATGCTAATTCCTAACTATAACATGTCTGAAACCTATGTTTTTTTTCTTTGAATTTCAAAGATTTTTTAAATGCTAATTTGTAAATATTGTTTTTTTTATATTTTCTAACTACATTTTTTAATCTTTTTATTTTTAGATGTTATTTTTTAAATTACATTACACATTTTTTGTCATAATTTTTTTTTACATAAAAATATTTTTTTTCATTATTTTATATTGTTTATAATATACTTAAATTATTTTTTTATTTTTTCCTTTTTTATGCAGTTGCGCACCCTACGAACACCCTGCTCATTTACTGCGCGAAACTTGTCCGCCATTTTGGGGTCGCTGTCTAGGATCCGCGAAGGGTGTGCGATGGGTACAACTTTTCCCACGCGTTTGTTATGCGACTTGTGCACGACGCCTTGCGCATACGCGAGATGTGCGTATAAAGAAACGTGACGGATGCGCGTGACGTCATATACATATCAGACGCGGTGTGTGCACGACTTCCGTAATTTTTTCAATGTTGAAAAATGTATTTATATATATTTAATATAAATATTAAGACAAGAGATTATCTGAGGTTATTTTAATAATTTTCTATAACTTTCTTAAAAAGTACATCACTGTTATCCTATGGGAGGAAATTCACTTAGCAGGTAAATAGTGTCATCGTTATTTTTCTTACTCAGTGGTGGATCCTGGATCCAACACTGCTGCATCTCCTCTAAACAGTTGAAAGAATGCAAATTACCAAAGACGCGCGGAAGCCCACGTCTTTTTAAAAAAAAATATCGCTAGAATGCGCGGATCATACGCGCACCCCGTGATTTTCCCCCCAAAAATAGGGGCCCTGGGAGACCTTGTGGGACGCCCTGAGGAGACCTAGAGGATCAGGGTGTGTCCACCCTCCCCCTTTTCACGTTTTAAACACATATTTCACATGCTTCTTCAGCCTCCCTTGTACCGACACATAAAATGGCTGCCAACAGTTTCTAGTTTTGAATGTTGACAACCACTTGACAGCCAATTAGCCTTCAGCGCGTGATCGGAAGGGTGCGCTTATGGTACGATGACAATAAGCGGAGTATACGTATTCAATTTTTTTCTGGGAAGTGGGCCGCGTGGCCCCCCCTCCCGTGCCCAATTCCGGGCACCGGGGTCCCCTGCCCCCGGGGCATGGCTAATTATATATTATTATTTTATGGAGGAGGGCTGCAAATCCCCCCTCCTGAAGCCACTTCAAGACCACGGGGACATCCGAACTCCATCTATGTATGTACCCTGTAGGAGTTGCCTTCACTTTGCGCATACATGTTTGTGGTAGCGCATACGTGTTAATGTTACGCATGCACACAATACGTCCCACCGTCTGGTTATGTACCCCTAACGTATTTCATTTTATTTGCACATGCTCAATTACAACATGCCCAATCACAGCTCTCACACCCAGTGACATCATGCTCGACCAATCATCCTTCTGCAAAGCATTTATAAGCTGCCAACCTTCTTGAACTTTTCCTATTCCGCAGTCACAGCCATTGAGAGTGTTCGTATCCACTACGTAGGTGAGCACTTTTTTTAGGAGTAATTAAATTAATTAATCCGAACAATCTTTATATACCGCGTAAATGCAAATTTATGTTCGATTTGACAATGTTGTTTTTAAGCACGCTTTCCTTGTTTTTCATATCGTTAAAGCTGACTTCGTATCTTTTGTTTCTGGGCAAATCACATAATCCTGGTGCGTTTGTTTAATTTGCCAAGCACCACGTGGCCGCTCGTACAGCAGTGTGCTACGTGCTGTTCAAGTGAATGCGATGTACTTTTTCTCATGTGAATAGTGCGTCACGTGCCCCATGCATTGCAAAAGCAATGTTTTCGGCAATAGTGTATTTTAGCACGATTTCCAGCTCTTATACCTCAAATATTTTGCCTTAGTAGGCGATGTTTCTGGGCAAATCACTTAATTCTGCCGCCTTTCATTATTTAAGTAGTGCGCCACGTGCTGCTTCCTTCCCATGCACTGCACATGTAATCGATTGGTCAAAGTTGTGTTTTACCACGATCTCCATATTTTTTATAACGTTTAACTTGATTTGCTATCCTTTGTTCTGTGCAAATCACTTAATCCTGCTGCGTTTGTTTAATTTACCAAGTGCTACGTGGCCGCTCCTGCAGCAGTGTGCAACGTGCTGCTCAAGTTAATGCAATGTAGTTTTTCTCGTGTAAGTAGAGCGTCACATTCCCCATGCATTGCAATAGTGTATTTTAGCACGGTTTCAAGCTTATAACTTAAATATTTTGCCTTGGTAGGCGATGTTTCTGGGCAAATCACTTAATCCTGCCGCATTTAATTTTTTAAGTAGTGCGTCACGTGCTGCTTCCTCCCCATGCACTGCACATGTAATCGATTAGTCAATGTTGTATTTTAGCACGCTCTCCAGGTTTTTTAATAACCTTAAACTTCATTTGCCCCCTGTTCTATCTCATTATACATATATCTCAACCATGAGACATACTGGTCGCCATAAGCTGTCCTGCCCATACACTATACCACGTGGTGGTGAACAACTCGACACACCAGATCCACTGACTGCTCTCCATATGTTATCAGCCGAAAATTGCAATGGACCTAATTGAGTTATCAGGTAAACCATTCTTAGATAAGCATTTGTGTATTTCATGTGTTTGCAGACGGATAACTGTGTTATTGTCATGTTTTACTAGAATTCATAGGCATTCTGAAATCAACCAAACATAAAAAAGGCATGTCCTCACGATTTTATTGCCCAAATATGTGATTTAAATTTGAACAATGTATGAGTTATAATTTTTCTTGCTTCTATAAATATTTTTATAAAATATAATTCTGCATTGTGAAAGTCTTCTAGACGTTTCTTTCTGAAAACCATTTCTCATCGTTACACGTTTTCAACCTGTACTTCAGATACAAGTAAAAATGTTGTTTTTAATTTTTTTTTGTTGAAAACTTGTCTTTTAGTTTTCCTTGCTATTTATTTCTGAATTTCTAGATCATGGAAGTCCAAAAAGGGTTCTATCAGATCAAACCCAGGAGTATGTGAATGAAGTGAGTGACCAATCTCGGCCTAACATTTGTATAATGCAATGCTATTTCCTATTTTGCTATCCAAATATAACTTCTGATGATTACTTTTCATCCCCAATCCTATTGAGAACGATTGTTTTTATGAACATTAAAATTAAGCTTGGACATATGTACAACATATACATTTTTTACTCTTTTTCAGTTACCACAATGTTACATAAGTCAGCAGCAAGTTACCAACATTGAAGAAAGTATATCCTCCTGTTCCAGTACATTTCACCGATGTCTCAAATATGGTATGAACTAGTTGTATGAAGCCAGAGAGATTCACAAATTTTTAACGGACAGCTTTAAGGTAAATACTCACAAAACGACTACTCGACGAAGTTAAAAAGTAACAGATATAAGTACTTGAGGGGTTTTCGGTGGTAGATCATCTCTAATTCACACTTGTACGGATGGGTCTGATACAGGGTAGATCTCTGTATAACTAAAGGATGATTAGGTATTAGGATGGCATACAGAGCTCCCAACCTTCTTACTTTTTTTCTTAAAGGGTTCCAAATTCGGGACGAATATTAGGCTGTGCAGTAGAGGTTGACGGTGTTGCTCCACTGGTACTTGGGCCTCCTCACGAAGCAAGAGGAGCCTCTCTCAATCTCCTTAACTCTTCCCTTGCAAAGTTGACCGGATTCTTTGTCTGCAAGTGCTTCCGCATACTTGGGGTCTCCTCTTGAAACAGTCTTACATATGCGGCAAGTAACTTTTCTTGCATTCACCTTTTTTAAGACTTGTGAAAATTAATTTCAAAACATTGAATAAATACGGTGTCACTATGGATTGTGTCAAATGCTTTATTAAAAATATGCAGAAAATGTTCCCTTTAATTGTTGTTAAGGTCTTTAGAAGAGAATTTGAAAAGAGAAAGTAGGAGATGAATAACAGAGGTAGGACGTTATATCTCAAAACTGCAAAAATTGATAAAAAGGGTGGACCAAAGTATGCATGTACAATGCCACTGGAAGCGTTTCAGGCACACTGCAGACATTTAAAAATTATAAATATCGTCAAGTGTTACTTTGACTTGTATTGTTTGACCTCATTTAGGCACATCAATCTAATTTAAACACTAATTTTCTTTTTTGTTTTGCAGATTAACTACAATACTTCTTATAGTCGATATTATATGTTGTTTATTTTATTGTTTTGATAGTTATAGTTCTAGTTATTTATTGTATTGTTATCTTTTAGTTATAATTCCAGTTATTGTTTTAATAAAAGTTAATTTAAAAAGTACATACGTCTGTTTTTTTTGTGGGGGTAGCAGTCATCAATTGAAATGATATTTATAATTTGAAGAATAATTCTGAGGCTAACTCATTAGCAACATAGGGGTCGATTAGGATGGCGTACGGACTTGCGTCCGTCCGCCACCCCCGAGGTGGAGGGACCATCCGCAAGGGCAGCGGCGTTCCCTTCATGCCAATTAGGATGTGACCGCCACCCTGGCGGTCACATCCTGTATCTTTAACATTGTGGCGGGTGCTGCTTCAAGCAGCACCCGCCGCAATGTTAAAAATGCATGTATTGCATTTGCATGCACAAAGCGGCAGGCACCGTGCGGTGCCTGCCGCTTTGTGCATGCAAATGCAGGGGGGTTCCATAGGTACCCCCCATGTGCACCCCCACCCCCCTTCACCCTGGGGGCCCGCAAGGGCCCCCCAGAAGCAAAGGTCCACATGCTTTTCCACAGCGGAAAAACCGCCACGGAAAAGCATGTTTACACACGCTTCCTAATTTGGCTGGCGATGTCTTGCAGACACCGCCAACAAATAGCGGTCTACACCCCGCGGATCAGCGGCGGACGGACCTGCCGTCTGCCGCTGATCCCACCGCCATCCTAATCTGGCGGGTGGTGTTGTCAGGGACCGCAGCGGTGAATCTGCATCCTCCGGGTCGGCGGTGGCTTCCACCGGCCCGGAGGATGCGGATTCAGCGCCATCCTAATCGTCCCCTTAGTGTGGTGAACTTTTAACCTCTGTGCTCATGTAAGTGTTCCATGAACTGTTACTATGGTAACAGGCAGAAAGCCGTTTGCTGGTAGGGTTAAAGGTTACTGGCTGTACAAAAACCGTTATATCTACCCAGGATCTTCTACCTCACAGAAAGGAAAGCAAAGTAAAACAAAATACTGTGTTCCAGATTTACAACCACCTTGCACTACTTTCGCGTCCAACCCCCCACCCCCTACAACATTACAAGTATGTGGGCTTCAATGACCCCCCTCAAGACCCGGGAACCATCACCCCCTGAAATTTGTGTATTACGGGAGGCAAACTGCTTGGCCTATGTTTATATTTATTCACATGCTACCTTGCGTGATGCACCAGTAGGATGCAGCAGGCCTTCAGTCTCAGGAGCCGCAGCGTCAACCTGACCGAGACCCGGGATAAAAGCTGAAAGATCAGAATCAGAGCCTAAATATCCCGAACCCGCTGTTCGGAGTGAAAAACCCGAAACTGCGCCGAGTCCAGAACCGCTCCGATGAAGAGGAGCTTCTGAGAGGGGCACAGGTGCGACTTCGGCACGTTGATAGACAACCCCAGCAGGTGCAAGAGGTCGACCGTAGTCTGGAGGTGGGAGACGACTGTCTGGGTCGAGCCTGTCTTCAACAACCAGGCGTCGAGATAGGGGAAGACTGGAACACCTGATCTGAGCACATAAGTGAATACATCTTTCTACTTTTCTACGAGACTATAGAATATTGTCCATATACCACAACAATCTGCGTTTCAATATGCATGGCATCTATTAAAGAGATAGTGTACATTTTACAGATGAAGGAAACCGAGTCTTCCTCATGAACTTTAGACTCTGCATCGGTACTTACTTGTAATTACTAAAATCTCTCAATAAACACAAGGGCTCTTTGTAGAACGACCCACCTTCTATACACATAAGCTTGATATATATATCTCAAAAATACATGCTTCGTTTTTTTCAGCGACCAAATGCGTGGATCCTACGTGCATCTCGCGACTTTTTTTGTAAAAAAATGTTCTTGATTTTTTAGCCCTACGGGTCCCTATGTCACCCCCTGAGCAGGCCTAGGGGGTCAGGGTGTGTCTAACCTGCCCCTGTTCACGTTTTGCCAACATATTTCACAGACTTCCTCACCCTCGCTTCTACCGAGGCACAAAATGGCTGCCAACAGTTCCTGGTTTCGAATGTTTATAACCGCATGACAGTCAATTAGAATTCAGCACGTGATCAGAACGATGCGCTTATCCTACGAGGCCAATCCTCGCACAATATGCGGATCCTCCGTGTCGATATATATATAAATGACTTTAACCTTAATTTTCAAAGAAACTACTGAACAGATTGACACCAGATATGCCAAAGGCACAACTCGGAACTGAGGACTACCTCTCTGCCAAATTTGGTGTAATTCCGTTCAGCCATTTGAGCTGTAGCTGTGGCTAAAGTTTCTATGAGAATTTGCATGGGGAAAACACGTTTTGGGACCCCCCTTTTTTCTGGCCAAAAGTTTGGAAAATTTCAAGAAGATTCATTAATCGACGGCAAAGTTATTGGCAATAGAATATTGCAGTTTTCCTATGTATAATAGGTCCTAACTATAACTACCTACTGGCTATATATATATATATATATATATATATACAAAGCTCAGTGGGGATGTGGCCAAAGAACGAGTCGCACACGTAAGCAAAATCGTTTCCCCAAGGATTTTATTGGTTTGAGCATGCGTGGTTTAGAGTTCAATTACAAGCACCTGACAAGTGCCCGGCGCGTTTCGTATGCTTACTTCCTCACGGGCAGTTCAGTCAGGTGCTTTTAAATTAACTCTAAACCACGCATCCTCATACCAATAAAATCCTTGGGGAAAGGATACTTGCTTACGGCTTACGTGTGTGACTCGTTCTTTGGTCACATCCCAACTGAGCTTCATGTTTGGCGGCCGACCTGTCGCTGAGTCAGCACCACACTCCGGGGGCCATTAGCTTGTGGAAACAGCAAGCTTTTGAGAGTGGGTAATCAAGCACGGATTGAGAACGAGCGTCGGTGAAAGAGGGCTCATGTTAGAGCTTTGATCATCGCAATATTTAAGGTGCATCCATTCAGGATTTAAGATGGACTTTTTGTTTCCTTAAGGCAACGTGCGAAATGGAATGCAGCCTATTTGGGCAAACGATGATGCCGAACTACGGAAATCAAAGGACCAGCATGCACCGTTACTAACTGAACTGCCCAAGAGGAAGTAAGCATACGAAACGCGTTGGGCACTTTTAATTGAACTCTAAACCACGCATGCTCATACCAATAAAATCTTTGGGGAAAGGATACTTGCTTACGTGAGCGACTTGTTCTTTTGTCACATCCCCACTAAGACTGTGACCAAGGCCATAAGGCTGAAACGCGTCAGTGTGCAGACTAGGCTCTGTTGAATAAATTCTAAATATCCAAGTTCGAGAATGCGGCGTTCTTTGTGAAAAAAAATAATATATATATATGTATCTCTACACAATTACAATTATTTTCCCAAAATCTTGCTTCCAGTTGTAAGGTTCAGCGAAACAGGGAGCACTCCAAAGAGATCATTACAGAGCTGATCCTACCTGATGGTAGCTATTTCTTTGTTCTTTATGCCCAGCATTCTTAATCACCATGTTTTCTCCTCTTGTAGCTAGCCATACTTTGGCTATTTTTGCACCAACTCCTTCCACAGCAGGCAGAATTGTTCATTAAGGTAGGCCACTCAGTGCTTCTAGCAGGACTCAGACCCCAAGTTCAGTTTCGAAAATCACAAGTGGAGCCTACACTCAACAATTCCAGCCATGGAGCTCAGATTTCTTCTCTATCATACTTGCTTGCGACTCTGGTTCTTTTGGTCATTAGAATATCTGGTCCTGAAGGAAACAGGTAAACATTTGTGTTCCTTTGACTATAAATCAACGCTGCAGTGAAATGCCAGCAGTCATTCTCCATGTGAGGGTAGGACCATTGATTCTTCTCCTGTCCTCGGTGCCACATCTTAGGGCTTCAGTCCCTGTGACAGGGGGGCCTACAGTGATGCAGAAAATCAAAGTGTTTGGCATTAGATAAACAGAGAGAGAAGGAGCAAGCCATTCAGATCCAATCAGGGAAAATGTCCGTGTCAACATGTTCTGTAAGGGAATACAACACATGTATCCCAGAAGCTATGTTCAGTGCCATTGGAGCAGCCTCTGGAGCCTGCTGCTCTGTTACTCGAGAGAGGTTTCTGCATATTCTGGTTTATGGGCTGGGACTCACGTGCAGCAAAGAAATCAGCCTTTCAGTGCCATCTGGCTAAACCAGTTTGGTTGTCTGTGCTGCTGAAGCCTTCTCTCTTCCCAGCAACTAGTGGATCCAGGTAAGCATGCCTAGTTTTTGATGTTCTGATCCGCAGTGGCCCATCACTGTTCTTTCGCTAATATTTTCAGGAGTGGAAGACGCAAGTGGCAAAACTTGAGTCCAACTCACTGCACATTCTGCGATTTAGGTAAGAAGTAGTGTCCTAATCAGAGGGCAAGCAAAGCCAAATCCCTGTAGTAGGTTGAAGAAGGTTGTGTTCAATTAAGGTGGGAACAAGAGAATTTCTCAGAGGTCTGTTGAGTAGAAGTTAAGTCTCCACTGGGAGGCTCATGAAAACGGTATATAGATTAAGTGGCGGCAGGAGGATTAACAGCAGGTGGAAAAAGTACTCAGGACTGCCCTCGGGGAAGATTCATAAAGGAACTAACAAGGATAAAAGCCAAAGACTATAGCAGCAAGTTCCTGGACAATACTGGACGAAAAGATAGACTGACAGTACAGAAAGAACTCTTACCACAGGAACATCAGGGAAGCGCGGATGCACAGTTGCAAAGCAGAGAATTGGGGCAGGGGAGCTCCTTGTTTAGTGTTCGCAAGCAAGGAATAGTCCACTTGCCAAAGTTGACAGAATGTGGACTTTGACTTTACACTGTACCCTCCATCCCTTGCCAGGAACATTTTTGGACACACTACATTGCCTTTGCCTGCTCCTCTCCTCTATTCTAGTACCTCTGCGCCCAATGGCACTTGGCAACAATTTTATCAATACCACTTTCCTTCCTATGAGAGCTTCATTGGAAAACCAACTATTCGAAAACCCTCATAACACGTCTCTTCAAATATGCTTCACATAACTTACAATGCACACTCACACCCATGCATTCAAACACACAAACAAACCCATTCACTGCACAGACTCTCAAATTTATGTACACACATGCAGGCACCGAACATTAAATAACAATTTACCGGCTGCAGCGTCTCAAGTGGCAGGAGGGAAGTCTTAGTAGTTCCAGAAGATTGGGACTGCCACCTCCTCTCATTTGCTGACTGTGGGTCAGTTAATTCCTCTACATTCCCCTAAATAGGGCAATTATGCTGATGTTGGAGTGACATATATTTGCTTTACTCATGTCTACATGCAGTGCATGACAATAAAGGTTTTCTACGAGTTGCTTAAAGATAAGTTCTGATTTTGCCAATGACGATCAGAACCAAATAATGTCTCTCTTAATTGATTTTTAGGTGGTAGGTTTTCTCATCTCTGCTCTTGATTGTGCTTGTTTTTCCTTATAATGTGATGGAAAGTGTGGAAAACATCTGGTGGCGAGAGTGAGGAAAATCTACGTTCATTTAAAATTCTGCATCCTGCTGGAAATCTTTCTGGTCCACAAATCCATGTTCCATTCTTGCATCAGCAATTAAGATAAAATGGTAGACACCAAGCATGACAAAAGGCCAGCAGACACTTGAAAAAAAGTTCAAGCTCCATGGGGTATGTAAATTTGAGCACTGCTATTGCATGTCTGTCAGTTAAGAGTAATGTGGCAAGTGAGAGTAATATATGCTTTGTGCCTCTCTGTAAGTAAAAAAATAATAACTTTTCTCAAAGTACCACTCTAACAATCCAAATTACATACCTGAATGCTGTGCATCTGATCCTTTATATGTTTGTAATTGGTGTTGGGCTTTTCCTTCCCATCTTTCTTTTACTCTTTCTCTTTTACATTTGATATGTTTGCATAAGATTTATATTTTTTGGTTTCCCCGTCAGTGGATTGAAGTGTTTAGTCATTGTAATTAACAGCACAGACAGCCACAAGGACACAACAGCCAGTATACAATAGACATAATGCAGGGGTAAGTGTTAACAGAGACTCATGTTAATACATCCCCTTTGGAAGCAGACCATATGGGATATGATCATACTAGACAGATTGTTAGAATTATCAACAGTACAGTATAGAATGAGGAGATACTTCTGAGTTTGATGATGAGGAGTGTAATATGTGAAGCAGGGACTATTGGTCGTCACCCATTTAGGACTGACCTCAGTAATATGTTTATTATTATTATTGTTCATTTATAAAGCAAGACGTTCACCTGACAGGCATCTTGCCACTATCAGAGATTCATATATTAGATATATATTAGATATATTCATATATTAATATTGGATGATTTCACCTTTCTTGGTTTCTATTTCATATGTTTTTTTTCTTTGTATCACAGATTTGGACATAAAGAAATAAGGTCTAATTGAGAAAACCTTGTAGTTCTGGCCAAAAAAAGGATTATAATACCTCAAAAAACTTAGTCTGTCAACTACAGCGTTTGAGCAAGAGTCCAGGAAGGACAGTGAACTCCAATTTAAGTCAATAGCACCATTTTGAAAAAATGTGAGTCAGATAGGAGTGCTTGTTACATAGCTATATACACACAGACGGAGGGCTCGTATTCATAACATCTCCCACACTGGAGATCAGATACTGATACATTAGATAAGATATTGTAGGAAAGAAGCATTGTGTAGTGTACAATAAGTATCAGAAATAAACATTAAGGGGCTGATTCACAGAACTAACTTAAGACAAAATCCTAAACGTACTACTTTTGGTATTCACAGAAGTTAGGATTTTGTCTTAAGTTTGTCTTAAGATAGACTTAAGAAAGACTAAAGACAAAATCCTAACTTAAGTCTGTCTTAAGTAGTCTTAAGTTTGTCTTAAGACAAACGTAAGACAAAATCCTAACTTCTGTGAATACCAAAAGTAGTTAGTTTAGGATTTTGTCTTAAGTTAGTTCTGTGAATCGGGCCATAATAGCTTATAGCTGCTGATTTCAAACATGAGCTATAGGTCTGCTGAAGCCTGAAGATTAATTCTTCATGAATTAAAGACATTTCGCAATTCTTATATTTCAGTGTTTGACCTGCTCGTCTAAAATCAGATGTGCATCAATTAGACTATAAGTCAACTGTAGGACCCAAAAATATCAACCTACAACATCAACTGCAAAATATTGCCATGCAAATTATGGCCATTGTAAGGATGGATAAATGTATTACTCTAACTCCTCAAGTTCTACCTTGGCACTATGATGAACGTTGACACCTTATAGTCAATACTGTAGAAGGTCGATAATATCGTAGAACATCCATCAGTTCAAAGATGGGCTGTCTGTTGTAATGCATATTTTAAAGATATAAGAAGATACTTGGGGATCCAGACTAAAATGGTGGCTCCACTGGAAGCTTTCAGTAATTTTTTTATGTGTGTATTTTGCCTAGAATAAGTGGTTGTATTCTGGCAGTGAACCGACCACCACTGTGCTGGAGGGGTTGATTGAGATGATTTTTCCGTGAGCACCCAAGCTCTGCATCTTTTCAAAAGTAGATTTTAATGGTGCAACCCTATCTGTATAAACCTCTTTGCTTGGGCTTTTAATTTGTTTATATTTTATCTTCATTTCAGTTGTACTTCTTAACTTCTACCACCCAAGCACCCCTGAAGAAGGTACACCATTTGTGTTCAGATTGCTTAGTCATAAGGTGATCAAATGCACTTTTTCAGGTGGCCTTCTGATTTGCCGGTCTTTGTTCTTCCCCCTCTTATCAGTGTGAAAGTACAGCTAAATTAATTGTGATCCTGTCCCAACACATTCCTGCCAATCAGTTTTTCACTGTTATTGATTGCTATTAGGAGCCACACAGAGACAATGTAGTCCAGGTACAGAGCATGGCAAAAATTAACATACAGTGTGTGAACTGATATCTAACTAATATAATCATATCAAAAATTAACATACAGCATGTGAACTAATATCAAACTACTCTTAGGAGGTGATCTTTCTCAACTGAAAATCTATGGAATATTCTGAGTTATAGAACAATTTGTGAGGACAAATAAAAAAAATAACAATGTAATCAATAGAAAGAAGAGCAAACACCATTCTCTACAAAACCTGAAATATTTTACTTTTTTAAACTTTGATCTAAGTTTACTTAGATTCAATGAACTTGATACAAGAGCATTTGATTGGATTTGGTAAATAAAACACTGGAATAGATAGCCACAATAAACTTTGTTAGAAATGTACATGTTGCGAAAATAATAATAATAATCAAATAAAAAACAGCACGATGTCTGGGTTATACTACATAAATGTTCAACAAGAACGGTATACTGTGTCTCCAGAAGCTTAAAAAAGCCTGCTCTGCATAAGTCTGGGGCCCTATTAAGCTAACTTTCTTAGACTCCTAGCATTCATAACTTACTTCCAACAATAATGGTACAAAGGTTACTTAATAAGGCCTCAGTTGTTTCCTGTAGCTGTTTTTTCATCGACATAACATCCAGGTAATGTGTATATAAACAAAGCTCATAAGAAATGTACAAATATAAAAAGCTACAAACATTAATAAATTACATCATCACAAAACACAGAAACACTTCACAAGGTGCTATTAAAATAACTGTATACCCCTCATCATAGAAGAATTAAAACAAAGAGCTGGTATTAAAATTGAAGACGGATCTTCAAATTGTGTCTTAAATAGATTTCTGTATTTGACTCTTTATAAGACATTTTATAAGGCTGCACAAAGTTTACTTGTTTTTCAGGCAACACCTATTCCATAAAGAAAAAATAATATCATCAATTAACTAAGATACAACAGTTTATTATACTCGGCAAAACTTGTATAAATGTCAATGAAGTAGTCTATAGAAAGAAACTTCTAAAGATACTTTGCTTTTATAAAAAAAGAGGTTATTAAAAAGCTATTTACAAGCTACATTCTATGAAAATATGCCTTATTAAACACATCTAAAAAAAAAAGACGTGATTGCCTGAGAAACAAATGTACCCTCTTAAGTGCTTATGTGCAGGCAAGCCATTTAAAATGAAATTATGTACTCTACACCAAACACAGAAAGAGTAGAGAAAAAAGTATCCAGTTAAACTGTCAATAAGCATTACTTAACCTTTATCAGACACCTGGGTGTTTGTGCTGCCCATATTTCCAGAGCTTCCAAAAGTTCTGTCTGATAAAAGTGTTTGATATGAGCACCAAATCCTGTATATGAAGCAAAATGAGATTATGACCTCAGGTGCTGCAATTCAATTACTGCAAATGGCTGTTTGAAACAGTTTGCGGAGTTGTTTGAAGTTGGTGTGGTCAAAGATACAGCTCCCTATTTTTGATAAACAGTGTCCTGAAATATATAACAGCTTTAGGTAATAGTTAACATTTTCAGGATTAATTGGCAAGTTGGAAGCAGTTATTATGTACTTTGTAATAGGGTATTTTTGCTGGGTATTGACACAAAACAGCACAATAAGTATCACTTAAACAGGAAGTAAGGAGGGCTCGAAATAAATCCTTTTTATCTTCCTACCTTGATATTTAGTATGTAAATGCCATGCTTCTTGATCACATACAGCGCCTTCCAAAATTCATGCTTGGCATCTTTTTAAAAATGTTCTGAAAACTGAGTGTGCATTGCTTTTTGCTTAAACTAGTTTGTTTCTCACTTACGAACAGGTTCAAGGGATACTTTCCTAAAACTGGAATGATCCGTAATATCTTCTCTTCTTAACTTTTTTCGAGAACTAGTCACTCTCAGCAATTTGAGAAAGGACATATCTATTACAAAATATTTATAGCAGTAATCTGTACACTATAACTGCTGAAAGGTAAAAAGAATTACTAAAGTGGTGGCATAAAGTTACTGTAACTTATTTTTCCCAAACACGATGCAGAATACTCCTGCAGTCCTTAGAGAGTTGAAAGATTAGTGTCAGCTCAGCAGTTACTGAGCTTGAAAAAGTCTTGGATTTATATACATTAAAGAAGCAGTTTCCCATTTCGATGTATCTTTAAAATTTTCCCAAGCCTCTGTTTAGCTGTTGCCATTCCTTTTTTTGTACGTTGTTTTCCTAGGATTTAATAGAAATAAAACAATTAATGATGAGAAGCATACATTAAAATCCCACAATAAATGCTAAATCAATACAGATACTTGTAAATTTGCAGGAAAAAACAATGCTAATGTCATCAATCAATGTGTCTTTTCAGCCATTTCTTTTGTGAAAAAAAAGTACTCCACTGTATGTTGAAATAAAAAATTCTGAAAGACTAAAAGGTTTACGTATTAAAGGTCAGCCAGAGTAAAACAGAATGGAACCTTCATGGGTAGCTATCCTTTTATTTTTTTAAACGTTCGCGATCAGGGAACATCTAAATTGACACTCCGCAGCATAATAAAAAGGAGTAAAAATCAATAAGGCTAGCCACAAATTGATACTATATTATGAATACATTTAGAACATGGGCTTGAATTAGAATTGGCAAGAGGAGTAAAATGTAACCACTGACAAGTGCAGAGAGAGAGTGTGTGGAAGAGTGTATTTGACCAGCATGACTAATAAATGATGTGTAACAAGAGAAAAATAAAAAGAGACGTTGAAAGAGCAAACTAAGAAAGCACAGTGAAATACAACAACAGCCGTCAATGTCAACTGCAGTTTTAAGAGGATCAGAGAGGATGATTTCAATAGGTGTACCCCTGAAAGTAATGGGGTTCAAAATGTTACGCAAAAAGAAATTATGCCTGCTACAGCTGGTATCTTTTGGAGTGGTCTCCCCTGACTTTGTGACTTCCTACCTCCTGTTTGAATCTTGTTTTGCTGGCTTAGGACTTTGAGTACTTTGACATTGCCATTGAGTGCCCAAGCGATATGCTTGTCAATATACATACTGGTGATTGGTGAATACATGATTGGCAGATATGAGTTTGCTGTAAGTGGAAATACATATACCTAGAGAATGTAACTCAAATGCTACTCTCTGTGCCTGCAGCACTGGTTGTGCCACCCACGGAGGTAGCTCTTCAAAAGTACCACAGGTTTGCCATAGTGGGGCCTGTGTGTGTAGGTTACTTGCATTTAAAAGCTACTTACCAAAGTTCTGCATGACTCTCGCTACATCTGAATACTCCCTGGGGGCAGGGGGCAGTGTTGGGAAGAGGTAGGACATGTGCATGTGGGCGCTACATGCCCTAGTAGTAAATACCACCAGAGGCTGTGTTTAATACAGTGAGGCTTGCTTCTCGCATTGGATCTATGGAAGGGCTATTGAGCTGTATTTCCTACGTACAGAAGAGCAGCAGTATGGTGTTTAGGATTGATGGATTAGTAATGGCAAATCCTCTCTGGTGGTGAGAGTGGATTTGACATTACTAATGTGGAAAAGCTGTTTTGGGAAAGTGGGCATTTCATTGCTCATGGCTCTCTGTGTGTCAAGTTAAACCTCTGAGGGGCCTTCCTGGGATGAATAAGAGGGGCTGGAATTGGCACCTACATTATAAGGGACAGGTTCCTGGCCCCACTAAAGATATTGATCAAGCCTCCCAGGGTAGGATGACAGACAATACTAAATTTAGAGGGGGCCTATGCATTTCAAAGCTGGCCCCTTGACCTGATCTCATCTTCAAAGGTCATTGTGAGTATCACTACTGGCACTTTGTCCTCAGGAGTGGAGAGACGCTTTTGGGGTTGGAACCATACTACGCTAGTTCAATGATGGAACATCAACAAGAGGAACCATTGGGGCAGGAGGGACTGCAACTGGATTATCCAAAGACTTGTGGTGGGCTGGGGCGTGTTGAGCTCCAGGAAGGGGACTATCACATGGTGGATTTTGCCTGGATGTTGCTGGCCTGCAGCTAATTGTCAACTGTCGTGCCCTAGCACTCTCCAGAGGCTGGTCGGCAGGCCTCCTGTCCACAATATTCAAGGGACAGAAAGGATCTCCCAGTTTCTACGAGATTGTAAGAACCAAGAAGGGTGCGGAAGAAACTGGTGTAAGTTATTGTCAGTTGGAACAAGGACTATCTTGATGTATGCAGTAATCACACTGTGCAAAGGAGTGTGCTCATAAAGATCAGTCGCCCACCTGGGCTGTCGTAAAATGAGGAGCTTGAGAAGTTCTTGGGGAAGTTTGCAGAGTTCGAGGGAACTAAGCATGCAACCGTAAACCTGTGCTAGCTCGCACTCCATAGCTTATGGTGTCTGAGGGGTGTTTGCCGGGACCACGGGTCCCAACTGGTAGCCTGGCCTGTCTCCGACCTCCAGATCCGGAGGACGACAGTGCCTGACATTGTGGCCTCAGCCCGATGTTGCCAGCTTCCTCTCCCCGGACACACGCCACAAGGTACTCTGTTATTGGTAACATCGTGACTAGACTCGAGGGGTCTCGTAACTGGTGTGCACCCCCAGCTTGCTGTCTAGAGCAATTGCGGCTCGCACCTCCGCCTGAAGGCGGAGAGACATTTCTCCAAATTGGAAGTGCACCAGCATCCAGCATCACAGTCTGCCTATGAATGGATAGTGATCCCACAATCGTGAAAGGGTCGCTGGGTACCTTGATGGCCTGATCTGGATGGATGAAGCCAAGTAACTGTTTCCTTCGGCCTTAGGTGGACCAGACAATCTAATAAAGGTGTTGTCAGCGGGTGCAAAATGTAGGTAGCTTCAGTGGCTGAGATGCTGGGTCACGGAGCTTAGTCAAAACCTGTGATTTCTTGACAATTACAAATGTACAGGGTATGCAATATTTGGGAATGTCGTGGTTTAAGCTAATGTGATAACGGAAAAGTGGAATACCTCTGAACAGCCTGCATGTATGTTTCTGGCATTTATGATGTGGAAGGGATAGCTTGGATACTTTGGGGAAAGGATGCACATGGGTTTATTATGCTTTTGAGGCCGAGGGGATAATGAAGCAAGTGAATTCCTATGAAGGGAACATATATGCTCATGCCGTTCTGCTGCAAATGGGAGAGTTCAGCAATTACATCTACCTGTAAAACATTTGCAGAAATTATGGAAACAAATAATGAGTGCTTGAGCTACTCTGTTAGAAACAGTAATGCATAAGTCCCACTGTGAGCTTTCCAAAGGAAATGGAGTCGTAAATTACAGGCATCTGGTCCCAGGACCAAGGCCCTAGTCATAGCAATGAAAGTTCGGACCAGAAATGATGGCCTGTGGGCATTGTTATGCTTAATATTCGACAAGGAGAACACTGGATTGGTTCCAATGCTCCCTACTCACTATCCAATTAAGGAGTTACTTTCCCTTGAACAACTTGACACTAGCAAGGAGAGAAAGAAGTGTATTAGCAATAAACCTACAGTGAACAAAGATGCATACATAATGACAGTCTCAAACTCTAAAGTAATTTGCTGCCATTTGGAAAAGTAAACGGATTATGCATGGAAAGGAGTGGCTACATCAGCCAAGCAGGGGCTTAAAATACACTCTGAAAACAGATTCCTGTGTTGACCTGTGGTCAAAGGGACGAAATTACAACAGTGTCTGCTTTAAGGCACTCTCTTGCAGCAAGACAGTCACTCTACCCTTTCAAATGCTTGGCTCCTGAAGAGAGCCCTATGCCTAAACACTTTGCCTGCCATTTTGTATCTGGCCCTAGAGCCACTAACGTCAACCACCCAGTAATGTTGTGGCCGGTGCAGGTAAGCGCGGTGGGGCATAGCAGGACTAAAGTCAACAGACGACGGAATAGTATTTATTTATTTTTCCCTGTTCCGTCATCTGTCGACTTCCCCCCCATCTGCCTCACCGCTCCTACCTGCACCGGCCGCCGCGGCCAGTACTAGAAGTTGAAAAGATAAATGGTCAACACACCATCTATTATATACAAAATAATCACCTTGGCATATAAAATGGACTATATATCACTCACTTAGCAGTCACTGCTTCAGCCTGGCCACAAGACTCTCCAGAGATGGCCAAAAATCATGTTTCGAAGAGGAGAGGCCCCCTGAGTGAGTCGCAAAAATTGCTGTTCAAAAGAATTCCAATAGGCTGGCTGAGATAGATTTTCCCCAAAAATTGTTTTTTCATACATTTTTTATGTAATATGAAAATGATAATTTAAGAAATTATGTTTTGTGTCAACACTCAAAGAGAACATAGATCAAACTCAAATAAATTAAGTTTTCCCATGCGTTGAAGTTTCTGAATCTCGAGGATATAAACTATCATTTGGAAGTAATAAAGATATTTTAAATATTCACACCACTAGAGCGAGCCCTATATTCTGGCACCTGGGCGGCAGGCGATAACAAACCTACTCATGAAAACAACATCAACAATATCATGGCAATTTAAGCTCAAGGACAGAATATCGAGGGATGAAAGTGCATGTAGGGAAGTAAAGATGGGTAAAAAAGCCAATACATCACATGCGTTACAACGCGTGTGATTACAACATGGTTGTTACAACGACCGCATTGTTACATTGCAGTACATTACAATGCAAGTGGGCTTGCTTTAGGGGGGCGCACTAACCTAAGGAAAAGTATAATTTACTATTCAAACACCTTTCCTACTGTTGCACACACTGGAGTTGGAATAGTAAATTATACTATTCCTAAGCCCAGCGTGCCTCCTACAGCAAGTCGATGTAACGACTTACACTGTAATGTACTGCGATGTAACAACGCGGTCATTGTAACGACCACGTTGTAAGATGTAAGGTGCTATATTCATAAAGATGTACTATTCCAAACGCCACACCTCCAAGATATGAACCGCATAGGTGTATATATGTGGAGTTAGATATTAAAAAATTGGATTTATGTGTGGATATTTTCTTTTTAATATTCTGTCTTCGATATTATGTACCATCGATATTGTATGTTCGATATTAAGGGGCCACATTGAGATAACGAGTGCCAAAACTGGTTTCAAAGGTAACCCTTTCATCACACCCTGGTTACCATTCCTGGACCATAACACATCAAACCCTGTGGCGTAGTTAGGCCTTATTGTCCCCTGCGTTTGCCGCCCACAGCCGAATGTAAGAGGGAGTGGCGGCAGGGGTTGGAGGGTGCTGGCGATTACTGCGGCTGGCAATTGTAAACATACATTTAGGAAAAACAATTATC